>NC_142831.1:4506287-5141919 GCF_057945365.1 Rhopilema esculentum
GTTTGGTAGACATAACTCACTCACAAACTCTCTTGATTTTTTGCAAGCCTATGCCTTTTTTTCTTAGTAAAATCATCACCTATTGAATGTTACAAACATTTCAATAAAGGCTTCACTTTGAATCATATTTTCTTGCTAACAGTGTCTCGTCATCTGGAATGAACTCCTTCTCTGTTTGGTAGACATAACTCACTCACAAACTCTCTTGATTTTTTGCAACCCTTTGCCTTTTTTTCTTAGTAAAATCATCACCTATTGAATGTTACAAACATTTCAATAAAGGCTTCACTTTGAATCATATTTTCTTGCTAACAGTGTCTCGTCATCTGGAATGAACTCCTTCTCTGTTTGGTAGACATAACTCACTCACAAACTCTCTAGATTTTTTGCAACCCTTTGCCTTTTTTTCTTAGTAAAATCATCACCTATTGAATGTTACAAACATTTCAATAAAGGCTTCACTTTGAATCATATTTTCTTGCTAACAGTGTCTCGTCATCTGGAATGAACTCCTTCTCTGTTTGGTAGACATAACTCACTCACAAACTCTCTTGATTTTTTGCAACCCTTTGCCTTTTTTTCTTAGTAAAATCATCACCTATTGAATGTTACAAACATTTCAATAAAGGCTTCACTTTGAATCATATTTTCTTGCTAACAGTGTCTCGTCATCTGGAATGAACTCCTTCTCTGTTTGGTAGACATAACTCACTCACAAACTCTCTAGATTTTTTGCAACCCTTTGCCTTTTTTTCTTAGTAAAATCATCACCTATTGAATGTTACAAACATTTCAATAAAGGCTTCACTTTGAATCATATTTTCTTGCTAACAGTGTCTCGTCATCTGGAATGAACTCCTTCTCTGTTTGGTAGACATAACTCACTCACAAACTCTCTAGATTTTTTGCAAGCCTATGCCTTTTTTTCTTAGTAAAATCATCACCTATTGAATGTTACAAACATTTCAATAAAGGCTTCACTTTGAATCATATTTTCTTGCTAACAGTGTCTCGTCATCTGGAATGAACTCCTTCTCTGTTTGGTAGACATAACTCACTCACAAACTCTCTAGATTTTTTGCAACCCTTTGCCTTTTTTTCTTAGTAAAATCCTCACCTATTGAATGCTACAAACATTTCAAAAAAGGCTTCACTTTGAATCATATTTTCTTGCTAATAGTGTCTCGTCATCTGGAATGAGCCCCTTCTCTGTTTGGTGGACATAACTCACTCACAAACTCTCTAGATTTTTTGCAAGCCTATGTTTTTTTTTCTTAGTAAAGTCAATAGCCATTAAATGGTACAAACATTTCAAAAAGGCTTCACTTTGAATCATATTTTCTTGTTAACAGTGTCTCGTCATCTGGAATGAACCCCTTTTCTGTTTGGTGGACATAACTCACTCACAAACTCTCTAGATTTTTTGCAAGCCTATGCCTTTTTTTCTTAGTAAAATCATCACCTATTGAATGTTACAAACATTTCAAAAAAGGCTTCACTTTGAATCATATTTTCTTGCTAATAGTGTCTCGTCATCTGGAATGAGCCCCCTCTCTGTTTGATGGACACAACTCACTCACAAAATCTCTAGATTTTTTGCAAGCCTATGCCTTTTTTTCTTAGTAAAATCATCACCTATTGAATGCTACAAACATTTCAAAAAAGGCTTCACTTTGAATCATATTTTCTTGCTAATAGTGTCTCGTCATCTGGAATGAACCCGTTCTCTGTTTGGTGGACATATCTCACTCACAAACTCTCTAGATTTTTTGCAACCCTTCGCCTTTTTTTCTTAGTAAAATCCTCACCTATTTAATGTTACAAACATTTCACAAAAGGCTTCACTTTGAATCATATTTTCTTGCTAATAGTGTCTCGTCATCTGGAATGAACCCCTTCTCTGTTCTGTGGACATAACTCACTCACAAACTCTCTAGATTTTTTGCAAGTCTATGCCTTTTTTTCTTAGTAAAATCATCACCTATTGAATGTTACAAACATTTCAATAAAGGCTTCACTCTGAATCATATTTTCTTGCTAATAGTGTCTCGTCATATGGCATGAACCCCTTCTCTGTTCGGTGGACATAACTCACTCACAAACTCTCTAGATTTTTTGCAACCCTTTGCCTTTTTCTCTTAGTAAAATCATCACCTATTGAATGTTACAAACATTTCACAAAAGGCTTCACTTTGAATCATATTTTCTTGCTAATAGTGTCTCGTCATCTGGAGTGAACCCCTTCTCTGTTCGGTGGACATAACTCACTCACAAACTCTCTTGATTTTTTGCAAACCTATGCCCTTCTTTCTTAGTAAAATAATCAGCTATTGAATGCTACAAACATTTCACAAAAGGCTTCACTTTGAATCATATTTTCTTGCTAACAGTGTCTCGTCATCTTGAATGAACTCCTTCTCTGTTTGGTGGACATAACTCACTCACAAATACTCTTGATTTTTTGCAAGCCTATGCCCTTCTTTCTTAGTAAAATAATCAGCTATTGAATGCTACAAACATTTCAAAAAAGGCTTCACTTTGAATCATATTTTCTTGCTAATAGTGTCTCGTCATATGGAATGAACCCCTTCTCTGTTCGGTGGACATAACTCACTCACAAACTCTCTAGATTTTTTCCAAGCCTATGCCTTTTTTTAGTAAAATCATCACCTATTGAATGCTACAAACATTTCAAAAAAGGCTTCACTTTTAATCATATTTTCTTACTAATAGTCTCTCGTCATATGGAATGAACCCCTTCTCTGTTCGGTGGACATAACTCACTCACAAACTCTCTAGATTTTTTGCAACCCTTTGACTTTTTCTCTTAGTAAAATCATCACCTATTGAATGTTACAAACATTTCACAAAAAGCTTCACTTTGAATCATATTTTCTTGCTAATAGTGTCTCGTCATCTGGAGTGAACCCCTTCTCTGTTCGGTGGACATAATCACTCACAAACTCTCTTGATTTTTTGCAAACCTATGCCCTTCTTTCTTAGTAAAATAATCAGCTATTGAATGCTACAAACATTTCAAAAAAGGCTTCACTTTGAATCATATTTTCTTGTTAATAGTGTCTCGTCATCTGGGATGAACCCCTTCTCTGTTTGGTGGACATAACTCACTCACAAACTCTCTAGATTTTTTGCAAGCCTATGCCTTTTTTTCTTGGTAAAATCATCAGCCATTAAATGCTACAAATATTTCAAAAAAGGCTTCACTTTGAATCATATTTTCTTGCTGATAGTGTCTCGTCATCAGAATGAACCCCTTCTCTGTTCGGTGGACATAACTCACTCACAAACTCTCTTGATTTTTTGCAAACCTATGCCCTTCTTTCTTAGTAAAATAATCAGCTATTGAATGCTACAAACATTTCAAAAAAGGCTTCACTTTGAATCATATTTTCTTGTTAATAGTGTCTCGTCATCTGGGATGAACCCCTTCTCTGTTTGGTGAACATAACTCACTCACAAACTCTCTAGATTTTTTCCAAGCCTATGCCTTTCTGTTAGTAAAATAATCACCTATTGAATGCTACAAACATTTCACAAAAGGCTTCACTTTGAATCATATTTTCTTGCTAACAGTGTCTCGTCATCTTGAATGAACTCCTTCTCTGTTTGGTGGACATAACTCACTCACAAACACTCTTGATTTTTTGCAAGCCTATGCCCTTCTTTCTTAGTAAAATAATCAGCTATTGAATGCTACAAACATTTCAAAAAAGGCTTCACTTTGAATCATATTTTCTTGCTAACAGTGTCTCGTCATCTGGAATGAACCCCTTCTCTGTTCGGTGGACATAACTCACTCACAAACTCTCTTGATTTTTTGCAACCCTATGCCTTTTTTTCTTAGTAAAATCATCACCTATTGAATGTTACAAACATTTCAAAAAAGGCTTCACTTTGAATCATATTTTCTTGCTAATAGTGTCTCGTCATCTTGAATGAACTCCTTCTCTTTTTGGTGGACATAACTCACTCACAAACACTCTTGATTTTTTGCAAGCCTATGCCCTTCTTTCTTAGTAAAATAATCAGCTATTGAATGCTACAAACATTTCAAAAAAGGCTTCACTTTGAATCATATTTTCTTGCTAACAGTGTCTCGTCATCTGGAATGAACCCCTTCTCTGTTCGGTGGACATAACTCACTCACAAACTCTCTTGATTTTTTGCAACCCTATGCCTTTTTTTCTTAGTAAAATCATCACCTATTGAATGTTACAAACATTTCAAAAAAGGCTTCACTTTGAATCATATTTTCTTGCTAATAGTGTCTCGTCATCTTGAATGAACTCCTTCTCTTTTTGGTGGACATAACTCACTCACAAACACTCTTGATTTTTTGCAAGCCTATGCCCTTCTTTCTTAGTAAAATAATCAGCTATTGAATGCTACAAACATTTCAAAAAAGGCTTCACTTTGAATCATATTTTCTTGCTAACAGTGTCTCGTCATCTGGAATGAACCCCTTCTCTGTTCGGTGGACATAACTCACTCACAAACTCTCTTGATTTTTTGCAACCCTATGCCTTTTTTTCTTAGTAAAATCATCAGCTATTGAATGCTACAAACATTTCAAAAAAGGCTTCACTTTGAATCATATTTTCTTGCTAATAGTGTCTCGTCATCTGGAATGAACCCCTTCTCTGTTTGGTGGACATAACTCACTCACAAACTCTCTTGATTTTTTGCAAGCCTATGCCTTTTTTTCTTAGTAAAATTATTAGCTTTAGAATGCTACAAACATTTCAAAAAAGGCTTCACTTTGAATCATATTTTCTTGCTAATAGTGTCTCGTCATATGGAATGAACCCCTTCTCTGTTCGGTGGACATAACTCACTCACAAACTCTCTAGATTTTTTGCAACCCTTTGCCTTTTTCTCTTAGTAAAATCATCACCTATTGAATGTTACAAACATTTCACAAAAGGCTTCACTTTGAATCATATTTTCTTGCTAATAGTGTCTCGTCATCTGGAGTGAACCCCTTCTCTGTTCGGTGGACATAACTCACTCACAAACTCTCTTGATTTTTTGCAAACCTATGCCCTTCTTTCTTAGTAAAATAATCAGCTATTGAATGGTACAAACATTTCAAAAAAGGCTTCACATTGAATCATATTTTCTTGCTAATAGTGTCTCGTAATCTGGGATGAACCCCTTCTCTGTTTGGTGAACATAACTCACTCACAAACTCTCTAGATTTTTTCCAAGCCTATGCCTTTCTGTTAGTAAAATAATCACCTATTGAATGCTACAAACATTTCACAAAAGGCTTCACTTTGAATCATATTTTCTTGCTAACAGTGTCTCGTCATCTTGAATGAACTCCTTCTCTGTTTGGTGGACATAACTCACTCACAAATACTCTTGATTTTTTGCAAGCCTATGCCCTTCTTTCTTAGTAAAATAATCAGCTATTGAATGCTACAAACATTTCAAAAAAGGCTTCACTTTTAATCATATTTTCTTACTAATAGTCTCTCGTCATATGGAATGAACCCCTTCTCTGTTCGGTGGACATAACTCACTCACAAACTCTCTAGATTTTTTGCAACCCTTTGACTTTTTCTCTTAGTAAAATCATCACCTATTGAATGTTGCAAACATTTCACAAAAGGCTTCACTTTGAATCATATTTTCTTGCTAATAGTGTCTCGTCATCTGAAGTGAACCCCTTCTTTGTTCGGTGGACATAATCACTCACAAACTCTCTTGATTTTTTGCAAACCTATGCCCTTCTTTCTTAGTAAAATAATCAGCTATTGAATGCTACAAACATTTCAAAAAAGGCTTCACTTTGAATCATATTTTCTTGTTAATAGTGTCTCGTCATCTGGGATGAACCCCTTCTCTGTTTGGTGGACATAACTCACTCACAAACTCTCTAGATTTTTTGCAAGCCTATGCCTTTTTTTCTTGGTAAAATCATCACCTATTGAATGTTACAAACATTTCAAAAAAGGCTTCACTTTGAATGATATTTTCTTGCTAATAGTGTCTCGTCATCTGGAATGAACCCCTTCTCTGTTTGATGGACAAAACTCACTCACAAACTCTCTAGATTTTTTGGAAGCCTATGCCTTTTTTTCTTAGTAAAATCATCACCTATTGAATGATACAAACATTTCAAAAAAGGCTTCACTTTGAATCAAATTTTCTTGCTAATAGTGTCTCGTCATCTGGAATGAACCCCTTCTCTGTTTGGTGGACATAACTCACCCACAAACTCTTCTAGATTTTTTGCAAGCCTATGCTTTTTTTTCTTAGTAAAATCATCACCTATTGAATGCTACAAACATTTCAAAAAAGGCTTCACTTTGAATCATATTTTCTTGCTAATAGTGTCTTGTCACTCAGAATGAACTTCTTCTTTGTTTGGTAGACACAAATCGACTAGAAACTCTCTAGATTTTTCATGCCCAAGCCTATTTTTCTTAGTAAAATCATCAGCTATTAATTTTTTACAAACATTACAAAAAAGGCTTCACTTTTAATAATTTTGTCTTGCTAATAGTGTCTCGTCACTCCGAATGAACCCCCTCTCTGTTTGCTGGAAATAACTTACCTAGAAACTCTCTAGATTTTTTGCAAGCCTATGCCTTTTTTTCTTATTAAAATCATCAGCTGTTAAATGTTAGAAACATTTCAAAAAAGGCTTCACTTTGAATCAATATCATTATTATGAATTAATTTTTCGGTTTCAATGTCTTAGTAACCGTTATAAAAAAGGGCTGAAATGAATTAGATCTTTAAGAGAACTTTTCAGGATTTTGGAATTTTCAATTTTTTTTTTGTGAACGCCTAATCTCGATAAGCTACATCTTGATATTCAAGAAACAGCGATAAGGTTAGATCAATGATTTTATTCTTAGTGAAAGTCATTTCAAATATGAAATTATTTTGCAAGAGGAGCAGTCCCTCTTGCTTCCTTTCTAAGGTATTGCAAATTATTGAAACGAAAGGCGAAAAGCATGAATAGATTCTTATTCATTTTCAGTATAGATATTAAAAGAATATATAGACTTCCACGCGATTTGTTTGCAAAGCTCTTATAAAGCTTCGTAAACTTTTGAAAATTAGGGGTTTTTAACCAGCGGAATTTTATTACCGTAGAATATAGCATCCGTAATTTCCATGACTTTAACCATCTTAGGATTCTACTAGCCCCGGAGTTTACTTGATAAACTTAGAAAAAAAAGCTTTGGGGCAAAAGCATTGATCAACTTTTTTGGAAAATCTGCCCTGTCGTATCGAATAATTCTGTTTTTAGGCATCTCCTTATCTGTTGGCATGAAAATCTTATTTTGATTCTTAAACTTTCAACAATCATTTTCTATCTTGAAAGTTATTTTTCTTCTTTATTATTATCATCTAAATGTTTATACAAACTTGTATATAATTGCTGAAATTAACATATGAAATGAAATATCAAATAAAATGCAACAGCTGCAAGGAAAACGAATTTGGCGGGAGATCTGAAATAATTTTGGCGGGAGATTCGAAAAGGTTTTGGCGGCAATACTGGTTCCGCGGGGAGGCCTTTGTTTAGATATGGCGGGAATTGAGATTGTATTTGGCGGGAGATTCGAAATAACTTTGGCGGGAGATTTGAAAAGGTTTTGGCGGCAGTGTTTGTTGCGCAGGAGACCTTTGTTTAGATTTGGCGGGAACCGAGTTCAAATTTGCATATGCTTATAAATTTCTCGTTTTTGGCTATTCAATTAGTTGGCACAAAGGTGCTGAAGGTGAGATGTTGCTCCAGAACACTCATGTCTCCATGGTTTTGGCCTACGTCTGAATGTAAACCTAGGTATGGCCTTTTCGTCCAAGTACTTTCGTCTCAGATTCTTCGTTCATTTCCTCCTCATTCTTTATTTAATTTTTATCGACGAATAGCAAAAGTTTTCTCATTTATATTTCAGTTATTGAGTCAACACCATTCGTGAATTGAGAACAGTCCACGGTAAAAACATGTTCTTTCCATTCAAACCTAGTAGTTGTTCATTGCATTCTTCTAAGTGGTAATTTGAAATTTAATGAATTCTAGCTAAGTGAAAAGTGACATATGGCTAATATATTTGCCTATTCGGGTTTTTCGTTTCTGCTAGTTGTTTTACAAACATGTTTCGTAGGCCAACCATTTATCGAAAGAACTTTATTTTAAGTAAATAGATAATGAAATTTTCAATGTATCATTAATTAAAATGCTTTTTGCCTCATTTTAAGGGTAATGGAGTGATCACAGAAAGTCGACAACTGATTAAGTTAAAGAAAACTCTTCCCAAACACCGTAAAGCATGGGCGCTGAAAGGCAAGACAGGTAAACTTTTTTGTTTGTTTCTCCTCTAAAAGAAAGCAACTGCTAACTAGAGTGTTTTAATTGTCTTTGGAAGGAAATAACTTTTTTTATGTGGAGTTTTCCAATTTTCCGTGGAAATAAACGCTTTCTTTCTTCAAATTAACCTTTCAGCCATTTGCTTCCAGTAGTTTGTGCTTACAGGCAATTTGACAATCAATTCAACTGGCAATTTTCAATGTAAAAATCTTTTACGTTCAGGGGTACTTTATGGTTGGCAGAAAATCCGGTTTTCTTCTTAATTGTTGGTTTAAATTCATGAAGATTTATCTACAAAATATCAGTCCCAAATTTGTCAAAGAAGCATGCTTTTTACTGCTTGCTTTTATTAAAACTAAAAAAGCAAGTTACCTTTATTGTAATAATATTATATTTTGCATTCCATGCATCTTCAAAATATTAGCAATTTTAATATTTACTACCATTCTACTTCTAACTTCATACAAACTGTTCATTAAATGTTATTTTTGCAAAGATGAATATGGTATAAGAATTTTGGTTATTCTCCAGTAGACCCTGGTTCAAAGTTTTGATTGCACATGTCGCATTAATTTGATTTCTAAATAAACTTTCAATCCCATTTGCTTCAATTATGCTAAGTTAAATTTTAATGTCTGACAATGTCTGATTTGTCTGACAATCTCCAGGCTTCTAGTCTTCTCTTCTTAAGGTTTTAACTTTACCCCAGATTATTGGTTATTTAACATTGTTCCAGGTCTTTCATGGTGCCTCTCATTGTTGCAGATCAAAGAGAAGCTCAAGTTTTTTTGGTATGTTTGTTATTTAGTATCATTATTTGCTTTTTGAATCAGAAGTAAATTAGATATTTTGATATCTTTGTGTTCATGTTATTTTAAACATTTTAAGATGAATCTTTGAGTTTACATTCAGCCAGCTATAATTTAGCATTTTGCTCAATTTTCCCGAGATGTTGCCTTTAATCTTATCCATTATGTAATTGTTTAGTTTGTTAATAAAGTTAAAAGTTCAATTAACAAGTTTTGAATTCAACACATTAAGATATTGATGAATAAAAGCTGACCAGTAATTGATATATTGATGAGTGATCAAAATGAGTGATATATTTGCAGAAAATTGTGTGTGCTCTTTTATATGTTGAAATTTGGATGGAATTTCATTCAAAGGCATATCTTTATTTTAATCTGTTACACTCAAATTATTGCTCCTTGTCATGTATATGACAAGAAGCATGCATATTTGTTCAAGATATAAATATTAGAAAAACAATCTAGGAAATGATAAGATCTTAGAAGAATGCATGTTGCAAATAACCTTTCTTGTTTTGCCTCTTTTTGAAGCCATTTTGTCAGCCCTAAATATCTTTATCTGTGATATCTTTATAGCAAATTTATGACTAATCTGATTTCATTTTTTATTTGATGGAAAACATAATGATGGCCTGGAGTTGCAAGGGCAAGACTTCTGCAAGGTTTGTAAGACTCTTTCTAGTCGAACATTTGAACCAAAAAATAACTAAATTTTTACTTCAAGCTTTTTAATATGTCTCAAGTTCAGACAATCATTTTTTAATTGATTATCTTCCCAACAAGACCAGAATTTGATGTTAATTTTGAAAGGTTGTTAATCAGCATTAATTAAAAGAATGTTCATTTTGTTTAGCAACATTAAGTTTAGCAACAACTATTTTACCTGATGCTTGCATATAATGTGAAGTGTGCATTTTTTATCTGATTGATGCAGATTTTTGTGATTGGAAATAACTTTGTTCCATTTCTTGAGATTTTAGATAATTTTGTTCCATTTTAGATAACTTTGTTCCATTTCTTTTTTGCTTTAAGATGACCATGTAAAATGTGGTGAATTTCTACAAGCTAGAGGTCAGCTAGGTTTGTAGATTTTTTTATGTCTATCATTTGTACTGTTTATTCATTTAGTTTCAGCTTCAAGCACTCATTTCTGTATATTGTTGCAATTATCATTTTTTTAAAATTACAAACTCCACTAGGCTTGCCATGATTTAAAAGTAAATTGGATATCTGGCAAAAATTTAAATAAGATATCTACAAATAATTTCATAATGTTATGTCTTTTAGATTAGTTTTAAAATAAAGTTGTTAATCAAGCTATTAAACTTGTATTATTTTGTGATTTATTCAATGATGTTACTGTTCTGAATCTTAAATTGGAAAATTTGTATCAAGTGAAATTGATGATTACATTAGAAGAAAATATTTTTTTATCATTATTTATATTCTACTAGATAAATTTATATAAGGTTGCTAAACTAATGATCTTATAGTTTTTTGTATGTATTCATCCTGATTATATGTTTTTATACTTGTACATAAATGATTATTTTTTGTTGATGGTTCTACATTTTCTCACTAAGGTAAAATGCTGGTTGTTTGAAAAACAATTATCTGTTGTTTGAGAAGTACACCTGCAAAGCATTCAAAGGTAGAATTGTCCATTTTATCTTTTAGAATCTTTATTTATTGAAAACATTTACTAACCAAAATCAAACAATATTTGTCTTATTCAAATATTGAAACTGTGACAAAAATTTACAACTACTGTTAATAATTTATAACTGATCATGAATGATAATTCTTCTAAATGGAATGTGTTGTCCACATAGTCAAAAACTTTTTCATCAAGTACAAATAATTATATTAGATTTGTGCATTTCCCACTGTTATAAAGTCTCGCCTATATTTTTGCCTATTTTTATTTATGATACTATTATGACATTATTCATGAATAAGAAGCAGCATAAGATGATTCTAGTACCATTGAACAAGCTTTGATTTTAAGCTTTACCATTCTCAGTCCTAAAGTAAATGAATTTTATTCTATGATAACTGATTGATAAACTGTATGAGAATTTATTTAATGAAACTGAAATGTCTTTATGCAAATAAGCTAAGTAGCTGGAAGGTGCAAATGAGCCCTAATTTTTCCTATTTCTTTGTGATGCTTCAATGCCATTCTAGGTATGTTATTTTGCCATTCTTGTTTATGGTTGTTCATGTTTTTACAGAGTAAAATGCTGGTTATCCAGACACAATTAGCACTGGTTGTGAAGTACACCTGGAAAGAATACTAAGGTAGACATGTTTATTTTATCTTTTAGGATATTTATTTATTTATTATATCTGTTGACCAACATCCCAAAGTTCTTATTTAATTTAAAGAATAAAACTGGGACAAAATATTTCAGCCACACTATGAACTATTTAGTGACTAGTTCATAATGCAAAAGTTAATTGTTTTGTATGGAATTCGTTCTCAACATACACTAAGACTTCTTGCATTGGGTACTTTGGCACAAGGATTTTTATTGAAATGGTAGAAAATATGGTTTTCTATTCTACTGGTTTGAATCCTGAAGTGATAATTGATTTATGCATTAGAAAATAGTTGAATGGCTGATTACAATAGTGGAATTATCCCTCATACATTTAACAGTTTATTGGCTTTTCTTTGTCCTTGAAATTTGCCCTGATTTTCTTTTTCCTTCGCTTTGCTTCTATGTTATTCTAGATTAGGTTTTCTTTTCTTTTTGTTGATTGTTGTTCACTTTTTTACAGGTTAGAATGCCAGACATCCATAAACAATTACCTGCTGCTTGTGACTTCAAAAGATTCTAAGGTAGACATGTTCATTTTATCTTTTGGTTATATGTTGATTGATCATATTTACTTACCAACATCCAATAATTCTTATCTTATTCACAAATTGAAATTGAAAAAAAATCTACAAATTTATTATCAAAATATTTCAGCCACACCTTGAAATATTTTTTAACTGATATGTTAAGAAATATAATAGACATATTTATATTTCGGCATAAAACATTGCAATCAGCTTTAATCCAAAGCTCTAAGTTGCTTCTCTAAGTTTTGCACTAAATGTGATCTTCATGCTACAGATGTTCTCTATTTGTAAAGACAATACATTTTCTTTTCTTGACTCTTGTCTTCTCCTGTCTTTAATTCTTGTTGATAGTTCTGCATTTTGTCACCAGGGGAAAATGATGGTTATCTGAAAACAATTGTCAGATGTTTGCAAAGTACACCTGCAAAGCATGCAAAGGTACATATATTTCTTTCATTTCTTAGACTCTTTTTTATTGATCATATTTACCAATCAGCATTTGATAATTATTAATTTATTCTAAAAATTAAATTGCGGCAAAGACCACCAATTTATCATCAAGATATTTCAGCCACACTAAGAAGTATTTAGCAACTCATTGATGTTGCGAAAGATGATAATTTTTTATGGAATTGATACAAGAAGACATTTTGCATTTGGAACTTTGGCACAAGAGTTTTTAGCACATCCTAAAGGAGAAGATTTTTATAAACTGATGGACCATGTTTCAATTTGAAGATAGCTTTTCTATTGTAGCTCAACCAACATGTTAAACTAAAATACACTTACGTTCAGAAAGTATTAGGAAACCTTTGATTAAAGAATTATATTGTTGTGTTTGATTCGGTTTTGCATTGGAAATTTGTTCAGATATGAGCAGTCTTTTTTTGAATAATCCAGGCCTATATTTCCCCAAAATGTAGCTAAAAGTTGGAAAGAACTTCTATTATAATAACAATGAAAACGTAAGATTCTAACGATTTTCCTGTATATAAAAGCGAAATGTGCAAAACGAGTTGTCTGGCCTAATAACAGCAAACTCACATGACCTAGGCAATTTTTTAGGAATGCAAAAAACAAACAAAATTTTTAGATGTAAATTTGCATAACAAAGAAATTTATAAAGAAGAGTGATAAAAAACATTGAAATTTTATCAAATGATTAAATTTACTCAGCAACTTTTCAAACTGCTCAATACTATTAGAGAAGCCACTGTACTTGCCAGCCACGATTAATTTTTGCTTTGTGGGAGCTTCTTTATATGGAGCTGGAAAATTTGAATTTTTTTAATTTTTCCAATTGTTTTTGCTATTATTCCAAAATTTAGCTTCATTTTTAACTTCAATATAATTTCTGGCAACGACTCAAATCTATTATTTCACATTTATCTCAGAAAAGTCTTTTCATTTCTCAGCGTCGTAGACTTATTTGGTCTGGCAACCCTTGAAAATAATTTCTAACTGTTTTCGTCCGGAAAGTTTTTACGCACAGCCAAAGTTGCATTTTTCAGCAGCCTGCAATTGATTTCCTTTGTTTATGCAGAAAACATTTTGTAAGCGCTTCCCGTAACTTAGCTCTTAATTTTTAAAAACTCCCATGTTATGTTTTGAGGCCTAAAGACTTCTTACAGTTGATATTTTTCGAATTTTTAATCTGCCGTAATCGACATATCATTAAAATATCTGCCGTACTTGACAAAAGATTCTTTAAAAGTTTTTCAAAACTTTGTGCAAAAAATATTTCTGAGTTTTCAAAGGTGTTCCAATACTTTTTGAACCTAAGTGTATCTTGAATCAGATGACCTAGAATTGTGGAATTACCACTTTTGCAATTGATTGTTGATTTCTTCCCAAGTTTTTCTAGATGTCTTATTGTCTTTTTAGATTATCTTATCCTTTCCTTTTTTCGATTGTTGCTAATTATTGACTTTTTTTCAAGGTAGAACGCTGATGGGTATCCACAAACAAATGCCTGCTGTTTGTGAATATAACCTGCAAAAGATTCAAAGGTGCAGATATTTCTTTTATTATTTGTGATATACACTCCCCTCTCAAATGTATTTGAACGAAAACCATTGATGTGTCAGTACCAGTTCAAATAAATTGAAACATAGCCAGAAAAAGTGTACTAATTATTATATAGGATGACAGAAGGAGACACTTCAGAATTTTTGCCATTCACAAAAAAGCATGAATTGCACAAATTCGAATTTCAAGTCAACCATTTATCTTATTAAAACTTAGCTTTCAAAATTCCTGGGGATTCCAAAAAAATGAACCACACAAAGTAAGCAAGGATATAATCAACGCAGAATTTCAAACAACTTGCTAGGAATATTTGTCCAGAAATAAAAATTTTCTCAATATTTGTTTTTGTCCTCGGAGGAACCGGATTCTTTGAATTTTATTATATAAAAACCAAACATTTTCACTAATATTTAGGTCTTGACTTTGAGAAGATCCCGAACGACTGAATCCAATTATTTCACAGTTCTCTCAAAAAAGTCCTTTTGTTTCTCAGTGTCGTAATTAAATTTTGTCTCCCAACCTTTGAAAGATTTTTAACTGTTTTTGTCTGGAAAACTTTTTACACACCGCAAAAGTTGCATTTTTGAGCAGCCTAAAAAATATATTGAGTCCTTACTTGTGTGACATGGAGAATTTATTTTTTTAAAAAGTAAAAGGCTGATCTGATGCTATGTTTTTATAAAATATACCCGACTTAATTTTTTTAACGAGTATTTTTGACAAGAAACTTCAAACCAACATGTTATTTTAGGATAGTAGGTAGCACTGGCCATAATTCTCAAAAAAGTTTTATCGACAAAAATTTACTCAACATTTTATTTTCAATTTTACCACCTTTTTTCACCAATTTACCTCTATGGGAAATAGAATTTGTGGAGGCCAATTGCAACTTCTAAAATGGCAATTTCCAAAAATGACAACTTCTTGAAATCAATGACCTGCCTTACATAGGAATTTTTGTACATACCCCCTTCTTCACTGTTTCTAGGGTTTTGACCATTGAACAAAGAAATATTTTTGTCTACTTTTTAAAATAATTCTTGCAGCAAGTGATTTAATTTTGAATCCGTTTGTTTTGTTTATTTTGATAAATAGATAATTTTCGCCTTTATTTTCCTGCCAAGTTATATTTTTCCACTTACATACCATTCGAATACATTTGGAAGGGGAGTGTATATATTTATTCTTTAACCATGCTTTAAATAGATCTACCATATGCTATAAAAGATGAATAACACCGATCATCACAAATGAAATAAAAAAAACTGCAGAAGGATTTTAAACATTATGGTGTCTAGGCTGAGAATGTCCTTATCCAAGAAACTAAAACACAAAAAGTCAAATCCACTTCTAAAATGTTCTTTTTTGAGCGTTATTATTCACATATTTTTTCTATCCAAATTGAGACGAGAAGCAACATTTTAAGATAAGATGACAATAGAAAATTATTATCTGCACTGATTACATGCACTGAATCTAAACACCAAACATCTGTATGAATTATGCGAAAGTGTTCAAACAATCTTCTTCCTTTATCAAGTTGTTATAT
The DNA here is from genome assembly GCF_057945365.1 of Rhopilema esculentum. Classification (NCBI taxonomy): domain Eukaryota; kingdom Metazoa; phylum Cnidaria; class Scyphozoa; order Rhizostomeae; family Rhizostomatidae; genus Rhopilema; species Rhopilema esculentum. The sequence goes on from NC_142831.1 coordinate 4,521,878, forward strand.
GCAAAATCCTCTTTGCAAATGTTTCTTTATTTTATAATATTCCAAAATTTTGTTCAACTTTCACCAACAAGACAAATCAGAAAACTTTTTAACATTGAAATACTATAACGTTTTTCAAAATCGGAATTCAAGTCTTTACGCCAAAGGATTGAAGTGCTACATTTGATGATTGAAACTTGCGTCTGTTTTTTCCACTAACATCTTACATCTTGAAGTCCCGACAAGCATCTTACAATTGCAAAAAGGCTTTTGCAAAGCAATTTTACTTCAGAAAGTCAAAATGACTTCACAGTTTTACAATATTACCATGATTTTATGATGAAACTTTCAAAAGTCAATGAGTCAAATTGAGTAAAAGTCAAATTGAGGGGCATATGTCTAGATTCCCTCAAGTTTTTACGAATAAAATTATTTCCATTTATACAATCCATTTATTATTTCTCAGGGCTAGAGCTCATTCAATCTGCGAATTTTTTCACCTTGAAAATTACTTTTGAGCTATCAAATTCATCCAATTGTTGGTTGCTGATAGCGTGCAATTTCTCTTCTCAATAGCTGAATTTTCGTTCACTTTTATTTTAGAAGACGCTGGAAAGAAGAACAAATGCGACGAAGAAGAGCAGATGATCAAATGAAGATGATGTCAATTGTTTTCTGCTTATTTTCATTAAGAATTAACAGCCTACTCTAGGCTGTAGTCATTTAGTGACTAGGTTAGAAAATTATTTGATTGCTGTACATTAAATCTTTTTTCTGTTTTTATATATTTCGTATTTTCTGATTTTGTCTCTTGTGCTGGTCTTTGCTAGCTAAGTAGCGAAATGAGTTCCAATTAAAATTGCAAATATCTTAAATAAAAAGTAAATAATATCTTAATGAAATAAAACAGCTAAATATATCGGTCACTTGCGCTCGCTACTATACACGGGCTATTCGCTGCCTAAATTTGCAATGCTGCGTTTATGCGTGCAACAATCTCACCAACCTAACTTTCCACTTTCAGAATTCATCATCATCATCATCTTCAAGTGTGGTGGGAGTATAGAAATCCAATAGATCCGTGTTCAAAAATAAGTCCAGAGCGGCAGTACCTAAGGCTTTAAGGTACGTAAGTATGGTTTTCTTTTTCCTTTCTAAACTGGATGTCCTGCTCTTTTTTCTAGGAGGAAGGTAAGTATGCGCCGCGGCGCCGTTTCGGGACGCCCCACTAACTTTAACTGAGTCTCCCTGAGCCGGACGACTCAGTTCAGGTAAGTAGGAAACTGTTTTCCCGAATTGGATCACATCGCCAGCTACTTGGATCGTTTCTTGGCAGGGGTCAGGGCCCAGATGGCCCTTGCCTAGAAACAGATCCAGTGGCTAGGCGAGGTGATTCAACCGGAGTAAAACAGTTTCCTCTTCGATCGTGTGCGATTGCTTACAGCCTCGGCTGCAACTGCCAGCCTAGCCTCCCAGCTCCCCGGTCCTGGCCCCATCCCATCCCCCGGGCCGCAGGGGGGATGGGGTGGGGCCAGGGCCGGGGAGCTGGGAGGCCGGCTGACGGCTGTGGCCGTGGCCGTGAGCGGTCGCACACGAGCGTCGGGGGTAGGGTAGGGCCAAATTTTGCGCAGCGGCTGCTAGCCCCAAAGCTAGCCGCCGCTGCCAGCCACGCTTTTTTTCTTTTTCTTTAATGCTTGTTTAACCTTTCTTCTTTTAGTATTTTTCAGATTTTGATGATGACAACAAGAATGACATGGAACTGAGGAGGTCCTCTTATTTTTCTAGGTTTGAAAGAAAGAGCACCTTGAAGAAGCAGCTTTTCAAGAAAGATCACATCGCAGAAACCTCGAAACTACCAGTGGTTGAAAGCCAGCTACCAAACCAGCAAAAACCTGCAGTTTTAAGACTCTGAAACGTAGAAACTAGATGCGAGAGGACAAGAGAAGGCGTTTTCCCAGGTGCTCCAGAACGATTTTCATTTCTTGTATGCAATTGGCCTAGCGAATGCATTTATGCTGGACATTATTGGACGTTGCAAGAGGACAAAAAGACGTTTTCCAGAACAATTTATATTGATAATATTTTTGTAGTGAATATTCTTGTAGTGAATATCGATTTATTTCTGCTGGATATTATTCTTCTGTAGTGTTATTGCAACAACAAAATGGCAGAGATTTAAAAATCGAGGCGTTACTTAGAATTTTGGCCTAGCATCCCAAATATTTTATTTTGCTGGAAATAACCCCATAATTTTTTTTTCTGGAAAGTGACTACGAATTTGCAAAGCAGGAGAACCAGTTGCTAAAACCAGTTAGCTAAAACCAGTTCCTTGCCAAAAAGACAAACATCTCTCTGCCAGTTATATATTTCATTTCCTTGATTAACTAGTTTAGAGTCGCAAGTTTAGAGTATTAAACATTAGAGTCTTATACTTTTTGCGTCTCCCTCTCGTACTTCGACATGGGACTTAAAACATAAGACTAACAAGACGATAAGATGACACTAACAACACGACTCTAATAACATGACACTTAACACTAACAAGAACATGACTCGTACTTCGACATGAGACATAAGATGACAACATGACTCTAACACTAACGACATGACTCTAACATTAACAACATGACACTAACACTCATTACATGACTCTAACAACACGACTCTAATAACATGACACTTAACACTAACAACAACATGACTCGTACTTCGACATGAGACATAAGATGACAACATGACTCTAACACTAACGACATGACTCTAACATTAACAACATGACACTAACACTCATTACATGACTCTAACAACACGACTCTAATAACATGACACTTAACACTAACAACAACATGACTCGTACTTCGACATGAGACATAAGATGACAACATGACTCTAACACTAACGACATGACTCTAACATTAACAACATGACACTAACACTCATTACATGACATGACTCTAACATGACCCTAAAAGACAGCATTCCTCCTCCTATAAGACAACACTCCATGAGAGAACACTCCTCCTCCCATGAGGATACACTCCTCTTTCCAAGAGGATACACTCCTCCTCCTATGAGGTTACACTCCTCCTCCTATAAGGTTAAACCCCTCCTCCCAAGAGGATACACTCCTCCTCCCATTAGGATACACTTCTCCTCCCATGAGGATACACTCCTCCTTTCAAGAGGATACACTCCTCCTCCTATGAGGTTTCACTCCTCCTCCCAAGAGGATACACTCCTCCTCCTATGAGGTTACACTCCTCCTCCCAAGAGGATACACTTCTCCTCCCATGAGGATACACTCCTCCTCCTATGAGGTTACACTCCTCCTCCCAAGAGGATACACTCCTCCTCCCAAGAGGATACACTCCTCCTCCTATGAGGTTACACTCCTCCTCCCAAGAGGATACACTTCTCCTCCCATGAGGATACACTCCTCCTCCTATGAGGTTACACTCCTCCTCCCAAGAGGATACACTCCTCCTCCCATGAGGATACACTTCTCCTCCCATGAGGATACACTTCTCCTCCCATGAGGATACACTCCTCCTCCTATGAGGTTACACTCCTCCTCCCAAGAGGATACATATAAATATTTTTATAAACATTTTTATAAAAATATTATAAAAGGAGGAGTTATAAAAATTTATAGGAGGAGTTTTTCAGTATAGGAGGAGTTTTTCAATATAGGAGGAGTTTTTCAATATAGGAGGAGTTTTTCAATATAGGAGGAGTTTTTCAATATAGGAGGAATTTTTCGATATAGGAGGAGTTTTTCAATATAGGAGGAGTTTTTCAATATAGGAGGAGTTTTTCAATATAGGAGGAGTTTTTTATATAGGAGGAGATTTTCAATATAGGAGGAGTTTTTCAATATAGGAGGAGATTTTCAATATAGGAGGAGTTCTTAATATAGGAGGAGTTCTAAATATAGGAGGAGTTTTTCAAGTCATGGGAGGAGGAATGTAACCTCATAGGAGGAGGAGTGCAACCTCATAGGAGGAAGAGTATATCCTCATGGGAGGAGGAGTGTATTTTAATAGGAGAAGTATCCTCATGGAAGGAAGGATGTAGAGGTGGAGTGTATCCTCATGGAAGGAAGGATGTGGAGGAGGAGTGTATCCTCATGGGAGGAAGGATGTGGAGGAGGAGTGTATCCTCAGTATAGGAGCAGTTTTTTATATAGGACTAATTTTTCCATGTTTTGTTGTTTCAATAGGAGTGATTTGTTGTTTTCAAAGGAATGATTTGTTGTTTCAAAATGAGTGATTCCTTATAATAAGAGTGATTTGTTGTGCATTGTATTGGTTGTGTTAGTCTTGCGTAAGTCATGTTAGTCTAGTGTACTGGTGTATTAATATTGTTTCTTTTGTTGTGTAGTCTTGTGTCAGTGTTGTTTCTGTCTTCTGTTTTGTGTTAGTTTCGTGTCTGTGTTGTGTATTGTGTTAGTGTAAGTCGCGTTAGTCTTGTGTATTAATATTAATAAAGTCTTAATATTAATATTGTGTCTTGTGTTGTTTGTATCAATGTTGTGTTAGTCTTGTGTTAGTTTTGTATCAGTTATTGTTATTTCTTTGTTGTGTTTTGTGTTAGTGTTGTAATGTGTTAGTGTAAGTCGTGCTAGTCTTGTGTATTGTTGTATTAATATAGTATTAGTATAATGTGTTTGTCTTGTGTAAGTTTTGAGTTATGTTAGTGTTGTGTCATTCCTGTATTGCGTTAGTCTTGTGATGTGTTAGTCTTGTGTTGTTTTAGTATTGAGTTGCGTTAGTGTTGTGTCTTGCGTTTTGTTAGTGTTGTGTCACTCCTGTATTGCGTTAGTCTTGTGATGTGTTAGTCTTGTGTTGTGTTAGTCTTGTGTTGTGTTAGTGCTGTGTTGTTAGTCGTGTTAGTCTTGTGTTGTGTCTTTTCTTGTGTTGGTCTCGTATTCGTCTTGTGTTTTGTTAGTCTTGGGTTTTTGTATACACATTAACTTAACTTATTTTAATGTTTTCAAAGATGCTATGCTTCTTGCTCCTATCCTAAAGGAAGTTTTGTCTTTGCTACATAATTGATATGTGTATTCTTGTATCAATATAGTATTCTTGATTTAATATAGCATTAGTATAATAATGTTGTGTTTGTCTTGTGTAAGTTGTGTTAGTCTTGTATTGCATTGTGTTAGTGTTGTGTCACTCCTGTATTACGTTATTCTTGTATGAAGAAGAGGGAGACACAAAAAACAAGAGACCCTAACTTATTTTAATGTTTTCACAGATGCTATGCTTCTTGCTCCTATCCTATGCTTCTTGCTCCTATCTTAAACAAAATTTTTATTTTTGTTACAAAATTGATATGTTAACATAACTTTTCTTGGCGCTGTCTTAGTGTTCCTATACTATGCTTCATGTTCCTTACTAACGAAGTTTCCTACAAGTTTTCCTTACTTTCTGATATAATGACTTGCAAAATAGATCCACCAAAGAATAATACTAAGCCTAAATATCAAAGCTAGGCCATGATTAACTTTACTCTACGTGAATACAATTATCTTCATCACAGCTGCCTTGAATGCGTGCTGTACTGCTGTACTGTCAAAAGTCTTTTCTTGTTCTTTATGTTTCCAAGTTCTACCGAGAAGAATTTGCCGCCGTAAGATGCCAAGATTGCTGGAATGGAACAACTTGATAAGCGTCTTTTTGCTGCTTTTCTTTCGTCTCTTTTGCTGCAAATTGGTAGCTTCTACATCGGGCTCTTTCTTTCAAACCTAGAAAAATAAGAGGACCTCCTCAGTTCCATGTCATTCTTGTTGTCATCATCAAAATCTGAAAAATACTAAAAGAAGAAAGGTTAAACAAACAAGCGACAACAAGCAACAACAAGCAAAAACGAAAAAGCGATGAAAGAAAAAAGCGTGGCTGCGCAGCGGCGGCAGGCCGTTGGGCTAGCAGCCGCTGCGCAAAATTTGGCCCCACCCTACCCCCGTCGCACGTGTGCCCCCACTCACAGCCACAGCTGCCGTCTCGCCTCCGAGCTCCCCGGCCTGGCCCCACCCCATCCCCCCTACGGACCGGGGGATGGGATGGGGCCAGGACCGGGGAGCTGGGAGGCTAGGCTCGCACTTGCGGCCGACTGTTGTAGTTGCACACAATTGAAGAGGAAACTGTTTTACTCCGGTTGAATCACGCCGTGTGACCCAAGCCGGGAAAACAGTTTCCTACTAACCCGAACCAACCAGTTCAGGTTAGTGGGGTTTCCGAAATGGCGCCGCGACGCATACTTACCTTCCCCCCTCTAGAAAAAAGAGCAGGACATCCAGTTTAGAAAGGAAAAAATAAAAGCATACTTACGTACCTTAAAGATTTAGGTACTGCCGCTCTGGACCGATTTTTGAACACGGATCTATTGGATTTCTATACTCCCACCACACTTGAAGATGATGATGATGATGAATTCTGAAAATGGAAAGTTAGGTTGGTGAGATTGTTGCACGCATAAACGCAGCATTGCAAATTTAGGCAGCGAATAGCCCGTGTATAGTAGCGAGCGCAAGTGACCGATATATTTAGCTGTTTTATTTCATTAAGATATTATTTACTTTTTATTTAAGATATTTGCAATTTTAATTGGAACTCATTTCGCTACTTAGCTAGCAAAGACCAGCACAAGAGACAAAATCAGAAAATACGAGAGATATAAAAACAGAAAAAAGATTTAATGTACAGCAATCAAATAATTTTCTAACCTAGTCACTAAATGACTACAGCCTAGAGTAGGCTGTTAATTCTTAATGAAAATAAGCAGAGAGCAATTGACATCATCTTCATTTGATCATCTGTTCTTCTTCGTCGCATCTGTTCTTCTTTCCAGCGTCTTCTAAAATAAAAGAAAACGAAAATTCACCAATCGTGAAGAGAAAGTTCACGCTATCAGTAACCAAAAATTGGATGAATTTGAAAGCTCAAAAGTAATTTTCAAGGTGAAAAAATTCGCAGATTGATTTAGCTGTTGCCCTGAGAAATAATAAACGTATTCTACAATGTGGTTTTATTCTTAAAAAAATTCTATGCCATAGTTTCTTGGAGCCATGCTTTTTTAAATCTTTTTTTCAATTTTTATGATTTTCCATGTTGTGACACTTCGTTTTCGTGATCTGAAAATATATGTAACTTTATCTTTTACTCTTTCACTCTAACTGTATCTTTTAGGTCTAAACAGATGGCATATCTATCTAAAGCATAGGTATAAAGTATGAACTGCCATCCCTGAATTGAAACAGTCGAGCAAAATTCTTGGGTAATTCTTATTTGTGCTATATAAGTGAAAATTAAGCATCAGCTTTTACGCAAAATAAACAAAAAACATTAAAAAAAATTTTCTTGGAAACGTAGTGGGAAATTTTTTAAAAATGAACATTTTTTTGAGCAAGGTAAAAATCATGAAACAAGGAAAGGTGGAGCAAACGGGTATAAAGCTCTTTTTTCAGAGTGAAATTAATAACAAATTTTTTGAGGGAAAATAAAATTCAAGCATCAGCTTTTGAGCAAAATAAACAAAATCACTAACAAGTTTTGTTCTTGGAAAACGTAGTAGAAAAATATTTGGAGCAAGAGTAAAAGCATGAAAAAAGGAAAGGTGGAGTAAACGGGTACAAAGCTCTTTCTTTAGAGTGAAATTAGTAAATTTTTTGATGGAAAATGAAATGCAAGCATCAGCTTTTGAGCAAAATAAACAAAATCACTAACAAGTTTTGTTCTTGGAAAACGTAGTAGGAAAACTTTTGGAGCAAGAGTAAAAGCATGAAAAAAGGAAAAATGGAGTAAACGGGTACAAATTCTCTTTCTTTAGAGTGAAATTAGTAAATTTTTTGATGGAAAATGAAATGCAAGCATAAGCTTTTAATCAATTAAACAAAAAAGCACTAACGAATTTTGTTCTGGAAAACGTGGTGGGTAAATTTTTTAAAAATGAACATTTTTTTGAGCAAGGTAAAAATCATGAAAAAAGGAAAGGTGGAGCAAACGGGTATAAAGCTCTTTTTTAGAGTGAAATTAATAACAAATTTTTTTGAGGGAAAATAAAATTCAAGCATCAGCTTTTGAGCAAAATAAACAAAATCACTAACAAGTTTTGTTCTTGGAAAACGTAGTAGGAAAATTTTTGGAGCAAGAGTAAAAGCATGAAAAAAGGAAAGGTGGAGTAAACGGGTACAAAGCTCTTTCTTTAGAGTGAAATTAGTAAATTTTTTGATGGAAAATGAAATGCAAGCATCAGCTTTTAATCAAAATAAACAAAAAAGCACTAACGAATTTTGTTCTGGAAAACGTGGTGGGTAAATTTATTAAAAATGAACATTTTTTTGAGCAAGGTAAAAATCATGAAAAAAGGAAAGGTGGAGTAAACGGGTATAAGGCTCTTTTTTTAGAGTGAAATTAATAACAAATTTTTTGAGGGAAAATAAAATTCAAGCATCAGCTTTTGAGCAAAATAAACAAAAACACTAACAAATTTTGTTCTTGGAAAACGTAGTAGGAAAATTTTTGGAGCAAGAGTAAAAGCATGAAAAAATGAAAAATGGAGTAAACGGGTACAAAGCTCTTTCTTTAGAGTGAAATTAGTAAATTTGTTGATGGAAAATGAAATGCAAGCATAAGCTTTTAATCAAAATAAACAAAAAAGCACTAACGAATTTTGTTCTGGAAAACGTGGTGGGTAAATTTTTTAAAAATGAAAATTTTTTTGAGCAAGGTAAAAATCATGAAAAAAGGAAAGGTGGAGCAAACGGGTATAAAGCTCTTTTTAGAGTGAAATTAATAACAAATTTTTTGAGGGAAAATAAAATTCAAGCATCAGCTTTTGAGCAAAATGAACAAAAACACTAACAAATTTTGTTTTTGGAAAACGTAGTAGGAAAATTTTTGGAGCAAGAGTAAAAGCATGAAAAAAGGAAAAATGGAGTAAACGGGTACAAAGTTTTAATACTTTAGACATGTAAGTGAAAGTTAATATCAAATTTTGGAGAGAAAATGAAATGCAACCATCAGCTTTTATGAAAAATAAACAAAAAAGCACTAACGAATTTTATTCTTGATAAAATGTAGGGGGACAATTTTTTGAGCAAGAGCAAAAGTATGAAAAAAGGAAAAGTGGAGCAAACAGGTACAAAGTTTTATTACTTTAGACATTCAAGTGAAAATTAATATCAAATTTTGGAGAGAAAATGAAATGCAACCATTAGCTTTTATGAAAAATAAACAAAAAAGCACTAACGAATTTTGTTCTTGATAAAACGTAGGGGGACAATCTTTTGAGCAAGAGCAAAAGTATGAAAAAAGGAAAAGTGGAGCAAACAGGTACAAAGTTTTATTACTTTAGACATTCAAGTGAAAATTAATATCAAATTTTGGAGAGAAAATGAAATGCAACCATCAGCTTTTATGAAAAATAAACAAAAAAGCACTAACAAATTTTGTTCTTGATAAAACGTAGGGGGACAATTTTTTGAGCAAGAGCAAAAGTATGAAAAAAGGAAAAGTGGAGCAAACAGGTACAAAGTTTCATTACTTTAGACATTCAAGTGAAAATTAATTTAATATCAAATTTTGGAAAGAAAATGAAATGCAACCATCAGCTTTTACGAAAAATATACAAAAACACTAACAAATTTTGTTCTTGGAAAACGTAGTAGGAAAATTTTTGGAGCAAGAGTAAAAGCATGAAAAAAGGAAAAATGGAGTAAACGGGTACAAAGCTCTTTCTTTAGAGTGAAATTAGTAAATTTGTTGATGGAAAATGAAATGCAAGCATAAGCTTTTAATCAAAATAAACAAAAAAGCACTAACGAATTTTGTTCTGGAAAACGTGGTGGGTAAATTTTTTAAAAATGAACATTTTTTTGAGCAAGGTAAAAATCATGAAAAAAGGAAAGGTGGAGCAAACGGGTATAAAGCTCTTTTTAGAGTGAAATTAATAACAAATTTTTTGAGGAAAAATGAAATGCAAGCATCAGCTTTCAAGCAAAATAAACAAAAACACTAACAAATTTTGTTCTTGGAAAACGTAGTGGGGAAAATTTTTTCAAAAATGAAAATTTGTTTCGGCAAGGGTAAAAACATAAAAAAAGGAAAAGTGGAGCAAATGGGTACCAAGTTTTATTATTTTAGACATGTAACTGAAAATTAATATCAAATTTTTTGAGGGAAAATGAGATGCAAGCATCAGCTTTCACTAAAATAAACAAAAACCACTGACAAATGTTGTTCTTGGAAACATAATGGGAAAATGTTTTTCAAAATGGGGATTTTTTCAGCAAGGGTGAAAACATAAAAGAGGAAAAGTGGAGCAAATGAGTACAAAGTTTCTATGTAAGACATGGCAATGTTATCTCGTTCTCTGAGAAAAGCTTCCCGATTGGGCCAGAAAACTAATAGAGAAAAAAATCACAGTTCTTTTTAACAAGACAATTCAGGATGTTGCATAACTGAAGTTATGAGATATTTTGCTGCCAATAGAATCATATCTCTTCCAGGGCCTAACCGAAATCCACTTCTGATGTAACTCAAAATTATGATCCTTGGTGTCATTCTAAACATATAATCAGGGACGCTGGAGAGAGGGGCAGGAGTCAACTGCCCTTGTTGCCTTTTTATAGGAAGGGTAAGGGGGCTAAAATGCCCTTTTCAGAGAAGTGCTCTTGACACCAGCCTTTTGTAGGAAATAAAAGAGATTCATATGAAATCCTGACTGTAGTGGTTTATTTTTGATGATATTTCTCAAAATTTGTAAAGAAATTTCTTATGTTAAAAGTTAGCCAATTTTTAAAATACGAACAGAAGATCGAAACATAGTGGCAGTTAAGAAATAATTGTTGGTAGCTGGGCATTATTTTTCAAATGTCCTTTTACTCAAGCCTGCCCCCCGTGCCCCTTGGTTGTTCCAGCGTCCCTGCATATAATAGATTGCCATTGATGTTTTTTTTACTTGACTTGAACTTTAGCTTCTGTTCGAATATAGGAGGGAAGTTTATATAAGAGAAAATATGTAAGAGAAATAAGAGAAAAAGTATACCTTTGAATCTTTGAAGGTTTAATTCACAAACAGCAGGTCATTGTTTATGGATATCCAGCATTCTACCCTGTCAAAAAGAAACAACAATCAACAAAAAGAAAAGAAAATATCATTTTGAATTAAATAGAAGCATCACAAAGAAATAGGAAATTGGGGCAAAGATTGGGGACATGCAGAAGCATTTAAAAGTCAAATGTACAAGGTTTTATTCCACTTTTGTAATCTGCAATTCCAGTATCTTCCAATGAATAAAATTTTTTCCTTCAGGATTCAGTTCAGTAAGACTGAAAACTATTTTATTTAATGTGACAAGAATGATATTTTACAGGCTTTTACAAAAAATAAAATTGTGAAAAGTAATATATAAGAAATATCATAAAACAAGTGACACACTATAGGAAAATTTGTCACTAAAAACCCTTGTGCCAAGTACCCAATGCAAAAAGTCTACTTGTCGATGGAGAACAAATTCCATACAAAATAATTAACTTTGTAATATCAATGAGCCGCTGAGCAGTTCATATTGTGGCTGAAATATTTTGTCACAGTATTATTCCTTGAACAAACTAAGAACTTTGGGATGTTGGTCAAAAAATATGATCAATAAATAAATATCCTAAAAGATAAAATAAACATGTCTACCTTAGTATTCTTTGCAGGTGTACTTCACAACCAGTGATAATCCTGTCTGGATAACCAGCATTTTACCCTGTAAAAGAGTGAACAACCATAAACAAGAACGGCAAAATAATATACCTAGAATGGCATTGAAGCACCACAAAGAAATAGGAAAAATTAGGGCTCAATTGCTCATTCCACTTACTTAGCTCATTTGCATAAAGACATTTCAGTTTCATTAAATAAATTCTCATACAGTTTATCAATCAGTTATCATAGAATAAAATTCATTTACTTTGGGACTGAGAATGGTGAAGCTTAAAATCAAGGCTTGTTCAATGGTACTAGAACCAGCTTATGCTGCTTTATATTCATGAACAAAGTCATAATAGTATTATATATATGAATAGGCAAAAATGTAGGCGAGACTGTAAATCTAATATAATCCTTGTACCCGATAAAAAAGTCTTTGAGCATGTGGTCAACACATTTTATTTACAAGAATTACCCTTTTTGATATTTATTCCAAAACCACATTATCACAGTGTTGTAAATTTTTGTCCCAATTTCAACATTTGAATAAGATAAGAATTATAGGAATATCCTAAAAAATAAAAAAAAAACAATCTTACCTTTTGCAGGTTTTGCCGGTGTACTTTACAAACAGCAGATAATTGTTTCTGAGCTACCAGGATTTTCCCTGTTGACAAATGAAGAACCATAAAAATAGCCAAGTTAAAACATTTAGATAAATAACAGACATGATAAACATTTTGGCTTAATTTTATAAAGCCATATGAGTGTAATAAAGATTATGATGGAAATATGATAGAAAGTCATCTTTCAATCAAGTAATCAATTGTGGCCTAACACAAACTTTTTATTTTCAGACTCAGAATAGTATAACTTGTAAGTGTACCCATTTGAAAACAGAGACTCCAGAATTAATAAACCTTTTATATTATATTTCTTATTTAAGGCACACTTTCCATTATATGTATCAGTAATAAATAGCTGATGTACAACTCTAAAAATAAATATCTTAACACAATGATAATTGGAGATCTTTAAAATTGAAAATCCAATTCTGGCTCAGTAGAGTTTGTTATATCAAAAATGAATGTCTTGACACCATATAGATGGGAAAGTGCAGTAAATATATACAATTGAGAACTTGAAAATAAAGCTCAGTGAAGTCTTGGTTTACATGCTAGACCTAGAAGGGATTTTACAAACCTTGCAGATTTCTTGGCCATAAAGTTCCAAGGCATCTTAAATGCTAGCCTTCAAATTTAAAATGAAAATTATTCATACATTTGCCAAAATTGGAAAGATCTCAAACATAAAGATATTCTGAAATGCCAATGATAAAAAAAATAGATTAACCAATTGTATTATCTATTGATCACACATGGCCTATCATTATCTCCATTTGCTTTCTCCCAATATGAGGAGTATCATATGCTACAGAATAATAAGCAACTCAGTTTCTAATAAAATATTGAATGATTCATAGAAAAATGCATGCATTTCCTAAGATGCATGAATAAAACTTTATTTAATGTCAACTAAAATTAAAATTCTGGCCTAGCAAATTCTTGAGTGCTTGAGAATAAAATGAATTCTTGAATGCATCTTGGTCCACATACTAGACAAAGAAAGGAATTTTTACGAACCTTGCTGAACTTTAGCTTGCAGAAAAACATGAAACTTAACATGTTGATCTTGAAAAAAATGAAAAGAAAAAATTTTCAATAATCTGCAAAATCTGATACAAAGAATAAATCAACATTTCTCAATATATACTTGCACCAGGAATAAACAATTGATGTGAAATTTTTAAAATATGCATATCCTTATTGATGTTATTTGAAGATATAATTCTGCAATGAAAATATAATTCTTGCCCACCAGGGTGGAGTTCTAAACTTAACAACTGATACATAAAAAAGTGAGATAAGCACACAGAATAAAGTGCTTGTCATTGAAACACAGTCAAATCTTGGTGCAAAATCTTGGTGCAAAATCTTGGTGCAAAAAGGAATATGTACAAACCTTATTTATATCTTGCTCACAGGAATTCATCACACTTAATCTTTAATAGAAAGAAAAAGAAAATTGTTTAGATATTTGTTAATTTGTTATTATGTTAATTTAAAAAAAAGCTTACTAAGCTGCAAGTTAACATCATTTCTTTCCAAGAAAAATTTGACACACCACAAAAAACATCATTTTTGCTTGTAAGAAAAAAGGGAAAATAATCCAGTAAATATTAAATTGCTTATAAAGAAGAAATCAAACAGAAAATGCATACCTGTAGCGCTTCAACACCTGTTCGTCGAATTTGAGAATTTCCTTTGATTCCAACCAGCTATTAGTTCTCAGTATTCACTCCATTATCCCTTAAATAACGAAAAGCTTTTGAATTCATGTTACACAGACGGTTTTCTTTTCAATTACTTCAAAACTAGTTCCACGTTTTTAAATGTCTTATCCCTTTCAATAAACTTTGAAAATTGTAAGCATTTACAACAAATTCATTAATCCGATAACTGCTTTTCTAGCACTTCTTTCAATTCCAAATTAATACTTGAGGAACATTTTTAAGTGTTCAAATAACAAGTTTTCAAAGTTTTATGCTAAGATTGAAAAAAGAAAACAAATTGTTATACTCGTGTTCTTGAGACAGCAGTGGTGTTGCGCCAAAACTGAAATATAACGGCGAAACTTCTATAAATTTTCATTACACTTAAAAACAGAAGAAAACGAGCAGGAAAAAGAAACGAAGAGTCTGAAACGATGGATAAGTTTTAGGTAACGAAAACGCACGGCAACATTTGACGGAGCAGGTCTTCTACATGGACGAAAAGGCCTTACCTTGATTTACACCCAGATTTAGGCCACGACCATGAAGGCATGAGTGTTCTGAAGCAACATCCCACCTTCAGCACCTTTGTGCCAACTAATTGAATAGCCAAAAACGAGACATTTATAAGCATATGCAAATTTGAACTCGGTTCCCGCCAAATCTAAACAAAGGTCTCCTGCGCAACAAACATTTCCGCCAAAACTTTTTAAAATCTCCCGCCAAAAGTATTCCGAATCTCCCGCCAAAATTATTTCGAATCATAATTCCCGCCAAAATTTGACTCTATGGATGCCACGTGATCAAATCATACTGGTTAACCCCCTAATTTCTGAAAGATTGTCAACACCCTTTTCTGTGAGAGTTTTGCCAAGAAATTGGGTGTATCTGCGTTAGGGTGTATCACATGCTATTGTTTCATATCTGCACTGCAAAGAAGTAAGAATGCTGGGGGGGGGACCCACAATTGACTTGACAGAATGTACCTCGGAACAGGGAATAAAGATTAAAAAATTTATTAGCAAGAATTATGTGAGAAGAGCTTACTTTGTTTTTCAGAGTTTCTTAGAAGGGGCATGCTTCGGTTATATTTGCTAGAGATCAATATCTTTGTTAATACCTTCCTATTCAAGTGCCCCTGGGCTTATATTATTCAAGAGTAGATAAATTAAAATGAAGATTAAGCAATAATTTTTAGATAATGCTTAGATTTATAGATTCTATTGAAAAATTTAGAAAATGATATATTTTTACAAAAAGAAAGCTAAAGAACAATTTTAACTAGATATAATAAACACCTCATTTTAAAAATAGCTTTTGCAAACATCTTTGTATCAAGCTACTGCACCTCTACCAGGTTTCATGCTTATATCGTTATTTGAACGATTGACCAATATTTTGGTTCCTTCAGCCTTTACTATTCTAGAGGAAAATATTTTCGATAAAATTCTGCGATTTTTTTCAAGCCAATAGCCTTCAAATGGTTCAACAAAAATCAAACACCCTTATCCAAAAAACATTTTTTACCAAAAAAGGGCTTTAAATTTCAGACAAAATGAAACTCTAGCTCTTTCATATCATAACAATAGGAGTAACCTGCGCTGGAGGAAACAATTTGCCTACAGCATTACTTTCTTTTCGAAAACCGTCCCCTCTAAATACATATATTTAAGCTCGAAAAAATGACTTTAATTTTATTTCCATTTCAATATCTTTCAGATCAAATGTTGATATAATAACCTTTTTTAAAATTGATATTTTTTTCTCGGTCTGTGGCATTACGTTTTTATCAAAAATTAAAAAAACTTAGCTATTTTACAAACCCTCGAAAACCTAGTTAATTTTACGAGTAAAACGACTTTCAATTCCAAACCGAATTAATTTCTCGTTCTTTTGCATCATAATGTAAAGATTTAACCAGTTATAGGAAGACAATTTATAACGACATTATAAAAAGATAAATTCACACGAAAATCAGACGCAACTTCTCAAAAATATGGAATGGAGATATGTGCCGTAAAAGGCAAAAATATTATCAGCGGAAAAATGTAGGCGAGAAGGTTTTAGCTTATGTCAAGGGGAACAGCTTGGGCAAGTTCAAAAATTTAAATCACAAGGAACGGAACAAGCAAGGTAGTAAACAAACGGCGAATAGGAATGGCCGAAAGTGCACTAACTAGACTGACAAGTATTTGGAAGATGAGGAAGACGAGGAAGATGAGAATTAAAACGGAAATTAGAGTTTAAAATGGCCATTTTAAAGTTTTGTACCACCAAAAGATTGTTTGGAAATCAGACAATCTTTTGTTGAACTCCATGGTAGATAGTATTCTTAATTTTTCAAACATTAACAGAGACGATAGAGAAGAAGATAGAAGCATTCGGACGGAAATGTTATTGAAAATTGCTCGGGAACATCATTGAAAATAATAGAAATGGAACGGCTATGCAGGGGTGTCGAGAGCAACACCAGGCCAAGAGGCGGATCCAATACTAGAGCCCCTTACCAAAAGCAATAAAACTAAAATGTGTTTAAAACGGATTTAAAAACAAGAAGCTTTCTTTATTTACTTTTCATTTATATTCGTAAAACATTGTTAAATTTAAATACAGCTATGTAGTTATCTGCTATTAAAATTCAAATTTAATGGAGGCAGTTTAATTATAAGGGGGTCCCTTATCGCTTACGGGCCCAAAGTTATTCCTCTCTATGTGGGGCTGGGTCGCTCGTAAACTTTACTGTTTTAAATTATGTAACGTTTATACTGAGTCACGTGTATTTTATATTTACTTTACGTTTCCGTTCTGATTTTGCCGTGAAACAAATGTATAAATAATAACATGATTTTCTCTGATTTGATAACCATTTGATACACATATGCATTGTTTTACACGCAAAATATCATGGCAAGTCATTCAAAATAGTACTCAAATAATTAAATAGGTTAAACAGCTTTGGGAAAATAGTTTTTGGGAAGACGGGAAAGAAAAGTCAAGGAAGTGAAATGAAAGCAAATGCAGACCAGAAAGACTACTAAAAGTCTTGCAACGTCCCTCTTACATTTTCTGTTTTCCAAGAGTAAACTTAGCTAGGGCATCCTTTGATGGGAGGGATGGACTGCACACAAAATTAACCCATTGTGACATGGATGGCAAGTTCTTCTCTAAAACCATTCAATGCGCTATATATTAACGACTTAGAAAAATTTGTGAATAATAGTATGTTGAAAGTATAACTCTGCGTTAGACAGAGTCAAGTTTTTACAGTTTAGTCGCCTGTCAAAGTCACATAACATTTAATCAATAAAGATCTCAGCATTGCCTATTCAGGGCGTTTCCTGGAAAAGTTTTGCTCTTGGTTTAATTATGAGGGTGACGAATTCATTATTTAAAACGCCCGGTTGAAGCCTAATTTTAAACGAGCATAAACTCGAATCTTAAATCTTGACAAATTATGAGTGTGAACTCGAATTTTGATTCTAGGAAATTTTACCGCATTTCATAAATCGCACAGTTGAAGCTTATTTTTCAACGAGCTTTATCATCGTCCAATATTTTTACAATTTAAGCACTTAATTTACACCGTATTGCGAAATGTTGAATGGTACCAAAGATTGCATTTAATTTCTTTTAGACTCGTGATAAGACCCAAAAATGTTTTGGAAAAATTGCAAATTTTCCTTTTCATCATAAATACCTTTCACTACAAGCCTATTTTATTTATCTAATTCTTTTACCATTTCCAATTTTAATAAAATCATTTAAATTTATGAGACAACAGTAACTGGAGAAATTACAAGTCTGTGCAAACACATTGAAAACGGGACAGGATTTTTACAGCTAAAAAGTAGATTAAATTTCAGATTACTGATGTTATGTTGACAAAAACTCTACTATTTACAAAATAAACTAGGATTAAAACGCGCTGTTACCAAGTATATGTTACTTTATCTCTGTCAATTTCATACTTCTTTACTTTAATTTCAAAATTCCTTCTATCTTCCCTTAAACTTCTTTTTAGATTGATGCCTTGGTATTTAAAAGCATTTATTTCAGTTGTAGTTTTGTTTGCAGAACACCTTAGTTTTCCAATCAGCTCAAAAACTTGCTGATCACTCAAAGCGTAATCGAAAATCATGAACTCGTCGAGCCATCCATCGAGTTTTCGATCATCGAAATCGTAGTGTCCAATTGCAGCTTTATATCCCCAATCTTGTGATAAAAGCCCATCCCCACGAACGGAGCCGACTTCCTTACCATCAACAAAGACCTAACGAAAAAATTTTCAGCATATTTAGACTTTGTAAACAATTTACATTTAAAGGCAATCTGTCTCGTTGTGGATTGGTTAAGGAGAACAATAGCTGGAACAATAGCCTAAACACGATTCCAGCGCTCTGCCATATTTTTACAATGCGATGAATAGAAGGGGGACTGGAAACAATAAAAAAACCCTTTGTTCTTATAATCAATCAACGTCGTGACAGATTGCCTTTAACTTCCAAATTTGCGATTCTAACATTAGGACGAATTTACTAGAAAACCCAGATAGTGCCAAAAACCATAATGGCGACATCTTTCCGGTAAATGGCAGAGCCCGAGTGTCGTTCTGCTAAACAGGGTTAGAATCCATGTACATTGAATATGAAAAGTGTAGTCAGAAAGAACTCGTTTCCACCCATGGACTCCTTTGGTAATATTTTCGACAGGTTAGCGACACTGATTGGGCATCTTCAACAGCCATGTGTTCGCGTTTCTGATTGGTCTATTTCGAGCTACAACTTTGGATATAGATTTCGAATTTAGAGTATTCGATAATATATAAAACGTAATTGACCAAGAAGCCTGCATTGAAGACTCGGCGGAGGAGGTAGAATGAGTCCACATGACAAAACGAAAACAAGAAGTTATCATGGAAATAAAACATTACAGTAACTGTTTAAAAAGAACTAATCGGATACCTTTGCTGAAGATTTGTATGCATCGTAAGTAGCTGCAAAATGCATCCAAACTTTTGGCTCGACCACAGGCTGTGAAATCAAGCTGAACACAGTTTTCTCACTTTCATCTCGATGGAACCAACGCACTTTGCCATCATCAATTTCAAAATGGTAGCCACCTATGGGCAGGATATATATTGAATGAATACCAATATTTTTAAGGCCGACACACAATAGGAAAACTGTTGCTTCAATATTTCCCATTTGATCCGGCATCCACATCCGGCATCCACAGGCGACGTTGCTCACTCTCAGCGAAAATTTGGTCAAAGAAGAGACTCAGATTACAGACCCTAGGATCTGCAGCCTGAGACAGGGCCTTCTTTAACATACTAGCTAGGGGTGGGGCAATTGCCCCAGAAGCCCCACTGACTTTCCATTGTTTTGAAAAATAGGCTATTGTACCCCTCTTTATATAATAAAAAGTTAGCCCCCGCTCCTAATTTACCAGGGAAAAGGCTATGGCCCGATACCCTAACCACTGAATCATCCTCACGGCTATTACGTCACGGATGTTGTGATACTAATCATCTAAATAATAGCAAAGATACAGATATAGGTGAAATTTCATACCGATAAAAGTGACAGGAGTGATCATTCTAACTGTACTAAACAGAGAATGCTTTTCATTGACATTTCCTTGCAGATTCATCCAGCAAGCGATTGTTATTCCAGTCTGCGGTTTCCCGCGGAACGTCTGATCCACAAGAATGATATCACCATCCCCAGAGAGATCTGCGTAATGCCCGCACATTTGATCGTGGGTGCGAATAACCGCAGATTTATCGAGGTAAGCGTTATTTCCTTTCCCGGATTGATCGACAATGACCTTCCCTTCAACAACTTCAAAATCAAGTAGGCATACTACAAGAGAAAATTCATAAAATAATTAAATGCTTTAAGCATAAAAATTTTGAATTTGTACATATTCCAAGAAAGGCTGGTAAAAGAGAAAAGCTAAAACCCTCCAGTTACTCAATGATTTCTGAAAATTGGGAAATTGTTTCCAATTC
Source organism: Rhopilema esculentum (assembly GCF_057945365.1). NCBI lineage: Eukaryota > Metazoa > Cnidaria > Scyphozoa > Rhizostomeae > Rhizostomatidae > Rhopilema > Rhopilema esculentum. The sequence continues at coordinate 4,541,899 of NC_142831.1, forward strand.
TCTAGACTCTTTTTCTTAATAACCTAACCATATTGAAATTTCAGTTAAAAAAAATAGTCAGTTTCTGTCTGGTTTGACATTCTATGCCACAGAATGATATTTGGATATGCCCTTTCAATTAAATATTGGATTAACACTGATGAACTACCGCAACAAACGTTAAATGATCTCAATGTGTTTCTAAGAGTAGAATTTATTTAACAGTTGGGAAGAACATAATACAGATTGTATTGTGGTACTAAGAATACACTTACTTGGGCAAGCTGGCTTGTAGCAAGGCATCGTTTCAGTTTCTTTGCCATCAGGACCACAGTTAGCTGTGGTGCACACTCTTGATCTTGTGCTAATACCCCCGCCACAAGAAACACTGCAGGGCGAGTAGGACGACCATGTATACTGTGCAGCATCTGATGAAAGATTTACTGAGAATTTAAGACCGGGGAAGGCTAAACTGAAGTTAACGAACTCCATATCGTTACGAAAAGTTCTAGAATAGTATTAGGTTACTTTGATTTTCAAAAATGTAAACACAAAGAGAACAGCAATTCCCTAGCTGGGCAAGCCTTTGTGACCAGGTACTATCTTGTGTCAAACCCTGTCTTTATCGCTTCTAGAATTACCTTCGTATTATTTTGCAGATCTGGGAATAGTTCGAGGATTGAAGCTTAAAGTTTTAATAAGAAATAATCATTTTCAAAATCAGACGAAAAGGTGGAAACATAGAACTTATTTGTACTATACTATCAAGTATAAACATTCAGATAATATCAAAGCTCTAGAAATTTCCTGTTTGAAATTTTAAAGTGATAATCCAAAGCAGGGGCGCCTGCACAAGTGCTGCCCCTGCAGCCCCTTAAGGGTAGGCGCCCCTGATCCAAAGTGCAACACCTGAATTTGAGTCCAAGGGTAGATGATAAAATGGCTATTGTTCGAGGCACCTAATAATATAAGCAGCGTAGGAACTGAGCATTTGACGTTAGAAATTCTATTCAAGTTATTTCAAACTTGACCACAGTTGTTATGATTTCAACCCTAGAAGTTTAAATTAAATCGTTTGTTAGCAGTCTTTTGCATCATTTCAAATATTATTTGCAATCAAAATGTTGCAGAGTTTAAGTCACAAAAAAAGATTTGAAATAAAATGACCAACCTGCACAAGGCCTGGTAACACAGGGTACAGTCTCTATCTCTACACCACCGGATGGACAATCCGGAATTCCACACTTCCGGTATCGTTTCTTCATACCTCTACCACAGGTCGAGCTGCATGTTGTAAACGCGGTCCATGTATTCACATAACGGTTATTTGAGTAAAAGGCACTTAAACGGTTCGTCTGTAAGTCTGATTGCCACGGGTATTTTATCGGCTGCGGTAAGATACCCCTGGACATACTCTTATTATAACCGTACGCTGTTAATTGCTCTCCGGGTAAGAAAACTATACCCGGTTGACTTGTCTGTTTTTCAAAATTTCCGGTTTTGTAGGAATTTTCCGGTACATTTTCCGGCCTGAATCTCTGTAAACTCATTGATGATGGCCCTCCTGAATTTGAAAGATAACCAGAGGCCTGTTGATTCGGATTTTTGCTACCCGAATTTTGCTTAAAGAAGTTATTCTGAAAATTCTGCAAAGCAAGGGTTTCCATACGATTGGCTGCTATTGTTCCGGCGTTATTCGGATTCTTAATACCTTTGGTTAAAGAAGAAAGATCGGCAACATCTTGCACGTTCATTCCAGGTCTACCAGAATTGCTCTCAAATTTATTTTTATTTTGTAGGAAACCTTCGAATTGCTGACTTTGCAATGCATCATGGTAATTTTTCATAAATGCTACATTCGACGCTGCAAGATCGTGATGAACCGAATTCGCATACAAAGCCGGTTTTATCTTGTGCGAATTGAAGTGTGCTTGAATACGGTCCTCCAAGTTCGGGACTTTGGAATACAAATCTTTTAAAATCTCATCCGTTACTCCGCTTGCACGTAACTGTGGGTATAGCTTGAATATCCTTGCGGTATCAACTGGTTTCGCAAACGGCCTTTGCGCCAACGGAGCGGTTTGATGCACGTTGGCCTTGGCTCTTGGAGGTTGTGCAGGTTGATTACTAACTACCGGACGTTGCTTTATTGCGGTCGGACTACTTTTCATTGCACCAATAAACGGCGTTTTACCGATAGGTTTCTTGTAAAATGGGTTCAGGGGTCCTTGGCGAATAAGGGATTCGGCGGATTGGTTTGTTGGTACATAAACAATTCGAATCCTAGGCTTAGGCCTATTGACAATACCAGCTTTCATGGGCGGGTGCTGTCTGGTGGACTTTGCAAGTGGATTCAAAGCAGCCGGTCTGGGCTTAACTGGTACCTTGTTTGGCACAACCGGTAATATGTGTTTTTGGTTGCCGGTATGTTGCTGTACTTGTTGTTTGAGGCGTAAAGCAATAGGAGTATGTTGGCGTTCCTTCAAAAGTTTCAATGTCTGCTTTGCGTGATCATGCTCACTTTTCGATTTGTGATGCTCGGATTTATGTGATTTCTCCTTCTCTTTAGGTTTAGGCTCGTGGTGTTCAGCATGATGATGTTTCTGATGTGTTCCTATAAAGATAAGTTTGAAATTGTCGATTATCTAAAACCAAAGATAGAGATAAATAGGGTATGATATCAAGTCTTTGTGGATTAAACCTTAAATCATAAAACATAACGAGTAATATACAAGAAACAAACGAATAAAATTTAAATGAAGCAATGAGCAGAGATATTCCGTTAAAACAATCAATCATATAAAGCTAAATATTGAGTGACTCATAAACTTAAAAGCAATGTTATGTCAGGAGACTGTTTCCACAAGTTATTTTATTAGAGGTTCATTTAGCATACATGAATAAATAAATATTTTTATTTATAAACAATATGCAGACTGTATTCAGCTTTGAATAGCAGAAAATATGAAAATGCAAATTATCTAAATTTGTTTCGTAATGCAAATTGTCTCATTAAAGCTACAAAATTTACTGCTCAAAGATGAGAATATTACTTTATTAGTCTCAAGAAGAGGCAAACGAGGATCTGATGGAGAACCTGTAACCTAATGAAACCTCATAAGTTGTCTGAGAAGCCTCTCAGAATACAGCAGAATATTAGTACAAGTGAATTACCTTCTTGACAACCAAAAACTTCGAACCTCATGCAAATATGAATACCATGCCAAGCTCTCGGGTTTATTCGAACATAACGTGCTTTTATCGGTTCTTTTAAGTAATGTTTTACGATGTTGGCTCGATCATTATTTGCCATAAACAGCTGAAAAGGAAGCGAGTAACTTATTTACAAAATTGAAAATATAATGAAAATATCATGTACGGAAGCATGGAAATTTTCTAAATTTGAAAATAGGTAGGGAAGTCAAGTTCCGCGATAAATGTACTAAGTGTTGAAAGTATATATAGAGAGAAGGCCACAAAGATCAATAAAGCAGTGTGATTACAATCAAATTGAGCTCTAAATTTTGCAGGAATATGTATGGTGTCAAAGAAAAAAGTATTGCTGAATGGAAAAGATCGTTATTTTGCAATTTTTATTCAATGATATGTTACGAAGAAGTTTGTTTACAAAACCAAGGCTACCTTCTCATCATGATCCTCCTGGTACCATCGTTGTGGCCCATTTTCGTCTCTGTATCCAAGCCTATAGCTTGCCACCCAGTTATCATGCGCTACGTATCCTTGCGAAGCCACACCAACAATTGTTTTCGTCTCACCAAGATCAGCTTCAATGAACTGCCGTAAAGATATGTCACGTGCACACCAGCAGCCTCGAATGTCTGCTGCATCCATTGAATCACGAACGAGTCTAGCGTAATATGGCTGATTTGAATCGCTAAGACTCGAAGAAGCAGATAAATGGTTATCGTCGACTTCCCCGTTCGAAATTCCAAGAGGGAAATTGCAGGAACCTTAGGAAAAAGAAAAAATGGCTATCGTAGTGTCTCAGGTTTAGATCATGATTAGCTAAAAAATTTGATCTTCTAGTCTTGAATGCATACCCGTATTTGTAAGTGGTCTGTAAAAAAGGAGGAAACGGGAACGCTTTATGTAAGGAATAAAGAACCAGCAGATTGTTACAACTATCGATGGGATATATTTTCAACTCTCAAGCAAGCAGGTTGTCGGGGGGGGGGGGGGGGAGGAAGAGGTGATTAAGGATTTTTATCTGCTTGTTGGTTTGCCACACTAATACTTCACTCCTGTGACTATTTTCCATTTAACTATGTGTTTCGATTTTCAAAGACTATAAAAACATTGTGCCATAATACCAAAAGGTCAAATCCTACAGAATGACAAACATCTTCTGGTAGCAACTTATAGAACTTTTTCAATAATTCACCAAGCACTTGTTGAACGGTTTTGCATGGTAAGCAACTTTACACGATAATTCGTCGGCAACTTTACATGATTCTTAAGTTAGGCTTTGTAATATGAATTACAGTCACCAATTCAGTCAAGAATTGCACGATGCTTTCCATAAAATGAATATAAATTTAGTGGCACTGATTCTTTTCAGAAACAATACAATAAGTTGTCTAAATTACCTTTTTGTGAAATCTCTCCTCTTGTTTGAGATTCAGATTCCTCGATTAAATTTGGTATGTTGCCAAATGAATCGAAAGGATCAGGCTCTAAATCTAAAATTTTCAAAAAAGATTCGATTAAGAAAAGAGTTATTTGTTAGCTAGAAATCAGTATTTAGAATTCATTATGATGAAAACAAAGAGAATAGCTATCTTAAAACTAACATAAGGTATAAATACACTTGCTTAAACATCTACTGATAACAAGGATAATCAAAAGGAATTAACATTTCAGAAAAAAGTGGAATAGTTTGCTATAGATCAGATGGAAAATGAATACTTTTTAAACTAGTAAAAGGCTTATGACAAAAACTGATCTTTTTCAAATTATATCGTTTTTGAGAGATTCTAGTGTTAAATTTATCGAAAATTCGATATCAGTTTAGCATTTTTCTGAATGAGAAATACAATCTTATATGAAAAAAGTTATGGGATTATGAAAAAACGTCTTAATATCCATTATCTGAAGATGGCACGAAATAGTGGAAAGCATATCATACGAATGGCCCATAAGTAAGTTAAAAGTTTATTTCCAGGTGTGGAGCGGAAGTATTGTGAGTTTGATTGCTTCTTTCTCTGTCATTTTTTATCCATATCCTTTGTATTTTTTGCCTTCATTTGAAACATAAATCCCAACTTGAGTAAACAGAAAGAGTTCGTTTTCTTTCTTAATCTATTTACCTGTTTGTGGGGCTAACGGTTGCTGATCTCTTCTCGCGTTCCTTTAATCAAAGGTGGTTAAATTTAACCTTTCTTCTGGTCATTTGGTCATTATCTTGTCTAGCAGTTCTTCTTTCGATGATAACAGTAAATATATTGAAAACTAACATAATATCGTATAATTACCCATAGTACATCCATAAATCTCTGCCCGCATGCAAAGATGGTTCCCATACCATGACTGTGGTCTTATACGAACGTATCTTCCATTCACTGTGTGATGAAGGTAATGTCTCTTCACAGTGTTTTTATCCGTGTTGCCTTCAAATACCTTAAAAGTGACTTTCATAATTTAGCCAAATTGTGATACCAAACAAAACATTTTTATGAAAGTACAATACTTCGTTATTTAATGAAATGTCATTTTCAACCGTCAATATGGCGTTTTACGCAACAAATTATTACAGGAAGAATTTATTCTTTGCATACATCCTTGAAGGATGAAATTTCGTGCCAAATTGGATCTCCATCAAGACATGGCTATTAAAAATGAGGAATTGAATTTCTTGCCTTCATTCAAACGTACAACTTCAGCCCCAAAGCAATCTAAACCACAGTTTAAACAAAGGAATCTCAGGGCATTACTTCATAACATTGCAATAATAAACGACCTTACCTTATCATAACCTCTCTCTTTGTAACAATTCCATGCAGCTTTATTATTGCTATAACAGAGCAGGTAAGAAGTAACCCAATTGTCAAATATAGACAGTCCTTGAGACGCTACGCCAGTCAGTGATTTCACCTCGCCTAGATCAATTTCCAAATATGGATTTTTATCTTCCTTATTAGCACACCAGGCGGTACGTGCAGGGTCTCCCCAGAAGGAGGCAAGATTGATTCTTCCATAAAAGGGTTTGTGGAGGTTGTATGTTGAGCTTGCTGTTATCTGAGAGTCCTGTATGGCTTTTGATTGCATTCCAAGAGGCTGCTGACAATCTAAGAAACGAAAATTGGGTGTTAAAAGGTGCATCTGATTCTCGCATATTCTTTTTTTAACCTAAAATTCAAACCTAATAAAATAATGGAAATATTTACCATTTGGAAAATATATATGTTAATTTCTTAAAACAATTGCAAACTTGCGAAATCTGAAAGAATCCACAGAAATCGCCATAAAATAGATTTGTTCAAAATCAAATTCTCGGAGATTACAGCTCTTATCCATTAACATAACTTCTTTCTTATCAAATTTGAAATGAAAATTTGTCAGTCAGTATCAAACAATTCCTCTCTTTAAGTTATTCACTGGAAAGTAAATATAATCTTAATGATTGTGCTGATAAAGATACGAGAGAAAGTTTCTGAAAAATTCAAACCTGTTTCAAAGCTGCATCGTTTCATCAATAATTCTATTTTAGTTGGTGATAATGCTCTATTGAAAATATAAAATTCATCGATTTCTCCGTTTATAATTCTCTGATTTTTGTGCTTTCCAATACCAGCCCTACCACTCCAGTCTTGAGATAAATCGCCTATCCCGTAACCCTGTGCTCCAAGTTTTCCATTGACGAAAACGGCTACCCTTCCTGATACGACGTCATACGAAGCTGCGCAATGTGTCCAAATATGAGCAGGAACCATAAGGCCGGTAGATACATTGAATATAGTTGTTCCATCTTCATTTCGGTGAAACCATCTTAGGTGTCCACGATCGACTTCGAAATGGTACTGCCCTTCCCTATGCTTAGATGTTTTGCCACCAACAGTGTCGAAGATTGAATGCTGTCCGCCATTACTAAACAATTTTATCCAAGCAGCAACTGTTATTTCTTCTTTAGGCTTGTCAACGAGAAATTCACCATCAAAATAAACATCGCCTCCATTTAGTTTCAAGCCTCTTTGGCAAGATCTACTGAAAGTGACGATTTCTGCAGGCCTTCGAAGATGGGCGTCGTTATGATGGCCGCTGACATCAGGGATCACTGTCTCACGTATCTCATCAAAGTCCAGATGAATTATGGGAACGATATCCATGGTAGCTGTTTCTCCTAAAAGAGGCAAGCGTCTCTTAACATTATAAGATCAAATGGTTGATGTTGTTATAGCAACTAAGCCCTCCGCTGTCAATAAAAAATCTGTTTTTCTATAAATATAAAAACAACTTTTACAGTCAAGTATCTATCTAACAAACATGCAACCAACAGGTCTTCGAGTTACAATATTGCCAGACTCTATGTGATCTGCTTATTTCGAAAAACCCCCTAAAACGAAGGCTTTATGTCTTATTTCATGATTACCTGCCATCTTCTGCTCCAGAGCAGTGGACAAAGCTCGAGCAGACCCTGGTACATCTTCAGTCTTCTTTTTTGTAGTTTCTTGCTTTGCAGGATTCTCCTTCGGCTGAGTGGACGTTACTTGAAGTGTTCCACTGGTATCTGAGTTCTCAAGATTAGGCCCTGCGATAAACAAACAGCTTTAAATGGGACAAAAAAAAAGAAATGTAAATCCAGCATACTGAAAATAGATGAAGAGGCAAAGTATATGAGTCTCCTCCTTAAAGGAAAGCAAATTATTCCTTTGATTCTGACACGTTGACAGAATGACTGTAGAAAGAAAAAATATCAAAAATGCCTGATGATTTATACTCAACCTGTAAACATGAACAGAGATGTGAATGAGAATTTAACTGCTCATTCAGATTTTGGCAAAATGATATTTACGGCACATTGGCCTATTAAGGAAATAAAAAATGTATGTATAACATTCCGAAATTTAATAGCTTGTGAAGTGTCAGACAAGTTTTCAGACATTAAGCCACTGTTAGTCTTTGCAACGAAGTAAGCTTTTATCACACCTTAAAAAAATTCATTTCATTTGATTCGAATACAGATTAAGACAAGATATTACCATCACATCCATAAAGTTCTAATCTGAGACAGCCTTTTCCGTGCCATTCTGTCGGTGTCACCCTTACAAATCGTCCAATAAATGGACGAAAAAACCAATGCTGAACTGTGCCATTTTGGTCATCATTCCCGATAAAATCCTTAAAAGAAAAACATTGTTAGGAAACAATAATTCAATCTCATTCCAAATACTAAAAACCTAAATAGATAAAAAATACTTATTAGATATTTCTAACTTAGTACATTAAACTCCAAAGGAAATCATTAAAGCTGTTACTACTTTTGCAACAAAAATGTCGAAAACAACACATACCGTAACTTCATTTGAGGTATCTTTCAAGAATTTGAATTCTGCAGATGTGTCATTTGAATATGAGACACGATATGCAGTGCTCCACTCATCGACTAAGCCCATACCTTCAGTAGAGATTCCTGCAGTAAGGGAAAACAGAGGGCCTTTAAAATCAATTTGTTTAATAGTTATACCATATTTTATAAGGCTGCATTTTGGAAAAGCCTTTGGTATAGGTCAATATTGCAGACCATCCATAAACAAAGTTGCAAGTAGCAGAGAACACCTCCCAATACATGAAATTACCAGAAAACTGGAAGATAATTTCTTCGAAATCTACATACTGAGGTCAAGGCATTGTACAAAAAGCCTTGAGATAATATACAAATCCCTATTTTTGTTCAATAGTTCTTAATAATTTTATAAATTTTGGCTCCAAAGGCATCTTTTTATAGAGGATTGGCAGTTGCAAGTTTAAAATGATAAAAATAGTTACATTAATTGAAAACATAATTTTGATACTGACAAGATCTGAAGAGCAACACAGATTCTAGTTATTGCTAAAAGTTTCATATCTAATGCAACAATCAGGGAGTTGTAAGCCAGTCCAGATAATTAAGCAATCAATTGCTACGTAAAAGTCCTAAAAAGTATGGCCCCTAAAGATTATAATCACGACTTAGTGTGCAGAACATGACTGTAAGAAACGGCCACACCAGGTACGTATAATAACCATGAAGCCGGGGATACAGTTCATCAACAGTGAACAGTTAATAATCGATTTTAAAAGTTGAAGTTTATCAGTGAATATTGTGTCAACGTATGGTTGGATAATTTTTACAGTTCTTGAGAGAGTCACGATCATACAGAGAAATAAAGACACTTGCTTAATAAATAACTGACAATCGTTAAATTTTCTGTTTTTTTGTATTCCTTAGTACAAATTAGACTGTATTGAAAACCGTTGTCAAACCATCTACAACAAATCGGTTAAAACTGATATTCATTAGATCTTTTTGTTGCATAGAATTTAAACATACTCGTTACATACCAGTGACTTTCTTCAGGGCAAGCAAATCAATCTCTATGTACTCTTTCCCACTATCAGTATATGGGCACCAGCCTCCTAATGATCCACTAACGATCATTCCTAAGCGTGCGTGAAATGGTAAATGCAAATCGTTGAATGAAGTCGAGGCTGACAGCTGAGAATCCGCTATTTTGTAGCTACTAATGCCCATAGGCCAGGAACATTCTAGAATAGACAGCAAATATTCGGTGAGACACTTAGGTATGAAAACGGTTTGGGCTATTGTCATCACTAAAAATTCCTGAAGTAAACATAAAAGAATAATTTACGACTGAAAGAAATTTTGTGTCTCAATTTGCCAACAGGTTAGGCCTCGCCATCCATTTTAAAATAATTCTAAATTATGATAGAAAATAGGCCCAAATCTTCTACAAAGATGAACTCATTAAGCATATTTAAAACTATCATTATACAAACGTCATAAAAATATGAATATACTCTAGGTATACCCTAAATTAAGTCTCTCTTCAATCTATCTCTTAAGAATCCTTCCCTGATTCTTTTAGATTGAAATAGACAAGTTTTAATATATAATACCAAAATCTCGTGAAAAGTCAACACATCACATTCATAACTGGAATTCTGTATAACATAGCCTCACCTAATGGTTGTCTAGCTACTGGTTCAATCTTGTCTTTTTTCTGTAGTCTAGGAATAAGATCCCTAGATGTCTTGCCATCATCAATGCGTTTGTCAAGCCATTTATTGCAAGGGAACTCATAATAATCCCCGTCTTCACTTGTCACTGTTACCTATGAAAGTAGTTCGTTTTACAGGATTAAAATCTTTCTACCTATAATAATTTAGACAGCTAAATAACAGGCAGCTAAAAAATGTCCGTGCTTGTTAAAATTTATCTATCTTATGAAGGAAAGAAAATTTTTATGCAAGAAATTGTTAAAATTAAGTGGTAGCTTGTAAGCTAAAAATATGGAGCAAAGTTTCTAAAATCCCAATTCTAGCATTCCCAGAGTAGAACTATCCATTTCAACCCAAATTTTCAGTAGATTTATTCCCAATATCTGACATTGACAACATACTGCACAGTAATATTGAAAATGTTACGCTACCAAGCAATGGCATGCTTGATCTATTTATTGGCTGTTGGAGCAAAGGAAAACTCGAAACATTTGAGCAATTACTTTTGACTTTTCGTTCTTTAAATTAATGGCGTCTTAGCAAATTTCTATCTTTTCAATCTGTGAAGTTTCGAACTATTAAATATATGCTTATACTAGTACCTAAAATTTAATAAGAAAAAGTAAAACTATAGGAAAATCTTTTTGCCTTCACCCCTCAATTGTCCCCCTCTAATACAATAGCAACGAGGTAATTTTTTGAAGACGAAGAACATGCTAAGTTTTAAACCCTGTTACCAAGTCTCCGTAAGTGAATGAAATTATTACTCACCTTTTCCAAAAACCAGCCGGGGCCTAGCCAGCTATTGTCGTGACTAATCTTTGCACGTTTAACCCGGCCTAGATCCTTCTTTGCGTCCAGCACAAATGTATCGATTCTAAGAAACAAGTAAATGCTTGTCAAATTTGTACTTTCCAGTAAAATTGGTGAAGATGAAAGACATTTTAAGAAATTATAATAGATTATCCAGTTTTTTTAAAAGGTTTTTCTCTTCTGGTTCTGAAAATAATCTGAATGTAAACAAAAGTATTTGAATAGAAGAGCTTCTTCAAACAGATACAAAACCTTGTTGTAATGAATGAAAAATAAAAGAAGAAAAAGACATACATGGGTTATCGTTTAAGGGAAGTAAAGAAAAAAGAGAATCGTGGATCATTCGATTAATTTCTAATTAAATACATTAATTTGTTTAAGAAAGTAAAGAAAACTTAAAATATATATGTGATCGCGTACAGGCTATTTGAATCACCCTTGAAGAAAAGGTGTGGGCTGCATGTACATGTATTTTACAAACGTTAAGGCAAAAGATAAAGTTTGCATGCCATTTTCATTCTCAAGTCAACATTAGAGCTAACGCTTCCAGTTGCTATAAAATCAACATTTTCTACACCCGAGCCGTCGTCTACAAAAAATACAAGTTTGATACGATACATACTGTCCTCGTTCGAAATTGTCCCTGCCAGACGATTCTAATTCCCTCTCCTCAATAGCTCCTTTACTTCCAAACAGGCTGATAAAAACACGAGCATCTGTTCCAGCGCCAAAGCGATTTCCGGTGTACGTGGAAACCACATAACGGTAGCCTTAAAGAAAAAAAATTGAAACAGTAAGCATCAGAGCAGAAAAAATGTAAGTGCCTGAGCAATGACTTCTTTTGGAGGTTAGGTAGTCTCATTATGGGGGTTAGGTAGACTCATTACGGTGGCTAGGCAGACTCTTTACCATAACGGGCAATCGTCTTTGATAATTTATACATTGAGTGATAATGTAGTTTTATTAACATTCTGTAATTATATCGACAAGATTAAGCGACCTTAACACTCATGTGTACTCATTAATGATCGTCTTATTTCGTTCCACAACTGATATGTCTTTCCTAGCTTAGAGTTTTCGGTCTACATTTTGACGTTTTATACTCTTGAGGGTATCAGACAAAAAGCTTTAGTGTAATTCAAAATGTTTGCTTTTATCAGAGACATTCTTAATTTTTCCACCACAAAAAGATTGTTTGTAATTGTATCATAAATGGTGAGGTTGGGATCGTCCACACCCATTGTCTGTCTTTGGCTACAGATCTAAGTTTTTTGGAAGAATAAGAGACTTCAGGAAAAAGAATACTGGCATCTGTGGAGACAAAACTGTAAAAATTGAAAGATTCGATTTCTGATTTCTCTTGCTGAATCAATTAATCAACTCATAACCTTAAGATTCTGGTTTCAATTTCGAATAGTTTTTCTACTTTGATGGTTACAACAATTAAAAAAAGATCAACAGATGTGGGTATTCTGTGTTTGTCTAAGAAGAGTTGAGAAAGAAAATCTCTATTTTTTCTAAGCAGAACAAGACATACATAAATATGGGGTAAATATGAATTGCTTAATTTATCTGATGCTAAAAACATACTTTGTCTGATGCTAAAATACATGCTGTGAGGATTTGTTTTCAGTATTTCTTCGTTTTACATGAAATTCAAATCTAAATTCAAACCAACATTTATAATAGATACATTCAAGTTAGTAAAACATCGATATATTTTCTAAACATGCCTAAGAGGCTGCTTCTTTTCTTCAAAAACGATTCTAGGGGATGGAGATTGTGTATCTGGCTGGGCATAAAATCTATTCATTTATTTTTATGTTTCAAGAATATTCTAAAAAGATAAAAATCATATTGCTATCTGAAAGCATTTAATAACACTAAAAGTAACTCAAGGAAACCTAAGGAAGAAATTTAACTTATATTTTAGCCACAAAGTATCAAATTAAGCGTCTATCATTATAATAAAAAGTAAGTAAAATAGAAGAAAATGAAGATAAAAATGCAGGAAGAGAGCATAATAAAATTTTACGAACCTTTGACAGCCTGAAACAGACTAAATAGAACGCCAAAAATAAAAATCTTGCAATTTTTCATGTCGGAGAGACAAGTAATGGCCTAAAAAGAAATAAAATGTGTATCGATAAAGATCTACTTTATACTACAGGCTTGGATTTAAATAAACAAATAAGTCATTGTATCAATCCTCACTTTTTCAAGGGACTTACTGGTCTGATAAGAGCGATAATATGCCTTGTATTGTAAGCATGCTATGATAAAGATACTATGAATAGAATTAAAGCATAAATTTACTAAAATTCAATTTAAAGTGACAAAATGTCAATATTACTAGAAACAATATCATACAAAATTCACTAGGCAAGTCAATTTCTTCGAAATAAAGAACAAAAACACGGAAAAAATTATTTATATTCTACACCCCCAGTCACCAGATACGAGATCTAAGAATTACTGCATAAGGAAAAATGTTTGAAAATTTAGTGATAAGTTTAAAAATGAAATATAGAATGGAATTGTTTTTCAATAACATAATATTTAGGGATGAAACTATACATTTACTTATTTCATTAATGTGAGGATTATTATAATCGGTGTACATATATAGGGATGGGTATGTATATTAAAAAATGGCATGCGCCTTTACAAATTGAATGATTTACGATGCTTAAAATAGTAAACATCTAATGAGCTAATTGTAATGTTGAAATGGAAAGTAGAAGTTATTGAAACAAATAGAAACAAATAAACTGAGTAATTTTCTTAATTGCTTTATCTGATAAGTTGCAATAGATGGTGATAATTTTATTTGCAAAATAATTCAAAGGGCGCTAGACAGCAAAACTCTGTTTAAAAGCATCATGACTAACAGAACACTTTAATGAAAAGAGGGAAATTAGCTATATGGCAGCAAAGATCAAAAGCCAACAATAACAAACCTAGGAATGGAGAGACATTAAAACGAATTGTAAAAACTAGAAAGTTCGAAGCTCTGATCAAAATATGATTGAGCAATTTTTATACCTTTTATGCAATTTAACCATTATCTTCCTTTGCAATTTTTTAAAGAGAACATGTGTATCTTTCCAGAAAATTCCAACTTAGGCCACATACTATCAACAGACCACCGAGTAATTAACGCAAGTTATCATCAATGCAAGTAAATATCCATTACACCAATAAACAGTTCAGCATCGGCAACGCTTCAATCCAGACCAAAGGTTATCACAAATCCTCGACAAATGTTAAATCCATTCAAATGTATAATAGTATAAAATTTGGCAGTTATTATACAATTAAAGAAATCTTTGCTTTATTAAAATATTGCAGGAATTTTTCCAGCGCCGTTGACGGTTAGATTATCGAGAGCGGGTATTTTGAGTCCGAGCAGGTTGCGCGATCAAGGAGTCGCACGCAGCTACAAATTGTGGGGGTAGTTCACTGGCTTGCTTGATTTCACTTGAATACAGCCTCTGAAGAACTAAACACGACAGAAAGCGCTTTCAGGACGTTTACTTATTGAAGCTTTCTTCGGTATTTTAAGACTTTCAGCAAGAAGAAATATGCCTGCTACGGAAATGCTCGAAATGAAAGCTTGCTAAGGTGAAATATGCAATGCTGCTTCAAATGACGTAATATCGATATACGTAGGAGCATAGTGGCAAGATTTTAAATCCACTACAGTTACGGACAAGTGAAGCACGCAGCACGCAGAATGCTTCCATGGAGTAATAGGGCATCTATCACAAAATAGAATCGCCGTCCATCCTTGAATTAGCATTGCCTCTTTCCAATAAGCGCCTCTTTAAAACAGCCAAAAATGGTCAAATTAGTATCAGTCTCTTGTTTTGGAAAGGCTCGGTAAAAGAATGATGATGACAATTAAATGAACATTCAACCCCCCCCCCCCCTTTCCAAGAATCAGCGCACCTACTCTTAAATATGAATCCATTCATTGTTTATGTAGAGGATGGGGCAAGGAAAATAGCTGTGATGATGACGGAAAAATTGACATTTATAATAATCTTGAGAACTAACAATTCGTTTTTCAGTATCGCTTAGCTCAGACCCCGTTTACACTGTCCCGTGCAAGTTTGGAACCGTGACAAAACTGTCACGGTTCACCCTTCCGTTTACACTAGCACTGTGGAACCGAGACGATTTTGCTCTGCTATCTGGAACAGTTTTTGACCCTGCTTTGAAAGCGAACGAATTTCGTACCGTCACGGTTCCGTTTTTGAACGGGACAGTGTAAACACCTATCCGAGACGATATTGTCACGGATTCACAAAGAGGTCTTTTGTATGGCTGTTTCAGGTTATCGAGGCTTTGATTGTGGCGTAACTACCTTGTCAAATTCTGAAGAAAAGGACATTCTGAAGACAAGACGACGACAGAAAAAGCTTGTATTGTTTCCCAGTCCAAGCCTTCATTGGACTTTGCAGTTTTGTAGTCTAAAATAACACTGAAAATTAAAGCCACCTTGTCGTCCGTCCAGGTAAAGTTTTTATCGGCCTTCCGCTCCATTTTAGCTCTCAATAAAATTTAGATTGTTGACTTCGGCGGCAAAATAAAAGCCTCGGTTGACTAAATACAGCTTCTTCTAAACATTGTTCTACCATTCAATTAAGGTCGTACCGGTACAGTGTAAACGAAACGGCTAAACGGAACAATTTGGAACCGCGACAGTGTAAACACTTGCGAACCGTAACGGTACAAAATTGTCCCGGGACAGTGTAAACGGGGTCTCAATCTAATTTTCAATAATCTTGTTTACTTTTTGTTGCATACAATTTGTAGAAGTTTTCAAAAACTAATCAGATATCACTGTGAGTGTTTTCAGAGGATTTACGATACCTCTATATGAAGATTCAAGAAAAGTTCTTTTGAATAAATTCCCAGGATATTTTTTCCTTTTTCAAGAGTCCTTGGTCTATGCTAATTGAATGTCATACACACTCACTGGAAGACAATCCTTCCAATCTTTGAGTAAAAAATTGTTTTCTTATTCTAAATATTGTTGACAAATTTTCTTGAACGTTTGTATCAACAAGAGTACTGCTACATTTGTATGGCAATGAGATCGATGACGTAATGGACCGTAATGGAGTTAAGACAAACGGGAAAACCAATCAAGTCTTAAAAGTGAAGATTAAAGCATTATAGCTCAACACTAAAAGTTGATAGCTGATCGTGAAAGGTTTGTGCAGGGGTAAAAGCGTGTTATTGCAACGAGCAAAAACTCCTAGTGCAGATTAACCCTATCAGCCATTTTCAGTGCAGTATAACAACAAAAATCACATCCACCCAGTGAAGTAAACAAACAAAATAATCAGATGAAGGCTCTCTTTGCAGCTAACAAAAATAAAGTAATATTATTCTCAACAAATAATATTATCCTCAAGGGCTCATCATCTTTAGTTCTCCGATCTCATCTGTGCATAAAAACTTTAATGAAAATGTAAGTTTTTGGAGTTTTCGCCTTCCTTCTAACATACATGTTATTCCAAGTAATATCTGATATAGAAAATATTATCTACTATGCAAAATTTTATCTATTTTCCAAAATAATTTGGGAGTCACTAAAGAATTCCGTAAATAAAAAAGTGAACAAATTAGAACTACTGTATTCTGTAGCAGTGCTACTGAATGTAACGATGTGCGGGACTTAAGTTAATTTTCACTGTAAGGAGTTTATTGCCACGAGACTGCTTCCAGGGGCCATCATGACGATCAACCAAATTTGGTTCGAACAAATACTTGACCAGAATCGCATTTACTCAACCATTTTACCTTTGTCAATTATCAATATTATGGTGTGTTTAACTGAAACATGGTCAATCCAGATAAAGATCAATTCATAACTGTTTTGAAAACATGTTCGAGCAGAGTTCTGATACAGATGATAACTTTAAGTGTTTTAATTAGTAGCAAAACGTATTTGCATTTCTAGAGTGAAACGGCTAAGATTTGAACTTTTGTACTCTTGTTTAATGTGTCATGACAATGTTCAAGGATTGGCTCAACACGAACAGTTAAAGTTGACTTTTGATACATGCAATACATATTGCATCAAAATCGATCATTTTCAAATGAGCAATGACAGAAAAAAATGAGCTTGTGATATTCATCCGTTGGTCATTAAAAAAGAAAGAATATCATTTTCAAATAAAGCCAGAACAGCCTGGGACACAAGCCACTCAAAAGCATGAGAACTTCTTCCTTTTCCAAGTAAAATATTTCTTCGGAATCTGATGCAAACCATGATATGATGTAATATGGATAAAAGGCTTATCAGATGAAGTATTGATAACCTGAAATATCTGGGGATAATTTAGATTTAAATAAAGCAATTAATGTTTGTGCACTAAACAAGATCTTATCCTGAAGTGGGGCACAAAGTGCGTAATTAGAAAGTAATTCTGGATTACTAATTCTGTATACACTGAAACTCTTACACAATCTTTGAAGTGAGTCTAAATAAGTTTAATAAATGATAAAGATCAAAGAAACCACAAACTCAAGGCATGGAAGATCTTGCTTTTTGAATGTTAACGATCCATAATCGAACACGATATTTTTGCCTAAAGCTTTGTCAGCAAAAGATGACATCCCATCAGTGATTTGCTATGAATTATCTGTCTCGCTTTTCTCAGATAAACATTAATGTTATATTCCAGATGACGTGGTAATGCTTGTTTTTTTAGGGGAAAGAAATTGACGATAAAACTCTAATGAAAAGACATTTTACCAAACGCATTTATTGATTTCCCTTTACGAAATGTTTGAGTAAATGGAACAACTTAGATTTTAGATGTTTATGGCATGATAAACTAGACACATTAAACAGAACCAAAAAGTTACAATTTTGGCCGTTGGACTATAAAAATTCTTATTGCAGTACTTTGTGCCACTAATCAAAACATGAAGAAAAACGAGCTTGACAGCAGAATGAAAATTTTGACAGAGAAAACAGGCATTTTTCAATTAATCAATTAAGTTAATAAACAAACAGAAACTAAATTCTTCTTAGTTAAAAAATAAAGTAATGCTTTTCGATACGAAAATTATCATATATTATCTATTATTTGCAAATATTAGCTCATAGTTTAACATTTGGTCCTTCATGCAGCATTTTCTGTTATATTAATCTTTGTTTATTATTTCAATGGTGGATAGTTTCAATAACTATACATTATATAACACATTTAAAATAGAGTGTATGCTTCAAGTGTATCGTGATGACAAGTTTGATTTAGGAATGTTATTATAACATGCTGCTCCTTTTTTCTTGTATTCAAAAAGTTTCATGTTTAGAGCTGAGATAAAATGATATCTAGAAACTATAATTTGTTCCAGGGAATCGAAAACCACAGTTTCTCTCTTTGAGATTCAAACTCCATGAAGCTACAGAATTCGACTATGCAACGCAATGTACAATACTTTGAAATATGCCAGCTGCGTATCGCAAAAGGGATCTTCGACGGGAGATTACCACTGGTATTTGCTCTGAAGCAAAATAAAACCTTCTGCTTTTAGACTTTGATGCTAACAGTAACACGACATAGGGCTAGTATAAGTGACACTTTAATAGCGCAACAAGGGGCAAATAAAATTAATATGAGCTGGTTTTATATCAATCAAACAAATCATTAGCACTCTAAATGCTAAGATAAGCTGCTTAGCTGAAATAACTTTTACCAAAATATCAAAGGATGACTTTCATCTTCAGACAATAGTTTTGGCATCGACTGTAACACCATTTACGATGCAGTGCAATAAAATGGGATAACAAGGAATTCAACATTGTAGTAAAAACATTGTCCAAGCATTAGAAAAGTTGTTGGCCTGAAATCCAGGCTAAAGTACGATGCAGCATTTACAAAAGCTCTCTGTACACAGTTTGCATAGCAAACCAGCTAATACTTGGAGTCCTTCTTGATCAGCTTGCTATTACACAGTATTAACGTCCGCCATATTGAATCATATAGCTGTATTGTGTACAACATGTTCTAGGACATGAAGGCAAACATCTTTGACCACATATCTGTGGACAGTAGCTTTCAGGGGGAGGAGAATAAGGTGGAGGTGGGGGAGGTGGTGGCGGTGGAGGTGGGGGTGGTGGAGGCGGCGGTGGTGGTGGCGGTGGGGGAGGAGGAGGTGGTGGTGGTGGAGGTAGTAGGGCAGGCTTTGATGAAGCTGGTGGGACAATTTCGTACGTGTAGTATGTTTGGTAATTATCTGGTGAGCAACAGACTGGATCACAGCTGGAGGAGCATTGTGAATAGCAGCTCGGCTGGCATTGTGTATTGTTATACGTCACGTTCATCGCTGTAGGAATAAGTTTAAAAATTTATGCAATTTATGTTAATATTTTGATTTATGCAGCAAGGCCAATATTATACTTTTTCAGCATCTAACTTCATATTCCTAATAAAATGAGAATATAACTTATGATAATGATAGTTACATTAATTATTGTACAATAGCTTGATAATATTATTATATTTAAATTAAATAATCATTTTGTATCATCATTTTAGAATGCCCTAGATTAAAGACGCTTTATAAAAAAATTAGATTAGTAAATCTTAATTAACAATTTTCAAGCAAATAAATTATTGACGCATTTTATATCACATTGCAAAATCATTTACCCTTTTTAAGGTTTATATTCTGTGTAGAAAGCTTTATTCTTTATGCACTGAATAAAAAACTATATAAACATAACTATATATTTTAAAATATTACTATTAAGAAAACTTTGTTTAATCCGAATAACTGATTTTTATTTTTAGGCCGAATTAAATTGCACATTTAACAAACGCGAATCAACCAAATACAAAATGGCTTTAAAAAATTTCGACTAACCTGGAATAATCTGTATGTCAATGAGATCACAAATGTATCCTTCACACTCTTCCGTGTATGTGACATTCTTAAGCGGTACCAGAGGGTCAATTGGGGCACCAGGACCAAAACGCATTTCAATGTCAATCAACACACTCACGTGACCTCTGTAAACAAATTTCAATATATTGACATTAAGCCATAAGTTTAAATTGTCATCGTGAAAGCAAAGAGCATAAAACTATTGAAAAATTTGACAGCTCTATGGTGCTGACCAATCAAAATCTAGTTTTAATTTCTTTAGTGGCCTCAATGTCAGAAAGTCTCATCAAATTTGTATAAGAGAAAGTTGGCTTTTTCATATCTCAAAATTAGGAATCGTTAAAGAATAAGGGATACTGCGATAATAGGACACCATAAGGCAGTCAATATTTGGCTTATTATTTCAACAAGGATTGTTTTATGTCAGTCACAACTATTCAATCAAAAAAAACGTGAAACTTCTTTAACTTCATGTGTAAAAGCGTAAAAGCTTAAACCATATTCAAGACAAGATAAAAGTTCTTTAACCTTTTCCACTGTTGATAAAAATTGGTTTAAACATTCAAAATTATAAACAAGTCATAGAAATGTCAAGGCAATGAGCGTCTCTGTCAAGGCCATTGAAAAGAAATACCATAGACTTAGATTAGCTCAATGGGGACATAAAGAGTGCCAATGAAACCTACCTGAAGTCCTTCACAGTAAAGCTTAGGAACCAATCTTTTGTGCCATAGATGTTCATAATCTAGAATAAAATGCCATTCCGATTTCATCACTCACCAAACTCTAATTCAAAGTCTTTGAATAACTTGAGTGATTATGTAATTATCGAAGATCATAGGTATTTGAAAAAGAAACAGTCTCTAGCAAAGGGGCCATACATAATACAGTATCATACCTTCTAAGAAATAATACGAAAAACCAAAAGAAAATTAATCAACACTTTCTGTATAAAGTAGAATTATTTTGCGACCTAAAACTACTCATAATTATTGGTGCAATATTACCTCGACCTTAAGACAGGGACTGCCAAGCCTATTATAAATTTCGAGGGCCGAAAACTTTTCAACATTGTATATGGTATAGGCAAAATAAATAATATTATAACAATTTCCTGAAACTCGAAACAATTTATCTATGCCCTACCAGATCCCTTAGTTAAAGACAATGAAAATGAGTCATATCACGCTAATATCTGGAACTTTGACTGAATCTATCGGTTTCGTACAACTGGCAACTGCTAACAGATTAACAGAATGGATGAAATCACTCACAAGTCTTTCAACCCGCTGGATAACGGAAACTGCAGCAGCACTTGAGCCGTAGACGAGGTCTGGGGACCAGGGCTCCGTTGGGTAGTGCAATGTAATCATGAAAATGACGTCACCTGCAATAGGAAAAAAATGATCCATAACCAATGGGAAAACAAGATTCAATAACTGTCAGAAACCATAGATATAAAACAAAAATGGGAAGAAAAACAAAACAAGCTGTGGTCAATACATCGCATACATCGAATCACTGCCATCTGATTACTACCTCACAAAATAAAGCCAGAAGCAGCAACATATAGAATAAAAGGATAATTACTCCGACCCATACAAATTTTGAAGTTATAAACTATTGTGCTTTGTCACCTTATTCTTATAAAAATTTAAAAATTAATGAATGAAAAGAGATAATATTTAAGTATCAAATAAAAAAACAAGCTTGGAAAAATAAACAAATAAAACGTTGCAATGATGGGGTTGGAGGCACTTCGTAATGTAAAAAATAGTGACCTCACAAATTTGTGAGAAGTCACATCCCGATACAAATTTGTACGAAGTCACATCCCGACTCTATGTCCCCTAAGGGGAGGCTGCTCCGGCCAAATTTTCCCATTACCCAACCACTTTACCCTTGAATACAACGCTGGCCACTAACATTGATATTTTAAAGGACCATTATACAAACATATGAGACAAATTATCTATTTGCTGACCTGGTCTTAGAGCCTTGCAAACAAATGGCTGAATGACATCACAATTATTATCAATCCATCCTTTCTGAGCGTTGAACTGAACGCAGTCCTTTACTCCTGCTCCTGAAGGTGCAGATAACCAACCATTGAACGACAATGGCATGCCATCAACCCATGTGAATGAACCTTCAGTGATGCTGAAAAATGTTTCAATCAATATTAGAAACGTTTTCATAGCTGCTAAAGAAATCAGAGTCATGAAGTATGAAGTATGAAGTATGAAGAAGGAAAACAAAATAAGTATGAAGAGCTATGCAGCATTAGTTTCCCTTGCATAATTTAACGGTCTAACTATATGTGAAGACCTTTGCCTTGTTGATGTTAAGTGTTATAAAGCTAAAACATTGCTTGATTGCGATTATATCTAAGTTTGTTTGTATGTTAAAAATCTTCTTATTTATGCTTTCTGAATAAACTGAAAACTATATATAAAGATGGCTGGCCAGAAGTTTATAAAGTTATTGGTAACTGCGTCATTTCAGTGGCAACTTTTGAGCAAAATAGTTGATTGTCTGCATATAATGAAGCAGAACGTACTGATAATACTAAGATACGATGAACAAAAGCTGCAAATCCATACTAAAACGAGGATGTTATTGTAAAGAGGCTAGATAATGCCCCTTATTCGAATATTCCCGCGATTTTAAAGTCCTAAGTGTTCTAGTGGCTTGAAAACACCAACGACTTGACTGGATATGATACTAGGTATAATAGAGGGAATTAGAAATCTTACCGATCATTTAGGCCAATCCAAGCTTGGGGAACAGTGTTGGTTTGCAACAGCTGAGTCAGGAAATAGTGTTCTTCATCACGTGCCACAGAGACTAAAGAGGCCTTCAAATCGTTACAATGCTCAACAGCTTTCACCCAAGTCATTGATTCCGTATATAACTTGTAGCAATAGGCGCCGTTAGCCTGGAATCCTTCTGGACACGAGCCTGCAATTTGCAACGCTAAATCTTGCAATTCAGAGAAACAAAGTCAAGAAACAAGTCAAATTGCTAGAAAAAAGGTCACCGAGTACTGGAAAAGATGTAAAAACAAATATAATTAAGACGGGTATGACGATGGAGTCCTACAGCCAACTATTTGAGGTGCCAGTGGTTTTCTTCACTTCAAACTTCTACTTTAACTTTATCGGATGACAAACAGTTTGCCAAAGCATCAGCACTAGCGACATTTTGAGAAATTCCTTAAAGAAACTGTGAAGTCTCTCTAAGACTCATCCGTATAGATCTCTTCCCAGTTATTTTTTAACAAAGAGAGGAAAGGAGAGGAGGGTTTATCAAAACATAGAGAGGAAAGTTATTTTTGTATAATGTTTTTTATAAGATCACATGATAACTATAAACGATAGGCCGATATTTGATTCGCTGTCAACCCTGGATTTTCAAGTACTTTGATACTTTCCTATATATGAAATATCATTGATATGTGCTATACACAACAAAATGTGTTTCTGTTATTTTTTACACTTGAAAGAATTCTTCTGAAGTCTAAAATTATCAACACAAGAAAGGCTTAAGCATAAGCGTTTTTACCTGTAGTAGCAGCAGTGACAGCAGAACCTATTAATAAAAAATAAACCTTTTAAAGCCAGATAATAAAAACATAATAAAAATAAGGCCGTTATCATTTAATAACATCGTTATTACATCAGTCTTTCAGTTTCGGTTAAAATCTCTCCGTTTTTCATACTGCCTTTTTGAAGCTTTTGACTATATCAAAAAACGTCAAGCTGTAAAACTGTACATCATAACCTGTTAGTGTACACAATTGCTGCTCAACGTCACATACGTCAGACCGCCTATATTACATGTTCTGCTCTGAGAATTTGTCACAAAATAGGTCTGTAGCAAGTAAAAGCGATTCTACCTATAAACACCAGCTCCAAATAACAAACAGCCCTATGTTATGTGTTTCATAACAAACAGTGTTATGAAAGAACAAAAGAGACATTGCGAAATCGTTTTTGCAACATTAGGAAAAAGTAGTAAGGGGTTATTTTCCAGCATCAACAGGGGAGCTCTGTCCAACAGAGCCAAGAAGTGTCCCTAACACTACACCCTTGATTAACAGTTTAAAAAAAGGAAACGAGCCGTACCTGTAACTGGCAATACGTTGTACTGTATGGAGTCTTCGGTGTCCCCTGCTGGATTAAAGAACGCGACTACGTATGTCATTCCAGGGCTAGCAGGATCAGTAAATTTGCCTACACCGACCTCAGCTGTTCCTCGCCATACGAGCTGAATGAAATACCGGTTCTGATTATTTATCTTCGGTCGCTGGAAATCGTAATTAATTATCTGGTTATACCAGGTTCGGACACTGATTTGAGCAATTGAGACATCGGATATATTTGCCACAAACAGGGCCTGGCCAAACTTCACCTTGGGCATGTGCATGACCCTAGTGCAAATGAACATTTATCATTAGAAACAATTAAAAAACCGATGTAAAGAGGTTGTGGAAAATGGTAATTGCAGATGTATCAACTGAAATGTCGATTTTGAATTCACCTAGAAACGCAAAGGAGTTTAAAAAGATGAATTGTCATATCACAGACAGAATGCACAGTTCAACAGTTAATAGGAATTATATAAGGGGGGATTTGATTTTGGGGTAAGCTGTCAAAAGCAACAGCATTACTCTTTGAAGAGTTTGGCAGAAATGGCCTAAATTTTCCATCACTCGTAGTGCAGATTCATTAAGAATTACCTTCGATATGTTTAACGTTAGCATAAAAATTAATACAAGATCCTTAATCATTAAATCTTTTCAGAACACACTATTTCAAACCAAAGTACATGGACCTTATTAATCTAGCGATCTTGCAGTGTTCTATTTGAAAGAGAGCCAAAAGAATGTCCCATATTTCATAGAGGAAATTCACTCTTACTTGCCCTATGTTTACCCCCCTCTCCCGCTCTGTTATAACAGGACAAACATACCAGTATTGTGAACGGTCGGGGGCAAAAGCAAACCAAAATGAAAACTGAATCAGTCTATACTGTTACACTGGCCCAATTCTCCATTCAAAGATACACAATTACAATTGAAAGTTTGCTTACTTCTTCTCTTTCACAAGATACTCCGCCCATTTCTGTGCTTTCGTCATGAGGGAGTAAGACCAAATCAACGGAACACCACTGTGCATCCTACGATATTTGTTAGCCTCTTCTAGGAACAGCATCTTGAAACTGAGGCTCACCTCTGTATTTAGAAACAGAAATACGTTAGGCATAAACAAAAAAATTTAAGCATTCATGCTGGCAGGAAAGTTAATGTACGGAAAAAAGACTATCAGAGTAACACCATTTCCTATTGGAACAATTTTCAATCAATATATGGAAATCAAACAAAAGATTGTACCAAAGTGCCCCCTCTTACAAAACATTAAAGAGTTTTAGTCACTCTAACTAACGATTTCATTTCCGAGGACGCTGTGATGTGAATTTTTCTTAAACTACTTTTAGAAAAAGGACAAGAATTTAAGATTTTAATGACAAAAAGAGTTTTCGATATTGGAATTACCTTCAGTGATGGGCTTGCTCTCATCGATGCTGAATGGGCTTGATTGATCTCCAGCAGCTAAAAAAAATCATTGTAACAGTAACATCACAACCAAAGTTAAAATGTGAGAGAGAATATTACAAGAAAGCTTGTAGCCCCAAAGATGTATATGTTACTCAAACCACCGAAAATAATAATGAAGGACTTCATTTCTGGTGATTGTGAACATGTCTTTGCTTAGTATCTTCTTTGTATTTCTTTTGAGCATTCGAAATTTTCCCAATACTCCCATACCTTAAAGATTCTAGCGATTCTCAAAATATTTTTCTGGCAAAACTGTCGCCTAATTTGAAACAGGTCTCTTACAAAATCCATCATCTATATTCGCATAAATATTCTCCTGGTTTCTGCGTGATAATAAGAAAGCAATAAATTATGCTGATATAATTTTCCATCATTGAATTATAAATTGAAATGAATCTGGATTATGAAATCTCAGTGTCTGAAATAATTGATAATCCTCTCTAGTTTTATGTCCTAACTCGAGCACAGAAATTACCTTGGCTTTTATGCCTTATCATTATTACAAGAAACCATCTTCGTTTTATGTACTACCCTAAACACAGACACCACCTATCTTCTACGTCCTTTCTTAAAACATAACTCACCTCAGTTAAGTGTTAAGTTTAAAAACAGAGTTATTTCAGTTTTATGTCCTACCTTTTTTGTTTAGAAAATCAATAAGTACAAATAAATGATAGCATACCCTGACAGATGACAGCAGTTACTTGACTAACACCTTCCATAAGATCTCCATAGTCAAATATGAGTCGATGTTGATCTTTAGGATCAGATGCCATGGCTTCCAAGGCGTATTTCATGTAGGCAGTCTCTTCTCCAAAACCAACGCTTACAACCGTTACACCCATGTCTCGTAGTTCAATCGATGGTAGGGTGACGTCATCGGAGCTGTAGCCATCAGTGATTATGACAACAGCCTTTAGAGACGCCTTGCAAATGACCTTGGTCATAACTTCGGATCGCACGACATCAAGAGCCTTGCCTAGAATCAAAAATAGAGGATTCAAAAAATTAATTTCAAACTCTTCCGTGAAGAATAGACATACAGAGCAAGTAAATCTAAACATAGCATTTGTGAATCAAAAATGCTGTTGACAGATAGTGCACCTTTAAATTTCAGTTTGAACCATTAAATATGCGTCTAGTTCTTCCAAACTTCAAAATATAATTGAATCATAAAGTGTGGTTATTAAAAGAAATGGTTTAAAACGTCACAAGCTTTAGATTACGAGTAACATCGATGAATTCAGAAATATATCAATCTATTCAAATTTAGAACTTAAACATTTATTTAGATTTTCTATGTCTTTCATGAAATGTAGGCAACATTTGTGTGAACTTAAATTGTGTGAACCTAAACCTACTAGACACAAATATTTCAGTGACTGGACGTCCCCACTGTGGGGAAATAGCAACATCGACCAAGAGCATCTATCGCTCGCCGCCAACAGCTCTTCCAGATTAATAGAGGGGGGGGGGGCTGGCCTTCATGGGATAAAATAATTCCCGGGTGATAAACAAGGAAACTCGAAAACTGAATATTCGTACACAATCCATGAAGCTGTAAACACACACGTGCCACCTCATACAACGTTTATCATGTCATGTGATTGACACGTGACTTAAATCAATACTTAGGTTTAACTGACCTAACAAGGATCTTTGTTTCTTGTGCTCGATTTGGTTGACGGCAGAGTCCATGCTTAGCACGTCTTTGTATGTTCCGAAATTGAAAATTATTTTCGGATCAGTTCCAGCTTCGACTACAGCAATGTCTGCCCCGGTTCCCACTTGGAATGACCGGTACACATGCTTGGCAAATGTTTTCACCCGGCTGAAAAACCCATCTCGGTTTTTGGCCTCGATTGAACCAGAATTGTCAATCACGATAGCGAGATCGACTTTGGCATTGCATTTTCCACCGGGAACTACAGTAGAAAATATTTTTGCATATTATTTGTAGAGCTGAAACTTAATGAATCAAACATTTAAAAATAAGTTGAAAGATTGTAGAAAAGCAATTTGATGATACAAGAAGTGATTCAAAATATATTTTAAGTACGATGTTTATTCTAGAATACAGCGGCTGGCTCAAGCAGGATATTTCTTTTGCTGCAAGAACAATTTTATCTTAAGTCAACCTTAAATCATGAAGTGAAAACATGGAATATGATTAAATTTCTTCAAAATGAGAGATTTATTGGCATCTTTTGCATTCGTCTTTCAAATTTTCTAAATTCCCATCCATAAATTGGCTATATTTTTACGTTTGACCCACCGTATCTAATAACAAGCACAACGCAACAATTGTTTGTAAAAGACGCAATTATCGGTGTGCACGCTCAGTAGCTCTGTGGTACTCGTTCAGAAGTTCTCGTACTTAGTATGGTCTGTGATGCAATTATGTCTACCACGTTTGTTATATAAATCAAATCAATGCAAAAAATGCTTCTATCTTTGAGCAACAAATAAATATTTTCTAGTCTTCTATAAAGCCTTAACTTCTAGTCACCTAAAACAATGAGTCTTCTTTATTTTCTAGCTGTAAACACGTGAAAATGAATTCTGACCATAAGACTTTAGTTACCTGTTGGTTTAGGAGCAGCTGTTGTTGGCTCCACAGTGCCAATTGGTGCTTTGGTTGTAATGGGTTTGGGGGTCGTTAAAACTGGAGTTTGGCCAGCTTTTGTTGTTATCTCGGGTGGAATAGTTGGTCCTGCTGTTGTCACAGCTAAAAAGTGGCATTACACATACTGTTAACATTATAAAAAATTTAAAAATACATTAATCAAAAATCAGGATTCATTTTGTAGAAGCTAGAGACAATGAACCTAGGAAACCTGTTGAAACCTGACATATAGGGAATATTGGCAAGATGCAGACCATTGGTTAAAGAATGGAAATGTAATGGGGGCAGTTTTTAAAATAAATGCAGATACAGAGACGTATATTAACAGATATCAAGCTTTATAATGGTATATCTAATATTCATAGCATACCTAGCCTAGGCTGTTCAATTGCATACCTTACCTAGTACTTTAAGAAGCAGGAGCATAAATTGTTCATACCTGCAGCTGTTGGTGAGACGGGGAGAGGCGCAGCAGTTGAAGGAGCTGGTGATGGCGGGGGAGCTGCCGATGATGGAGGAGCTGATGTCGTTGCAACTACAATTAAAAATATTTACAAAAATATGAAACTTCTCAATTCTACAAATTATAGAAAAAGATTGAATAAATTACTATCTTTAAACGCTGATTACTGTCTTTTAACATTTAAACTACAATTTTTTAATAGCCTGCACCCTAAAGCGTATTTAAATCACAGCCTTTTTTAGCATCGTATTTGTTAAGATAAAATGAGTAACTATATCATTCAGTTTCAATCAGCTTTTATGAAAACTCAAGTCCCTGTAAATTAGACTCGACCTTTAGCAGTAATGCATCAGGCGCCTAAAGAAGTAAATACAGAATAGTATAAATCACCTTGCAAGATCGTTTTCAAGTCTTCGGTTGTAACTGTTTTGTAAAAGATAACCAAATGATCCAAAAGGAAACTTCCAAAAAGACTGTCTTTGTGGTTCGGTTTCCCAATCGTAAGACTTGTGTAAGTATCGAGAGGGTAGGAAGCTTTTTCTGAGCTGACAGTGGCAACGACTTCGCCATTTTGGAAATACGTCAAGCCGACACCTACAAAAATTGAAAATTGTATTCAAAGCTCGTCCTGTTTTGGCACCAGTAGACATAACGTAATCAAAGTAATTTTGCAAATGTGGTCTTAAAAATAATATAATATTCTTTCAGATCAAATATGATGACGTAATCATTCATATTGACGATATATACACTGTAACACTATATCAAATGCTATTTGATGATTTAGGCCTTATAGTTCACAAGTTACCCATCGTTTTCAGTAGTTCTTACTTGTAGCCAAACCATGCATTAGAAATCTTAGTGTTGTCAGCATCCATGAAGCTTAAACAAGAAGGAATTTTCGATCATAATTCACAGGAATAGCTAACCTTCTTTGAAAGTGAATGCAAAGTGAAACCATGTTTCAGGGATATTCGTTAGGGCTGTTCGATACACAGCAGTGGTTGTTTGTAGCTGCAATTTGAATTTGGATTCCTCTTTTGCATACAGGAAAGCGAATCCACGTGATGAACTGACTTGACCTCCACTAGAGATGATGTATTGGTGATTCTCTGTATTCTTAGCAATGTCATTTGGCTGTATACGCAACCAAAACATCACTGTTATACCATCAGTACACAAACTTATATCGCTAGCACATTCACCTGAAAAGAGGAAAATGGTTTTAAAGACTTACTAATGCGCTACCGCTATTATGCTACATTTTCAAATGAGCCTGTATAGCAATGCTACAAAATTTCAAAACATGCACAGAAGAGAGGGAAAAAGTACATTGTTCTAAGGTTGCCTTCTGTTTGACACTCCTCGGAGTATAAAGCGTTGGAATATGTCAACATGTTGAATGAAAAGTACGTGTTTGCATCACACTTTATGCTTTCAGCTATACGTGCCGTTTTAAAATTCCAAGACAAATTTTAAACTGCTAAGTCATGATTCTCCAGCTTTAACATAGAAATTTACAATAAACTCATAAAACTCATAATCAAGCACAAGAGAAGAAAGTTACTATAGAAACAAAGATAAACAATACCATTAGTAAAAGTCGCAGGACCCAGGGTAACCCTCTGCTAAAACCCGGAACACTTCTCCAGAAAAGTCTCCATTCTTTTGAAAACGAAAGACTATACATTATTTTCACAAATAAGCAAATACTCACTTTTGAA
Source organism: Rhopilema esculentum (assembly GCF_057945365.1). NCBI lineage: Eukaryota > Metazoa > Cnidaria > Scyphozoa > Rhizostomeae > Rhizostomatidae > Rhopilema > Rhopilema esculentum. The sequence continues at coordinate 4,572,273 of NC_142831.1, forward strand.
ATCACCAACGTTTACCCAGCTTTTGGCAGTCGTTATGAGAGAAACATATTTTCCCCTTGGCTCACCAGAAGTAATAACAGCACCGGCCTAAGAAGTGAAAAGTAACATAACAAAAAAACTAGGCGATTGCAGGTGGTATCACTTGACAAAAAAACGTAAATGAATGTACAGTAAAGTTCCAATAACCCAAACCTTCGCTAAATCGAATTTCCGTTATCGCAACCATTTGTGAATTTGAACCTTCGTTAACTGGAACAGTTTTTGCATTTCTTTGATTCCTCCGCAATACGCTTTAGATTCAGATAGCTCGAAAATTTGTTAACTCGAACCATTTCAATCGTTCACTTGAGGTTCGAGCTACCAGGATAATGCCGTATTTAAAAAGGCTTATTTATTCAATCAATTTACCTTAAGCTCTGCGTTCTTTTTGCTGCTAATGACTTCAGGTGAAACATCACCGGATGAAGTTTTGAAAATATTGTCAAAAGGATAACAGTATTTTGCGTTTTCATATCCAACACCACAAGCACCACCAGCTGTAAAAGAAGCAGAACTCATATTGAAGTGGCAAACTGTGCACGTATTTGTCTCAACTTTACCTTTTGTTGCTAGCAATTGCTTAATGTTCTTTAAACATATTTGATTATTAGCACATTATTGGTGAAATATGCAAAATCTTCTATTTTAGGGAGGTGCAAGTTTCTGTTATCTGGAGTTGCTTCTAAAAGTTTTCGCCACAAGAAAGAGCAGTTTAAACAAAAGTCTTGCTTTTGATATGTTCAATGATTGAGTGTTAATCATTCTTTGCTTCCCAACCAGTACCAATACTAACAAAAATAAACGCCTCTGTATAAGAAGGCCTAAAGACATTTGTTCAGAGTTCAATCAAGCCAGTAGCGGGTTTGTGCGCCAATAAATGGGGGGGGGGGGGGGTGTATGTATTTGGTTTGCTCTGAATAAAAGGAATGCCATCATACGATGGACATTGATCCACAAAACATACACAATACTTTTTGTATTTGTACCCAGCATCTGAGGTTAGTTTTAAGGACAACAAGAAGCTGAGTTTATCGGGTGGTGTCCTGGTCCTTCCTCTCGATGTGACCACACCTCATGATCCTTACCCCTGGAAATACAAAGAGCTGGCGACTCCTCACACTCTGTATGAAAGTTTGTTCATGCTAGAGACTTTAACCCAAGACCCATGGATCTGTAAACCGCGACCCTAACCACCACAGCAGTAAACATTCTTTTTTAACATGACTCACTATTCTATATGATATCGATGACAAATTGTAATGAAAATTTGATCAGTTGTGAAGCTAAAAAAAGAAAGAAAGAAACAAGACAGGGCCAAATATACTTACAAAACCCTTTTGGTGGAGATACTGGTTGCGGAGGAGGAGGGTTTCCTGTGGGAAGATTTGAAAGATATTAATCATGGAAAATAACTTGAAATGCGTATCAAAAGTACGGTGCTTGTAAACTATCAATTAACCTGTAAACTTCATAAACAGATAAAATTTATAGGCTTTAAAATTCCACTTCAAACTTCTTTAGTCCCTACAGCATCCGAAATAAGGTTTTGAAAAAACAAAGAGCTCTCCACTTAAGCCGGGAAATTTGCTACATTCGTAATCCAACTCATTTCATGACAGATAAATTCTAACATACCAGTTATCACTGTGATGATTTGTTCTGGGGTCAAAGCCTTGTACCAAACAACCAAATTGTTTATTTTAAATGACCCAAAGAACTGCTCCCCTCTGTTAGGTTTGCCGAGTGTCATCTTTGTCACGGAGTCAGATGAATATGTTCCAGCTATTTTCGTCCCGGTTCCAGTTTTTATACCGTTTTGATAATAGACGAGCCCATCGTTTGCACCGGCCCCTGTAGTGGAACAGAAATGAGCATTGATAAAGGGTGATGATTTTCGAGCATGCTAGGTTTTTTGACAGGATTGTAAAAAACAGAACTTTCAACAGCTACAGAATACAAAGCCTATCAAGCAATTATTTTCTGTTACAGCACTCGGGGTTTAATAAAGCACGATTATTTAAACGCAATTGTAAGTGTAATAACAATTATAATAATCACAGGGGCTTACAATTTCATCTTCAATGCAAGTCTATATCTTCTTTAAAACATACATCATTTACAACTCAATACTGGATTTTACCATCAAGGGTATTGAAAAATTGGTGTTGCTTATGTGGCTATATAGTAAAAGAAACCATTCGCCCTGGTTTTAAACAATAGATAAATGAAAAATATGGCAATATTAATCTGGTCCTTCAGACAGACAAACTAACAAGGTCTTTTATAGACTTAACTTATCTATTTGTTTCAGAAAATCGACCATTCTTTATTGTATACAAGCAAAACGCCCTCTTCCCATTCCCCTAGGTTAAATACAAGCTAAACAAGAATCACAAACCTTCTTTGAACGTAAACGTAACCGCAAACCAACTCTCCGGGATGCTGCTCAGTTGGATGACGTAATCAGCTGTTGATGTTTGAAGCTGCAGTTTAAAGCCAGTGAACTGGGCATCTTTCTGGTACAAGAAGGCGAATCCACGCGAATCTCTTCTCTGTCCACCCGTTGATATTATATACTGATGGGTATTGCCACCTTGTAGATTTGTATTGATATTTATGGCTGTCATCTTGATCCAAAACATTACAGTGATGCCCTCGGAACATTTGTCAGGATCAGAAACACATTCACCTACGAGAGGCATGGTACAATAGCATGGGAATGTGGTTGGAAGTAGAAATACAGAGCATCAGATGAACAGATTTAAGACTTATATTCCCCTGATATTATGTTTAGAAAAATGCCAGGAGAACAACAGAAGATAGAGCTAAAATTTCTTTTAACCGGATAATAAAAAGAAAGAAACACAATAGAGTGAATATGGAAATTTTGATAGGTGACACACCAAACTCCTCAGTTTAGTTTAACGTATCAGTTTAACGAACCTTAAACCAAGAGCGTTGTTAACTGGCTTGAATCAAGAGTGGAATCTTATATTCATCAGTGGTTTTCCCAGAGAAATAACAAAAAATAAATCTCTGAAAATTCACACGAGACAATTTTCTATCATACCTAAAAGAGATGCATGACTACGACATAAAGTAATAAGTTTTGATGATTCACCTATGGAGAACATATGATTCAAGCCCAGACCATGTGAAAAAAGATGCGAGACACATACCGGTATAGCCACCAAGATCAGCTGTAGCTCCAGTTGTTGTCAAGTCCAACACCAGCCCATGGCTTGTGGTTTGACTGATTTTCGCTTTCTATTATACAAAGGATTAATTTACTCAGCAAGGATGGGGGCAGATTAAGTCAATAAAATGCCACAATAGTGCTAAGTATAGGGGCAGGTGAAGTCTCTAATATTCACAGCCACTACGATGCCTACGGCAAGAATTTGTTTCACAGCGGAGATTTAAAACTCTAAATACGTTTTTAGTACCGCAAAATTAGAAGATGGCACGAAATATCGGAATCTTATCATACTGAAGTACTTTTCATTCGTTCTCACTTTTCGAAGAGTATAAACGTCGTTATGACCGAAAGTAAGCTTAAAATTTATTGCAGTTCTGATATTTGTGCCTGATACGATTTTGAAACAGCAAAGTGATTAAAACATATATTTGAACATAATAAAAACTTCAAACGCAAAATTACAAATTCTAGTATATATTATTATAACGATTTTGTAAGCAAGGCAGAAGAACCGAAGAATTCAGAACAAATTACGTGAAAGCTTCCAGCTCAGAACCCAATGCTACAGCAGATAATGATACCATGGCACTAACTCAAGAACTATGATCTTGAGTTTTGTCGAGATTTCAAATGTTATCATATAACTATATATAGATAATTTTCAATCTGTAACTTTTATTTCACATAAAGGCTGTGAGAATAAGAAATTTCCAAGCTTTAATGAAATGCTTACCTGGTTCAAGACTCCAACTTTGTTCTTCAAAGATTCTTTCGTTTGTCTCAATTCATTGGCTGATTCAAATGTCCAACAGTAGTAGGCACCTTGGAACTTAGCAGGGCATTGGGCTGTGAAATCATAACAATACGTATACAGTAATTCTCCACTAAATTAACATCAGAACAGATCAGGGGCGGATCCAGAGCAAACTTAAAGAAGGGTCAGTTGGTAGTGGGGGCGCTGAAAAATTTTCAAGAATTAGTGACCAGAGTAAGCTGTATACATAACTTTGAGGTAATCCTTGAAGCAAATTAACCCAGCGGTCTCAGAAACTTATTCATCTGATTCGAATTTTTCAAAAGGGGCGCACAATTTCCTAAAAATGAGCGCCAGACTTGCTGCAACTCTTCGAGGGAGGGGCATCTGCCCCTAGTTGCCCCTCCTCCCTTAGATCGACCACTAAACAGATGTATTCATCTATTCTCCTTTAACAATAAAAAAGATGTCGGTTCTTTGCCGTATGGATGGTTGAGTTATATGAAAACATTTCTCCAACAAGTATTGAAATAAAATACATGTAAACCGTAATAAGCAAAGTTTAAATTAAATCTAAAATCCATGTAAAGTGAAAGGCTCTGATATCTAATTTTTGCATCTATGAAATTATGTATTTTTCAAACGAAATAAAGTAGCAGATTTTCAAAAAATAGTTGCATTAAACATTACTATTGGTACTAAAATGACGTCAAAATGAGTATTCATACAACGACGTCATAAAACAGGTATTTTAGTAAACAGGGTAATGATGAACCTACCGTGAGCTTGCTTGCTTGCTAAAAATTCAAAAATAAAATTCGAATTTAGAACTTCAAGCTGATGAGTGAACTGGGCAATTCTATATTGAAGTGATTTGTGAAATTCCTAATTCACTGCTAAATGCAGCAAGGCAAAAAGACCTGCTACATTTTTGTCAAGCTTAAAATGACAATATTTTATATCATTTCCTGACTTAAAGCCAAAAATATGAGTAAATACTCATTAGAAAAATCAAAGACATTTCTAAAGATGTTAGAGATAAATTTTGTTTTTAATGGCAATGATTCTAAGCTAAAAACGTTTTGGGTAGCACTGGGTAGCACTGAAAAAGAAGAAAAATATAAAAAAGATAGGAATTAATTGAAGGTTACGAGCTTCAAACAGTTTTTGCTCCTTGGGAGACTTCTGAGGGGTTCGCAAAAACAGAAGCAGGACGAAAGAATGAAGAGAGTCCGTAGAAAAATTTCCTACTTGAAATTGAAGAACTTCTTACCAAAAGATTAGCTCTTGAACATATAAAAAATCATTGCATTTTAAAAGAGCTTGTAGTACATAGCAAAATTTAAAAGAAAAAATTTACCCCTGGAAAGAGCTAGCAGTGAAAAATTCAAAGACCTCAGAGAAAATTGTATTCTTTGCGACCTTTTAGTACAATAAAAGACCATGAAACATGAAATTAAGTTAATACGTACCCTTGCAAACAACATCAGCAATTTTACCGACTTCGTTTGCCAGTGTTTTGAATTGAGATCTCAAATTAAACGAAGGATCGCTGGCCCATTTGTTCATGTTTTCGTCACTGACACCATTTCCAACGGCTACAAGAAGGATCTTGATACCAGCCTTCTTGATCTCCTCCGCAGCAGCATCAGCGTCCGCTTGGTCACTAGGATTTCCATCTGTAATAACAACCAGTATTTTCGCAGCATTGTCTTCTCTCTTCGTTGCTTTGTCGAAAAATTCGCTTTTTGCTTTCCTGAAAGCAACGCCTGTGTATGTGTCGATATAATTTTTCGTTGGAAGTTTGTCGATCTCGGTGACCATTTCAGCTGCTGTTTTGTATTTGTTAAAGTCAAATACAGGCTGTTGGGATGAAATAGGAAAACTATTAAAGGTTAATGAACGAATAATGCGAAATTAAAAATGCCTTTAGGGTTATCTAAGGTAATAATGATTGTTGTCATTTTCAAGAGGTTAACTTTTAGCGAGTAAGACATTAACACTCATCATTTTTATCTACATTGTCTGCAAAAGATTCTGGTTTTTAATAAGTTGAATATATCAATAAAATTATCACCAGCTCTAGATGAAAAAAAGTAAAAAGTTTGAATTGCAACAAGCAAAAACTTTCACAAAGATAGCTAAATCTTTCAGTTTCTAAGAATTATACAATATACAATTATACAATTATAAGCTGGTTTAAAGCAAACTGCCATGTCTAGTTTTCTTGTACCATTACTCACCAGTGGTACTTTATCACCAAACAGCATGAGAGCGAACCGAGAGTCTTTAGGAGAGACATCGAATGACTGTACTACTGTTTTTAGTCCTTCAACTATAACGGTTTTGAAGTAATTTGGAATTCCAGCTATGCGACCTCCTAACTCAACTGATTGTGAGGCATCAACAACTAATGCAATATCAGCTGGAACCTTGCATTTTGGAGAAGATGTAGACGGGGGTAACTGACCTGCAAGAAGAATAAAAGATTGCCATTCTTTGAATCAGAGGTTCATAACTAGGATCCTTATCAGAGCACATTATTTTTACCCTTATATCAAATTGAATTAGAACATAATTACACTTAAAGCATTTCAAACCCTTATAAATCTATCTGTTTTTATTGCTATTTAACTTTTTAATATCGAACTTGCTTGCTGTACACGTTATTTTTTGACGACGATAATTAATTCGCTATTGCTTTCTAGAAGAATTTTACTTTAATTCCCAGTTTATTCAATTTATTACATTGAATTGAAATTGCAATTGACAATTTCTAGAGACTAATTGTGACAGGACGTATCATGCTTATGTTGCCTTACATTAGAAGAAAAAGGAGTATAAAAATTTAATAATTGTAAAATATGGAGAAAATATTTAAATTAACCATAACTAAATTTTTCCTAACGAGTTAATATTTTATCGATTCTTTCTAAAAAATATATTGAGTAACCTTAAGAAATATATTGAGACTCTTTCACACAAAAAAGATGTTCTTTAAACTTCGGTTGGAAATGAAGTGTCTCGCATCCCGGAAATATGTTCAAATAAAATTTTTGTAATACAAATATTGCAATGAAATGATTCATTTGATTTACGTAGCATTTACATCCATATTTTAAGAAGTTATTTAATTCATTTTCCAGAAAGAGGAAAACATTTTAAACCGATTATTTACAATAGAATTACATTTAACATTACAAAATTGAAAAAATGGGTTCGAAAGAAGGATGGTTAATAGATGTCACATCACAAATGCCCAGGTTTTCTTCTGATAATATAGGACAAATTTAAGATTGTTAAACTTACCACTAGTACATGAAAAAATAGCAAAAATGCATAGGACTAGAGATGGACTTCGGGCTATCATCATGAAAATTCTACAAGGTAAAAACATTTGATTGTGAAAAACAGTATAATAGAATATCAATAAAACCTATATTTGATCTTACAAAATTGATAAATAGAAAAAAGGTTCCTTTTGTTCATCGCTAAATAATATTGCATTAAAATATATCTTATTGGCAAGCAATTTAAATTTTTGAACGGGTCAAAACTTTAGCGAAGTTCCAAGGGCCTAGGTTGTAAGAGTTCAACATTATGCAGCATAATACCAGATTTGAAAAATGGCTTTTGATTTATGATTGAAAAATCTACACATTGCTAACAGGCGAGTTTATGAAAAACGCTTTAGCGAACGAATAGAAAACTTTGATATGAACAGATTCTTGAAGTTATTTTCTCAAAGTGTTTGATTATAATTTGAGGAAAAAAACTGCTTAAAATGTGCAAATTAACTAGATAACGATAAATCTAGAAATTGCTTGTATTAATTATCTAATCTACGGTCAACGACCATTGCAAACTTGCTCTCTTCAATCTTCTTATGATACAAATAAAATATAAGGTTTTTCACTTCGTTCTGCTAGGAATGTTCTTCTGTTACTCTTTTGTGTATTTAGAAGAAGTTATAAACAAACAAAAGGAGGAAATCGACCTTTAAACAGCCTTTTTCACTGTGACGCCTTAAACGCTTCCTTGATGATAAATTCAGGCATAATCATCGAAAATAAAGATAACATACCTTTAAAAACTACTCGAGAAACAAATCATTTAGTTCAATAAATCCAAGGCTTTTCTCATACCTCTTTGTATCCACTATCTACTCATTTGTGTATTTGTAAATCTACAAAAATCAGTAAAAAAGTTTCAATTTCGACAGCGAATTTCACATCTAAAATCGCAGAAGCAAGCGATTGTCAATAGCCATTGATTTTCCATTGAGCAGTATGATTGCGTCAGGTGTTGAGATCAAAAAGTCGACATAACAGGTTGGCCGTAAGACAGTTCGACTGCACACAAGGCAGCCCTGTGGTTGTTTATGATCTAGGAGGCTAAAGCCGCAGTCTTCAAGTCTGTTGCACTTGAAATTACATTTGAACAACTATGAAACTAAATTTGATCAATCATATTTCGAAATTTACACCTCCAGTACAAATGCATTTGACGGCACCTTGGACCGTGCCATCACAAATCATCCCATCACAATGCCATTAGTATAAAGCTCTGAGTCGACTGTATAACTTTGTTTATTACTTCTTACGTTAGATACCCCCCGTCGAACTGATCTTTGTATCTTGTAACGCTAAAAGCTGAAATTCCTACATTAACAAGCAGGATGTTAGAAATATAACCAATGTTGCCTTTTCTAAAAACATCCTTTCCCAGGCTCTACAAATAAAATTTTCCCCGAATTTCATAGTCAAGACTGACGCAAAAATATCAATGCTTTATGAACACTGATAAAAACATGAAGAAGATCAGAAATTAATAGCCTTGTAAAAGTGGAAAAGCCGATTTTCTATTAACCCGATGCTATACTTCTTAAACGTGAGAATCGTACAGTGGTAAACCTAAGAGTTTTAATCAAGAAATTAAATGATAAAATTTGAAGGAACCAAAAAGTTACACCTTCCGTGTAAACTGCAAAATAAAAGTTCATAATTTGGCTGGCGAACGGTTTGAACTTCAAACACGGAATTCAAATGGGAGCAAGTACAATTCACCGTTTTCCTTATTCGCTCGGAGCGCAATGCATTCTGGTACTTGTAGTTAACAACAACACGGCAATCGGCGCGCTCTTCAAATCATTGCAAATATCGCTCAATCGCACTGTACGGCTGTTTACGATTTAAAAGATGGATAACCCTTCAATTACCAAAGAAACAAATACAGATACTTCTTCAAACAATCGCCCTAGTTTTTTTCAAAACTCTAGCCCGGGGCAACTCGCTGTACTACACCAAAAGCCAGAAGCTGTCGATATGGGAAGAGTCCTAAGAGTAGGCCTATGTGATGAGATCCCTAAAAAGCAATCAAAAGCTGGTGGATTCACGTGTTGCGTGCCAGGTTGTTTCAACAATAGCAAAAGAAACCCAGCTCTTAGTTTCTACCAGTTTCCGTTTGGAAATCGGCAAGAGAAGATCGACCTGAGGAAAAGATGGATATCCCTCATCAGTCGCAAGGACTTCAAACCAACGAATGGACACAGGGTTTGTTCGGTACACTTCGTTGGTGGAAAAAAGACTTACATGAGCAACGTGCCGCTCATCGTTCCAAAGGCAACTCGTCCCAGCATACCAAAACCAAGAGCAACATTTAAATGTCGTAACAGAGCCCTCACGGAAGAACGATTCGATCGGGAAAAACTTGTCGAAGTAATTGCAAATGGTGATGAGAACTTACCTGAGGCAGTTAATTCTGACAACCAGGCAAATGAGCTTGCTGCTCTGAGGAAGCAAATGGAAGCAAGGGAAAGACAGCACAAAGATGAAATAGAATCTCTTACAAAAATATTGGGTCAGGCTAAAAAAGAGAATGAATCAATGAAAGCAAAGATTAAACAAGTATCATTTCATGTTGATGATATAAAGGATGATACTGAACTATTTCATTTTTATACTGGTTTCCAAGATCATGAAACATTTCTGATATTTTTTGATTTTCTAATGCCAGCAGCAGAGAAGCTTATATACTACAAGTCAAACACAAATGCAGATACAATTTGCCCTGAGAATCCAAAGCGTGGACCAAAGAGAACACTGGCACTAGAGCAAGAGTTGTTTCTTGTCCTTGTACGTTTACGGTGTGGACTTTTAGAAAAAGACATAGCTTACAGGGCAGGTATTTCTGTTGGGCATTTTTCTAGGATCTTCATCACCTGGATTGATTTCCTATATACAAGGCTTAGACAGCTGCCAATATGGGCATCAAGGTCAACTATTGATGAAACAATGCCAAATGCATTCAAAGAAATGTACCCAAGTACACGTGTGATATTGGATGCTACTGAAATATTCATGGAAATGCCTAGTTCACTCAGGTCACAGAGTGAAACATACTCTAACTACAAACATTGCAATACTGCAAAGGGCTTGCTTGGTATTGCACCTTCAGGTGCAGTAACATTTGTGTCACACCTATATGCTGGCAGATGCAGTGACAAAGCAGTCACAAGGGATTGTGGTATCCTTAACCTTTTGGAAGCAGGTGATACAATCATGGCTGACAAAGGGTTTAACATAGAAGATGATCTTCCACCACAAACAGGGCTGAATATACCCCCTTTTCTCAAGGAAAAAGCTTCATTGACATTAGAAGAAGAAACAGAAACCAGAAGAATTGCCTCCCTACGTGTACATGTTGAGCGAGCCATTAGACGAATAAAAACTTTTAAGTTACTGAAAACAATATTTCCAATTTCAATGTCTGCTAATTTGGATAAAGTATGGGTGGTTTGTGCATATCTATCAAACTTTTTACCACCACTTATAGCTAAGAAATAAATGTGATTTCATACAATTGAAAAATTTTTTTTGTCTTTGTATCACTGTTTTTTAGGAAATTTCTTTTATCATTAAATTAAATGGAAATACACTTTTCATCAATTAACTTGGGCAATGGTTTTAAATTTTTTGCATTTCAATTTAGGAAGTGAGAGGAAATTGTCTCCTGTGTCACAAAATAATTTTGCCCCTACCCCACCTACAACTGTAGCATTTGATGACTGTAGCATTTCCTTAAACATAGCCATTACACCATTTAAACTCTAATTTGATTTCAGCTCAGCTCTAGAAATTCAGTTTGTTTGTTTTTTTTCATGATCAGAGAATTTTGGAGATGAAAAAATTGTCCTGACTTGTAAATTTTCCCATTAAGACATGACATTCTAACCAATGCCAAAATGACATAGCAGTTATTTAAAAGCAGTAAAAACAGATTTCATTTGGCTTCAACGCATCATAAATATCATATATTTTAATTTATATCAACATAAATGTTTCAAAAAATGTTGCTAACTTTGGTAACATTACAGTTTTCCAAAAATGACAGTCACATTCTAAACGTTGCACATATATATCTATGTCAGTATAAACAATAATGTCTAGCCATGAAAGGCCAATTATGTTCATTATTCCTTGGCATTGATAATAATAATGATGCTTTTCTTTCAAATTTGGCCCAGATCCTGAATCTCCCATGAAAAAGTTTTTATCTTGGCATGAATCTTGAACAGTTAAGTTCCTTTTTGTGTAAGGGCACTTAATCTCTATGCCGCCTACAAGCATCCCATCTTGAATTATCAATCCATCAGGGCTTGCACCAAGCCATGGCCATTTAGGATTGATCATCAGACCGCACTCAACAACATTACCTTGGTGGCAGAATTCTGTTTTGTACCTTTCTAAAGCCACCTTTTCCTTTTCAATGCCCCATTGTAACCCTGCTGTATTTGGCCCAGTTCCATCCCTCCTTTTAGCTATTTGATCAAGAATAGATTTTGGAAACACATTTTCCCTTCTTCTTAAGATTCTGCCAAAAAGGGATGATGTCAGTCGCTTTGACCTTTCTAAGAACCAGCGGTGGCTGCTTGCCTGTTTTCTTGTTTCTTTTTCAATCACTTTAATATCTTGTAAAGTGACTCCAACATTATGGGCTATACTGGCTGAAGTGGCCTTGGCAAAAAGACTAGAATCCATCTCTGCATGCATGTTTTTGAAAATATCATATGACATTTCCATAAAATTGCTGGATGGTGCTAATTCTTGTGCTGGATTTCCAGAGTGTTCAAAAAAGTCACAAGGTTTAAACTCGTTGCCTTTCAGAGTTTGAGCTAGTAAGTTGGCTTTCCCAGCCTTCTCTAAAGATTCATACAAACTTTGAATTTTACTACTGGCAACAACCTTTGCAAATGGAGGGGTTGCACAGAAATCTGTTCGGCTACCTGAAACTGCTGGCCTTTTACGCTTGCAAGACTTGTCTTTTTCAGGCATAGCTTTCTCAAAGCTCAAGTCTGCAAATTTGACAGCAACAGTTGAATTAAGTTTTCTTCCAGGCTCACACCATTTTTGAAGCACCTGAGTGCAGGTCAAATCCTCTGGAACGCAAGGCAGGCCCAAATTCGAAAAGTCCAGAAGAGTATACAGGAGTGCAGCAACATGTTTACAACAACCACCTTGTCCAGCTTTACAGTTGCATTTTGCTTTAACTACTGTTCCTGTTGATTGGTCTAAATGTGCATAAACTATGTATTTAATGCTCTTCATTGAAGCAGAAACAAATGCTTTTACCAAAAACAATGTAACGCAACCATATTCAACATCTGGTTTGACCCTCACTTTGCTCAAGTACCCTTCTTTCCACAACTTGTAGCCTTGGAGCTTGTTTCTGTAGGCATTCGGTGCAATATGATCAGGCATGTTCATTGCGTTATCAATAAGTTTCTCATTCAAACGGCTTTCCGTAAATCTAGGCATACATTTCAAATCAACGGTCCAGCTTCCATCTCTGAGATCAACGAAGTTATCATCGAAGGTAACGTCACTCCGTACCGCCATTTTGCTGGTAGCCTCTGGTACTTCTTCTTGCTGTAATACAACGAGTTGCCCCGGGCTAGAGTTTTGAAAAAAACTAGGGCGATTGTTTGAAGAAGTATCTGTATTTGTTTCTTTGGTAATTGAAGGGTTATCCATCTTTTAAATCGTAAACAGCCGTACAGTGCGATTGAGCGATATTTGCAATGATTTGAAGAGCGCGCCGATTGCCGTGTTGTTGTTAACTACAAGTACCAGAATGCATTGCGCTCCGAGCGAATAAGGAAAACGGTGAATTGAACAAATACAAGTTCATTTCCATGACTAAACTTGAAATGCAGCCAAAGTTAGAAACCAATTTATAATACAAAAAGTAGCCAGCCATATTGCCTTCCTGGCTTGTTGAGCTTCTTGTCAATCGCCAAACATCAGCCTTTTCTAGACAGCCAGTCAATCCATTTTTTACAACCAAAGATATTGCTCCTCCAAAGTTCGAAGGTTTCAACATATTACTTGCTTATCTATAACCAGTATCAATATCGGTTTCTCGTCAATAACTTTTCAATTTTTGTGTTTTGTACGATAATCGTCTTCCAACTTACAACAATCTGTACGCCGAACAATTGTCATAAATCAACGCAAAATATAACTTGGAAATATGGTTTAAATGTCAAACTAAAATGTCACTTGCAAAAAATAATACACAAAATGTTGAAAATCCAATGGATTGTTTATTAGTAAATTGTGCTTTTTTGATATAAAGAGTTTATGGCTATCTCGCCGCAGATATACTTCCTTATACAACAGATATAAACTTAAACTTCCTTATAACCATTATATCAAAAATAACAACAGAAAGCATGAAACAAACCTTAGCTTTAGCTTTATAATCCAATAAGAGCCTAAAATTAAGATTTAAATACAATTTCGTCTAAAGTAATGCTTTTGATGTTCATAAAACAAAAAATGCATTTTCCGAAGGTAGATAGGGCAAAAATTATTTGCGAGCAAACCCAAACACTGTTTTATTGGCTCACAAATAACAGGTTCGACCAAGATTTTCCATTGTCTTTGTGCATGAATTTGAATTCCAGAGCAAATGTTTGATTACTCGAGGTTGATTACGCACTGAAGGTATTTTTACATTATCTTATAAGCACCTTAGGCACAAGTGTTTAGAAATACCCTCCCAAGTAGACTGCCATGAATAAATTGAATTCCTAAATACAATTTTATTCGATACATTCAACATTCGCTGTTTGGTTTAGTCTTCTGACCTATAACGGGGGAGGGGGGAAGGAGTGATTTTTGCACCGAAGCACAAAAATATGTGTAATATTTCCTAAAGAACGAAAGTAGATGAAACCTCTTAAGATCTTCAGTTATTTCTAAGTCATGTCCTGGCGCTCTATACTCAGAAGAGTGTCAGACGAAAAGCTTTAGTATGTTTTAACATGTTTGCTTTTCTCAAAGCTCATTTTAAGAGAGAAAGGACAGAGGTGTAGAATATGACGACAAGTCGTAGGGTTGAAGGATATCTTGTCAAAAAGTACATCGTAACAAATTGAAAAATACTTTAAGAATATGAAATTTAGCACACTACTTTTAAGTAATGAATTTTCAGTTACATTACATAACAATTAGGATAATCTCAAAGATTCACACTTTTGCTTCATTGTTAAACATTTTTGCGATTTCTTAATTCATTTATAAACAGATTAATTCTTAATTCATTAATTCTTTAACAATAGAAGATTCCTTTCTAAATAGATAGAATTAAATAGAAATTTTATTAAAGTGGCATTCTAAGCCTTGAAATTTTATTTCATACCAACGTCAAGTTTACAAGTTTTCATACTAATAATTTAATGACAAGAAACTACAAAAAAGTATGCTTGGCAGTAAAACTTTCATTAAATTTACTAAATTCAAAAATTTCTTACTCTTAAAATCACAGTTTTTAAGGTATGTTTTATTTATCAAAGATTTTATATATGTTTCTAATTAAGCTTTCGAAAATTTGTTGTCGCTATCATAACTAAGTCTAAGATTTATTTTATCTGAAATTTTTTCATCAGTCAGAATTAACATCAGATTAACGATCTTTGAACTACAATGGATTTAAAATGTCGAGGAAAAAAGTGGCTAGAAAGTAAAGCTAAAAAAATAAATCCTAAGCAAAGATGAAGGCAGATAAGATCAAAGAAAGTACAATTAAACATCTTAAGAACAATAGCTGAGAAACAGTCTAGACCTTGAGCAGATGAATCATCATAGGAATTCAAGTCGAAAAAAAACCTTGAGAAATTTGGTTAATAAACATTTTCAAAGACATAAGAAAGGAAACAAAAATTGCAATGGTGATTTTGAACAACCGAAACATATTACCACTAGAAGACGTCGTTTTAAACTTTAAATTTCAAACTCTTATATGATTTAAATATTGAAAATTACTTTCGTAAGATTGTCTCATATGGAATACTGATATAGGTTAACAGTAACTAATTCTCAAATAAAAGATTTTTTAAAGCGCATTTTTTTAAACGGGTTCAAAAACGGTTATATCAAAAACTGTTACCAGCAACGACAGACCTTTATTGCCAATGGTGCACACACATCTCTAGATTCATGATAGTGCATCGAGAACCCCCTGGCCTCTCCAGCGCCGATACCCAACGCTCCTGTACCCAAGATAGCTTCCTTTAACAGCATAGTAAATCCCGTGGAAAAGTCCACTGTCATCTTCAACAACAGCAACCACACCATACACGACGTCGTCTGGCTTTGGAGAGACTCCTTTCAGTAACGAGGCTTTTACAAGTCTGTTAAACCTATAAATACTGGGAAGATCCTTAACTCTTAGGTCACGTGGTTCGAAGCAAACTTTAGTCATGTTTTTAAGGCCTATTTCAGGCTTTTCAATTAAGGTCTGCAAGTTGAAGAACCCATGAAGAAAATTCATAATCTTATCTTTGAACCGTAAAAGTATCGGCTGTGGTATGCTCTTGCCTCGTTTACTGGCAACGGAATATTTAATGTCAGTGTTGCATTCTTGTGATATGAATGAAGACATGGATGCTTCTGCAACGTCAGTGTATATCATTGGTTTCAAATCTGCAAAGAAAACACACTTAAAAGTAATGAGTTAAATATAGTATGAAGCCAAGTTAAAGGAATCGAGGATCAAGCCAGAAGAAAAGATTTTTACAGCCTAGGTGGGGGATCAAGTGAATGATCCTGCCTTCCTGCGCTGTGTTAATGTTTCGTCTCTCGAATATAGGCGAAACTCCAGAAAGGTTCCTGGTTCTTGTTATAGTAAATATATTTAAAGAGAAAGGTGAACAAATACAGCGAGCTTTCCATTTTATTTACATGCAAAAAGAATCCACGATACGGCGAAATTTATATTGAACTAACATATTCCATGAGGTGAAATTATTATGAGCGTTAAGCGTCCATCCTCGAGTCGTGTCGACTTCTCCCTCTCTTTCTCTCTTTAGCGTTGAATTGGATGTCACCATTCACGTGACATAATCGTTTCCCTTCAGCCTACGAGCATCAGCGCATAACGGAGGAAAGGACACGATAATCTTTTCAAAAACATCCCAAGTTAACGGAATTTTTACAACAAATAGGCCACGTTCTACAAATATTCGAAGTATAAAACCATATACTAATAGATGATACATACTTTTACAATCGACCTCTGGGCATTCTTTAAGCTCGGCATACACTCCAGAGCAGCTTGATGATTCTGTCGACCGTCTCATACATTTACGGCTCCGTGTTTTCGTTCCTCCATTGCATATAGTAGTTAAACTACACGATGTCCATGCCGACCATTGCGACCAAAAACCTGGAACATAAATCCCAGATATTTAGATTTTTCTTGAATATCAAATGCTTGAATGTAAAGATTCTAAGAAGCTATCTGCGGGTTATTAATGAATTCGTGATTAAAATGGTGGATTAAAATGGTGGGAATTACAGGACAGACTTACACTCCGATCATTCTATATTAACAAATCAGTAAAAGTTTACATCAATGAATTCCGTTTTAATCAAGGATCTTCAGCAGCTCTTGTCGCTTGAAAATACATTCTGGCACATCACATCTTGTACTTTAACAATATATTGGCATATAACAAATATACTGTAATAAAACTATAATACAGTCAAAACTAAACGTTGACGTTTTCTTCATACGGAGAAGAAAACAACAAAAAACAGGAATATCCAGGAATATACAGGAATACAACAAACCAAAACTCAGATTTTGGGATAGTTGGAGGGTCATAGTAGCCAACCTTCTGATAGAAGATGGTACCCGATGATGATACTAATCAGGGACTAATTTTCTGGTGCTACATAGGGTCCAGTTGATCTATCAACGTCTAATACTTATCGATGTAATAGTCAATTATAAAAACACGAATAAGTGCAACTCACCTTCAAGGTTATTCTTTGTAAATTTTATGTATTCGTCCTTAGCGGCATTGTTTTCGGTCACGCATAAAGTGGTTAGCAACAGGGTGAGAGCCACAAGCATATTAATTCTGTATGCCAATCTAAAATCTAATGAAAAACATCAAACCGTCATTTAAACGAGGAGATGAGTAACAAGTTTTCTTTATCGTATTAGCTAATATGGTTTTTAATACACACTACATTCACAAGATGAGCATTTTTGGAGAAGACAAGCAGTGCTTGTCAAAGGTTTAACTAAATTGGCGAACATCGTTTTAAAGGAATTGGCACTCAACCTTTTTCAACGCCTATAGTCATAACTGTATTTGATTCATGTTGCAAGAAACAGCTGCCATTTTGGCTTATCAGAATATGATATTTACAAGACAGGGGCAGGCATTTTGCTCAAGCCTCCTTTTGGCTGACAAATTCCACTACTTGCTTGCAGAACTTATAAGCATCCTGTATGCAAGGCTTTCATTTAAGATTACGCTTTTATCGTAAATTTGATGATGACAAATATTAATATTCCTAAAAAATCTTTAGACAAATTTAACAGACAAAATTAAGACGAAATTAACACAAATAACAAAAAAAATATTTGCAAAGACTGTAAATCATTTTAATTCCATTCTCAAAATTACATTTGTTGTTGCAGTACAAAGGTGTTACGAGTTATAACGAGTAAGTGTAGATACAACCTAAACGTGTGGTTTTGCTTTCAAAAGTATAGCTTATTTGTGATGTAGAAAGGAGCAATTTTCAATACTAATTATAACATTCAGTAACATCATAGCAGAGATTTTTTCGTCAAAATGCTTGTCAATTTCGTATTTGGATTTCAGGCGCGTTAGATAGACGATTCTGGTGATAAACTTTTTGTAAAGCAGCAAAGCGAGAGTTGTTTACTCGCAAATATGCTCACTAAAAACTCTATAAATACCTTTTCAAAGAATTTGTTGCTATTTTTCATTCTGTTACAAAATTTCACGACTTGCTTTCACGTTATCAGTATAGAATGACTAAAATCACAAATTCTGCTTTGCTGAAGAGAATTGCGCCAATTTTTAGGCCCTAATCGGTGAAATAAAACATCTTCCCCAGTACAACTGCCTACAAGCCAATTAGTGTGTTCAAAGGTTCAACATACCTTGAATTTTAAACTACATATTGATGAGCAACGATGAGAAGCAGCTTATCGAAACAGATTCTATCGAAACAAATTCTTCGATGCTTTGAACGCCTTAACTTCTTCCATTACTAAGGATATATCAAGTTGTTGCAGACAGGTCAATTTGCCGACGCAGGTAAAACGGGTAAGAAAGAACGCAGAAAAGCTGGTGTTTTTTAAGCACAAGCGGCCATCATTTCTATAAAGACACCAGTACATTTCTTATGCATGTGAACGCTGTTATTTTAGCTTCAACGCCTTTTGAATTTCTCCTGAAATTGATCCTTCTGTACTTGGAAACAAGAGGGGGAGCTAGGCTAGGAAAAAAGATACTTCATCAGGCGTTTTGGGAGGAAAGCAAAAGAAAAATGTCTTTTTAAGAACTACAAGCTTTATAATGTGGAAAACTTTATTGTACACTTGATTGGTAAAGGCAACACTCGAAAATGATTAAAAACAGTATCAGAAAGGAAAATAGCCTAACCCATCCACTGATTACAGGAAACGATAGTTGGAGGCTCATCAAAAGGAAACTTTTTTCAATAACAAAGACATAGATTGTTATTTCACCTACCGATAGACGATGTTACCTACCGAAAGGATTTCGTTGACCAATTGAAAATTTACTGACCACCTCATGATGACTCAGGGGGTGTCACACACCTACATTCCACTAGCTACACCCATGTGTATTGCATCGTTTTAATGGAACAGAATAAACAACATTTACTTTTGCGGCTTGAAAGTCTTAAATTAAAGCTTGCTTTGTGCAAAAGAAAACAATTCTTTAAAAAAGTCATAGATATTTAACGAAACAATCTTCGACAAAGAAAATTAAATTGAAATCAATAACAAGATTTTTTATTGATGTTTTAGAAAAACGAGTATTATAATTGACTGGACTTTGAAAGCGGAGCGAAATGGCAATACGCACTTTGAAATGTACGGATCATGATGGTTTGGAGATGGCTTGGCTTTGTTTTAATAGAACGAATCTGGATACCCATCATTTTAACAACGTGATTATTTGAGCCCAGATATCTTCAAACTGGAAACGTGAAAAATGATAGAAATCAAGCTGAATCTAAACTAAAAGAGAGTGTGCTTCGTTTGATCATAAATGTTCCTCTTGAACTTTGAGGGTATTCTCTTTTTATATATGGTTTGAATGGCGATCACCCACTTAAGCTTAACAATACAAGTAGTCTGCCACAGATGTGGGAATTTCTTCATAAGAAATACCCGGGAAATAACTTCAAAGCTGCTAAAAATAGAAACATTGAAACCTTGTTTTAATTTGTATTTTAAAGTAATAACAAAATTAAAGCCGTCTTTCCAAAAACCGCTTATAAATTAAATTCACAACGAGTACGGGTCTACAGATGCAGCACTGAATAACTAGTAGTGGGATAGGGGGCAAAGGGGCTGAAGTCTCCCAAGAATTCAGTTAGTCCCAATCAACAGCAAATCTTTTTTGGCTTTGGAAGTAGTATCAGAACTACTTCTTCAGCAGCTTGAGTTGTTACTAGCCAAACCCTGGCCATCTTGCATTCCAAATTCTATTTATTTATTTATTCATTGTTTTACTTATTATTTATTTATGTATTTATTTATTTATATACATACAGTCAAGTTGTGAAAAGCAAAGAATATAGGCTTGACACATATCAAAGAGCCATGCTAGCTATGTCAGCCATGCCTTATACCAAACTGTTCAACCAACAGCCTTCAAAATCCTGGTCACACTCATGAATAAGCATTTACTACATTTTAGACTTTTACAGATAATTCAAATAAATTTTGGCCACTAAAAGTAAAATCTTTAATCTGGTTTTAAGGGTAATGTAGCAGAATTAAGAATCAATGATATGTATTCAGCAGCCTTTTTTGTGAGGTTGCAAAGGAATTCATTTATTGTAATTATTTGTGACATCCTCATAGAAAAATTGTTAAATCAGAAGTTTTAAATATTGAAAAAATAACAGCTGTCTCCTTGCCAATCGAACCTTCTCAAACAAACACCAAATATAATATTTCCTTTGATTTACAAATACCGCTATTAATGATTAATTTTACTGTTTCAATTTACAAAACCATATGTACAAGATTCATTCAATTATAGGCATGTTTTCTAGAATCTACTACCTGTAATGTTCCCTTCTTCTTCGATCATGAAATTTTCCTCTATCTCTTTCACCAGCTTCTGATCTCTCTTTTGACTGATAGGATCTGTTTTGCATCAAAGGGTTTTCTCCTACTGGCAAAGGCCTCCTAAAGGGCCTATCTCTTCCACCAAACCTTAATTGTCCTGACTCCTTCCTTCCACCAAATCCCCCACCAAATCGCCTTGGAATCCAGCCTTTCAACACTCTTTCTTGTTCAAACTCAACAAGAATCTCAGCACCATCAATAAATGCTTTGTTCATTTCCCTCCAAGCAATTCTGGCATCCCTTTCTCTTTTGAACTCCACAAAAGCATATCTTCTGCTATTGCCAGTTATAATATCCCTAACTAAACGACAATTTTCAACTTCTCCAAATTTTGAAAAATTCTCCTTAATGGTGCTCTCTTTGGTATTGCCATCTAGGCGCCCCACAAAAAGTACTTTGACTGGATCACCAGCAACCTTAAACAAAGCAAGCAATGTAATTAGTTTTTGTAACAGATGGCTGAAATTTAGTGGACAAGGCACAAAATTTACTATTTGAGCATTGTATTCTTGTGTAATTTTGTGTCAAACCTGACAAACTCTTTCAAAAAATGATGATTTGGTTCCTGTAGAACCAGACATGGCTCACAATGTTTTCTTATACAAAGCCAAATATTTTCAATGTTATGCAAGTATCAACTTGGTGGAGGCCATGGAAAAGCTTGACTTCTTCTTGTTTGGAGATAAATCTTTGTAAAAATGGCTTTCTTTTACACTGGCAACTTTTCATTATAGATTTTTAAGACACTCATTGTAGAAATTTGATAATTCGTCTGAAAGGATTGTCAAGTTCTGTCTTTTATTGTTCCTAAGTGTAAACACCATGATACCATGATTTGAAACAGAAAAATTGTTTCTTCTCTAAAATCAATTTTTTTACATGCCCACTTCTTAACAGTTTCTTTGCTACTGAAACACTCTTGAGAAAACATTTTTAATTTCACACATATCTTGCTCAACAATTTCTCTAAAATTAAAGTCCTCTTTCCCATAATATTTTATAGGGACTTCCCTCACAATTAATTGAGGCAGGTCTTTTTGAAAAATGTGTTAAAGTGTTGTCATCTGTGTAATTAACAAGAGAAGTCTTTTTAATGAAAAAAAACAGGACATTGATGTAGAAATTGAAAAGAATAGGGCCAAGAACTGATCCTGATAAAATAGATTGAAATCACAGAACATTCTGGTAAGATGCTCATTGTTGGTAATTCTGAGGTCAGATAAAATTTTATAATGTCGATATGTTATATTTTTGCTTTAAGGCGGGGTCAGGGGCAGACACTTGGTCAAATAATGGGGGGCAAGCCTATTGTTTTAATAAGATGACGTCACATTTCCCATTGTTTTAGAACAAGAGACCATTGTTCTCTAAAGTATTGGGGGGGGGGCGATCACCCCCCTCGCCCCCCAAGTGTCCGCCACTGGGCGGGGTACCTGAGCTTTCAGTAGAGTAACTACAAGCCTGTGATAGTCCCTCAGTCCTGTCTCAAATACACATGTTTTGAACAAACCCTGGCTGGTTTGTTAACAGAACATCTATGGAGGGGGCGTGGTTTCTTATGAAAGATGTCTTTCCCTTAACAATGTTTTGAAAGCCCAGTACATCAGAAAATGACTTTCGCTTGTTATAGCCGGGGTGTTGCTCGTTTTGGGTGTCAATGTTCAGATTACCCAAAACAATAACATTGTCATATTTCTCTAGAGCCAAATTCACAGAGCTAGATAATTCATTGAAGAAGTTATTCAGGTTTCCTGACTCCAGGGGTCGATAGACTGTATTTGTATTTGTTTATTTGCATTTTTTGCTAGCATCCGAAAGTAGTTTCTAGTACACTGAGAAGCTATGCTTATCGAGCAGTGTCCTGGTCCTTCCTCTCGATGTGACCACACCTCGTGATTTCTACGCCTGGGATTACAGAGAACTGGCGACTCTCCTCACTCTGGGTGAAAATTTGGTCATGCCAGGGACTCGAGCAACGGACCCTTGGGTCTGTAGTCAGCGCCTCTAACAACTGAGCCATCCTCGCACTCAGTATCTGTATCACCTCGCACTCAGTAGACTGCAAAAATTATCCACCTTTTCTTGTAAATAGTATCTGTATCATCTGTATCATTTAATTGCTTCTCCGGCTACTTGGAACATTTCTACTTTAAAATTTTGACTAAGACAAGATAATGTACCAAAGTTTCCTTTTATGTTTTGAAAATACACGAGCCCTATATATAGTATATTATATATTATAGCTTGTGCTTCTTAATATATACCTTTTTGTTGGGCCGGTATGAAGCACCAAGCGCCCTCCGTATGCCTTTGTCGTGTGGAAAGACGTCAGTTCCATCAATACTGCCAGCTTGAAGAGGGTGGTACCTTACAGTCGTTGGCGACCAGTGTTCGAATGTCGGAATTTCATACGGTAGAGACGCCATCTTTATTCAGAGCATTTAACAGCACTGCCCAAGGAGATTCAGTTCAATTAAGGTGGTTAGTTGAATGAAGCAAATGAAGACAGCCTTCAAACCCCGGTCATCTCAGTGTAAGCACCCGTGTCTGCGGGTCTAGAAAGCTGACCCTTGTCTCTGATGTTTGATTTCAATTTGATTCCCCTTTTCTTTGAAACCAAAAACAAAGAAAAAATTAGAAATTATATCAGTGCCGTCGGAACGAGATTCATATTTGGGGGGGGACTGTCCATTATTTTGCACCCATTCAGTACACTCTTATAAAGGAAATATTATAACAATTGACAATTATTGGCGGGGGCTTCAGCCCCCCAGCCCCTAAAAAGTTAGGAAGGATGGCTGAGCCCCATCAAAAATCCCTCTAAAATTTGACAAGGGGGGCTGTGCCCCCAGTTTCCCTCCATGGCACCACTAGTAGTAATGCTCAAACGACTGCGCCACTGACCCGTGTTAAAAATTGAATTTTGTTTATCTTTAAACGATGATGCGTCATTCTAGGCTTTCTTCCATAAAAAACTGAAAAGGCTCAAAATTAAATATGAACGTCTTGAAAGTAATTCTGTTTTGTTTATGGTAGATACATTCTGCAACAATTTTAAACTCAGGCTAGTAAAAGGGGGCCGTCAAAATAAAGTGGTACTGTAAAGATTTTGAAAATTAATGGGCAATGAAATATATCGGGGAGAGAGGGGCTCAGAAGTTGACACACTTTTAACTGTCATGTAGTTAATTTTTTATGATTTTGTTTGAATTTGTAACACCGCATTTATACCTTTTTGTATAAAAAGAAGCCCAGGCTGAAGGCTCGTGAGAGTATTGAAAAAACATTTTAACATGCAACAAAGCGCCAAATAAAGCACATTTCTGCCTTCAATTTTAGAGCAAAGGCAATTTCAGGAGTAAAAGCAGGGAACGACCAATTTCTTCACGCAAATTGGGGTCCCGTTGTGGCATATGCCCTTGGGTCCGTCCCGCCTAGCGTCGGCCCTGATGCTACTTCAATTCAGTTCAATTCAATTATAATAAATTCAAGCTATTAATCACAGGCTACATGATTAAACATATTTATGATTGATAAAGCTTAGGGCAAATAAAAAGAAACTCAGATGAGCTATCGAGTTTTTTGCCCTATTACATTGCATGCATAAAATTACATTGAACTAGAAAAAAATTTAAACAGACTATACTTGTAGACTACGTATATAAACATTATTTCTATAAGAACACAATTCTAGATTGCCAAGATATACATAAGCAGGGGCACCAGACATTCATGGTGAAAATTACCGACGAAGACATGGATGGAGAAAAATTTAGGCGTTATTTCAGCTACCGATACGCAATTGTACCGAAAATTATTATAGACCATCGGAAGATTTACCGGCCAACTCATGAAGAATTGTCCCTACATCTAAGCTATGCCCCTACATTAACTATTCTTTAAACATTGCTTTTAGGTAAACGAAATTTCTTGTAACTTACCTCATTAAAATTAATTTTAGACATTTTAAAGATATTTAACAAGCAAACTAGTTTTCAACTTTATTGCAAAGTTTCTATAAGCAAGATGAAACGGCAAAGCTTGAAATCGGAAAGTTTTTAAAAATAAATAATTGAATTCTGATTAAATGAATAGATTTTCAAGAATACAAACTTTAATAACAAACTTTGAAAATACAAACAAAAATAGTAAAGGTAACAAAGAAGTTTATTAGACATAATTTTCGAACGGTAGACCAATTTCAATTGACATCCTCAAGGGTAGATGGCGGCTGTTCGGTCACATATTACGTTTGTCTGACGACACACCGGCTGTGAAGGCAATGAGATTTTACTTTGAGGGATCGGAGAGGGGATTCAGAGGCCCAGGAGTGGCGGCATGGGGGGGCAAGGGGGGGCTTTAGCCCCCCCTAGATTTTTGTTAGCCCCCCCGTCGGCAGCCAATCAATTTTTGCTTTCTCAATACCGTCGGCACTTGATGGATGTCACCCGGTTTACATGTTGTTTGAATGACATAAATAATCGAGAAGAAAACTGCACTGGCTGGTTTATGGTTTTCTCAATGGCTTTTCTTCGGCAATTTTACTATCATAGTGGCATTATATCCTGTCGCTTCCGTGAAAGCTGTGACTTAATTTCATGGTGCTCCTTCGCATGACCCACAATACCATCGTGCACCTTTCGGTTTAAATCCCTGTTGCTGCTCATGCTAATGCCAATTCATGCGAAACGTGCAGAGATGCTTGATTTGAACCATGTTTTGGACCGTTTCAAGGAAATTTACCCTAACAACAGCAAAATCACGCTGTAATAAAAAAGTCTTAAATGAATTTTCTTCTTAAAGGATTCTCTTTTCGTTTCAAGACATTATTATTGCCAATGAAAACATTTCGATCATGAGCACATTTTGCGTAATAAATCTTTCAAAAAGCACTTCTTGTCCTTTTTCATCAACTATTTTTCAATAGCATTGTTCACCGCATAGCTTGCGACAAACAAATGGTTTAGAGAAAACCATCGATTAACTTCTTCCAACATAGATAGGAAGAAATATTCAACAATAGGCAATATGCGCATTAAGTTTATTACAAGGCACAAATTGCCGAGAAAATCTCGTGGACTCCGACATAGGTTGGAAAGTGGGGACGGGGAGGGGGCAAGGGAGAATTTTGCACCCACAACAAACGATTTTGGAAAAATGCTCTATTTCTTGCTCTATATGCTTGCTTGCTCTTGGAAAAATGCTCTATATCGGTGCCCCTTCATTGGAGGTGCTGCTCAGGGGCGTCGCGACTGGGGGGCTGTCACACCCACCCCAATAGTATCTCAATAGGAAATTTCAGGTAAAATCCGCTCGGTGGAAGAAACGCTTTAGGTATTTCAGAGACCTTCCTGTCATAAATCAATAAAGGTTCAAGCAATCTTAGGTAAAATTGTGCCTCGTGTCCATTTCTCCTGAAGTTTCTCAGTAGAAGCTTCAACTGCAATTCACTATGATCTCCAGATTTTTCTTAACATTCATAAGGCATGCTGGAGAGAGGGATCTAAATTTAAAAGTAACTGACAACCTGGTATTTTTCAAGACCACGGCGAAATTGTTGTTTTTATCTGCTGTAAAAAAGTTTTGCAAAAAGACAATAATTTTCAATAGGATTAGGAGGATTGCTTTAGTGAAATTTGCTTAAAAGAGTGCATTTTCCAGGGAACTAGAAGCATCACAATTCGAAAATTTCCTGTCCCTTCGGCGGCAACCATGGTGCCGCCTCAGTTAGTAACTATATATTTTGCCCGTCCCGATATAGAGATTTGACAAGACTATTAGGAAAGTAGGTTATTTTCATACAGAGTTAGATTGACAAAATGTATTGCAGAGGTTTGTAACACTAGCTAAAAAGTTTCAGGCAATAATTTTTTAATCAGGTAAATTTGCATTCCACACCCTCCCCCCCCCCCAACGAGGCTTGCCTCGCGACGGCCCTGCCTGCTATATGGGGCAAATCGATTTTTTTTTCTGTCGGCAATTTGACACATCCAGCGTCGGCAGTTACGGAGAATATAAACTTCGGCACCTTGAAGGTTTGTCTCTAGCGCCACCCCTGTCAGAGGCAGACCTAGAGAAACTCTCGTGACAACCTTAAATAAAGATATCACCAGAGCAAGAGCAATGGAAAGGTCTTTTCCACTACCGAACATAAAGAACAATGGAAATTTTGAAAAGATACGATCCACAGCAAAGGACCGCAAAGAATGGAGAAGATTAGTGTGCAGATTATACCCTGGAGAGCGACCACTTAAACTTCCTACTACTGAATAATTAGACACAAAAATACATAATGATACGACTGTCAACATGCTGATATATTGCCGAAAGACCCGAAGGCCTAACCAAATACAGCAATTAAGATCTTAAAAACTACGATTACTAGTTAACTTTGTTCAATGGTAAGCAAATTTTACGTTAAACAGTGTTTAAAGATAAAACGAAAAACTCAATTCACTAACATACAAATCCAAAATTACGAATAACTCCAATGTCCCAATCCGTGAATCAAATGCAGCCATACCTTTGAAACGAAACTTTTGAAATCTTGCTGTTCCAGGGGTCGGTTCTTTCACAACCCCTCCTTAAACTTTCCACAACAGCATATTTTTGCTCCACTGCCCCATCGACAATTTCACGAACTCGTCAACTGACCTCATGGAGATATTACAATTCAATCGTCAAAAGTTTGTCTCTTTTTAATCTCTTTTACCCAGTTGTTAACGGTAGCTCTTAGTGGGAGATGTATAAACAAAGCAACATCCCCTCCTTTGACAGTATCACAAGAATACTCCACATGCAGGCCAATTGGAAAGTCTTTTGAATATTCACTTGCGTGCTTCATTGATTTGAAGGGAATTTCAATATCTTTCTTGCTACCACGCAGACGTCGTATTCTTATGGCACTGTCTGTCAAAAATGCCATACACTTTAAAAACTTGAATGAATCAGTCCTGGCATTTTTAATTCTACAAAATGTCTTTGGTTCGCAAAAAATTGCTTCGCCTCCTTCAAACTCGCGGTCAACCTCGTTTGTCTTGACCAAAGCGCTCCCACCGCAACCCATTTTTATTTGACTGCAACGTCAGATAGAAAAAAGCAATGAACAAATACTTCTACAAGTTTCCTAAAGAAAATTTCGTCGCAACGCTTCGAAGGTTAAATCACTTCTAACGAGGTTTTTTAATTCTCTCTCATATAGAAGCATCAAGCCACGATCCTACGAACGAAAGTTCTTTAATGACGTCAAGGCCAGGCACGCGATTCCAACAGGGAGCGTGGGAACTGGCACGTGATGCAGCCAGATTTAGCAACGCTTTCTAATTTGTGATTGTTCTGAATGCGGAATAAAAACATGATTGTTTTGTTTAGAATGTCATGTCAACAAGACGTGCACAAGCGCCAGTTAGGGCGGTAGGCGCTGCACGCAGGAAAAATAACGTCGTTTATAACTTATACCCCATTAGCCATATCTTAGCTATTTTTCAACAAATCTAACTGGTATTTCACTATAGGAGGAGATTCAAGCCCTTATCCCACATTTCTGTAGAGCCAGCTAAACCTTTCTTGGCAAAATTAGCAAGACTTGTCAAAGGTGATTGCTAACTGAAAGTCATAGTACAATTGTATAAACAATATAAAACTTAAAAGTATCAAATTCAAATTCAAATTTCATTTCATTAAGCAACATTCTTACAGAGTGTTTATTAAAAATATATTTATGATTGGAGGATAGGATAAAACAACACGTTCCATCTAATATTAGAAACAAAACACATCCCCAAAGAGAACAGCCACCTCGGTCTTGCAAATCCAAAATTACTAATAAGACCTGCGATTCTGCTATCGGGCAGCATTTGCTAGAAAACCCAGTTTGTGCAAAAAACTATAATGGCGACATGTTTCGGATTATTGGTAAAGCCCGATCGTCGTTCCACCTAGCAGTTTTAGAATCTATCTACATAAGCACGAAAAAACCGCTACTGTGTAGACAAAAGGAGTTCGTTTTCACCTTAGGACTCCATTGGTAACATTCTAATAGGCAAGCGGCACTGATTGGTCAACCTTTACAGTCATGTGCTCGTGTTTCTGATTGGCCTATTTCGATCCACAACTGGGTATATATATTTCTTAGCGTAGAGTTTTCGATCTATGTTCTGACGTTTTAAACTCTGAAGAGTGTCAGACGAAAAGCTTTAGTTTACTAAATGTTTGCTTTTTTCAAAGCTATTTACAAGTTTTGTACCACCAAAAGATTGTTTAAAAATATATTTATTTATTATCTTAAACATAAAGAGGAATTAAAGAATTATAAAGAGAATGTCTGTGAGCGTTGTCTGTGAGATAAACCTGAAATGTTATCGAGCCCAGTGCCCTTTTACATACGCTTGTAATATACATTGATATTATACAATCTGAATTTCAAAAAATTATAAGCAACAGTAACAGAACAAAATTACTTTAGTTTCCGCTAATAAACCATTTTCAAGTTATGCTTTCCTCCCCCTATTACGAACCGCATGTACTCTGGACAAACAGAAATAGACAGAGACGCTGGAACAGCCACCCCAGCCAACCCCCCCACCCCTCTCCGACCCAGCGTGCCCTGATTAAAAGCGTTGGAATTGCAGAATAAAAAATAGTGTTCTGAAAGCGGAATGAAAACAGGATGACAAGACATGAAACAACGCCAGTTTGCGGGGCTGCACTGCACGTAGGGCAAAATAACGGTGACCCGTTAGGAAACTTAAAAATCTTTCACTTGTCATATCTAAGCCGATTTTCCGAGGGGCAAATCATTCCTCAAAATGGTGTACGAGATAAATAATCAATATGATTTTTTAGTGAGTAGAGTGATTAATTCTCAATTTTTGTGTGTTATTATTTCAAGATTAATCACAGATTCAAAAGTGCCCTCAAATGCGTTTCTGCGCAAATGAAACACACGTTTGAACAGGCCAAGATAGATACACAAACAAAACAATACATGACCTTAAATCAAGTCATGATTCAAATTAAACTACAGCATTTCTTTGAGCATTTCAAACGATAAACTATCAGGCTGGTTTGGCAGATTTTTAAACATGCTACATGGATTTGAGGGAAGTATAAAGCAACCCCTTCATCAATGGTAGCAATGTACGATTACATAGCAAAATGCTTTTTGAGCTTGTATGGTCAAAATTGAACAACTCCAGAATAATATTTTTTGACGTCATCACTACGGAACTCTTTTCAAAAGATTCTGATTAAAAAAAACCATTTTTTCCTAAAGACGTGTTTCATCACTTTCAGGAGCCGTAAGGAAAAGTTTAAATGTTTTTGATGAAATCTTTAGCCAAGTCAAAAAATTTGTTCGAAAATTGCCTCTGTTTTGGTTTCCTGTCAGTGACATCGACATGAGAATGAGGCCCCCATTTTTTGCGCCATTGCAGAATTGCTAAAAATAGTTTGCTCATAAGAACGTGCTCATAAAACTTTGGGACATTCTAATTATTTCATTTTTCCAAAACATAGGTGATTAAAGTGGTCAAAGATTCAAATATTTGTGAATAATGTGACTGGTAATAATTTTGTGATTAATGTAATATTTGATGATTAATTTGTGATTAAAGTGTGATTATTTTCGAGAGCGTACGTGATTTTAAACAGTGATTTGCCCCTCGCGATTGCAAAAAAATCAACTGGTTCTTTAAATCTAATTATTTTACGGGCTTCTCTCCAGTTACGTGGCAAGAAAACTAAAATTCTTAAAATACATATTTTTTGACGTCCCAGGGCAAAGAACACTGTTGGAGAAGGGGGCGCTCAACAGCAAAGTGCAAACTGCACAATCCCTCAATTTTGATAAATGAGTCACAAGGCAAGACGCAAAAACAAAGACTTTCGTAAAAGTTTCTAACCACGGAAGTTTCCCAGCAATGAAAATACAAAAACGTGCACAATTTCATGAGTCTTCCATTGAAGCAAAATAGTTAACAAATTCATAAAATAATGGTCTTGAAGATTTTTTCGCATTGGTCCATGCGCTGTATCAATCATTTTTGAGCAGGCAAATATTTTCTACACAATTTGATACAGTTAAAATACATAAATGAATCATTGTTCGTAGCTTTGGGGAGCGGTTTGCATCCCCCATACACACACTCTTTATCCGCAGACTTTCCACCATAGCATACTGGTTGCTTCTCTGCCCCATGATATAGTCAATCAACCAATTAATTAGTATTCTCTCGAGATCGGCGGAGGGTTAGCACTTTTAACATGGGAAGAATATAAACAAAGCAAGAAAATCGTCATTGACAGCATCACATGAATACATACTCCGTAAACTCAAGTCTTGCTCGGAAATTTCGCCATTTGCTTCATGGATTTTACTAACTTTCTAGTCGGATTCTCCTCCGCCATCTGAGTGCGAGTAGCCAGACGGTCCACCAATAGACGACGCGCCCGCTCCAAAAGACGAATGATTGTTGAAATGGTAGCCACTCGACAACATCAACATTGGACTCATTGGAGTTTTTGATTTTTTTAAAGGCCTTGAACTCTGATTGACGGAAGACGTCTTTGGTTTGGTGACACCTTCGTTTGGCTTGCTCCTGGCGCAACCCATCCTTTTGCACAAGCAAAATTTAATAGCAATAGTAAAATTCTTTTAACAAATCTAGATAATCCCGTCGCATGCCACTAGGTTCATATAACTTCTGCAATGGTTTGTTGTGATTCAATCTTTATAGACAACCAAAAAGATCGGACCCCACGAGCAATTGTATGCTTCTTAATTGAGTCAAAACCAGGTACGTGTTCCGCATTCATCATGGAGCGCGAGAAGTAGCAGTCAACATTACGTAAAGAAACTAATCATCATAATCAAGTGCGTCATAATCAACGATATAGGAAGTTGATGATTGGGTGGGGGGGGGGCAATGGTTGGAAAGAAAGGATACTTAAACACACCTTTGTGAACGCCACAGCCCTTTCAGACACTGAGGAGCAGGGGGCCGAGTGGGGGGCTTAAGCACCCACTTTTGGCAAGAAAGCAAAATATTGAGAAAAGGAATTACCAGTTAAACTATTTTTCTGGCGGTTCTAGCCCTTCTTGAGACCCCTCACTTGTTCTCAACACTGAGCGGTGCCTGCCTATACAAAAGGTTAGAAGCATAAGTAATATAAATATATGTAGCCAGAAGATTTGAACCCTGTCGAGGCTAATCCTGCCAATAATTTGAGTGCAATTAAGATTAAGAGACTTAATTTTGAAAGTAGCATCTTGTGGGAAACTGAAATTTTCCTACACAAACATTTTCTTATGATTGCGCAGACTGAGAATTATTTTGCATCAAGGTTATGTCTGTCTGCTCTTGATTTTTTAATTATCGAACTGTCATTTGGTCTTGATCATTTTTCATTCGTTTTAGAAAATAAGACTCAATCCTGAAGAAAGGTTCTCTGACATATATTTTTCATGAAATGGGACACTTTTTCGCCAGCCAAGGTGGAAAGGTTCTTATTTACAAATAAAGATTACACATAGGAGGGGTTTGGGCAGACTGAAACAAGCAAGGAAATAAGAACGCGATAATGATGGTAAAAATGGTAGATTGGTGATTGTTGTCACGAACCCTCCTTTGTGCGTTCCTTTTACCCCCTTAGGCCCGTCTCCACAGCTTGCTTACATTTTCCCCGTAGACCCATTCATTTTAGGATCTTCTGTTTTGCATATCATTATCGTAGGCTACCCGTGGCACGCACGTAAGCAAGTCTGCGTCACATCCCCTTTCTTTGTTTTGTTTATAGATGCGGGATTTTCCCAGGATTGTTAGACCGTAATGCCTAGTTTAGTAATCGTTGTTTATTTCGTTTTCCTTGTATCACAGGTATCATTTACGTATGTTTTTATTTAGTTTAGCGTCATTAAGCTTGTTTTAGCATACCTATTCAGCAGTGGCGTAGCGTCCGGGTATTCAAGGTATTCAGTGAATACCCTGAGATTTCTCAGAAAAAAATATTGATACGACGTATATTTGTAATAACTAAAAAATGTTTTGGGGCAATTGATTCTGGTTGAATTCATTACCTTCGATATTCTACATTTTGTACAAGTACAAAATATCACGAAATTCATGGAAACAACACTGCGACGCATAGAGAGGCTGGGAGATCTTTGAAGATTGAGCTACTTCATGTTGAATAGAGGTCGGTCATGAATACGCAGTGAATACCCTAGACGGTACTTTAACCAATCAAAATGCTCCTTTCCATGAATAATATTTGCCGTTAATCAGCTAAAACAATGGTCCTGTACGCTGAGAAATATGCAGCGTACAGCCTCAAAGTTGGTTCAAAATAGTCTCGTTTTGAGATCGATATAAACAGATAATGGACGTCGGAGCGGTTGGAGTGATGGCGCTGCATCGAAAACAGTAAACATGACTTAATTAAAAAACCATTGCAATGTCCGCATTACTGTTTCATAATCATTCTCTCATTTGACCCCTAATCTTAATCTACCAACAGCAAAGTGGAAAGGTAAGGTAGGCTTCTACATAATACTACACTGACTCAGATCTGTGCCCTCTTGAAATGTCAATTTTGTTATTGCTTGTCAATCAGGGATGCTTCTAATTGTGTTATGAGACGGAATTAAAGTAAATGCAGATAGGCCTGGATAATATCCTTATAGTTGCCTGGTGTATTCAGTTATCTTGTTGGCCTATTTTGTTTGCATTATTCGAGCGCATTTATTTGCATTTTTCGTGCAGTCTCATCTCATTACCTTCGATTCTTTCAAACATTAACTTGTATTGAAAATATCACGATTAGGCCATGAAGAAAAAGTCTAGACTGCATACCACAAGCTATTTATAACTCGTGTAATGCCCTATGTGAATAATTTTGAATCTTTTGAAAGCCCTTTTGTATTAAGGTATCAAGATTAGGTGTTTACAGTTACTTCCTCTTTACATCAGTGCAAATGTTAGAGGATTCAACAACAACTATTGGGATATATTTCGACCAGCAAAATTTTACTGATTTTCAATGATACGTTTTGATTTGAATTACTTTTGATGAAATGGAATTTTGATGCAATGAATGAGTTCGAAGAGTATATTTGCGTTGGGTCCTTTTAGCAAAGTATCGTTTTCATCATAGTAATGCTCTGACAGTGCAGTACTTGCCAACCGAACCAAAAAGAAAAGTGTTAAAGTAATAGATTAAATGTCAAAAGCTAGTCCTTTTAATCTTCCTATTATCCCTCTATTTTCATCAAGCCCCATTGAGCCACACCCTGCCCCACCCTTTTGTTTAATAGAGAATACCCAGTTGAAAAAGTCACGCTACGCCACTGCTATTCAGCCCTTCCCTTCCTTTCCCCGATCCCTGATTTCAGATCAGCTACTAGGCTACAATGTAGTTGCTGTGTTCTTTAGAATTGCTATTGTCTATAACAGAATTTTTTGATGACGTCACACTTAAGGTCTAGCAGTTTTGAAGCTTCACAGAAGCCTTTTTGCGCGTGAATGACCATTTCAATCATTACTGTCACTGCACCTTTAATCTGGAGACTGTGTCTCCCTTTCCATTACTTGTATGTTTTCCCATTGCGTAGACACACTGTCAAACTCACTTCCCTTCCCTTGTATCCGTTTCTGAATCTCTTTTACCCACATCTTAGCCGCATTTTCGTCCTTAAAGATAAGCTCCATCCTGGCATCAGGTTTTTTGTGACAATAATGTAATTCAACAATGTAATAAAGAACATCCACTTGCTCTGAATGTCGACGCATATATACTCTCAAACTGCTAACATCTTTCAGGGGCATTTCAAAGGCTTTAGTGGACTGGGGTTTAAGCCATATCACATCCTCTGACAAAACAGCAATATCGCCTTCAATAAAATGTAAAGGGTCATGCAAAACGCAGCTAAGCCCGTCTGTGGTGGTTAAAACGATGTCTTTTTCATCGAACCGCTTCTGAACAGCTTTCGCCAAATTCGAGCCAAAACAACCCATTAGAGCAATTTAAAAATCGCCTTAAATCATTCAGTTTCAGTTAACTTCGTGTAAGTCTTTTCATGTTCGCGAATCGCGTATGCTTTCGTTTCATGAGAATACTCAGCATGCTATAACAATATAATTAACCTGTGCTTGCGCGCACAGTTGGCTTATTCATTCCAATGATAATATCCCATTGAACTGTAATGAAAAGACTGGAAGGACGACTCTATTGTTTTGTTTGCGGAACAAGCATACCGCGCTGCACGTAACAAAGATCCAGCTGACAGCTAGCCTGCGTCATAGACCAGAAACTTCACGGAAGTTTGTCTGTGACGAAGGCTAGCTGCGTCATAGACCAGAAACTTCACAGTCCCGATAAGCAATCAACAAAAAAACCTTTAAATACTAGAACACCAAAATTTGGATGCCAAATTACGAAACTTTTAGTACTTAGTGCTGATCCAAGTTTCTTGTAAATAATAAAAACGTGTAAATCCACTGACCCGAACACTGGGGCGTTTCCTCCTCGATTAGCTTGACTATTGAGGGAGCCCCATCTCCTCTTTTAAGAAATTCAAACTACCTCGTATAGAACGTTCTATTCTAAATTTAATTTCAATTTATCATTGTTTATTGGATATGTGGTTATGTGGAGTTAGTGTTTTAGATAGAATTTTAAAAATTGAATGAACTGAACTGAAGAAAAAACCCGAACTAAATAGAAATCGATGTTCCAAACTGTCATTATGACTAACAACCTGGAATGGGGTGTCTTCTGAAATTAGGCTGGCGCAAATTCTTATTATAATTAAATCTGCAACAGTTAAATGCTACTGTTATTTAGTTTCAGCTGCTGTTTCAATCGAAGGTTTTGATTTTGACTTATAATATAATGTGGTGTAGTAGGGCGCAATTTTATTTTTCTTTCTTATCTCTATCTTTAATTTTGTCATATTTCAGACTTGTCTCTAACTTGTCGATAGGTTTGCACGAGAGTGTGCTAAAACAATTTCTTTGCCAGTTAATAGCAGGTTTTTTACTCTGTTTGATTGCATCGCAATCTCAGTAGTAATCTTTGCAGTATCTTTGGAGCAGTGGCAAGTGGCTTGCTGATGATTGAATAAAGTGGTGTGTTATGACACGCAGAGGCGTCATAAATTTCGATTGATTCTGCAAGTTTTCTGAAAACGATTCATGAATTTAAAGTGTTCGTTAATTACATTTTTTTCTCCAATACAGTAAGTTTTCCACAATGCAAAAATTCTCTAAATGTTTTGACGTATATCCTCCTCCTGGTACGGAAGTGAATACGAAGAGCTTCCGGTCCTATGCAAGTGATAAAAGCAGCCACTCGAAAATTGTCTGGTTTAGACTTCAAATTCGTAACAGTTTCGTACGCATCATAAATTTGCTTCCATTGCTTCCAATTCTCTGCCAAATTCCCTTCTAAACTTAATCGTGGAGGCAATGGCACGTTAGATACGAGCGCAGATGCTCTGCTACTTCCTTCAGAGGAAGCAATAGGCCAAGGCATAGGCAAGTTTGGATCCGGATCTGTCGTAGCTACACAAGAATCAGCAAAGCAATCTTTTACCTGATGGTTGTTTTATCTGACACCATGTAAAAGTTTCCAACAGACAACAACGAGGAGCACTCTATTACGAACAAACGCGGTTTTCAGCACACCATTTCCATGCTTTGAACATAGCATAAAACCTGGGCGCAAGCGCAACACAATTTTGCTACGAGTCTAATGATGTCACAAAATTGATTGATGTTAATGATTTATGATTGATGGTGAAGATAATGAAAAGATGCAGCTACAGAAAAATAAACACATAAGCAGTGTCTTCCATACCATCAATACTCTGTTATAAATAGCATGCATAGCACGTATTTCCTCCTTCAAAATTTGGTAATAGTTATAATTTCAAAAAACGAATTTGCTAGCAGTATTGTCGTTTTCGATCATTTATGGAATGTTCAAGGCAAATATCAACTCACGAACTTTTCAGCAAGTTGCAAAAAGATTTCATCGAATCTAATCGGATTCATCTTCTGAATCTTCTTCAGATTCTTCCTCAGCTTCTTTTAACCATGTTATAAATCTTCCCATTTGCTAAAAATCAATACAAAATCTTGAATCAATTCAAGTGTCATCTCAATCCAAACAGAGTAATTATCATACAACAAAAAGTCAAAATGACAAAAAATATCATCTTAATCCGAATCCGAATCCGAATTCAAATCGGAATCCAAATCCTAATCCGAATTTTCATCTTGATTCTATCCAGAAAATCTTGAAAAGTTTCTGATAAATTCAGTGTTGGAAATTGGAAAGTAAAAGTAACAAAGGCATATCTAAAAGAATCTTGGTGAGTCCTGCTCTGGTCGTGTTACACGCGCACACTTTCTCTCAGTAAAAGAATCTTATAAATTGTTTTATTTCATTGGATGTACTCTAAAGTTACTGATCCTAAAACAAAGATGAAATAATTCTCTACCACTTGAGAGAGTTGTGCAAAGTTTTCACAGAAGATAGATATTGGGCTTCCAAGGTCCAGTATAATGAAGAGCGTGAAAAGTAAGGATCATTTCGTGTATAGATAAAGCGTGTCTCTCTGATTGTAATCCTTTACACGTGAATTAAAAATGTGGAATACAAAAATTCACAAAATAGCACCTCTTGTTGACGAACTTTCTTCAAATCGTTTGTAAGAATTGGATCCTCTGCGCTGACAGGCGTGCTGTACCATTTCAGAATAACAACTTCATCTAGAACGTCTTTGTTGTACAGCTTGTGAAGAAACGTGGGAAAGAGTCCACAAAGAGAGAAATTCTCAGCAAAGAATTCCTGAAAGAAAATGAAATTTATAAGCAAAAACGATTTGGAAATGCAAATAGAATAAATTGGCGTTTGGAAAAGAGACTTTTGTGTTTAGGACATAGATAAAACAATATTCTGTCCATGAAATTTTGCGTTAGTTTCTAAAAAGTCGTTTTTCTAGCATAAATGAATCTACGAAATATTGTTCATCTTATGAAGATGTGTCGGAAGAAAGTCGATAAATTTTCATAATGTATTGAAAATGTTAATGAAAGACTAAACAACAAAAAACAATGCAAATCACAATATAGGCAAATATTTATTATCGTCACAAATTACTGTCTTACTGATATTTTTACCACTAGCACAATGCCTAAATTCTAAAGACATGGAGATTTTATTCCATCGTTGTAACAACGATAAAGTTGTAACACTAACTAGCCATATTTTATGCGATAGTGCCATTACTAAGTCTCAACTGAAAGATAATCCTGGTACTAATTGAAACCCAGCGTTTATTGACCGTCTAGCTTTGTTGAAAATCCAGAACTGTCTGAAGTTCGAAATTGATAAAAGTGCAGTATTATCTAAATTCCAACGTTTATAAAAAAACGTGCAGTTGAAAATACCTCAGATGTCGTAATGACCTCCATTTGTGCCTCCACCCCTTTGACATAATTCATTATCAGTGGCATAAACATCGAGATAACCTGAAAATTTCAACAAAACAAAATTTCAAAATCCTATTTTTCAAAACTTCCTTGAAAGAAGTTCAATACTTTTTATCAAGGTTTTGTTAACGCTGCTTGTCAAATTCGTCTTAAAAAACAGCCAGAGTTATATGAAAAATGTAAGTATACAAGATAATTGAAAATATGATTTAAGTTACAACGTCAAAACAATGCCTTATTTTCACTGTTTTTATGGAAGATCGTCAAATTTTTTTTAGCTTGCTTGCTGCCGGAACATATTCATTTATGTTTGTAAGTCGTGATGGCACCAATTTTAATGTCATTCGCTACCGGTAAAAGAAAAGTTAAAATGAGAACTTGCTCATTGGTTGTGGTATCAAAGGGTCTGTGGTTTGAGTCACAGACATGAAGAAACTTTTAACTAAGATTAAGGAAAATTGTCAGCTTTCAGTAGTTCCAGGCGTAGTAATCATGAGGTGTGGTCAGATCGAGAAAAAGGACCAGGACACTGCTCGATAACGATAGCTTCTCAATGCCATATAACTTCCGATGCAAGGTAGAAAAAAATATTAAAATGGACGTTTGATGCTGGATGGACGAAAACTAGAATCAATCAGCACAACGTAAAGCCTGCTGGACATATTTCTTCACTGGGCCTAATATAATATCAAGCAGTTTATGCGTCTCAGGGTTTCAATTCAACGGCAAACACCCAAATATTTAAAGGTCACCTTTTCTAATTCCTGTACCATTGACTGTTTTGTTCGTTCTCTGTCTTCTAATACTGACTCCAGGATTGACTTTGTCACAGCTTGGTGGATCTCTCGCATCGAAACATTATGCTTATACCTTGAATGAAATGCATTTGGGTTCAATCATTGGGCAAAAAGAAACAACAGATAAAAGACTGCTACATCGAAGCCCCAATAACTCGTAGCTATTTTTACAGTCCATTTAAAACTTCCCCAAATAAGTTTGAATCCCTGATACCGTAGAAGCTCTATTAAGCCCCCTCTCTTTCAAGCCCCCGTCTCTATTGAGCCCCCCCCCAATGTTAAGCAAAAATCTAAAATAAGTCCCCCTATCTATTAAGCACCTCTTCTTAAGCCTCTGATGTCAAACAAAGGGGCTGAAATGGGTGTGTTCAAATTTTTTTGACGTCACGCCCTAGAGGGCGGAACGCCGGAAAATGCCCCTTTTAGAAAAAAAAGCTTATTTCTTCTGAATTTTTATAAATAGTCTGGTTCACAGAAGATATCAATAACTATAAAAATTGATAAAATTAGCTTGAGGGTAATGAAACATCAAGCTAACCAAATTAAAAAATACATCATATCATTAAACAAGATAAAACACATAGAAAATGAACAAAAAAGGTTTCCAGTCCAGAAGGATTGCTACTGCATAGAGCAAACTATCTAAAGTTGCGTTAGAGTAAACCTTCCAAAAAAATTTCTAGCCTATTATTGCAAAAAAGTAAGGAGGAGGGAGGGCTATAGACCCTGCTAGCCCAATCGCTGCGCGGTGCCTGGGTCTCTTGACAGGTGTGACGACGATAAGATTGTCTTGCATATGGCTCATGTAAATATTTACTTGTGTGCTTTAGAAGACAGTCGAAATTTGTTTATAAGATGTCGCAGGGGATATCACTTGATTCTGGTGACTATGAGGAAAACGTGCACATTATAATTGATTGATTTTCAGAAATTTTTGAAGCTGTTAGCTAAGTTATTGAGAATTGTATGACATTTTCATAATAAAAAATGCAAAACGGCATTCTTTTAACATTTTCTACATTTAATTATTTACAAGTCTCCCTCTCTAATAGGCTCCCGTCTCTTTTAAGGCCCCCTCTAGGACTGAAAAAACAAATAAGCCCCCGGGGGCTTAATAGATCTTTTATGGTAATTCCAAAACATTAGCTAACTTGCATCATTTCTTTTGTGCCATTGATGGATTGAGTTATGGGGGTTTTATCGAAAACAGTATCCTAATTACTAAAAACACGATCGATTACGTTGTAAAGGTTAAAAGAATGAGTTTGAACACCGATGTAAGGTACTATGATAAACAGTCATACAAATTTAAACATTTAACATTCTTTATATAGCTCGTTGAAACTGAACTTTAGAAGAGGGGGTCTACATTTACAAAATATCCTTGAAAAAAAACCAGAAAAAAGATTCTGCTTAAGATATGAGAAAACTTAAAAAAATAAAACTGATAGTAGTGTTTGATTTACTATCTTTTAAGGAGTTTTGTAATCTTAAAACTTGATTCAAACCATAGTCGACATACAGAGATCGAAACTAATGTTAAGTCCCGACTCTCTGTTTTACACCGACAATACAAGGGTTTGGCATTCTGGCATTTATCTTGTCACCCTCTGTACTGAAGTCATTTATGATTAGGTGATCTTGCCTGTCACACTACAGGAGACCTGCAGCCCTTTCCTATCACAAACAGATCATGATTCTAAGTTGACTTTGACACCCCCCCCCCTCCCCCCCCCTCCCCCCCCACGATACCAAAACCAACCTCAACTTTAGTTTAAACCATGCAATAAACTACAATACATGTTTGAATCTTGCTAGAAAGGCAATTACATACTTTGATGCATTTACTTCCAAGATTATGTTGTCACTTGAAACATTATGGGCGATTCCATGACGAATATTTTCTAGCACTTCGTGGTAAAACACTGAAAAGAATAAATCTATTAGAGAAATTGACCCAGTTCATACTAAACCACCAATTGAAGAAAAAATAAAATATTTAAAACATTGTAAAATTATTACAAAAATTTGTCAATATCAACCAAAGGTTTGCTTAAAAATGAGAATGACTACTACATCATAATAAACATGAACATTTGATCTTAAAAAGAAAATAAATTATTTTTGTATAAAATTATAAAATGAAGACTTATCAGATATTTTCTGAAAATATCTACTGAACCAGATCGATTTTGTAGGGGAAAAGGTTGTTTTAAGTCATGCCTGCAAAAACATCTAGAGAGATTTAAAAATGGACATACAAACGCCTGCATCTGGAGGGGGCGATCCAGTAGGTGATGGAATCGACTCATCATCGCTGCTCTCATCTTCACTTGCATAAAACTCACCTATGAAGTACAACAAACAACGTTCATCATTTTGAAATCAGTGAACAAGGACGTATTCCACTTAAATTTTCAAACGAGGCTAGTCACTAGACAGCATAATTAAAGTTCAAGGATTAATTGGCTTGCCCTGTAGCAACAGTTTTCTGGACACTTGAACAACGCTATTGTCTTGCATTGATTTGAATCTACCTTTTCCATAATAGCGGAACCATTTTTCAAATCATTACCTCGCAATGTAACTGTTGGTAGGGTTTCTTCATCTTCGTCATCAGAATCACATTCCGGCCACAAATAGC
Organism: Rhopilema esculentum; assembly: GCF_057945365.1. Classification (NCBI taxonomy): domain Eukaryota; kingdom Metazoa; phylum Cnidaria; class Scyphozoa; order Rhizostomeae; family Rhizostomatidae; genus Rhopilema; species Rhopilema esculentum. The sequence goes on from NC_142831.1 coordinate 4,613,923, forward strand.
CATTTCCTTCAGAACCAATCAGATCAGGGTCTATCTCTGGAACATAGGAGCAGATTGGAAACATAACAGGCAAAAATCCACTCAGAAATGGAGAATTATTCCAGTTGTACAAAGCACGGTATCAGAGAATGGAAATGTAGCTACTGTTTTATATACGAAATTGCTTATTAGAGTTAAACGCAACCCACTCGAATTTTCATTGGCTTCGATGGAATCATCTTATTTAGGAGCATGTACTTGTCAGTCTTGTTTGCAAAAATTTATAAAAATGTAGGCCTTCAAATGGCGCCAAACAGCAACAATTCGTTATCTGTAAAAGACGTTTCACTCAATATCGTCACAGGTGGAAAATCCCTACTGCCTAACAGCGAGTATAATTGGACATGTCCTAAGTTATCTAAAGTCGACAATAATTAAGAAAAGGAGTAAATAAACAATAACATTGGCCAAAACTTCACAGTATGCTATCGAATTAGGACTGTAGATCTATAATATCAACATTCTTTCCTTGCCCGATCTAATTAGCCTAGTAATGTTTATTTATTTGCACCCTGCAAAATTGATAGAAGGAAAAAAGAATATAAAACGGAATAAAACCCTTGAAATACCTGAAGCAATTTTGTTATTCTCCTCTACTGACAACGTTCCCATTGCATTTTCCAAACATTCCGGCTTTAAAGTTGAAAATTTGGAACCGGGCTTGACAACGACATCAGGACCAACTACAACCTGTAAACATCAGAGGCTGGGGTAAATAAGGGGAATATACAATGGGCCATCCTTGATTACAATACGTTCATGCAAACAAGACTGTCCACCTCCATAGAAGGTTAGCCACAGATTACACCAAGAGGTTCATTTTCTACTTCCAGGTGGACTAAAGAGGATATGTGTAGTCCATTCATTTTCATTTTCATTTTTTTAGGCATGGTAGCCCCTCAGTTAGAGAAAAACTGATTTACAGGGGGCAGTGCATTAAGTGGCTCCATAACTCCAAACACAAGTGGCAAAATTACCCTAGAGATTAATTTACATTTTGGAAGAATAAGGGGGGACAACCATATAGCTCCTTGTTTTTTTCATAGCAGTTTCTTGAAGAAAGAAAAATTTACAAAAAATAGCAAAATATGTACAAAATGTTCGTTAATACTTCTCAGATGATTTAAAAAATGTTCTTACCTTGAATGACGTAATAGCGTCAGTCATTTGCACATTCCTTCAATGAAAGAAAAAGCACAAAATAACAAATAAAATTTGAGGAAAAATAGGCAAAGAGTTAATACGAAAAAGAAGAAACCAGTTGTAGGTACAAACCTTTTTATGACACAATCGTTGCAGACAATGGAGTAAGCGATGAGACAATCATTTTCAATCACCACATCATCCCAAATAAAAGAATTAGTTATTTGCACATTTTCACCTGAAAATAGTGATGTCATTTAAATCATAACAAAAGGATTATAAAACCTTGCTTGAGAGAAAACCGACTTTTTTCTATAAATAAGCAGCAATAAATATTTTATCGAAACACTATCAGGGATTTTCCATTAATATTAAAGCTCATTGTAGAAAACAAGAGAAGACTTTAGATGAATCCTGATCTAACTAACAAATAACAAATTTCACCATCGTGCTTTAGAAATTTTCGGTCTTCTCAAGGGAGGGTTAATTGCCGGAGTGCCACAATTTGGTATGATATGCATATCTTTATATAAAAAAAGTGCAACCATTGCACATATTCTGCTACCTGATACCGAATATACGTATCATTTGTACTGTTTTTAAACCACCAGATGATAGCTGTAGCCTTTGACTTGGCTTAATAATTTAAAGACAACAAAGAAAGACCACACTTCTGGTTATCTATCGATTTAAGACGAAAATTTCATTTTTTTTAACAGAAACGCTACCACATTTCTCTTAGAAAAGAAAATAAACTGTGGTACTATTGGCAATAATCACAAACATGTCATCTTTTTGCCATCATTTTCGTTATTTGGTTTTTACTTTTTACAGTTACGTTTACGGAGAAATGTTAATACGACTAAATTGAAAGAAAGTAGAATATTCTCTTGACAATCAACTATACGAATTCGAATTCTCTTGACAAATTCAAGCAGTCTCCTGATACAAAATTGATCTAACGTTAAATTATATTAGAAAGCCTACCAATTTTGCAGTTTTTGCCGATAACTGTCTTCGAAATCCGAGTTCCAGTTTCTATTGAAGAGTTTTCACCTACGACGACATCTTGTTCCAGAAGTGAGTTTCTAAAACAAAACGAGGAGGCATGAATTCATGTATTACATTTAATTGAGAAGGCTTGGCCTTGATTAATACATAGCCTCCTGATATAGATTTTAGGGCACCGAGAAACTGTGCTTATCGAGCAGTGCCCTGGCCTTTCGTCTCAATGAGACCAAACCTGGTGATTATTACGCCTGGAATTGCAGAGCGCTAGCAATTTTCCTTAATCTAAGAGAATGTTTCTTCTTGTAAGCGACTCGATTCACAGACCTTTTGATCTGTAGTCTGCCACCCTAACTACTGAGCCATTCTCACATCTTCAACCAACCAAGTATGACGTCATAATTACACTAGAAATGACTATCCTGTTTAAGGAGCTTCATACCTTGCAAGTCGAACTCCTTTATCAAGATAGACATTATGTCTTGTGAAGCGATATGATCCTCCATCTGGCACCACTGGGTAAACCCATCGATTTATAAGATCTAAGCTAGAAAAGAAATGATTAAACGTGAAGTATGCCTAATTTTAGTTTCTAGCTTAATACATTTCACTATTAAATTCAGCTTTTCCAATATCAGAAGCCTGTATTGTAAAGATATACAGGGAATCGTAAGGAACTTTGCCAATGAAGCGTAAAATAAAATGGGTGGATCAAAATTAATTTTGATGCAGGAAATTCAGATAGGGGTGCTAGAAAGAGCAATTAATTTCTTCTAAACAGTTACACTGTGGCAAATAATTGTGGCTTCGAATGAAAAGCAAAACATTACATTTCGTTTTGCAATTTTTTTACTTCAAAGATGAACATTGACATTTTGTGTGCAATAAAGAGTCTTGCAGGTTCATCTGCAAGGAGTTTTACCTTCCATTTTTAAGGCTCACTCCTTAAAGCTGTTAGACTTTTTAAATTGGTGCCATGACCGTGATATAATTTCATTAAACCCCCTTTCTCCAAACTCTGAATGATTTCCATGGTTTTAATGTCCATTCTTGAAAAAACCCTAAAATATTGTTGATGCAACATGTATGGTAGTTAAATTGAAGTACAACTATTTGCAAAATATTCTCACAAAAAGCATACTGTACCTAATAGCATTGTACATATGAAGATTAGAGACTCTAGCAGCATATTCGTCTTTGATTATGTGACAATGGATCTGGTTCCCCATTATCTGCAAAATGACAAAAAATCACCCATTAAAAATCTCAAACAGATAGAAAACTATATTTTGAAAAAACGATACCTTCAGACAACACCCTATGAAAATATTACTATGAAGGGAATGATTGAATAAAGTGAATTACAAAAGTTTTTGACTTGATGTTGGACACGTGAAATTATTTATTAAAGAAAGCCAACGCAAATTTGCAAGGTAAAATCAATCTTGGCACCAAACCTCTTCGTTTATGAGTATCCCCCTGACAAAGTCTTCCTTCGACTGGTAATCGAAATTATCAGTGAATAAAGGAGGTACCTGCGTGCAAAGAAGACAGTTAACTTGGCATTGTGATAATAGTTTAAACGATATTGAAAGAAAAGGAACTGAAAAGTAACTCAAGAAGCCCATAGCTTTGAAGCTTAGAAAACGATTTCTATTATTGAAGATTGTATGATCGGGTATCAGGGCCCTTAGTAAACATTTTCCAATCTGAAAAATACATCAGGATTAGCTTTTGTGTACAGAACAGAGCGTTTCTAATTTCAAACTTTTAGCTTTACGTTTCCTACGAACACACAGCAACTGCATCAGGATAGGTATAGACGTGAAGCATAGAAAGAAAGAGAAATAACATGGAAAATAGGAGGGAATCAGTCGACATGCAATGGGGGTGTAAATGTAACTGCTAGTTAATAACCTAAGTTTGACCGATTAGGTAAGATTTAGTTAATATTTGCCCAACTCTAGGTTTCTGGTAATATGGTCTAAAAGTTTAACACAGGTCTATTAGAAATCATGTTTGCACTTACTGTGGGAGAACAAATTGCGATATTACAATCCGTTAAATCATATCTGATATGAACATGATCTCTTTCAGCTAGAAGACCCTTGAAGAAGAATAAAAATCAGCAGTCAAAAGGTAGCCTAAATAACAAAACGTATAAAGCCTAACGAAACTTGTTCTGTGCAGAAAAGCTGTCACAGAAAGAAAGTAATAAAGTCGGGACGCGCAAAACACAATATGTGCTTATTGAAGAACTGAAGATAGAGTATAGATGTGTCGCAAAATGTTTAAGAATGGGTCTTACTGAAGCCTGCTTGTACAATAAATCGTAAAATGCCATACAATAAAAATAAACCCTAACTTTTGTAAAAAAAGTCCTGGGCTCTAATGTTAACAATATTACTTCATCATGATATCCTTAGCAGTAGAATGATATGGTAACGCACCACTGGAAATGAGAACTTTTGAGTGTTATATGACTTTTGACAATGTAGAATCCGTTTTGTTTCTGAGTCCATGGCAATGAAGGTATCTTCTTCTAAACATCTATTCACAAAAAAGAATTGAATTAACTATTTACTGAAGCAAAATAACAGAGCTTTATGGTCAAAATGATACAATTAAAGGTTTTAATTTGTTAAACTGGCTTGTAAAATAATACATTGATCGATATTTTAAAAACGTATTTAAAATTATATATGGATAAAAAATTGTTAAGTGTTTAGAACCTAATAGTGTATAGAGATTGAATTTCATTATGCATTTAGTATTGCAACAAGCAAAAACTATTATTTCTGTAAAAATAAACTTTTGCAATAGCTGATAACTTGCATCATCCATGTAAATGAAAATTGCATTTACTTGTTACTGATAAAATTTTAGCTTTGAGGGAAAGTTGCAAGTATTAATAAGCATAACTTTAAAGTATATATTTTTATTTGTAGGATATATTTTGAGCAATTTTTGTAAAAAATGTCAAAAGAAAAAGCAAGCAACTCTTGTAAAGACTTTATGATATTTTATGGAACTTATAAGTCATACAAAAAAGTGGAAACAACATGATATTTATATCTCAACTTCTTGCCTCTGTTGAGTTCAATAACATATTTCTGTTAAAACAGGTGGGCATGTACCTGGAAAAATGGTCAGGCTTTACTACTCTGTATAGCATTGTCATGACTGAGTTTCTTTCTTTTTTCCTCCTTTTTCTAAAACACAAAGTGTTTAAAGTTCATTAATATAACTCAAAACAATTACTCATCACCATAACAAGAAATATTTTGCTGGGCTTTTCAAATAAAATGCTCACTCCAATGTTATGATTTCAAAATGGATAAGCTTATTCATAAATATCTTTCAAAAAGAGAGAAAATTACAAGATATTTTATGAAGTATGAAACAAAAAATCTATGCTGTCATGATCAAGTTCTTACTTGTGTTCTTCAATATGTTCTGTCAGCTTTACATTTGATATCAGATCTCCTGGGACCAATAGAAAATCTGATCGAATGAGGCCCTGCAAAAGATAACTTTTAAGGTTGTTATCATTGAAATCTGGTTGTCAAACTGCAAAATGAGCTGAACATTGAATATCTTCCACTCAGTTTGATTAAGGCAACCATGCATCAGATTAATAAGCACTGACATCAGGTAGTATGTTCCCCTACTAAGCATAGCCTGCATTTATGTCTAGTTTACACACCTCGCGATCAATTTCTCTCAATGCATCACCAAAGGACATACAATTTGTTGATGAAGATACAACAACTTGGATTGAGCACTCCTTGTTCTGTGACCATTTTGCAGAACTAGAAAAGAATATACAATATTGCACAATTAAGCATAAATTTGAGGTTTACTTTAGTTTGCCGTGAGGAGTTGTACTAATAAATTTATCATAAACAAATAAGAAAAATGATTTATGAAGATTCCAAAGAAGATTCCTTGATATTTTACTACATTACAGTTATGATAAAGGAAAATGTCATCTCAATTTCAAATCCTATCTAAAAAATTGTAGTCATATAAATGTGCAGTGCCATTGCTAAAGGGGGATATGGGGGGCACTGTACCTCTCACCACTCTGTCTGCCTGTGCATAAAGGATTTTTCCAGGCAAATGAAGAAATTGCTTTCTTACTCTGTAACATTTTATGGCTTTTGAAGTATGAATTTTGAAATAGAAACGCATAAAAGCAGCATAAAGGATCATTTATATTATGACACCCGTTTTGGTAGGCAAAATCATTTCTGTACCTTTCTGAAATTTTTTTTAGCTTTGCCCCTGTAAATGTGGTTTCATTTGAATAGTAAAATATAGAACTTATTTGGGGAAAATATTAGAAAAATATCTTAAATCTATTTAAGATATGCCTATAATGGCAAAAAATTTACTCTTAATGATTTTTGACAACTGTAAAAATTTGATTTACTTTAGGAACAGCAAACTGATAGATTACCTTCTTTTCAAATACTTATTTTCAAATTGAAGAGAACTCAGTGCATATCTCAATCAATACACAATCTTCATAAAAAAAGACAAAGGATATACAGTAACCTTGCATATTCTTTTATCTTGTTTGCATTGGAGCAACAAAACAAAATGATCTCTTGGACACCTTCTTCAACCAAATATTCTATAGTGTAATCCAGAAGTTTGCAATTGACAAGGGGTAGTAATGCCTAGAAGCAGAAAGTGATGATTAATAAATCAGAAAAACCTTCCTTAAAAATATATGAAAATGCAAAAAACATTGAGGTCCTTGATTTACCAGATCCTTTCTTTCTATGCAAAATAAATTATAGAGAAAATGAAAAATAAATTTTCTGATTGCCATTTTAAAGACGCTTACAGTTACATAAAAGCAAAATTATCCAAACTTGCACCTCAGACCATTTTTGAACACACTCCTCTAGAAAATTTTGCAAAAACGGACATACTCTGCAGTCTTGAATTTTGACCCCACTCAACAGCATACCCCCCTCTCTATCTCTATCTCTCTCACTAAGCAAATCAAACATGCTTTCTAATCTGAGACAGCACTACACCACCTTTTAATTGTTCATCATTTGCTCTCTTTTCATTTAATACAGTTTCTGCTATTAATACATCTTGTTTAAAACTCTGAAAATACTTTCTTCCGAAATCGTCTGCTGTTTCCACTCAAATCGTTGCACTAAATCCTTAACGAAGAATTATCTGATTGACTTTACGGCTATTTAATCAAAGTACGTTACATTCAAGTTCGTCTCGTTTTATTTTAATAGTAAAAAACCTGAAGTTTTGACTGACGTCACAATTTGCCCTTTTCTGCTGTTAGGCCTAAATCAAATGAAATTTTTTCCCAGCAGATGATCAAGACTTGGACCTGTACAGCAAAGCTTTTCCAGTTAATTTAATTAAAATAAAACAGATACCCTTGGACATTCAACTGTGATTGGGGAAAATTTTGAGTTGAAACTGTCAGCGATCACAACAGCCTGCAATGGGTCTTCTTCTTTGTTCCATTTGTCTTTATCACTTTTAGCAGCATCTTGCTGATTTTTCTTTTGAGACATTATCTGGGTCTAAATAATCTTTCTGAATGGTCAAAACATTACAATATCTATATTGATAGAAACTTCCAATGCTTATCTCGTCATGCTATGGTGTACATTATGTTCTAGCCTCTACTAACAATTGATCTCTTACACCAAAGCGAGATTATTCCTGCCTTTCGAAGGAAAACAAGAGTACATTTTTTGTTACCCTGGGTACCAGAGCCGCAAAAATTAAAAAATAATATTAAAAAATAAGGCAGGGTAATTTTTTGTAAAAATTGGTTTTCTTTTGAAAAGGGGCGACCAAGGCAAAACCTAGCTGCAAATAATAAAAGCATGGTCTTCTCTTGACCCAAAAAATGCCTCACTCAAGGGCAGGCATGAGTTTACAACAGCATGTTGGCAATCTAATTTCATAGTGAAGATAAAAAAGCTAAAGCCATTTTGCCATTAATTTCCCTTGTACTTGTTAGGAGACTGTTCTGAACCAAGTTGCCATTATTTATGCTTCAATTTTGGTCTTTTCTTTCACATCAAATGTTTTTGTTTCAGCTCTTTCATATAATATTGAATTAAATATTCTTTATAGTTATCCTTACGTTTAAAAGTATTTGTAATTATCGGTTCGATTTATGTATATGTAATACCTGTTTTTTAATCGTACAAACTGCATGTTTTAAATTATCATCATAAAATGACATTCTATTTTATAAAACTTTACTGAATTAAGTAAATAAATAGCCTTAATTGAATTCCTTTCAACTGAAGTCAGATGAATACAAACATATCCATATAGATAATGTTATTTTTACCTATCCACTTCAACCGCAGCTTTTCATCGAAACAATAAATTATAAGGATTCAGGTTTATTGATACACCACAATTTGAAGTAAGATCATTTCCTTGATAAATAAAACGTCGATGAAATACAAAGACGTTGCCTTAATGTTACACGGCAATTAAAAGCGATGTGTTACAAAATTATTATAGATATCCTTTAAAACATAACTTGCTTTTAATAAAACCTTTAAAAATAACGTAATAAAACCTTTGACAGGAATAAGCTACACTACAACCTGGCTTAACGGCGTTTATCCAGGGCCAATAAAGAGGAAGAAAGGAAGGAGGGGGAAATGGAAACATGAATCAAAATATGTCAGCTACCCATTCTCCGAGAATCTTCCCTTATCGACTGGTCTTGAACATAAAAATGTATTGGGAAGTTGCCTATTATACGACCATACTTCATAGCAACTACTGCTTTAGGGTAGGCATTACATTCTTCTACCACTTAACCATGTTTCAAAACACCTCCTACTTTGCGGTTACGTAAGTTTCTTTACAAAATACAGTAAACTCCCGATAACTCGAACCCCCGGTAACTCGAGCATTCCCTTAGTCGAACTGATATCGTATTTACCGATACCTTCAAATAAAAATGCCCCCAATATTTCGAGCATTCGCTATCACGAACACATCACTGGTCCCTTGGATGTTCGAGTTATCGGGTGTTTACTGTAGGCTTATGCGCCCATAATGAAAGGGTCTCTTGGTACTTCAAAAAAACCGGGAAACCGTTCAAAAGCATGCGACTTAAAGCAGGGTAACAGAATAGAGACATAGCTAGTAACCGCAAAATATATGCTCATGCATATCAGGGTTAGCTGATGTTAAACTTGTTTGCTGTGCTGTTGCTACTGCTTTCACAAAGAACCTAGCAGCAAAATGACAGCATCATATGTGGTTATAGTTTAAAACGAAATTCATTAAGAAAAAACATGTACTGTGATGTTATCAATTGCTCATCAGGAAAAATTGAAGGGAAATCCTTAGTTTAGCGTTCCTGGCATTTGACGTTTGTTTGGCGTGGTTCTACAAAACGGGGTTTTGCTTGATCATTCTTAGCGCACCAAATTTCCATAAGATTAAACACATGTTAAAACAAGAAAGCGTAAATCCTGGATCATGAAGCATCACAAACTTCTCCAGCAGCTCTCTCTTGTTTCATTTTCTCCTCTGCTTCTGATGCAGCTCCAAGAAGTTCATCTATATCCCCCTCTGACGTCACTGAATCTGCAGTAGCAGCAATTTGTTCTGATAACCTATTCATCTCAAAGAAATTAGAAGCGGACGCTTCTAGTCCAGGGAAATCAACCGGATCTAAATCTGATTTCCAAAGTCCGGGAGAATCTCGTACCGCATATTTCAGCCCTTCTATGGCTTGGGTTGGTGTTTCAAGTGCACGTGACTTAATTTCTTTATCTTTGGTGCAAACTATTTCATGGGCCTCTGAGTCCTCTATATATGGTGGTCTATTGTTTATTATTCTCTGTATCTCATCATCCTCGCTTTGATACGATACCCTATCATTTAATAGATTATTTTTGTCTTCAGTTTTAGAACGTCTTTTCTTTTTCTGTGCCTTTTTAGGTGACTCTTCGTCAGATTTAATATATCCATTGGGGTTTAATTCGCCTTTACTTCGAGATTCTTCATATGTATCTGCTGCTTCAAGGTTCTGAGAAGCTAAAGTTTGCTAGAAAGAAAATGCCATTTCAAGATAAACAAATACACAACCTTTTACCAGTTTCTACTCTGAAGAATTACTATTACCTAGCTTAAAGTCCAATCGACGGATACTTGAGTGGCTTTAGCCACCTGTCAATCAACAGTTGACCAATCAGTGAGCGACGTACTACTCATACACACACTGATTGGCTATTATTAATTTACAGATTGCTTAAGTCTTTTTAGAATCAGTCGATTGCCTTTAGGATTAATTAACCAGATAAAATGCATTCAGTATATTTCAGGGAGATCATGAAGGCCTTTAAACTGTAACCTATACAGTCTTATTTCAAAAGATTGCAAAACAACTTAAAATGCAGATTAAGACAATAATTTACAACAAAAAAGGAAATTTAATAGGAATCTAAGTAGAAGGTCTCAAAAAAAATTCCAAAGGGAGGAAAATATCACTTTAGTTACAGTTATACCTTTTCAGCAAAAAATTAAGATTTTAGCCTTTTTTTAAGAATATATGCAAGAAATATATCTTTCTGTTCAAAAGCAAACTTGTAAATCTCGAAGGAAGAACGCTCGCGTATATTCCTTGTTTCATTTCGTCCCTCAATGATTTAAACTTTACTTGAAAATATTTTGCTATAAATGCCACGTTTGTTTGGAGACAATCTACATAACGCCCTGTGCCTCAGATCCCTACGTTTTAACTCATGATTTTATCAAACATTTTCACAAACAGTTACTAAAGGCACTGAGTCATGATAAAGTATTACAGGCGTCTTCGGCAGGGTGACATTTATTTGGGTGTGATCACTGTAGCTGTATGTGACTCTGGAAAACCAGTGTTTATAACTGGTTATTTACTGGGCCTGTTTTGCAAATCAGTACAAGGAGACTTCATGTGATCAGTCACAGCTGAGCCAATTGAAATGCAGCTCGAAAATCGTGACTCGGCGTTTCAAGGTATACCCTTTCCTTTTATCACGATTGATGCCTTCAAGAGAGCAACATAACAAATATTCTCTATCAAATCATACCTTCTCATCTTCAGTATCTTCTTCTGAATCAATCTTCAATGGCATTTTCTTTGACTTCTTCTTCCTTTTTCTCGTCTTTAGTCCAGCGTCTTCTTCATCTGAATGTTGAACTTTGCTGTGATTATTCACAGAATTATTCGGCTGAGACTCATTCTCATCGCTGCTTAACTCGTGTTCTTCCAAAGTAGTGTCTTTGTTACCAGCTTGGACCAAGGGTGTCCATCGCAAATGGTCTTCATCGACAGGGATTCTCTTTTGAAGTCGAATTTTCTCTAAAAGCTCATTCATAACTTTCTGGTTAATGACCACTGTCAACCTAAAGAAAAATTGTATAGAACTTTAATTGAAGGAATGCATATGCATGAATCGTGAGATGAAAATCGAGAAGCATGCCGCTTAGTAGAGAGGTCGAGCTTCGGATGAGGTCATTCTCGTTCGGATAAGGCCCGGCCTTGAGAACACCACGCCACACGTACCTGTGCGGGCCTAGTATCATTGTTCTTTGTGTCCGTACTTGTTTAAAGATATACTTACTTTCCGTCCTTAATTTCCACGAAGTTCAATTGTTGCAGAGTAGAGGCAATGTCATGTGGATCCATACCCGTTGACTCACTGATAGCTACGAGAAGATAACAATAAAAGCATAACTTACAACACGAATATGGCGCAGATTCATTAAATCTACGAAAATTTACGCAAGCAACAATTAAGGCAAAGGCTTTCTTAAGAGTGTATTGATTAAGGTGAATAAAACTCAAGCAACTTCTCTGTAATGATAACGAACCGAATTTAATGTTTACAGTTTTGATTGCAGGAATTCGGTCAAAAAGAAGTTGAAAGGAGTGTTTCTTGTGGCAGGAAAGAAAAACACGATGAAAAAAGTTGAGTCTAGACATGCTGATGAATTGCTTTCTAATTTTCCATACACAACCCTGTTTCAACATGCTGCCTCTCACATATCTCAACCACTTCAAGATTTCAGCCTCTCTTTTATCTTAAACCACGATAAATTGAAGTTGCAACATCAAGTTAGGCAGGCAAGAAAACATACTTGAAGATATATTTTACATACTTACAAACATACTTGAATACGGCAGCAGAATATTTTAGCTTATATAGGGGCTACAGAAAGACTTACATTTTATAGACAGCAATTTTGAATTCACATTTCCATGAAGATATTCCACGATTACACTTTTCCAGTAATTTTGATATGTCACTAATCCAAGATCGCTAAGAGGTTTTTCTGGAGAGCCTGGCTGTTTCTCGATTCGTGACAAAAGATAACCTAGAAATTCAAGATAAAAAATTGTACTACGGTACTGCAAAAGACACAAAAAGGCACAAACCAATTTTTTTTAAATCTTGGGGCTTTAACAATATAGAATAGGCATTAGCAAATGCTTAGTCAAATTGAAGTTGATAGTTGATAGGGAGCCTTGGAGAAGCAAAGTTTGAGGTAACTTAGAGCGAAAATTTTCGTTTTCTTTTGCCTGTCTGAATAAGTCTTTGAAAATGGTTTTGAAAAAGCGAATATTTTGAATCATACAAAAGCCTTTCGTCTGACACTCATTAGTGTATAAAACGTCAGAGTCTATCCGTTGAGCTGCCGCCTCTCCGTGCATTGCGAAATCATATACAGATTTAAATGTTACGTGCTTTAGCCGCTTTGCAACTTTTCCTTCTAATGGCCTTTACTTCTTTATCGTCAGCTCCTTTAACTCGCGAGAATAAATATTTTGATGACATGGGGCTTGTTCACATAACCCCTCCCGGGGAGCATTTTTTTAACTTTTTGCTAATTCGTTGTCTTTTCAACTTTAGTTTGTTTTTTGCTAATATGCAGGTATTTTAAGGGGTTTTTGATCATTAAAAAGGTTCTAAGAACTATGATAATTGAAAAGCTACATGAATCTAGCAGTAAAACGCTCTAGTAGTTAGAAACTGACTTACTGAAATCTATAAGAAAACGTCCAAATCCCTGCCTTTGGTATTGTGGCATAGTCATGATGCAAGATACATTGTATTTTTGCTGACATGCCTTTTCCTGAAAGGTATAGCATTTCATCACATCCTGGATTTCATCAAAAAAGCAAAAAAAACTATGCCAAATAGAGTGGGCAACTTTTTGACTGATCATTTGTTACTCTTAATAGAAGGTTGAGAGTTGAAAATGAGCTCACGACAAAAAGTCCAAGGCACAGAATCTTTAAATGAATAAAAGGCAAATTGGCACCGTGCTCATTGTCCTAAAAGGTAGAGTTTCGATGCATCCTGAAATTGGGTAAGCGGGGTGCAAATTCTGCATTGTAGACCAAAACAATTGTTCTTTTAAACGAACAAGCAGAACGCCAGCGTGCCTGACAGACAACTTAAAGCAGGCTCTCAAAACTGACGCACTACCTAATGCCAAAAATGATTATGGACCCCTTTATTGATTATAACATGTAAAAAACTGGACCACTTGAAGGCAAATGGCATCAACGTCATCAACAAATGGCAAAACCTGAACAAAATGATTTAAAGTAAAAACCAAATTACAAATAATTGATGAAAATACATAATTTACTAACTTTTGAAAAATACCCAATTAGGTGTGAACCAGTTCGATCGTTTTTGGTCACGACGTAAAACAGAAATGGTTCTACATCATAATAAAGGGTCTTGTGATCAAGGAACAGTTTTGCGAGAAGACAGAGGTTTTGACAATAAAGCTAAAATGAAAGAAAAACAACTTGTAAAAAACAGAACTACGCAAATCTACTCATAATTTTATTTCCACTGTGCATTTCTTTTAACTTTATAAGCATATGGGTTTTAACGATTCTTAGATAAAAAATCTATATCTATATAAAGTAAGTATATAACTACGTTGTAAAGTCCAAACGAAAAACAAGACAATTTTCAGTGATGATGTCATGTTTATTTCAGCATTTAAAAAGTCTTAAGGAGACAATATCGTGATCGACTGCTACTCACTTTAACATGGGATTCTTACTTTGAAATTAAAGATCTTTCAGGCCAGCAATTAAAGATATTTACAGTAATAAAATCTTGATTGATAGATATTGATTGATAATCCTATGACAAACATCCTTAAAGTAAGGAGACCAAAAGATCTCACATTAAAACCTGGCGTATTCTGCATAAAGCAAGAAACACGGGTTAATCAAAGCATTAACAATCACCTTTGAGACAGCTCCATCAACTTCGAAAACTGACAAATCATCTTTTCTGTATATTTCATTTGCAGGTGGATGGGACCACTGACATTTCATCTTCGTAAAGAAAAATGATGAACTAAAGCAATACTACAAATTAGCAAAAATCCAAAAAAAATGAAATCTTGGCATGAAACTTCATACGACAGAACCATTTAGGAAACCCACGAAATTCCTTGGTAGAGTTGGTAGGTAACTTATATTTCTGTTTAGATGACTAATGAACGAACCACATCAAAGTTTTAGAGCTAAAAGCTTAACATCAAATATTACTTAAACAAACTAATACATAAATCTACAAAATTCAAAATTTGAATTTTTTTGTTAGGTACTACTTGCAAAATTAGTGTTTGAGGCTCCGGGAATTTTAGCGACTTTTTATGGACGAAATCGTATAGAATTATTTGGTTGCTTGGGATGCCTAATTGTTCGGTAGCAAGCGATTTTCTTCCTTGTTTGCCTCAACTTTATGGTCTTAACAGAAATGCCCTGTATTGTGATCTGATGAAACAGTGGTAATTCGAACTACTTCCAAACCTCGTGATAGGAATGTCTGTATTAAGCAAATGCAACTTACGAGGTGTCTTTTCAGTATATTGCGTGTTTTCATGTACTTCAGGCAGAACTCACAAAGGTAGAGTTTTGGAGCACTAAAAAGAGATAAAATGAGAAAAACTGAATATTAAAATGCATGATGCAATTTAAAAGTGAAAGCAAGAAACAAATGCTTCCTTAATATAAAGACAATCTCAAAATAAAGTCGCAAGATTTTTCGGAGCTCGAATGGAAATTTTCCGGTAAATATTGCCTAATAAAAATTTTAGTATATATGGTTATTAATAAAATTTTTTTGCAGTACCCAGCTTCAAAATAGAGTAACTTGTTTGTAGCCTAGCCTAACCTAACCTAATCTTTCCAAACCTTCCCTAACTTTACCTTACCTTACCTAACCTTACCTTACTATACCTTACATTACCTTACCTTGCCTCACCTCACCTTACCTTACATTACCTTAACTTATCTCACCTCACCTTAACGTACCTTACCATTTGTACATAGCCTTAACTTACCCCTATCCAAATAAACATTCGTTAATGAGCTTACCTGGCATATTCCTGCGGATAAGG
Source organism: Rhopilema esculentum (assembly GCF_057945365.1). Lineage (NCBI taxonomy): Eukaryota > Metazoa > Cnidaria > Scyphozoa > Rhizostomeae > Rhizostomatidae > Rhopilema > Rhopilema esculentum. Next base: position 4,629,565 of record NC_142831.1, read on the forward strand.
CGATGAATACCACGTGTCAATCTCCCACTTTCCAAACTCAATACATGGAGGATATCGACCATTTGGATTTGAAACAGCCGGTCTCCCCGAGCTGCGGTTCAGAGCCGAAGCATGGACTTTCTCCTGGGCTTTCCTAAACAGCTCTACATCCTTTTCAGTAACTCCTGTTGACACGAATAGGTTCTGAGTTAGCTGTTGGGAAACATACGCATCAACTAGCATGCTTCCATTGCATAATACATTTAAGAATAAAGTGTCCGATAATTCTTCAATACTGCATGTTTCATCCCATTTCCAAGCGTGTTCCTATAGAAATGGCCTCAAGTCTGCTGTAATGGTTTCTCCGCAGAAATCATGCTCCCAGTTAAAACTCTGATTTAAAAATGAGATCCTAATGGTAGTAAAGCAGAGGACATTCTTTTATGACCCAAATATAATATTTTCTTGAGTAATGTAAGGGCTATTGGCCCAAAAACCACCCCGTTGTATCTTCACCGTGTCAAAAGCAACTTATCGATTGTATTTTATCATATTTCTGTGCAAATCTAGAATTGTAATCTTACACAATTCCACTTATTTGTAAGTTGTTACAATTCGTTGACAAAGGATAATTTTGAATTCAAATAGAAAAGGTTTCATGAGACAGTAGGTAATTTAATGTGACATCATACAGCTCTAGGGCAGTCATGGAGAATCTTAAAGAACTAACTTATTAATCGGAGAAATGCGGAGTTCTAAAGAGAAATGAAGATATGAGTCATCAGGGTGAATTTTTTTTTATTCTTGGAAAAGGTGGAAAAAGGATTAGAAAATACAGGGGTAGTTTGATAAGGTTAGGAGGCTCAGAAAATCAACAGTAGGTATTAGAAAAAAGAATCTCTGGAAAATTTGGAGGCACATCTCAAAACATTTGCCTTGGAACATCACCAAAAGGCAGACAAAAAACAAAGACATTTACTAAAGATATCCTTACCTGGCGGTAATCTCGTCATTTTGGGCAGTCCAATTTCACTTGGTGTTTGTGGCAGTTTCTGTTTTTGCGGTCGCTTTTTGGGCGTGTCTGTATTTGCTTTTGGACAAGCAAGTATACTGCCATGTAAAAACCGAAAACAGAAAAATTGCTGAATAATTTGTTAGAGCAGGTCTATAGAGCTATAATTTCGAATTCTATTCATAAAAATGGTGTGAATATTTGAAGGGTTTTCCAGAATAAAAGTTTATGTGTATTTTTAGCAACTTTTGCAAGTCAATTACTTTCACCTACACCATTGATTTCTAGCCTTGTCTTTAACAATCTTTGCATAATCATTTAATTTGGTTATTCGCACATATAAATACACGTTCAACACAAAAAACGAAACCAATAAATCATATCAAACGAAAACAACCCTTATAGCGGAATCATAGAAATAGTCAAGACACATTACAACGTAAACCCCCAAAGTTTCTATTGTCGGTAACATTGCTTTGAATCAATCGTTACGAAAGTATTAAATCGTTAGTACAAAAAGGAATTTAAGCGCCTTTACATCACAGTTTCGGTTAAATATAATGAGCACAAGACAGACAGTGCAAGTTTACTTAATGTGCTTTCCACTAACAATAGCTTGCATAAGCGTCTTGATGAGGCTCTACCGGACAGTCAGAATGTCAATCGGTATTTTGTCATTAATAATAAACTTCCCTCGCTCCTAAATAATTTGGGGGGGGGGCAAATGTCAGAACCTTTTGACCTTTCCTTTTCTCTATTTCTATTTCTTCGCATTTAAAAAGTATCTCAATTACCTAGCCATATAACCTTTTGATACCGTGAACCTTCTTCGCCAATATGAAAGGAGAGTAGTTTTTTAAGACAAAAGAAGTTTGTTTTCACTCCATTTGTGATAAAGTTTATAGGCAAGCAGCAATGATTGTGCAACCTCAACAGTCACGTGCTTGCGTTTCTGATTGGCCTATTTCGATCCATAACTGGGTATATATATTTCCTAGCGTAGAGTTTTTTATCAATGTTCTGACATTTAATACTCTAAGGAGTGCCGAACAAAAAGGTTTAAATATGCTTGAAAGGTTGAAAATTGTTGCTCTATTTAGAGCCCATTCTAGATTCTTACCATCAAAAAATACCTTTAAAAAAGAGCATTTCTAAAAGTTTTAAAAATTTATCAAAATTGTTCTTTTACTACCATAGAAAGAAACAAGGAAAAATCAACGTTAATTAATGCATCGAATGAACGTTTCGCTTCCTAAAGAATAAAATAAACAGCCTTTATATGCGCACGTAGAGAAAATATAGCCTCGATCGAATCAAATACCTCCGATGTGTTCCGTATGTGCCTCTCACGTGACCTGAGCCATCGCATCCGGGTGTGGGACAAAGACTAGATTTAAAAAAATATAAACTTTATTTAAAAAGAGCTCACATTTACAATTGGACTGTTTAGATTAGGTTGTCATAAGTATCAAAAACTACAAGTTAACTGATCATTGCATCAAGCCTGAAACTCGGAGTAGCAGTTTAGAACCGTTCTGCTTCGTAATGCTCTTTCGAGCTATACAGTCAAATTTCCAATATTTGGAAATATAATTTTATGACGTCATCAGTTTGGAACTCTATTGATCATTGCAGTACAGAAACTGGCGTAAGTCCACGTAGAAAGGTTACCTCGTATTCTCTTTATCGCCACCATCGCAATCACCATTTTCCGATAGCGCTTGACGAATTCTCTTTCTTGGAGGTGTGCATAACACTGCGATGCTCCTTCGTCTTTTGCCGTCTCTTTCACTGTCACAGTCTCGACATACCCAGCTGCCTAATTTTGAAATACAAATAGTTTAAATAACCAACCAGGCCATAACAAAAACAAAAGGATAATATACGAATTTCTCTCTTGAAACAGAGAAACAAATGAGGCTGGAAAGGACAAAACTATGAAACCTAATAACAAGGAAAGGATAGTTATAAGGAAAAACAGACTTGAGTAATTTGGCAATAGAACACGACCTCAAAATTTAGTGATTACGTTGAATGGCGTAATGATATCTCGTCCAACAGCCCTCGTAGTAACGTCAAGTCGCAAATGATAGTCGTATATGAAATACTTAGGTCATCAGTGTTGCCTGATTATCGCATTAAGAGTGAAATTCGGAGAAGCAGCTTAGAACTAACTAGTTCTATACACCAAAAGGGTCCACTAACAGATGCATATCTTAAAATGTAACTGGCTCCTGGTTGAGACAGCCAATCGTGGTCATGTTGGAACCACAAATAAATAAATGTAAACAAAAGTGACTTTTGTACCTCAACGCATTATTTTATGCTGTATTGCCCTAGACTGGTAATAAAAACTAGTTCTTTTTACAGAATAAAAGACATTATCTTGCATTTTGGGGAATTGTTTGCAAATTAAACATATATTTACCTGTAGGCATTTCATCCATCGGTGGGTCAAGGCAATCCATGTGACAGCCCTTATCACATGCATCACAAAAAAGTAAATTGGCCTGCAATACAAAACAACACAATTCTGATAAAATATAATACAAATTTAATTAAGGACATCAGACAGTTTTTAAATCGTATAGGGAAAACGATAAGGATCAATACACACGATTATCGACATCAGGCTGAAAGATAGAGCTTCGAGAATGTTTCTGAAATTCATCATTTGGACGTTGTTATTTTTCAAAGCTTGATTGAATTGAGTTCATGCTAAATACACACAAACTCTTTATCTATAAAAAACGACACCTTTATAAAATATTTGAAATCATCATTGTGAAAATTAATTCTACAAATAAAAAAACAAACAAAGAAAAGCAAATGTGTGAATGTACACATTAGGAGTGGTTTGGCATTTTACATCAAAAAAGGTTAGATAAAGTTGGACGGAAAAAGGGGAAATGTGTGCATGTACAGCCAAGAAACAGGGAACACAGATACATTTGCATGCGGCTATATCAATGCTGTATATATGTTGACATTCTCGGAGGGAATGACTTTATGTTCCGTCCAAATTCGAAGAAAAAATGTTTGGAATAGGCAGGACAATATTTTGAAGAAGAATTCTGTGACGTTGCTATACGATTTTGAAGCTGCCTGTATGAAACCAAATTTTAGTAAAGGGCACTCGCAATTAGTAAAATCATCGTCCCTTGTTTGGAAAAGTTTGTTCACTTACAGTACAAAGGGCCTGCCCTAGATTTTTGAAACCTGGGAAGATTAAAAGAAATGGTATCCTCACCGCATCTCCCTGCTCTTTACACTTTGCACACAATTTACATTCGATGCATTGCCAAGGTTCTTTAGAAACCCTCAATGTCAACTCCTTTGAATACTGCAGACAACTTGGATGCCCTACAGATAAGAAAATTAATATCAAAAACAAGAGAAATAGTGTTTGGGTATTATCCCAAACGGATTCAAGAAAGAACATGTCTTGTAAAAATGAACAAAAATCTCTGTCTTGGCCTTGTGTTCAAATTGCCATCACCCATAAAACAGAACAATTTGAAAATATGAGTTGCAAAGATGCAAATGTTTTCTTGTATAATTAATAAAAGCTTCATAGGGAGTTAGTTTATAGGGTAGGCATCTTTGGCGGCAGGATGGTTGTGGGAAATAGGTGATGTTTCACTATAGATATTGTACAAACCATTTGTGCTTCTGCTTAGGGCTCTGAGAATTGTACCAAACTAAGTTTAAAAAAACTTTTTTGCAAAAAAAGGTAAAATGTTTTCTGAACAAAAGTATGTGGGTAGGTCTTGCTCCACAGAAACTGTGTTTTGATTTGAAACATTGGAAAAAACAAGCTTGAAATGGAGGCAGGTGATTGGCTAATGACATTTTGTAAAAAACCCACTGATTGGTCTAGAACAAAATGTGCTATTGTTCTTGAAAAGAAATCTTGGCAAATTACAGCACCATCATCAAGAAAGAGAACATAACACATGACATTTTGTAGGTTTTTCACATTAAAGTAGACATCAAAGAATTTCGTCAAACTATGTTTGTGATGTTTTTAATAGGTAAAAGAGAATAGAAAATAAATCACATACCACTATTTCCACATTCTGAGCATGTCAGCAAATCTTCTTCCTCATCATAACGATTCTTTTCCCTTGTTCCTTTGCAAAAACCACAGAAATCAGACATAGTCAATGACTTTTTTCCATCACAACTTTTCTTTTCCTTTTTGATCTTTATTCCCCTTTCTTTAACATCTTCTTTCTGAGGAGTTGATGCTTCACATAAAAAAAATAAATCTTTACATAGACAGAAGCAATAATGTTGCACAATCTTAATACTTAGCTTTGGATATTTTATTAGCAAAAAGACTTTGAATAATTCTGGTTCTGCTCATAAACTTTTTTGGATTTGTCTTCAATAATTTATGATAGAACCTCGTTTGCAAAATGATGGTTACCATTGATGGAGGGTTGTGCGCAAAACGTCTAATTAATATAATTAAAGCTTCAAAATTTCATCAGTAATCATTATCTTCCTGTCTGTTCAATGAATTTTGGTCCTACATACAAGCAGAAAATATATATTTCTTTATTACTCACCACAGTATACTGAGCAGTAAACATGTTAAAAACAAACACTTAAGATGATGAAGTTGGTAGAACTGCATATAATTCCATCTACTTTAGAAAAGAAAAACATTTAAGTTTGTTTATGAAATTCATACAGCTTAATGGAACAAAAAATACCTTTGAGCAAACTACCAACATGGAGGGCTGGGTTTTTATATGATGACTTCCCTTTTGATTCTAGCCGAAGTACAGCGCCAGACTTAACTGCAAGTCCAAGTTGCACTAATGCTTCATCTTCTGGTATCCCATATGACAGATTCATAACACGACAAATCCTTGCCTCATCTGGTCTCTGTTTCTGGCCCTTAACTTTAGCAATTGAGGCCAGCAGCCAGGTAACATATTTGTTGGCATCTTGATTCTTTTTGGCCTTTTTTGAAGGAGATGGGCTGGCCATATTCTATGAAATTTCCCAAGTTGTTTATTAAGGCAAAAGCAGACAAATAATGTTACAGAAGAAACCAAAAATAAAATGTAAAATCAAATATAAAAGTCAGGGCATGGAAAAATCTTTCTGGATATGATTGTAGCTGTTACTGACATTTAAAACTGTCTTCAACTTCTTTTGATGCCAACTCATAACACATCGCAGACACATTTTGGTATAGTAACTTTACTTTGCAGTTCCTCTTTGTGCCATTTAGTTTGAATTCAGAATTAACGAATCTATAACAGCTGCAGCATTTACCAACAAGGGACATAAGGTGAATGGGCAAACTATATGGTCATTGAGACAGCAAATGAGAAATTGTATTTAAATGAGGCATGTGATGAATAAGGATATTTCTTAATAAATAAAGTTTAAAAATGAATGTGTTTGACAAATATTGTTTCGTATAACTAATCAATTACCTTGGAGGGATTCAAATCAAAAAAAGGAAAAAAACTTTCTTAGGAGCACTAACTGTTATAGAGCATACACACAAAGAAAGAAACAATAATAGTTTATCCTTAATACTTCCTTGACCTTAATTCAAGCTCTATATTGAACATGTTTCCGTTTGATATAGTTTCATTTGCTTGAATAGAAAAATTAAAAGGTTGTTTGAAGAGCTAATTTCCACAAAAACAAGTTTCCTTGTCCTTTCTGCCAAGAACTTATGGGGTATTCATTTCACTATTTTTCAAAAAATTTCCCAAAAATATGAAAATTTTCCATGTATAATAATTATAAATAAATATCCATAAATTTCTTGTATCTGATTTGTATATTGTTGATAAATCTGTTAAGGGACATATTGGTTCCAAAATACTTAATTCACTCTGATGTAAAGCAGCTTATTTCTAGCCAAGATGGAAAGCACAATGATTGTCCTCTTGAATGTAATGGCCCTCCTACTGATTGGTATATATTGCTTTTAAGCAAACTTCATACTTTTGTAAAATTGCCATTGGAAAAAAGCAGCTCTGGGAAGCCCTAGGCCATTCAACAAAATCTTCATAGGGCCCTTCATCTCTTTAACAGATTAACAGACAAGATTTAGCAGATCCAGGAGCACAGTGGAAGCTCTATTTTCTAATGAGGCAAAGAGGATAAGGGCAATATTTTCTTACAAATTTTAGCAAATTGGGAAAATTTCTGAAAATTATTTACAAATTTGGTACTTTGGCATCCTACCCTTTTTCAGTCACTGTACCTTGAAAAACATTCCTTGATTTTCTTGCAAAATCACTTGTTTCAAAAGATTTCTAATGGATTGTATAGAAATAAATATCAATCAATGTTTTAAAACTTTCAGAATAAAAACTTAATTTCCCTTTATGGATAAAGGCACTTGAGAAAGTACGGGTTTAAAGTTGACTTTTCAAAGCTACTAAGTTATGCCCTTTTTGAATTTTCTTATCCAAAAACTTTCAATCAAAAATTTAATCCATTTTCAGTCGAAAGATCAGGTTTCGGAAAAGCTAAAGTATTTGTGTTTAACTCTAAGGCCTAGTTGTTTAACCACGTGAAATCTTTCTCTCATGGCCTAAATAGAAAATTAGGTAAAAAGCTACGTTTTTAGAAAACTCACTAAGCTTTTTGCTCATTCAATTTAAGAAATTTATTACCTGCTATACTAACTTTAAAAAATTTATGCTTCAATCCAGGTCTTTTACAAGAAAATCCATGAACTTGGTTTTATAGCCAAACTCGCGCCATATATTTCAACTTTGATTGTTCTATTGATAGTAAGTTGAATTGGATTGTTGCTATGGAGGAGCTGCGTAACGGTTTCTTTACAAGGGACCTTTTGCTTTCAAAAAATCAAAACAATGCAATCAAAACTTACCATGGTAAATTAAAACAATAAATATCATCATTGGCGAATCAAGCCTTAAAAATCTGGGGGGGGGACTAGCCGGGGGCAAGCTTTCAGCTATAGGGCCAACGCTATCTATTACTTTGCGAACTACTAGAATGTAAAGAAGTGACATGGTGGCTCGAAATTAGCTACAAGGCACCGACTTTTAGCGCCCCCTAGATACATATGTCCTTGATACAGCTCTATCAAGGCTGTTATCATTATGCCAAATAGTTTTATGAGTGACATAGCGAGCAGCTTCGTACCCTAGGAAAAATAACAAACAAAAATTACCCTTTGTTATTTAACTAAAGGTAACTTTGGTCCGTTACCCCCTTGAGTTTTATCTGTTTAACAATAATGCGTCATCGACATTAGAATTTCAACAGAAGAACTATACTTCTAAAAATAAAAGGCTAATAGTTTTGTAAAGTTAACTGATAAAATTTTTCCATAGTAGTTCAGGCCCGTCGGAACCGGGGGGGCTGGGGGGAGGGCTTGAGCCCCCAAATAAATGCCAGACTGTAGTATATTTCCTTTACAACAGTGTACTAAATGAGAATGAATACAATATGCAGCGCCCCCCCCCCCCCCCCAATATGAATTTTATGCCGACGGCACTGTAGTTATGTCTTGAACCCAACTTCCCTGAGATCAAGCAAATCATTCTGTTCCACAGAATTTCAAATCATAGAATTTCGATAAGCAATAGTAGATTGCCATGGTATACTGGGATAGTATTGGTATTTCCCTGTGCTGGGTTCTAGAGCGAAAAGGGTTTTCAATGGGATACGGAGATCTTGGTTTGGGCTTATCCTGCTCACCCCACTCCAAGAAGGTGCATCTTCGTGATAATATATAACAGATATAGAGTTCAAATGATTGCCAAGAATGAATTTTTCTTGGTAACTACAGAAAGGAGGCAAAATTAAATTTATGTTCACCTTGGTTATAAACTAAAACGCTTATGAGGGCCTCTACAATCCTGCACAAAATATATTGAGACCAATGAGGAAATCAGGACAAATTTATTGACAGTCATCTACTAGAATTGTATTTGACCCCCCTCCCCCCTTCAAGCAATGTTGTTGAGATCTTGGTATTATATACAATCTTTGCACACACACGATTTGCAGCTACTTCACCAAATCTCAACAAACAACATTGCTTGGAGGGGGCGGGGGAGGGACGGTGGAAGGATTGAGCAACAAACAAGTCTGTCTGAAGCCTAAGTCAAAATTACGAATGGTTTACAAAATAATTTTGATAGGTTTTCTTTTGGGCAAAATACACCAAACAGATATCGCTTTGAGCAAAGTAGAGAGAGAGTTACCCTAACAGAGTCAAAAAACGATTGAACAGCTTAAAAAGAAAACATTGAATTTTAATAGAACCTTTTGAAAAAACTGGGGAGGGGCAAACAATGGGCAAAGAAAATTTCTTCCAAAGCTGTTCAAACGCCACTGAATATTACACAGAGAAATTTCCATCTAAACCGGAAAAATTAGGGGTAGGCGTGTGAGGGCAGAACCTTAGAGAACTGGGAGTTTCTGTCTCAATGAACTACAAAAATAAGGAAGGCTGTACTTCAATGATTACGCCCGCATTTATCTTGCTATTTAGGCCTAATCAGCATTTAGGCCTTGGACCAGATCTTATGTCGTCAATGAAAGTGTTCGTGGTCAAACCCTTTCATGCGAGAACTTCTCGACATGAATTTGTAACGAAAAACGAAAATGCTTGTCTGCTAAATAATATTTTAAGCTGAAATACTAAATAGGGGCATGAATAGGACCTTATGTAACCTTAAAGAAAGAGCAATATGCCTTGTGAATGTATCTGGGGCTGTGCTTACTTAGAATAACTTTTCAGAATTTACTCTAGCTGTGGCTGTTGGATCAATACATATAGCATAAATGTTTAGCCATAGTCCATGGAACAACCTTTGCAATATTGCCTTCTGTGTGATAGGGGAATTCCAAGTCGAAAATCTATGTCACACTAATAGCATCTATAATCCACCCCCCTGCTTCGAAAACACCCACTCGGTGAATGTTGTAAAACTCTGTTTAAAATGGCTTTGAAAAAGCAAATATTTTGAGTCATACTTAAGATTATCTGTTCAAAAACTGTTTCCCTAAAAGAGAGTGGAAGAAAGAAAAACACTAGATTTATCACAATTCCATGTTCTAATATAAACAGTAGTCCGGAACTTTTGGTTGTTGCTGGAATTTGCGTAGAATCTACATTAAGGATTTCAAAGAGGGCAGGCAGCCTCAGTAGGCCATAGTTTTAATGAAGCAAGTCAGTCATTCTTATAATCTGCCTCTTTTAAAACAAACGTGACTTTCTCAAAAACCAATTCCAAGCAAGCAATACTTTGTCATATAGCTACTCAACTTAAATAAAGTATATATTCGTTCCTAGCTTCAATAAATAATTTGCAGTTTACGTTGGCCTTCAAGCGGGCTGCCCTCTTTGCAATAACATGTCAAATCTATTAGTAACGTAAAACGTTAAATAGTTTTATCATAATTTTTCCAATTTTCTTTGAAATCGAAACCAGTTTCGTCGGATGTTCTCTTGAGAATCAAGAAATATCACCAACAAGGTCCAGTGATCTTGTCAAGTTACATTCAGTATGGGCCTAAAATGGAATAAAATGTTCCTTTTAATCTTTGAGTCGTTCCTGTAAAATTGACAAACTTCAAAAGCTATATACCTTGCGAGCTGAAATACAATGATGATTTTTGCGCATTTAAATCGTGAATTAAACAATGAAATTATGCGACGGTAAATTAAGAAAAAATATTAAATGAAAGGTATACTTTATTAACAAGCACGTATAGCTATTAAATTCATTTTAATTTTCTTTTCAACTGCATAAAATTAAGCCAGCATTTTGATGGAATATAACATCGATATTTATGTGTAAATACGATGATATCAAAAATTTGCAAAATAGCATAGCATTACAATTACTAATCAAAGCTTGTTTAGTAAGGTTAAAAATGGTTAGAAAATGAACACTGCTTTTAACATTTTCACCTACAATAGCTTACAGGTTTTCTAATTTTAATGTTTGTGACACTTAAGCATTGGAAATCAAAGCATAACTGACTCTATTACAGTTTAAAGGGAATAATCGAATTTTCAAACAATCAAAGGGCTTTTATTTAATATAAAATCAATTGGATATGTACCTTGCTATTAAAATTTATGCTAATTCTAGTTTTCCAATGCCGAATCGTCATTTCTCAAGTAGTTGAAATAGCCTGGTGCAAACATACGCGGGTACATCTCTGGTCTAGGAACCATTGGAATAAATGCTCTTGGGAAAGCTAGCAAAAATAAGAAACAGTTACTTGATTGCTTCTGGTTCTAATTAAAAGTATATGTTCTAGGTCCTTTTATAGCTATAAACGAAATCCTAGATGAAATATCAATTCAGTTGATTGATTTCTGCGTACATTCGATGATGTAATACCAGTTTCCCTGCCCATTAACTCTGAATAGTCTAAGCATAGTGTTTGAGATAATGTTTTAACGTAAGTAGTGTAGTGAGATAGTGTTTGAGATACAGTTAGTTGTGAAGAAAATTGTCAAAAAGGACCAGGGGAGCACAAAAATGGATGCTACCAAGGACATAATTTCTTTTTTTATGCTACCATTTGAGGGATACTGTCACAAAATACTACCACTTGAGGGTAATTTTTTAAAATTTTTGCGTTGGTCCCCTCTGACCTTGACTAGACCCCCCTTTTAGGCCATAATTGGAGTACCCCTCCGGGCGTTTTAAAAACTTGCCTTTGCGCCAAATTACTTAAACGGTTAGAATTAGGTTTCACCTCAAGGGCAGAAAAAAATAGCAGAGGGTAGTAAAGGTTTCTTACTTGGATAGCCATCACTAGGTCCGTTCACAAGTGCGCTGCCAGCTTGGTCGGGGAATCCGTTAGGCCCCATCATCTCTGGTTCCTGTTCCTGTGGAAATGGCTGCTCCGAAGCCATTGGCATCATTCCAGGGAAGTTCTCTGCTCCGCCCATGATTTGCCTCTTGACTTTCACAGGTGCTTTGGGGATCATATTTTTGATATCATTTGTAGTGATTGCATGTCCGGGCCAAGCGACAGTGGTGAAACCTGGATGGGTGACAGGGTGACCGTAGGGCATGGCATAGCCAAATCCTGGGTTGTTTTCACCACCCATATGGCCACCGCCAAAGTGTCGCTTGGTGGCTGTTACCTGCTTAAAAATAATTTTGCAATTGAAGTGTCAGTATCTATTGGAACAATTCAAGTGGGCAAATGGCTATATTGCAGTTATCTATATAAAAACTTTTACGCGATCAGAATGCTGATAATGAAAACTGGTCGCCATGTTTTGACGACACTGTCATAGCATTTTACAAAACATCAATTTTATGTTACGTTTTTCTGATTTTTTCACGAGAACCTGGTATACTGGATCCTTTCACTCAAGAGCATGGTATCGAAAAATTAAATGGCCAGTTAATCGACGATGAATCGAAGTTAGTCGATTCTATGCGATTAGTCTTTCAAGATAAGCTAAAACAGATTAATACATCAAGCCCACCTGTTTATCGCTTTCTGGCAAAAGAGCGCTTTCTTTTTGTGTTGGCATTTCAGATTTCTTGAATGCTCCTTCTGAGTGACCATCATCGATATTCATGCCACCTGAAGCGCTAGTACTACTATGACCATTGAAACCATTAACGCCACCCATGCCGCCAAAGCCATATCCTAGGCGGTAGTTATCGCCACTTGCGTATCCGTAACCAACATGAATGGTCTGTTTTTTCTCTGGCTTGTGGTCTGCATTTGGAATTTGATCACGCTGAGTTGCCTTTACATCTTTCGCCTTGTCTTCGCTTTCCTTCTTGCCTTTGTCAGGCTTTTCCTCAACTTTCTTTGACTCTTTGGCTGCTTGCTCGCCTTTTGGCACCTTTGATTTGTACCATGGCCATCCCCAGCCATACATGCCAAGCCCTGCTCCAGGATATCCGTGCCAGAAAGGCCAGCCGTATCCTCCGTGATATCCAATTGGGACACAGAATCTCTTTGATTTGGCATTGTCATTTTTGTCACTTGGAATAATGTCTCTGCAATGAAGGCCGACGCCATGACCGAATCCACCTAAACCATGCCCGCCACCATGACCGCCACCATGACCTCCACCATGACCTCCACCATGACCTCCACCGTGACCTCCGTTACCAGCTCCCCATCCGTGGTGGCCGTGACCGCCCCACCAATCAGCCCACCATGGGTAAGATGCCCATGGACCATATCCGACGTAAGGATACACAACACCCTGTCTGCTGCTTGCACCAGCCTGTTCCTCTTGTCCATTGGGAATGCCACCTTTTCCGAAAAGGGCATTGCGTCTTCCGAAAACTGGAAGTACCCGATAGAAGTAGCCATGATGACCACTTCCAACATCACCACCAAAAGAGCCATGTCCAACAAAATCACCATAACCACCCCATGGCCATGATCCCCAACCATACCATCCACCTAATGGACTGCCGACTCTTCCAAACAGGCATCTTCTTGCACCCTTACCTCCTTTCTTGATGTTATCTCTGTACAAACCACCAATGCATCCTCCCCTTAGAGGGAAATGTCCGAGAACACCGTGGTGTCCGAAGCCATGGTGACCGTGCCCGATTCCGTAGCTGCCTGGCCAGTATCCAACTCCATATCCACCCTGTCCGTGTCCACGTCCACGTCCGTGTCCCCAGCCCCCATTGATAGGGAAGCCCCAACCACCATAGTATGGATTGATTGGTACTAAGTGGAATTTCTTGGAACTCTGTGCATCATCGCCATTTGGGACATCATCCTTGCCGTATCCATGACCACCATGCTCCTCATGTGGGTGCTCAAGATGTGACAGATGATCAAAGTTGTGGTGGTTGTGATCCCAGTCAGCCCAGTCATCGCCGAAATCGTCATATCCGAAAGTCCATGGTCCTTTGAGAGAAGCAAGATAATTAGTTGCAATGCAAAATTCGCAGTAAATCAACAAACTTGACAATATCTTCGAACAGATTATCGATGTTATGCTAAAATATAACAAAAATAATTGAAGGTCCTCATTAAGATTTTGTAGGTGAGAAATCGATGAACAGTCGCAATAAGCAATTTCAATATCATAACATGTAAGCAAATAAGAGGAATGGTAGCAGTCCGAAACAGATCTTCGGTAGGATTCATCAACTACAGTAAATTTCCCCATGAACGGCGGCGCCACGCCTGATGTTTCAACAGATTGACAGAAACACTACGTATCTTCAAAAAGTTGTTCAAAAATGTCCATTGCAGAGAAAAATGGGGAGCAATGATAACTAGCAGCTTCGAGTCCCCTGTGACGCCGCCTTCGCCACTGTAGACTAGTCTCATGAATGTGGTGAGGATCTACCTCTGAGGTGGAAGTCATGGTGATGTCCTCCATGGTGATCATCATGATGGCTGCCATGATCGACAAAATGGTAGCCGTCTCCATGGTGACCATAGCCGCCTCCATGGTGACCGTAGCCGCCTCCATGATGGCCAAAACCTCCATGTAGGCATCGTTTGTTGGTAGTAGCAGTTTCAGGGTCGTTGCAATCAGGTACCTTAAAAAGATAACATCGAATTAGAATTTGTTACAAAATTGATATATTCTGCTAATTTGTGCTCTGAAATTTGCAATCTTCTAGAAACTGATAAATCAAAGATACTTGGGATAAAAGCTTTAGAAATACAAAGATTTTCTTATTGTGTGTGACGAGGATCATATCAAGTAATCATTGCAAGTAGGACCCAAACAGTAGGGCCCCAGTGAATTGCCTTACAGAAACTCATGTTTAGAATAAATTGAATTTAATGATATTGGTGACGATAGAAATTAAAGTATACCTCGTCCCTGAAGTGGCCATGTCCGTGTTTCATTCCGGTATGCCCATATTCCCATCCACCGCCACCGTGGTGAACATGATGGGGTGATCCCCAATGGTCATGTCCCCAGTGCACATGGCCATCACCAACCTTCCACCAGTTTTTTATCCCATTTTCACGAGACTGGTCTACAGGAGTCGAAGCTGCCCCTTGTTTGCCATTGGCAGTCAACTTAAGGTTTCCCCAGTTTAAAGAGTTAGCTTGGGCCTGCTGACCTGGTTGTTGGACAGGGACAGCGGCAGCGTGTGCTTTCTCTTCAGTCTTTTCAACCTCCTTCTCATCTTCTTTCTCTGCCTTTTTTGTTTCGGCTGCCTCCTTAGCTTTCTCCTTTTTTCCTTGCTTTTTGTCGTCTTGTTTTTTGTCGTCTTGCTTCTTGACTTTGGCCTTTCCGGCGTCTTCCGTTTTGATCTCCTCTTTCTTGTATCCTCCATAACCGCCGCCACCGCCATGGTGTCCTCCTATATAAAGTAAAGAAGATGTCATGGCACTCCAGGCTTTAGCTTTTTGCATAATGTGTATGTGCAGTGGTGCAACCGAGGCATCTTGGATCCTCAGAAAAAAGGGACAGGGACCCTTTGAACAGAAATCAAGGAGGTCCCAACAAAACAAGTGGGCTCTTAGGGACCCGTTAAGTGGCAATGTCACACGCAATAGCAGGATGTAATAACTATTATTTTCTCGTTAGTTTGAGGGCCTGAGCTTTACTCAACATTCAAAGTTTAAGAAAACAATGTCTTCTTGAGCGCAATCTTAGAAACATGGTCTACGAAAATGTTTTAGGTGCATTTGATCAGGGGACTTTTTGATTGGGGTCCTTTTGATTGAGCTCAGGTTTTCTAATTTGCGTCACTGTGTTATTAAATATAGTGCTGTTATACACACAAGTTTCTTCTACAAGAAAAGTGAAATAGAGGGAATGGAAGGGAGTAAAGCTTGAAGTCTAAAGTTAGGAAAATATCTCTAATTATCACATCACAATGACATTTGTCGTTTAACTAGCTGGCAAAATCTGAGGAATAAACATCTAAAATAGGACTAGGTATTTTCCCTTAAAAAAATTTATTAGACCGGGAAGCACCAAAATCTAGCAAGAAAAATCATGATCGCTGCTCGATCTTTACCCTGACAAGGCCCCGGGGTCATTAATTGAACCTTTGTCAAGATAAAAATCCCACAACCATCACAATTTTTTCTTTAACTGTTTCCTATATCCTGATCATTTGAATAACACACTAACGAACAAAGCCTGAGATTCTATATGGCCTCAAATTATCAAAGCGTAATTTTTTAAATCGTTATAGTACTTGTGGATCTGTAAGCTGGAGATTTTGTGGAGCAGCAGATAGCAATTCCTATTTTCAGGAGGCTTTTAATTCATAAGAAACGCAGCAATAAAAATCTTTGAATATTTTAGTTTTTCTTCAGATCCAACAGTTTGACCAAAATTCTCCAATTCATTCACATGTTATAAGTCATGGCCTATGTAAGTGTTTATATGAAACTAAAGCTTCTGTACCTTTTAAACACCAAAGGGTAGGTAGACATAGTTCTTATTAGTTTGTACCACAAAAGTTTCCCTGTTTCCTTCACAAAATACTGTTTAATTTACCAGCTAAAGGGAAGACTAAAATATTTCGGAACCCAAAACAAATGACATCAATTAGGCAGATTTACAGGAGAGCATAGCTCTTGAAACTGTATGGCTGAAGAAATGCATCGGTACATGAAACATACTTAATTATCATAACAGTAAACTTCAGAGATCTGAGAAGAGACAATAGTGATCTTCTCTAAAAACGAAATTTCTGAGCATGAATATTCGAAAATGATTACATATATATGGTATATTATATGTTGTACCTCCATGTCCGCCATGTTCATATCCACCATGACCACCATGCTCTCCTTCGTCATGATGACCCCATTCATGATGATATCCAGCATGGTGCCCATGATGGCCGTGTTCGTGTCCCTCGTGTCCGTGGCCGTGGCCGCCTCCGTGGCCGCCTCCGTAGCCGCCTCCGTGGCCACCACCGTGTTCACCCCCGTGGCCGCCATGATGACCACCTTCATGATCATTATACTCTTCGTAGAATTCGTAACTGCAAGGAGGATTTTTAAAATTAAATAAGTGATAGAAAGACTTAAGCTACAACTTCATGAAAAACGAAATGAAAACAAAACTAAAGAAGCTACGTCTTGAAATGTAAAACGCAGGTGTCATTTAGCAGAAAAATTTGTTTACCAATTATTAAAAATATATTTCACTTAAAATTGGAGTGTGGCTATGGGCTTGCCCCACTCCAATTTTACGCGGGTCCCGAAAAAGGCAATGAAACGTATAAAACGTGGATGAATTTAACAAAACGCATGCCACCGGCAAAATTTGATAATGGAAATAAACTCTTTTCTTCTTAATGTTGGGAAATGGCGGCGAAGAAAGTACAATGGTTGATACTTGGAAGTAGCATAAAATGAGTAGTCTGGTTACTAAAAAATTCAATGGAAAAAGAGTGTTTGAAGAAGCTCAATACAGTGAATCTTGCATCTCGGATATTTTTTTTCAACGGAGATTAACCAACATTGGACAACTCGAAAAAAATGAACAAATGATTTCTAAGCCTGATACAAGATACCTCCAGACCATAAACCTACAAAGGACATTATTTAATTATTTAGCTGCGCAACAGTTAACGTTAAATGGGAACTAAGATAAATCATTAATAGTCTATCTAAACACCATACGGATTGTATTCATGACATAATTCTCTCTGGAAAAAAGCAGAACCCAAAACGTCCAACACCCATTGCTTTTTAAATGAAATGACAATAGATTTGTCCCTTCAAAAAAATAAGACTGACTTTGTAAAGCATAAAGCCAAATTACCCATGATCGTGATGATCGTGTCCGTGTTCGTGGTGACCATGTTGACCGTGTTCCCCGTGGCCATATCCACCATAACCATGGTGTCCTCCTTCATGGCCTCCGTAGCCACCACCTCCGTAGCCACCGCCTCCGTGACCACCGCCTCCGTGACCACCCCAGCCGTAGTCTCGTTTTCCTACGTCATCAGAGTCATCTTTGGCCTTTTTTATCTCACTCATGAGATTCTCATTGGCATCAGTTTCCTTTTTGTCATCCAAAACCTCTTGTTTCTTTGCTGGGCTCTCTTCACCTTCAGTAGCAACTACCGTGCTTGGTGAATCGGGCACACTGGCTTTTTTAGCCGAGTCAGCATCCTGTAAATCATCAATGATCATTTTAATATAAAGCCAGTAATATGGCTTTGTAAGTAGTGCTGTGCTCTATCCCTTACGGGGGCAAACGCGCCAAGTATAATTCAAAAAATTACATTGAGCTGTGTCAATGACATGATCTGATTTTCAGAGCTTTCCCTGGTACATCTTGCAACGAGAGCTAGTTACAGGCTTAAGCTTTTAATTACTATAATTTGGATTCTTCAAAAACTTTATCCTTCAAAAAGTTGAACCCCAGCTTTTTTCACTACTGATAACAATGTAAAACATTTACTGAACATATTTTCTTGACGTTACTCTTTCGTTTCCATCTAGCCTCAAAGCAAAACAACTCTTATGTGTCCGAATACCATGAAAGCAAAGCAAATACCGAAAGAAGCCTTTCGGATCCAGATTCGCCTTGCAACTCAGATTGAGGTGTCAAATAGACTTCGGATTTCAAGAACATAAGGCATATATTATCTATGAGTTTATCCTTCGACATCTTTATCATGCTTATTTTGTAAACAGATCTATAATTTTGCTTGTTATCCAGAAAGTTCTTCAATTTTAACCTTATACTGTCTATAAATGGCGCAAAGGAGACTGGGCTAAAAGCAGTATTTTTACCAAATTTCAATTGCATATAAAAATAAAAAATGGAGATACTCACATCTTCAAATTCATCAACCTTTTCTGATTCAGCATCTACAAAATAAGAGGTTTTAAAAATAACTCTGGTTATATATTTTTTTAACAAAACCTTCATGTGAGGCCAGAGTCGCGGGAAATTTTCCTAGCCTGGCAGCTTCCTTTAAAATGCATTGACGCAGGGGCACAGTGGGAGTAATCTTTGGGGGAAAAGGAGTCGCTAAAATTGAAATTCTTCAACAAATTCTGACAAAGTAGCAAAAGTTTAGAATTCTCTAGCAAACTTGTGTATCTTGCGCAAAATTAATCTGAGACAATTTGAATTGAAATGAGCAATACGCTAAATAAGCAAAAAATTGAATTAATATGGTTGAATTGTTGTCCGAGTTCACCATATAGGTAGCGTTTAGCTCCGTTCCTTTACTAGAAAACCCCGCAAAAAGATTTCCCCTTATTAAATGTACTATGGTTGGCATGTAAAACAATAGATTTTAGGCCATTAAAAAGACAAGAGAAATGTCGGCATACGTAAATTCCTTATTTACAGAATTTTTCTATTTTACATTTATCAAAGTTGCAAATATTTTCTTGTTTTTTCTCTAAACCCCTCGGGCACAAAGGGTAAAATTAAAACAACTGACCATATTCTCGAAACTAATTCGTCTTTATTAGGACGAAGCTAAATGACAGGCAATGAATTTTCGAGGAAAGAACAAATGTCTTTGGAAAAGTTTTGGAATTATCGTTATGATGTCATTTTTAAAAATCTTAATCAAGCTATATTTATTAACAAAGACAACATGGTATCTTTAATGAAACAAACAAATTTCAGTTTTAACAGGAGTATGAAAATGTCGGCCTAAAAAGTTGGCCATGCTAGTGCCAGGCAATGAATGATCGAGGAAAATGCACAGTTTTCCGGAAAAGGTTTAGGATTATCGTTATTAAGTAATTTTTCCCAAACTTCTTAATAATCAAGCCTTAATAATTAAAAAAGACAACATGATTTTCTTAATGAAACAAACAATTTTCATTTCTAACAAGCGTATGAAATTATCGGCCTAAAATGTTGGCAATGCAAAATTACAAGGTCGTAACTCCAATAGAAATACCCAAATGATCTTCGATAACTTACCTTCTAATTTATCATCGATATCGCTGTCTATAATCTCTGCTGCCTTTGATGAATCGACAATCGACGTCTTCATACGTTCTAAATCGACAATTTCAACTGGGAGCGCATTTGTCCATTTAAAGGCCGAAAGGCCTAGGACAAGAAGGAAAAGAGTAGAACGCAATATCATAATTTTTTGCGTTCGTTCATTAAAAGTTTCCTTATATGAAAATCTTTGAGAATTCTCCTGTGAAAAGTGACTTCACGATCGTTCAGTTGGCCGCGTTAAAAATTAATGAGATGTTTAAGTTGGTAAACTCCAATGAATCGGAGGTCAGTACCTGTGATTTCGGGTGCAAATCTGCTCAACCAAGGATCTATATTAACAACAAGCCATTTCTGTATAGCAAGGCTACGCAAAGGAAAAACGGGGGTCTTTTGGCAGAGGCATAAGGACATTTTACAAAAAACTCAGTTATGTTTTTGTTAGATAGTCTCAAAGTTTATAAGCGGGAGGTAAAAAAATCGATAAGAAAATTTGAAAGTGAATTATATGTGATATAAAATTTATAAATAATGTGAATATGTGGTCGAGTATTATTTGGTTTTTATAAATGATAGACTGATTTCAAACTACGAAATAAGAAGGAAAATTTTGTTGATAGACTTGATAAAAGATGTGTCATAAATTACGTCAATAATTTTTCTTCATAAATTACTTCTTATAGGCGTAACTAAAAATATTCCCTAAAACATTGCAGATTTCCTTCGAAACAAGAAGAAAGCTTTTATCGAAAGAATGGCGTTTTTTGGTTATAAAAGCACATCAAATGTCAGATTTTTTTGACATCATTTCCTTACATATCTTCAACACTTATCCGTGAACCGTCATAGCGAGGTTAATAGTCTCTCTGTCACCCGATAACGAGGCTTGATATTCCATGTTCTTCATTTGTAATCAGCTATAGGCTCGTACAAACACAACCAGTTTGTGCGATCAATGACCTATCAACACAAAGAATTGAAAGCTCCAAACTTCATTTTTCAAAACAGGTGTTTAACTGGAGTTATGTTAAGGGAGTTATCAAACCAAAAAACAATCAGCAAGCAAGATTGCTCTGTTTTGCTTTAATTTGCAGTTAACGAAACAGTGTTAAAAATTGATGTGTGATAAGATTCATGGTTCTTTAGCAAGCTATTGTGGTAATTAATGGCATATCTACGAGTAAAAATCAGACATGCTTTATTGTTATAAATAATGCTGTTGTTAAAAGGAAAAAAAACACTGATATCCAATTGTTGAAAACTACATACAAATAAAACAAGGCTGTAAATATACAAGTTAAGTTAAGAGTTGTATTACGCCTCAAGAATTTATTACTACCTTGCCGATATAACAAAGTTTAATGACTTGGTCAATAGGCACAGAGAGAAGTGAATATAACATGCTTTTGTGTTTAGATTATCCTTCGAATCGATAAGTACCCCCCGGAGGACATCTTTGCCCACGGCTGGAGCTTCTCATTGGCACAATTATTGGGCCCCAACATTCATAGCTATTCGATTGCTATTAATTATTAGACTTTGGTTATTTAGATCTACACACTTGATTGTTTAGCTCCCACCCCTGTCACCAGATTCTATGTCCCAGATGTAGAGCAATGATAGTAATTATAAATGAAAAGAATTTTTTGGAGAACTTTGCCCTGCCAGTGATTGTACATCTTTTATCGATTCCCAAAAAAATCACAGCCAAAAATTTGTAATCTCTTTAACAGGTTGCCGGTGACTTAGACACCAATTTGTCAACATTCATAAACAAAAAGATAAAGGATGCAGTTAAATGAACTGTTTGGAAATTTATGATCTGGTAACAATATCGTTGTTTTTATAAATAATTTATACATATTTCTGGTAGACTTCATAAAATAGGATAAGGTAAATTGGCACATAGTTAGAAAGTTCTATGAAATTAGTGCGTCCAGTGCAAAAATGGTCATAACAGGCAGGCTACGGTAAAATACTTGAAACACATTCAAAAACAGACATCTTATAGGGTCGGGGGGATCAATAACAAACTCTCAAAACAACAAAAATGCGGTCTTTTTCAATGTAGCTAGAAAATGTAGCTAGAATCATCTTCAGTATATAGAATTACAAGCGAAAAAAACTATTAGTGCGGAAAGGCTAAACAAAGAGTGATGACTCTAGCTACAGTCGAAACTTTTATTTAATGGACGTGTCTAATTAACGGATTTGTAGCCTTTTTTACTGGACTGTCTAATTAAATCGGATTTTCAGTATATACTGATTTCGTCTATTTAAATATAACAAGGAATTGTCAAATGGATTCAAGCTAAAAGAAATGCCATGTCTTTTTTGTCGTGGTACTGGTTATAAGTTTCATTATCGTTTCCCAAAGTCTGAAGATGTCTTGTAATGTAGCATCACTGGGCCTCAGAAAGCCTGTCAGCATTCGATTAAATGGAACGGAATCGACATTGACAAGGTTCTCTAGCGATCTATTCAAACAGTTGATTTGAAGAACGGTGCGTAAGTGGAAAAATGGAAAATTCAAAGGCAAAGATTGCCCAAGAGCGATTGTTCAGTATTAGATAAAGCTAAGTAAAGATCTGAAGGAAGATTGCAAATAAATGTTGTCTGGACCATTTTTTGCCTTGACTTTTTCTAGAAATTTCAAAAATCAGAGATATAACTAAATAATTCTGCAAGATATAGTGCCAAAATAGAGAGTTGTGAACTCTTAATATAGAGCCTTGAGGGATGGCTCTTGCTGGAAGATAGAATGGAGGTATAGCCTTAAGAGGCATTGAATATTACTGATATATAAAAAAAACGGGAACTTCGGCTGTAGGGAAAAGTTGACAGGACAGTAAGACTGATGAGCGGTTTTTGACGGACAGTTAGTAAAGAGTAAGATCGAGAACATTGAGGTTTTGATAAAGGCTCTGTCCTCTTTAAATATATTAGAGGGAATTTCAACCTAATTGGAAGCACCCCTGGAGAATGGTTGTGCAATTAATGAAAGAAAGTATCGATAGGACGTACGGAAAAGATTATTTTGAAATATGGCACCGGAATGAAAGCCTAGTTAATTATTTGTTTGGCTCATTCCATCATTTGTTATGACAAGCTTGTTCCGAGAAAAGTGAGAAGCAAACAAATTTGTTTTTTGTATGACCAGGAAGTAACAGTATATGCAACATATACAATAGTGATATAAAGCTTAAGGCAAAAAGTCCTGAAACACTTCCTTGAGCTTACCCATCTCAAGGCTCTTTTCAATGTTCACTAACTCTGTCCCACAACTCATCTTTCCTCTCTGCCCTAGAGCATGTAAACCTACTTTACCCTAGAGCATCTAAAGTACTTTACCCCTTTCTTGCTTCCCAAATTCTTTTAGCTTATCTTCATTTACAAAGTAAAATCTGCTCCCTGTCTCCTAAGCCTCTTCCTTTTTCCCTGGCTACTAAGCATTATCCGGGCCGCGCCCGAACATTACAAAATATCTCAACCTAAAAATAGCAGCATTTTGATACCTTATTTCACAGTAGGATCGAGTAAAGCAAAGTACCACTGAAAACATGTGAAAATTTGAAGAAACCCATAAATTCCAAATAAAGCATTCAGAAATAAAATATTGGAAAATCGCAGCTTCTGTTTAGAAAAAAAGGCAAGGAATAATCTTCAGATTTCTCTTTTCATCCCATCTTTAATCCGTCTAAATTCTTACACTTTTTACTTTCTATTCCCAAAAACTGTCACCTAAACTTGGCTGCAAATCAAGCACCCATCAACATACATTTACAAAAATTGGTGCTGGAATATTCAAAATTGTGACTTGATCATATAAGATTGTTGGAGAGATTTTGGAGCTGTTTTTTTCTAAATTTGCATTCCTGATGATGACAATCGAAACCTGTTCAACCTTCATAATAATTTTCTGTAGAAAGACCTTAACAGATACAATATGTCTATTTTTTGAATAAGCAGGAAGGAACAGTAGCACTTCAGGGACATTTTGAATCTAATTTATTGGATGAATATTATTGGAAAAACTTCTAGAGAGGTTACGATAACAAACAAAAGAGCTTATCTAAAGCTCAGGAAACAGAGAGATATGATTAACAACCTGTGGGTATAAGAATGTAGCTAAAAATGTCAGCAAGTTTCTGGAAAAATAATACTCAATCTATTAGATTTTCTTAAGAATCTGTACATGTATAAGAATGGGTTGCTGTGTCCGGAAAAACTTGTCTTCTAGAGAAGTTACGATAACAAACAAAAGAGCTTATTTAAAGCTCAGGAAATAGAAAAATATGATAAACAGCCTGTGGTTATAAGAATGTAGCTAAAAATTTCAGCAAGTTTTTGGAAAAATAATACTGAATTTATGAGATTTTCTTAAGAATCTGTACGTGTATAAAAATGGGTTGCCGTGTCCGGAAAAACTTGTCTTCTAGAGAAGTTACGATAACAAACAAAAGAGCTTATCTAAAGCTCAGAAAATAAAAAGATATGATAAACAGCCTGTGGGTATAAGAATGTAGCTAAAAATGTCAGCAAGTTTTTGGAAAAATAATACTGAATTTATGAGATTTTTATAAGAATCTGTACGTGTATAAAAATGGGTTGCCATGTCCGGTACAAACTCGAAAGGAGCACGAAATTCTGTTCTCGTTCTGAATAGTTACGTACGTTCAGTTGTTGTTGATCGGTTATATCTTGGCAAAACGCTTCTATGATTCTATTCATTTGGGTTTACGGTTATGGCTATAAGAGCAGGTACTTGCCCAAAGTTCAGTGGTCGGCAATAGAATCTGCCCGTGCCGGGGTCATGAGATCATCTCCCAGTCTCAAGTTTGTTCAACAGATCTAGTTAAACTAAAAACGATTGGCCTCGAAATTTCAATTTTTCCTTATTATAATGATTTGATACAATACAAATGAAGTTTTGCATTCACGTGGAATTATAGAGGGAAATATAACACAAAGACGCAATGGCCAGGGCAGCAAGCTTATGGCTAGCTGCCGTGTTTTGTTTTAACATTTATATTTGTTATAGTCTGGTGGAAGGGTTACCACAAGGATCAATTATAAGAGCTAAGAGAGAGCTTGATGAGAACTTTGAAGATGCTCTTTATGAGAAAGAAGAGGGCTTGTTATCGAAGCGCGAAGCTAATGAACAGGAAGACAAAAGCCCGGAGAAAGGCGAAACAAAGGCTAGCGTAACAGAGGAGAAAGCTAGCGAATCTGCCAAGAAAAGCGAAACTGGCGGTAATGTTGCTATCGATAGCGAAGAAAGCATCGAAGCTAAAAGCAATGAAGCCAGTGAGAAAGATAACGGCGTGGAAGCTTCAGCGGCGAAGGATGAAAAACCGACAAAAGCCGAGGAGCAAGACGCAAAGGCGGAAACAAGGCATAATGTCGAAGGTAAAAACGCAGATAACCTTAGTAAAAATTTATTAAAGAAGGGCATGGACGCAAATGTTGACAATCCGCTGACTAACGGAGACTTGATAAAAAAATACGACCCTTCTACGGACACTAATAACGGTGATATGCTAGGCATGTCGAAGCGTACTGACATTGTTACGAAGCCTAACGACGTCGCTGACAGTAACACGAAACCGGACACTGACGCAAAGCGTAACGAGCTACCGAAAGTTTCAAAGACTGAGGAGACTAACAGTGGACTTGAAAAACGACAAACAATCAGCGAACCAAAATTATTTAAACGTAGCGAAAAGGAAACACATGATATACAAGAAGCAGGCGCGCCATCGCATTTTCAAGTTGACGATAAATCAGCTGATTTAGAAATTAACGCTAATTCAGCTGGAGTAAAAGTGAAAGCAAAACCAGCTTCTTTGCAAGTTGTATCTAGGCCAGGACAACACGGAGCCCCCATGATGCCATTTATGCCCCCTCCAATCCCCGTTATGCATCATATGCCTCATCACCACCGACATCATCATCATCATCACAGACGTCACCATTATGAGCATCCCGTATTTGTTGCACCATTTTACCCACATCATGAGGAGTATATGCCTTACGGGCATTTTGGGGGACATGAGGGAGGTTTTGAAGAGCCACGCTACTTTGCCCCTTACCATCATGGAGAAGAGGGTTATGGCTACGGGCATCCTCGTTGGGGTGAGGGCGATGGTGATGGTTACCATTTGTATGGGCGCCATCATGTCGATGGGGGCTTATATGGTCGATCGACAGTAGAAACTGCCCAAGACCCTCGTCTTTCAACCCCCGCGGCACTAGATGGGTTTAACTCAGGCATAGCCCTACCAGAAATGGACCAACGTTTTATGAGAATAAGCCATGTTAATGGTCCTAACTTTCGGTTCCAACATTTCGAAGATGATTTCAAGGGCGGTCCACCGACCATGGAGGAAGAGCAACTTGCAGCTCAGGGCGAGTACAGATACCACGTACCAAGAGGCCCTATCCCTGAAGAAGAAGAGGAGCATCATCATTCACGGCGATTGAAACGAAGATACCAACCAGAACACAAGTTCCCAGATTTCGCACCAAAGGAGGCTAGGTAAGGCTACTTCGCATAATAATCGTACTTTTTATCTTCATCTATACACAGTATTAATGCAGCAACATGTGAAAATGAACACTCGTGATAGTATGAGCCAAAACAACTATAAGACATTGCACCCTGAGTATCTCCAATATAACCAGGGTTACACAGATTAAAGTGTTGGCATGGAGGAGCTCGCTCCTCCGCTTCTTCCACTTGAGTGGCTCTGGTACCCAGAATAAAGACAGTATTACTAGCACTAAGATAGAGTAGAAATGGTTTGATTTTGTTTAAACCACTTGCCAAATAGGTTAGCAGATCATTTATGATTCTTAAAATCGCAGTAAATGCTATACCTAATTGCATAACTATCATCTATAGAAGGAAGGTTTTCTTTATGATAAGCTATATCATTAGGCTAGACCTTTGCTCTTCTCTGTGCTACAAAGACTGAATTTTGAACACATATGACAAGCAATGCAACTCAATGCAGATCGCATTGTGTCGAATATTTATCATACACTTTTTTACATACACAATTTCATACACAAGTTTAATCCAATCACCAGACAACATTTTAATGTTCAAGGTGGAAGATGAAATGATAAAAAAGATGGAAAATATTTGAAAGAACATCAGTAAAAATATAATTATTAGGTTCCTTCAAACTTAGGCCCATTATTGCCAAATTTGACAAAAATAGAGAAGAATTCATTGGGGAAATGGTGGTAGCATCAGTAATGTAAATTTTATTGTAAACACTTGTACACACTCAAACAGCAATGACACTGTTGCATAACAAGATGTGCAAGAAGTAGCACAAAACGACATTTATCAAAATTTTCTTTATAGACCTGATCTATGTTTGCGAATTAAGTAAATTCTAACATAGACAGTATGAATATTGAGGGCTGGCAGGCCATTATCATTATGGGTCTCTAATTGTACATAATAAAAATCAATTTATTGACATTGAATAGCAAGCAAGGCTTCAAAATTAGAAGTTGATTTCTTTTAACAAAAATAAATGGCAATACTAAATGTTTGCATTTACTGCAAAGCTGGAAACAAGAAGGCGTAAAAGGGCTGCAAGAGGAATATTTAGCTCCTGTTATTGATCAAATAAGCACAAAATTGCATTCTTTAAGTAGAAATCTTAGGCTAGGTTTGAGATCAAACTTATACATGCAAAATGCGAATGTATTTACAATGAGTAGCACTGCTAGAGCCAAGCGTAAACTAAGCTAAATTTCCTTGTATAGCATTTAGAAGGTGGTCTATAATAGGTAGTTACATGGTTTATTGGTTCATTTTGTAAACAAATGTATAATCCGCAAAGCAGGTTTTGGAATTTTTTCTTTATCAACATCTTTGCGTTATGATTCCAAAAATGACACAGAACTACTTCTTTAATGCAAAAAAAGCTAAATTATCTATTTCTTAATAAAAATAAAAGCCCAGCTAAATATTTTTTCGCTAAGATTCTCTAAAGACACTGTACCTCTTTTTAAATCTAAATCATAAATGTTGTTGTGGTTGAGCAACACGACTGCACGCATTTAAGTTTGTTTACTGTGGTTCCTCATTGTCTAAAATTTGCAGTTGCCATTGCCTGGTACGCCTGAGATTCGATTATCTGAGGCTCACGCAAAAGAACACGAGACAAGAAAAAAATATTTTATTTATAAAAATTAGACCTTAAGAATCTTTTGGATGAGGCGTAATTTGACTTTTGGAATAGGATAAATCAGGTCTTTCCAAGCCCTTACTAATATTGCCGATGATATTTGTACAATGGAGTTTGAAGAACTGTCCATGCTGACAATTTCCGACGTTCTAGTCCTTTGTCCATTTGTGCAAATAAGCAGTGGTGTCGCCACGGGGTGGACTGGGGTTGACATTTCCACCCCAGTTTTCCCAGAAGTCGATTTTCTAATTTCTCGAAATCCGTTGAAAACCCTTGGGGGGGGGGGTTGGTAGGTGGGCTGATCAGATCGATTTCGACTTTCGAACTTGCAAAGAAAGCTGCTTGAGAAAGTTGCTTGCTCAAAGATAGAAAAAAGATAAATTATTGTACTACATTACGAAATAGATAAAAAATACTAAAAAAACATTTCCAAGAGTCGCCCCATTTTTTTTTGCGCTGGCAACGCCACTGCAAATAAGCGTTACTTTAGGACTGATTTAGTGATAAAAAGGAGTTTAATTTCAGCAATGTTTCAAAATGGAATGTTTGTTTGATTCTTAATATGAAACAAACGATTAGCTTTTGAGAATCCATTGGCTGAGTTACCGGAGTAAACATTGTTTATTTGTTTACGATCACTATACAGTAAAATGCACCAAGAAACCCAAAGGCTTTGTTTATTACTGGTAACCAGTAAATCTTTGATTGACCTGATACAAAATCAGGGTAACGCTAGAGCAAGTCAAACATCAAAAGCTCAGTGAAGGTGCAAGTTATTTTTCAATGAATGGTTTGTTTAAAGCAATTGAGACTGCATTTGTACCTGTAAGTAAGCAAAGGACAACGGGTGCCTGAAGCAGGAAGACAAGTCCATTTTTCAAAAATGAACTAATGCTGTCAGATACCAGTGAATCGACGTCAAAATATGGCAAATAGGGGGCTAATGTTTTTCTAGAGGGTCAACAAAAGCAAGTTTTTAGAAATAAGTGGGTCAAAAACCCAACAATGTTAAAATGCACCAACCATTGTCCCATATAAACAAAATTTATAAAGTCGAGCATATGCTCTTTTAGGAATGCTCTCTTGAAATCATTCCATTGATAAAGAGAGGGAAATTCATTTTTCAGGTAGGGGGCAAAACCTCCAAAAAGAATCAAATTTGCTAACAAATGAAAAAATTTACAGGCAAAAGCAATAAAAACTATGTTGTAACCAACAATTAAGCAGATAATTTAATCGCAATTTCCGTCACTGCATTAACATAAAGATGCGAGGAGGCAGTCAGATAATTTTTCTACTCAGGAACTGGATCAACTATTACATGGAGTGGGGGACCGGGATAAATCTTATCTAGATGGTTTTGGGACTTGGAGTCAACAAAACTCAATAAATAACATGGTCCTCCATGCAGAAAAATCGTTCTTTTCAACTAAACAATTTAACATAGACTTTGATCACAACAATATATTCGTTTAAAGGAACTCTTTTGAAGAAACTTTGTTAAGATAGGGCCATTCAGAGTATAAGATCAGCGATCCACTACGAACTAGAAAGCTCGCATGTCAGATCAAGTAGTTCTTTATCAGCAGAACCACAAGCCACAAATCTATTTCGTTTTTTAAGTCACTGTCATTCTGAAACACTCGAAAGGTATTCTCTTCTAAAATTTATGGAAGTTGATTATTTTCAAAATATGTCCCCTAATGAGATTAAGTTAACCTTCGCAAGTCTGATTTCAAATTTGTAAAATTTCTACAAGCTCGCAAAACTATTATTTTGAAAAGTGTACCCTTCCCCAATGAGTAAGGTTTTCACGCCAAGGAAGAAACTTATATCTCAAATGCGTTGATTTTTGCTATTATCAAAAAGGCTTGTTTAAAAAGCATTGTATTTATCGGTAGATTTCCCCTTCACAGTAAGGACAGAAAACGGAAAACGCATGCAAAGAATATTTGCTCACTATTAGAATATTTGATATACTTGCTCGCTTTCTTACCTCAAATTTTCTTGTACTAAGTCGCAGTCATTCTGAAATACATTCTCTTTCATAAGAACCAGTAAATTGAGGTTCTGGCTAGCTGTTCTTAATTTTTTCGAAAATCTGAGGCTGGATTGCTTTTAAACTATTCTTAAATTATTAGGGTGTAAGCTGTAAAATTGCTAGCTTTTGCACTTTAAGGAGGTGTTCAGGCCTTGTTTGCTAACAAAGTGAGTGAGACATCTTTTATTAGCCGACAAGTTTGAAAATTCACCGAAAAAGCACCCCTAGATGGCAAAACGTCCACGTTTTTTAGATGAAGTCTTATACTGGGGTTTCACCACATTGTTCAAAATTGCATCTCACAGTAGTTCAGCCCCAGCTTGTTCTTTATTGTTCTTAGCATTTGACCAATTTTGAGGCTTGCGTTCTTACAAAATTCTTCTTGTAAAAAAGTGTATACTCGAATGGTATTTCCATTTGAAAAGTTTTGAAGCTCTCCTTTCTGTTTTTTTCAAGTAAACTTTTTCTTGCCCATATTCTGTGGTGGCATTTGTTTAGCTCTCATTGTAATTTCTCTTCTTAGAAAATTAAGCATGATCAAAATTTTCTCTATACACAAAACGCCTTGTTTCTCCAATCTTTGCGTTCCATTTGAAAAAGGCGCCAAAAATGAGCGAAAGGCGAACACTATCGGAACAGTTTTCTATCAAAACTACGAAGAGAAAATCTGTTGTTACGTAGCTTGATGAGTGTTAAACTGGTATTCTACCATCAAAAGTTATTCTTCCGGCATTTTTTGTGTTTAAAATGTAAACCATATCTCTAATACACAGAAAGAGCCAACCCTATCGCTTATCAATAGAGTAAGAACCAATCTTATTGCATAACTGAACAAAGATATCCTTTTCTTTTTTAGATATGAGAGTCCTAGAGAGAGATTCGAGATTCCAACCCTTGATCAAAAACCTTTTAGTCCCGTTGGAATGCCTGAACTCCCTGCTGGGGATGATTCCGTGGGTGCCCCAATGACAAGCCAGATAACTGATGATGGTAGAGAGGCTGTAAACCAATTAAATCAAAACGAGGCATCTGGAATGCCCATGCCCGAAGTACACAGTGATACACAGTCACCACTTAGCGAGCAACAAGAGGCTGAGAAAGAGGATCACGAGTACCGAAGACTCACCGAACAGCAAGAACATATGTATGAGCAAATACAAAAGATTAAGCCAGCAGGCGATACGGCAACTGCCGGCGACAGCATTGACCCACACATGGACATGGAACGAAATATGCATGATGAGTACCATCACAACGAAAAGAGAACGAGAAAAGACGAAAATAAACGAGGTGTCGTATCGAATACGACTTCATTGAATAACTCGTCCGGACATACGCCGATTGTAAACGATCAAGCTCCAAGTGGCAATGCAGCCAAACAAGCTACAAATAATCGCAATACTGCAAAGACGTCAGACAGTAAGACAGCAAAAAAGAAGAGTGGTGTAAAACTAAGTGAAAAAATTAAGAAACTGAGAAAAAAATCAGAGGTTGAGCGCCGAAGTACTGAAAACAAGAAAGCTGAAAAGAAATCAGTCCTCAAGCCAGAGAAGGAAAAAGAACAAAAAGCTGGGAGGAAGAATGTCGTTATTGTAAATAGACCCCCAATTCTTTATCACCCGCCACCTGAAATCTACCACAGGCCACCGATTGTATTGCATCGTCCACCAATATTGGTACAAAGACCAGCCATCGTTTACCATCAGCCCCCAGTCATAGTTCATCGTCCAGCCGTGCTTTACAGACAACCACCTCTGGTGTTCCATCAACCACCCCCCGTCATTAGCCAGCCTATGCTCCATTCGCAAGATACATTCACAACTCGTCCAGCACTTCAACATGTAGGATCTAAAGTTATGCCTGCAGGCACAGTGCTTGGTATCCCCCCGGCTTCAAGATGGAATCCAAATGCAAAAATGGTCGTTGATTCTGACCGCGATACAGGTTCAGTTTTACAAGATGATGATGATGATGATCATCAGGCTCTTGGAGGTAATGTGCTCCTCGGGCAGGCGCATACAAGACAGCTTAGTTTTGACAGCGAGGAAGATACTATAGGTGAACAAAAATCTGGCATACCAACTACAAAACACGCCAAGAAAGCACACAAAAAAGGCTCCCTCCCTCATCATAGAGCTGAATCTCACCAAAAAGTAAAACGAGAAGCACCCAAAGCAAATGCAAACGAAACTGCACCGACAGTAGAGAAAGAGCCCGCTTCTGCACCAAGCCAGAACAATACTAAGAGAAGTGAAACGTCGACTGCCGTAAAACAAGGCAAAAAAGGAACCAAGAAAGACGTTGTTGTAAACCGCCCACCCATTATCTATCATCCTCCTCCAGAAATCTACCACAGACCAGACATTGTTATCCATAGACCACCAATTGTTATACATAGGCCACCCATTATCTATCATCAGCCCCCTGTAATTGTGCATAGGCCTGCCGTTGTTTATCATCAGCCGCCGATTGTTTTCCATCAGCCTCCACCTGCAGTACAACAGCCTCTGTTATATTCACATGATACATTCGTCGTCCACCCAAGCTATGTTGCACAGCATCTTGGATCTATTTTGAGGACAGCACATCATTACGTTGGCCCACCTAGACTTTTGACTCATTTAGGACATCCACTGTTTAACGGAGAACAAGGCAGTGAGGAACACTCATACCCTCAAGAGACACATAGCTTCGACCTCTCACATATGGGAGGAGAAGAAAGCGATGCTATAGGAGGACACAACGGTTTGGGACTCTTAGGGCACATGGGCGGACTTGGAGATGATGCTCACTTTGGGGGTCTAGGTGGCTATGATGAATCCCACTTCGGTGGAGAAGGGCACCTTGGAGGAGAAGGACACTTTGGGGGAGAAGGACATTACGGCGGAGAGGGTCACTTCGCAGGAGAAGGACAATTTGGAGGACAAGGACACTTCGGAGGAGAAGGACAATATGGAGGACAAGGACACTTCGGAGGAGAAGGACAATATGGAGGACAAGGACACTTCGGAGGATATGGAAGGATAGGTGGAGATTCTCATTTTGGAGGCGAAGGAAGCCTGGGTTTCTTAGGCAATGGAGTTTCAAGAGGAACATTAGGAGGCAATGATGCAACTGCTGAGGGATATGAATCAGAACAACGTGGAGGCTTCCTTGGAGGACTTGCAAACTTTGGACGCTTTGGAGGAGGATTGGCTAAAAGATCTCACGTAGAGCATGCAAAGAAGAGGAGTAGACAAGAAGGTACAGTGAAATACCAGGATATTGCGGGTTCTGCTGATCTCGAGCACCAAGACCCTGTGAATGTTTATCATAGTACTATGACAGCAGGGCATGTGTTAGGATTATCGGGACATGGAGCTGATGCAGCTCATAGCATTTACGATACAATGCTTAGCCATGAAATGCATGACCAACAGGCAGCGATGCCAATGCATACGTCATTTGAAAGCCACGATGCACACTACACGGGCGCTTACCATACAGACGCCCCAATGCCTGTAATGGACGCTGCGATGCATGTCGAAGGCGCACCAACGCATATTGTTGAAACAAATCAACAAATCGTGCACCAGCCTGTGGTGCTTCAGCATGACCCCCCTACGGTGCTTCATCCCGTTTACCACGAGATTGATTCCACTTCGAGTCATTCATCGTCAGAGGGGTATGTCCCCGACGAGGGCTCTGCAACCCATTATGTCCATTTCCATCCCCTAACTATCCACCATCACCATATCCATCACTTTCATATTCTCAAGCCCGATGACGAATACACAGTTGACGATGAACCAATTCACGTTCACCATAGTCATCATGAAAAAAATCAAAAACATAAACACAAAGTGACACATTTGCATTTAGTAACAGACCATGACCCAACAGTGAAGAAAAAATCTGAAGTGCGCCGGTCTTCAGAGGGTGCGGAAGGTACGCTAACAGCTTTCTAACACTTGCAATCTTTCTACATTCATTGCTTTGCTGAGAGATCTTACTATTTCTCTCACCAACATACTCTTTCTAACTAGAAAATGACCTTGAGAAGTTGATCGAGCTAGGTAAACAAAGAATTCGAGCTGTGCTCTTAAAAACACCTAGATTCACTGAATGATTATCGAAAGTAGTCCTTTTTGTAGCCCATACAAAAATAGGCACTTTCTTGCAACTGGGTAAAACTATGAATTTCAAGTGCTTTTTACAACAAATAAGACTATACTACATTATATAGAAGGTGTAAAGTTATGACTGATTTAATTAGCACAACGGGAGTACTACTTTACGATATCGGCAATTTTTGGGCATCTAATAAAGAATAATGTCTAATTAAGTTGGAAAAAGTTATTAGACTTAAAATTCTGAAATAGAATCCTACCTATGAACTAACCCAGTTACTAACACCTCTTCTTTGACTCCATTCATACACCGGGCAATCAATCAAACTTAAGGCAGTATTCCATTTGACATTTTTTGTGCGCGAATGCGTAGCTAAATGCTGCTGTCATGTGGCCGAGCGCACAAAAATTTGAGACTCTATTAACTTTCTGGTGCTCACAGCGGACGCAAAATCGAGACCACTTGATTTCAAAGACTCATTGCTAACAATGAGCCATTGCGCTACGCAAGCATCCCATAATGCATTTTAGACAGTCTGAAATCAATTTACTACCATTGAAGATAGTTTACTGCCATTGTTTGGATCGTCGCCACGCTCGCAAAGGCCCATTGTTAGCAATGAGTCTTTAACTACGCATGCTCAGATTTGGGTGATACGCCCGCGCGCACAAAAAATGTCAAATGGAAATCGGCCTTTAGTCAAAGTATGAAACTTTTTGACGTAAAAGCGCAAACGTTTAGGACAGCAGTCATGAACGCGACTCAAATTACTTCTTTGACATATCATGCCTTTTTGTAATTCTTTTAATGCTGTTTTATTTATGTCGCTTTAGCATACAACAAAGGATAAGAGTTAGGTTTTGTGTTAAATGTGTCAATCATTGTCTCCTAAATGAGAATATTTAACAAAAAGTTTCCCGAGAAATACTGATTTGATAGGTAGTGCACCTTACAATTACCAGGTGTTATATATAACAAGTTAAGCAACAGAAAGTTAGAAAAGTTTCAAACATTTTTGGTTCCTTTTCTTCAGATGAGTTTGGAAAGACATATTCTTTGCAGAGATGCAAAAATTACCTTCAAATAAATCAAATATAATTTCGGAGTTTACTGGTAATCTAAAAAATAACCTCTCGAAGATAAAAAAGACCCTAAAGGGATCAAATCTCTATTTTGGGATTATTTTGATACAAGTTTTATGTCTCTGTAAAATTTGACGAGCAACATTACTTTATTTTCAAAAAACGTATCTTATCAAAACAAGTAGGCCCGGAGAAAAATTCTTTAAAATAGCTGCCAGTATTTTTGAAGTTTGACTAATTTATATTCTTGAAGACTCGTTGCTAACAATGAGCCATTGCGCTACGCAAGCATCCCATAATGCATTTCAGACAGTCTGAAATCAATCATGGTTAATCCATAGAAGTTTACTGCCATTGTTTGGATTGTCGCCTGGATAATTAGCCACCCTCGCAAAGGCTCATTGTTAGCAATGAGTCTTTAACAAGGAGCTTTATTAATGTTGATAATTCATTCTCAGGTATTCCAGATTTGGCCAATTACATAAATGGCGCATTGGGTCCTGAGGATGCTCAACACCCATCGCAGGAAGAGCAGGGTGAAATTGAAAAGGGAATCGCACCTGAGCGTGATGCACCCCTTCTGGATTCTGCATCACCCGAAAAGGAAGAAATGTATTCAATGGAAAACACACAGGCATTCCAGCCAGTCATGCCTGTGCCTGTGCAACGCTTTGAAGGGATGTCAAGCAATATCTTTGGAGGTATGGTACCAGTTGGCCCAGGCTCTTTCCCTGTACCAGGAACAAATGACGGATATGGTGGAAATGCAGTTGTCAGATCTCATGTTCCTAATAAGAAATCCAAAAAGAAGAGCAGCAAAAAGGGGAAATCAAAGAAGATGAAGGACAGCCAAAAGAAACAGTTCATCGATTGTGAGTTTTCATTTATGAATATTTTATCATTTACCTAGTAAATCGATGGCATGGTTAGCGCCGCAGAAAACAGAAACGACATTGCTCAGCCAGATTTGAAAAAAATTTTTTCAAAACTCTCACAAAATCATTTATGATTTCATTGTTGAGAAAAATGTGAATTGTAATACCACAAAAAAGGAAGGTGATTCAGGACTCTGATGATAGGGATTTTCTCATTTTGTCCTTGTTTCTAGAAACAGGTTTTGAAAAAACCAGTACGAAAATTGATATGCGTTAATCTTTTGGCAGCAATATACCTAGAGCAGGCCTGACAAGAAAGGGGGGAGAGACTGAGAAGAGAGGGGGAAGAGGCTGAGAAGAGAGGGAGGGAGAGATTGAGAAGAGAGGGAGGGAGAGGCTGCGAAAAGTGATCAGGGAGATCAAGTCTGCTGAATTTAGTTTTGACAGAAAACCGGTTATAAAGCAAACCAGTTTTCCTAAGGTTACAAGGTCTGGGAAGAATGAGTTGTGGGAAGGAGATGGTGAATTTGGCAAGGAGATTCGGAATTGGAGAGCGCAGGGGAGAGGGTGGGGCTATTTTGGTGAATTTGACGTATCTCATTGGACGAAGTATCTCTAGTTTCCTAGTCTATGATAGTATCGGTATAAAATTGATGGGTCAGCAAGAAAACGCTGGGTTGCAAGAAGCTGGGGAAACCTTGTAAGTTGCTGATGAGTCGGTAGTATTTGACTGAATTTGGTCAAGATAACAAAGAAGATAGAGCTCGCCACCCAAATATGAGAGAAGTACGCCAAAAAGATGAAATTGAGATTTGTAAATTGTTAAAAGTTTACGGGATGAGAAGAATTTATATGCTCTGAAGAGGGACCCAAACTTTTGAGATAAATAAATCATTCTATTTAATCAACTTGAAAAGTGAACCTCGTAACTAAAATCGGACATCACCCCGCCCCTGAAAATTTTACTTTAATTCAGACAGGAGCGATGTCATGATAAGTTGCCAAATTGTGCTAAGATTCTTCTTTATTTCAATCAAATATTTATCAAAATTGTATTCTTTCACGTGCTCTTTAACAAATATGTCATCTTCTCCATTCAACCTTCTAACATATACATTACATTTTTACACTACATTTCTCCTCCCACTTTTCAGTTTATCACTTCAGCTTTCCAATTTCCTTGCATCTGGTTTTCAATACTTACTACTTCCTGTTTGTGCGAAATATTTCTCTAAACGCCTTATTTTAACCAATCTTTCTTTGTTTGTCAGTTCTTCTTTACTCGCATTCATTCTTGTTCTCTTTAACTTTAATTCAAACATAGCAAAACTCAAAACACTTAGGGCTAGGATATGAAACTTTGCAAACATAGCCTCATTTACGTCACTTTACTTTTTACAGCTCACATTGGTGGACAAGAAGGCATTCAAACTGGCGGTAGCTATGGCGGTGGCTTTGGCGGTGGTCTCGGCGGTGGTCTTGGCGGTGGTCTTGGCGGTGGCCTTGGCGGTGGCATTGGCGCTGGCATTGACGGTGGCATTGACGGTGGCATTGGCGGTGGCATTGGCGGTGACATTGGCACTGGCCTTGGCGCTGGCTTTGGCGCTGGATACGGTGGTAGCTATGGTGGTGGCCATGGTGGTAGCTATGGCGGACATGGTTTCCAAGGAGATGGTTTCGTAGACCATACTTTCACTCCGATAGGACATGACTACGGGCATGTATATGACGGCCACCGCATGGTGGAGGACCATGGTGTCGATACCGTGTACCACAGGCCACCTATGGTTATTCGTCGCCCACCTGATGTTATCAACAGGCCTGATATAGTTTTTCACAGAGCACCAATCGTTGTGCACCAGCGACCAATCATTTACCATCAAGCCCCTGTTGTTGTTCATAAGCCACCAGTTGTCATCCATCAGTCCCCTGTCGTGGTCCACCCGGTAATTCACCATCATAAATTTGTGACACATCATGTACATGACTTGCACGTTGTACCAGTGGCACATCATAATCACTGTGGTTGCCATGGCAAAAAGGACTGCATTTGCGATACAGCTAACGATGAAGTGAGTGATGACGCAACTGAAGTCGCTGATGAGACGACTGAAGCAAAGAAGAAGTCAACCAGCCCAAAGAAGGAAAGCAACAAAGAAGCGAGGAACATACGGTCGCTCGTTGAAAACATCCAAAACGTTATCCGTGAAAAAGTACGCAGAGAGGTAAGTCATAACATACACCACTTATAAACTCTTTTTGCTAAAGGCATAGGCCCAAACAGTTTACATTTAGGTTACAAGGTAAAAACGCCCGAGGAAATATTTTTTCTAGAATGATTTACGTGGTTCTCGAATCGAGGTGACATATGAACACATGAAAGTAGAAGAATTGCTTTATCGAATTAAGACTTTTACAGATTTTATGCATTCACTTTTTTAATGGATTTTTGTGAAAAAATAACCTGTCACTTTTGGTCGTGGTCCTTTTTTAAGATCTAAGCAGACAATGTTTTTAATATGAAAGTCCGATTTTAAATATGACAGCTGTTCAAAAAGCAATTGGTTTGACCGTTTGGTTTTAGGTTAAAGAAACAGCCGAGCCAAAGACAAACGCCAAAAAAGCATCAAAGAAGACCTCTGTTCCAAAGTCAAATGAAAAGGGGGCGGACAAATTCAAGACAGGTAAGAAGAAGAAGAAGGATGTTGTAGTGAATCGACCACCGATCATCTACCACCCTCCACCAGAAATCTACCACAGACCTGATATTGTCGTACACAGGCCACCTCTATTGATTCATCGTCCATCGATCATCTATCATCAGCCACCTGTTATTGTACATCGCCCTGCAGTTGTCTATCATCAACCGCCATTGGTCTTCCATCAGCCACCACCAGCCGTTCAACAGCCGTTGCTTGTCTCACATGACTCCTTCGCTATGCATCCATCAAGTTCCTACACCCACATGGGCTCCGTTGTAAATAAGATAGGTGCATATGTTGGTGTACCCCACGGGCCTATACTCGGGTACCCTCATAATCAATTTTATGGACCAACTGGATATGCACATGGCGCTGGAAGCTACCCAGACTTTGGACAGCCAATGTCATACGCAGGTTAATAGTCGTAATGTTTTTTGCATTATCAGTACACGTTACGACAATATCAGGTCCAGTGGCGTGTCTGAGGAGTGGCAGATATGGCAGAGGGTTGGGAACGATTAACTGCTTATGCCTCAAATCGTTTCTGCAAATGAAAGACAATCTTAAGGGATTGAAAGAAATCTTAAGGGAAGAAAAAAATGAAAGACTACCTAGAGGGAAGCGGGATTGAAGAACAAGCCATACCTGCTATTTCCTGTAGATATGCCACTGATAAAAGTTAAATGGGTATTAATGAAGCCTTTGCAAACCAAATTGTCTCAAAGATCTACTTGCATTTAATATTAGTAATGGTTATGCGCAAGTTAATGTGTCTAAAATGACAGTTCTGAATCCTTTATTGTTAAATAAACATAAATTTAAGATAAACAAAGAAAAAATGACGAACATTGAGATTTAAATCACAAATGAATAATGCCAAAAAGACAAAAAGAAATACTGGCAATCTTACTTGCTTAATGAAGTGACAAAATGCGATTGGCTTGGCACTTTGATCCTTTCGAGGCCATTATTGTGTATCAAAGCATTGAAATTGACTCTAAAATTACAAAACATTAGTCCATTTAGATGCATTGCTAATTATTCGGATTCAATATATTTAATTTTAAAAAAGCAACATTACTTTACTTTAAACTTATATTCAAACCACAATGAAATCTAATTTCAATTTAATTAACTATCATTCTATTAGATTTCAATATTTTATCACTCATCTTCATATCATATTATTTTTCAAGGTCCAAATGGTCACGGAGCAGAGGGAATGCATGGGGAAGCACATGGATTCGACGGAGGATATGAAGGTCATGGTGGATTCGAAGGTCATGGTGGGTTCGAAGGTCATGGTGGGTTCGAAGGTCACGGTGGCTTCGAAGGTCACGGTGGCTTCGAAGGTCACGGTGGCTTCGAAGGTCATGAGGCAGGATTTATGGGTCATGGTGGATTTGAAGACCATGGTGGACTCCACGAAGAAAACCCAATG
This sequence comes from Rhopilema esculentum, assembly GCF_057945365.1. Lineage (NCBI taxonomy): Eukaryota > Metazoa > Cnidaria > Scyphozoa > Rhizostomeae > Rhizostomatidae > Rhopilema > Rhopilema esculentum. The sequence continues at coordinate 4,669,912 of NC_142831.1, forward strand.
GCCAGAGAATTCACTCCAGCAGGTCCTGGAGTCCCAGTCTCTGAACCTATGCCAGAAACCGGATTGAACTCACCAATGCCAGGTAATTACATAGTTAACTTCCTTCAAAGAATACTGCTTAACAATGGCATAAAGTTACAAGAAACAATTTTTTTCAGAGACTGTTCCTTATTTTCTGCATCCCCTCTTTATTGGACACTGTGGCTACATATCCTTAGTTATATATCCATCAGAGGTTCAACTCATCTGACGAATCATGAGGAATGAACGAGCCGTTATTTCTTGCAGCTAAATATGCCGAAAATTTTCTTATAAACACTAACAATCAATGGTGGAAATGGCTTTGTTGTCCCTTATAAGGAATGATAGACCTATGATGTCTACAAGAAATTGAACGAACGTGTAGAAATATATTGCTTTATTGTTAACTGAAATATTCAAAAATCTTGAAGCCGCTAAAGTGTAGACAAGTTGTGCAGTTTTTGCAAAAGTAGCAAAAAACATTCTTAAATACTATTTTCAGAAATATCTTGATAGCAATTCAAATCCGCATCCAGTTAGCATCAAGTAAAGATTCATGTCAAGTAAAGAAACATGTCAGTCAAGATTCAAGCTTTCAACAAAGTCTTTCAAAAATTCATTTAAATGAAAATAGCATTTTGCAACTACGGATGTTTTTTACTACGTTCAAATTTGGAACAAAATGCATGTACAGCTATTTCCTTCAGTAACTGGGCCTTAAAAATAAAAATGGGCCTTAAAAATATGTTAAGCATCAATATAATCCAAAACAGCCAAATCCGTTTGATTTATAAAGTTTGTTTTACGATGCAATTAAAAATATGATTTTTTACTTTTGCTTTCACTATTAGGTGGACCAGAAGGTGGACCAGAAATTGGACCAGAGCCAGGACTTTCTGGTGGTTATGGAATGGGTGCTCCACAATTCAAGAGACACGGAGTTCCAAAGAAGCCAGAAAAAAGCAGCGACCAAAATGCCAAGGTCAGATCAACAAGATCAGTTGAAAAGAAACACGTAAAGGCGTCTAAGAAAAACCACGTTGTTGTTCAAAGACCAGACCTGATCTACCATCAAAGACCGGAAATTTACCACAGACCACCACTGATATTCCATCAACCGGATGTGGTAATTCACAGACCACCATTCATAGTTCACAGACCAACAATTGTTGTCCACAAACCAGCTGTTATCTATCACCAACCGCCGGTCGTATTCAACACTCCGGATCCAGTCCTGCACGAGCCACATGCTGTCTCACATGATATGTATGTGACACATCAAGAGCCACACCAGATTGGATCAGAACTGTCTCATGCTGGCGGCTACGTCGGCCAAGAGGGCTATTACAATCACGACGAAGAGCATGGCGAAGAATTCCATGGAGACGCTGGGCACGGTGGCTTTGAAGGAGAACACGGGGGTGATTTTGGAGGTCACGGCTTCGTAGGAGGAATTCCCGGTCCTGGACCAATAGGGCCTGAAGTAGCCGGTCAAATGGGATATGGGGCCGCATTCAGCAACGCTCTTGGTAATTTGAATGCTGGACTTGGATTCGGACACGAGGAAGTTGGAGCGCCAGAGATGGGTGCCAAGCGTGAACTCAAAACAAGTAAAGGAGAGAAGAAGCACCACGTCGTTGTGCAAAGACCAGACCTTATCTATCATCAGAGGCCTGAAATCTATCACAGACCCCCTCTAATTGTCCATAGACCAGATATAGTCATTCATCGACCACCAGTTGTTGTGCACCGTCCAGATGTCGTCGTCCACCGACCTTCAGTTGTTTATCACCAACCTCCTGTAGTATTTAACACACCAGACCCTGTTTTACACCAACCACACGCTGTGTCACACGATATGTACGAGACACACCAAGAGCCACACCATATTGGATCAGAAACAGCACATGTAGGAGGATACGTGGGGCAAGAAGGCTACTATTCAGATCAAGAAGAACACGGTGATGGCGAGGGCCATGCTTTTGGAAATAACCATGGTTTTGATGGTGGCATAGATGTTGCTAGTGATGGGGGTCATCACGGTGACAGTTTTGGCTATAAGAGAAGCAGCCAAACAAAATCATCTAAAAAGAAGTCTGCTAAGAAATCAAGAGTCACTAGATCAGCAGAAAAGACAAAGGAAGCTCAAGAGAAAAATACCAAAAAGGGACACAAAAAGCACCATGTTCTTGTACATAGACCAGACATTGTTTATCATCAACGCCCAGAGATTTACCACAGACCACCCTTAGTCGTACATCGCCCAGATGTTGTTATCCACAGACAACCGTACGTTGTCCATCGCCCTCCTGTAGTTGTCCACAGACCAGATGTAGTCTATCATCAACCTCCAGTTGTCTTCCACACACCTGATCCTGTCACACACCAGCCACATGCTGTGTCGCATGATATGTATGTGACACATCAGGAGCCCCATCAAATAGGCTCAGAGGTAAGAGAGACATATTTTAAATAATAAAATAGCATATTAAGATAATAAAGAAATAATGTCAGATAACATGCAGCAAACAAAGGGCAATGTAAATACAGTTTTCTTCAAAACGTTTTACATAAATTCGGCTAAATTTGATTGGTCAACCGCTCGTGGTCGAGTGACTGTGAGCCACTTTTACCTGTGTCAAATGCCTTTAACTAGTGGCAAGGTACGACTAAGGCCCTTATGTTCTTTTAACACATCTAAAAAGCTAAAACAAGGTGCAACAACTAACTTAACTTAAGATAAGGCAGTAAGAGGAAATTATTTCAACGGTCTGTTCTTTTTATGTGACAGTACACAGATCGGCTGTCAGCGAACTGGACAAAAAGGCGGTGTTTTGTTAGATACATGGGTAAAAGATTGTTAGATACATATATGTTACCAATAACTCTTTACTGTCTACGTATCAATATATGTTAATACAATATATGTAGATAAAATACAGTTAATTTTTCTTTAACTGAAGCAATTGTAGACAAAAAATTTCATGAAAATATTTGTTTCATTTATAGGTTTCACATACCGGAGGTTACGTTGGAAGTGAGGGTTATCATGAAGCTGGTCATCATGGAGAATACGGAGTCACTGATTACGGTTATGGAAACGGCTTCAGTAACGGGTACGGAAATGGCTATGGTGTTTCAGGATACGGTCATGGTTACGGAGCAGATGTAAGCCATGGAGGGTTTGGATATAAAAGAACAACCACTAAGAAGGACTCAAAGAAAACTGCAAAAGGGCACAAAAAGCACCATGTTTATGTTCATCGGCCAGATATCATTTATCACCAGCGTCCTGAAATCTACCATCGACCACCACTTGTTATTCATCGACCTGACGTAGTTATACACAGACCTCCATATGTTGTACATCGGCCTGATGTTGTTGTTCACAGACCATCAGTTGTATATCACCAACCACCAGTTGTATTCCACACCCCAGATCCAGTTGTACATCAACCACATGCAGTTTCCAATGACATGTATGTAACACATCAAGAACCACATCACGTTGGTTCTGAACTCTCTCATACCGGCGGATACGTTGGCCAGGAAGGTTACCACGCAGAAGAAGGTCATGGTTTTGGAGGATTTGGCGGTTTCGGAAGCTTTGGTTCTTTTGGAGGATATGGCGGTCACGGTCAAGGCTATGGCGGTCACGGTCAAGGCTATGGCGGTCAAAGCTTGGGTCATGGTGGATGGGTTGGACCAGGAGCTGGAACTTTTGCTGGTCCAGTTTTCCCTGCGGCAGATGCACACTTTTTCTTTGCACCAGCAACTGCGCCAGCATTTTACTTTGCACCAAGACCTATCGTAGATGCACTTGGTGAGGCTGCACTCAGATCAGCTGTTCCAGGAAAAAGCAAACCCGAAAAAGAACATGTAAAAGATGTAAAGAGCTCCAAGAAGTTTGAATTTGGTGACTTTGGTCACCATGGTGGATTTGGAGGACATGGCGATGGCGGATTTGGCGGACATGGTGATGGCGGATTTGGCGGACATGGTGATGGCGGATTCGGCGGACATGGTGATGGCGGATTCGGCGGACATGGTGATGGTGGATTTGGCGGACATGGTGATGGCGGATTTGGCGGATTCGGTGGACATGGCGATGGCGGATTTGGCGGACATGGCGATGGCGGATATGGTGGACATGGCGACGGTGGTTTCGGCGGACATGGATTTGGCGGTCACGGATTTGGTGACGAAGGAGGCCATCATGGCGGCCACCACGGAGGCCACGATGATCATTTTGACCATGACTGGGATACGCATGATTGGGGACACGGACATGGAAACACTTGGGAACACCACCAAGATCATGATCACCATCATAGTGGCACTCAAAATGTTGTTCTGCAAAGACCGGATATTGTCTTCCACCCTCGCCCAGAGCTTTACCATAGACCTGATATCATAGTTCATCGTCCCGATATTGTGATTCACAGGCCATCAGTTGTTATCCATCAACCCCCTGTTTTAGTTCACAGGCCTGCTGTTGTCCTTAAGCAGCCGCCAGTTGTATTCCATCAGCCTCCTCCAGTTGTGCACAGACCTCATATGGTGTCACATGATAACTACGTTACGCATCAAGTACCGCATCATGTTGGTTCCAATGTTGAGCATGGCGGTGGCTATGGTGGGCATGGTGGTGGAGGATATGGCCATGGTGGAGATTCATATGGAGACGGTGGTTACTATGAGGGACATGACGTAGGCCATGTTGGACATGGTGAAGGTTTTGGACATGATGGCGGATTCGGCGGACATGATGGCGGATTTGGTGGTCATGATGGCGGATTTGGTGGTCATGATGGCGGATTTGGTGGTCATGATGGCGGATTTGGTGGTCATGATGGCGGATTTGGCGGACATGATGGCGGATTTGGCGGACATGGTGGCGGATTTGGCGGACATGGTGGTGGATTTGGCGGAAATGGTGGCGGATTTGGCGGACATGATGGCGGATTTGGTGGAGGTTTTGGACATGGAGGTGGTTTTGGTGGCCACGGAAATGGATTTGCAAAGTCCAAGATTGAAAGCAAGAAGAATGCTGCAAAGAAACATAAACTTCCCAAGAAAGAGACTGCAACAAAAGCAAAGCGCAGTGCAGATGAATCAAAAGAAGCCAAAACTGAGAAGGGAACACAAGGTAAAAAGAAGCATCATGTAACTGTGCACCGTCGTCCCGATATCGTCTTTCATCGCCGACCAGAGGTCATTCATCGGCCGGACATTGTCGTCCACAGACCTGACATTGTCATTAAGAGACCATCAGTTGTCATTCATAGACCACCAGTGGTTGTCCACAAACCACCTGTTGTGTACCATTCCCCACCAGTGGTGTTCCATCAACCCGCCCCTGTTGTGCATACCCCCCATGTTGTGTCACACAACCATTACGGAACACATCACGTACCAGTCCATGTTGCATCACACGTGTCTCATGTGGGATACACTGAAGGAGATGGTAATCATCACGGATCATATGGTGGTTACGGGTACGGTAACGGCCATGGTTACGGTAACGGTTACGGTGTAGGATATGGAGGAGGTCACGGAGGAACAGGTAGGAATACCAAGCATGTTTTCTTAACGAATTTTAAAGGCCACCTTATGTCGCGATTAAACATAATATGCTGTGAAATGTATTCATATGATAGGGAAGAAGATGATATAACATGAAAGGGATATTATAAATGAGGTGATAATAGACAAATGATATAAGGATAAAACTCATAACACTAGATATACGGGTAATAACATGATATATAAAAATCACATTTCTATTTATATGTCTAGTAAGGGTTAGAGATATAAAATGAACATATTTTGGCATACATGACAATAAGCTTACAGTTTAACAGACTTAAACAAACTATAAGCTGCAGAACATTTGCTCAGACATATTTAATAGCCAATTTCAATTTCTAATTTAACTATTAACGCAAGTAATGTCTGTCTGCTGCATGTTGAATATAGTCTAATATCAGGTTGTTTTTGTTTAATCCTGCCAACTAATCCTGCCGGGTCAAGGTACGGTAAAAAGGAAACTGACCTAAAGTAGACCAGAGATTCTTTTACTGTTTGTAACAAGCTATCAGTTTCAGACCCGCAGAGCAAATATGCGTGTTGCGAAAAATTCAACTCAAATAAAGCGGAGTCAGCCGTAAAGTACATACTTTCTTCTCTAGGTTTTGGTTATGTGAAATCAAAAGTTTCCACGAAAAAGCATAAGAAGAATGTCAAAGGAACAAGAAAAGACGCCATAGAGAACTTCCAAGAAACTGGACATAAAAGGCATTTTGGAGGTGGATTTGGAGGCCATGAAGGTGGTTTTGGTGGACACGAAGGAGGCTTTGGCGGACACGAAGGTGGCTTCGGCGGACACGAAGGTGGACACGAGGGAGGTTTCGGAGGACACGAAAGCTTCGGCGGTCATGAGGGTGGCTTCGGTGGACATGAAGGAGGACACGAAGGAGGATTTGGCGGACATGAGGGAATCGGCGGTCATGAAGGAGGATTTGGCGGACATGAAGGTGGTCACGAAGGAGGATTCGGTGGACATGGCTTCGGCTATGCCGGTCATGGCGAAGGACATGATGATGGACACCACTTTGATGAAGACTGGGATCATCATGACTGGGGACACGGACACGACAACACATGGGAACATCATAATGATCATGATCATCATCATGCCGATCAACAGAACATCGTCGTGCAACGACCCGATATTATCTTCCATCCACGCCCAGAATTGTATCACCGTCCAGACATAATCGTTCATCGTCCGGATATTGTTATTCACCGTCCATCGGTAGTTATTCACCAACCACCAGTTTTGGTCCATAGACCTGCTGTTGTCTACCACCAACCCCCAGTTGTGTTCCATCAACCGCCTCCAGTGCTCCACAGACCTCACGTTGTTTCACACGATATGTTTGTGACGAAACAAGAGCCACATCAAGTTGGATCAGAGATTGAGCACGGCGGAGGAGCTGGTGGCGGTGGATTTGGAGGCGAAGGAGGAGGAGCAGGAGGAGGTAATTTCTAATTATGTCAAGTTAAAACATTTTTTGTTTTAAGGTAACATGATATCTCGAAATATTTTCGTACTCAAAAAGTTATAATTCAAACTTTCGAAAATAAAGTCAAATTTGCCTTCCTTTCAACTCAAGATTATTGGGAAATCAAATCACTAATACTTACACTATACTGATATTGGTCACGTGATGCTGTGCTATACATTTGATGATGATAGCCGCGCATATTAGCCGAGTGCTTGGGCATTCGGCTCAAAAGAAAATAGGGTTGCAGGGATTTACCTTGTAATAGGGGTTGTGAGGGTTTAATACTCTTTACATGTGTGCGATCAATCATTACTAATTTGAGTATGTATAAAACGAGTCTGTTTGGTATAAACCAATCAGTAACAAAGTAGGAACGAGACGATAAATTCGAGCAAGATTTGAAGTATGCAAGTATCAATACAAAAACTATTAACCCCGACTTTTAACTTTTCAGGATTGACTCAAGATTATAAATGACAAGTTTTTACAAGAAAGTTTATTTCCAAACTTTTTAACTTGAATAACACGCTACAAGGACAGGTCCAGCTCCCGAGAACAGGGGCTACCATCGTCAAGTCACCGCATGGTTTGGACCTATATATAAATCACAACTAAACAAGGATGAATAAATAAATTTTGACATACCTTGACTAAAAGTCTCTTTTATACACTTGATATATCTAAAATATCCACTGGGTCCTCAGCAGCCTAAAAACACGAAAAAGTGCATTAGCAGGAAACTGATTGAAAATTTAATGGCCTCTTGCCTTATAGTTACAATAACCTGGACTATAGCCAGATCTCTACATTCACTCTTTATAAAGGCCATATACAGAGAGCGAAGAATGATTAACAAGATAAATCAGCAAGCAGGGATGTCGAAACCGGGGATGCGCCAATGATGCGTTTCCCCTCAACTTTTGGAATGATGCCCTTTTCTAAAAGCAACCTCTTTGAAAAAGCTTTTTTTCGACACGGTGCTCCTTCCTGCCTGTGCACTTCTAACTTCGAAAAGCTTCCGACGTCTTTGTAACTCAATAGCTTATTAATGTTTATATTTTCTTAAAAATAATAGTTAATAATACTTGAAACCCAATGGTCTCTATCATTATCATTCTTGCAGATACGGTCAGTCATGGCGGCTACTACGAGGGACACGACGTCGCACACCACGAAGCATCACACGAACACGAAGGTGACTGGGGACACGAAGAAGGACACGGTGATGAGGGATTCGGAGACCACGGCGGCTTTGGAGGATTCGGCGGACACCATGGCGGGTCTGGTGGATTTGGACACCATGGCGGATTCGGAGGAGGATTCGGTGGTGGTTTAGGCGGCGGTTTAGGCGGCGGTTTAGGCGGAGGCTTAGGCGGCGGATTCGGAGGATTTGGTCATCATGGAGGTCACGAAGAAGGAGGTCACGGATATGGAAAATCGATAGTTCCAAAGAGCAGCAAGGAAAAGCGCTCAACTAAGGAAAAACATCACAAGCAAGTCAAAAAGGAGGAATCAGCCTCGAAAAAACACCGCGTCGTTTTCTTTCGTCCACCGCTGATCTATCATCAGCCACCCGAGGTCTATCACCGACCAGATTTGATTGTCCACAGGCCTGATATTGTTGTGCACCGTCCAGAGGTTGTCGTGCACAGACCACCAGTCATTGTACATAGACCAGCAGTCGTATATCACCAGCCTCCTGTTATTTTTTATACCCCACCACCCACAGTACACCAACCAATGATGCAATCACATGATGCTTATTATTCAAGGCCAGAGTACGAGCATGTTGGAAGCAGCTTGCAGCATGCTGGCGGATATGTTGGAGTCGATGCACACCATGAGGTACGATACGAAAATTAAAACGCGGTTAGCACGCAGATAAAGTGCAGTTAAAACGCAGATAATATGCAAAAAATGACTTATGATGGAAAATTTGTTTTAACAATGAATTATCAATTTGCTTGGTTACGAAAACAATTACACATATTCTTTTGCAGTGAACAAACTGTCTAATGCAGTCCATTAAATTGCTGCATGTTTGTCTCAAATAGTGTTGTAACAGCTAACGTTAAATAAACCAGAGCATTATATATCTAATAGCTATGTTACAGGTAGCATATGCAAACTATAAAAAATATCGAAAGCATTTACAATGTTACAACAAGATTATCAGATTAAGATTAAGATTAAGATTATCAGTCAAGTATCACCTAACCTAGAAATAAATGTCATACACTCAAGTTTGGGGGCTCTTTTTTGAAGCTGCCAATTATTAGGGCTCTGTTTGAGGTAATGTTTGCCATATCATTTTGATCCAAGTATGTCACTGTTTCTAAACAGGATTAACATCCAATATTTTTGACACGATTTGACACAAATTAATACCATTTTTAAATTTGCCTTGCAGGGAGGATTTGATCATGACGAAGGACATGCAGGTGGATTCTTCGGCGGTGAAGAAGCAGGTCATGGCGCTGAAGTCGCTGCCGACTTTGGTCATGGAGCTGAAGGAGGTGATGCCGGATTTGTAGGACAAGGCGGTATTCCAGACGCAGGGTTTGGAAATGGCGAATTCGGACAGGGTCAGTTCGGACATGGAAATGAGGGAGTTCCTGGGGTAGGCAAATCTAGCATTGCAAAAACGAAGAAAGCGCAGAAAGAAGATCAAGATGATGAAGATAATGATGATAAGAAGAAGCGGTCTCTCCTTGCAAAACTGATCAAGAAGCGAAGCACTGATGAAGAAAAACAAACTGGAAAGCCAAAGAAAGAAGAGACGAAAAAGAAAACAAAAGGAAAGAAGTTATCTTTCCACGCCAACTCAAAGCATGGCAAAAAAGGTGAAAAAAGTGGAAAGAAAAGCAAGAAGAATGACATTATTGTAAAGCGACCACCAGTCATTTATCATCCACCCCCAGAGATCTATCATCGTCCTCCCATTATTGTCCACAGACCACCCCTTGTTATCCGTAGACCGCCCATCATCTACCATCAGCCTCCAGTCATCGTTCATCGCCCAGCCGTTGTCTATCATCAACCACCCTTGGTTTTCCACCAACCTCCACCTGCAGTTAGTCAGCCAATCCTTAAATCACATGACACATTCATGATGCATCCAGCTGCGAGACTCTCGCATATGGGTTCAATGGTGACAAATTCTGGTACATATGTTGGTGTTCCAGAGCACAGATTTATGTATCAAGGAGGCATGGGATTCTTCCACGCACCACACGAAGAGGGCTATGCTGGACACTCAGCAGAAGGAGGTGAAGGTGAACATATGGTTGAAGGTGGATCTGAAGGTGCAGTTGAGGGAGGCTATTCTACTGGAGCTGCAGGAGTTAGCATGGAAGGAGGCGAACACGGAGGGTTTTCAGAGCTAAACTCACCACAATTTTCTCATGGTGCCTTTGGTCGGGACCAAGTTGAAATGGGTGGAAGCGAACAGGAAGGTGGTGAACAACAAGAAGGCAACTATGCACAAGAGAAGTCCAAGACTGCAGAAGCCTCTAAAACTAAGGAGAAAGACACATCAGAGAAAAGAAAACAGATAGCAAGGCCAGAGAACAAGCCAGCTAAAAGAACACTAAAGAAAAGCCTGAAAAAAATTATCAAGCGACAAGTTATGGCCTTCCCACGAGGTTACAATGAACTTCCAAACAACTACGATCAAGCATATTCACCATATTACAACGAGCATAAACACCACAAAACACGAGTCGATGTTGATGTTGTCGGGAAAAGATCTGCAGAGGAAAAACAAACAATTAATGATAGGAGTACTTTTTTATTCTGAGGCGGCCTCGGGTGGTTTCACCGTCCGAGGCCTCAGGAGGTAACGACGGTTCCCCTGACACTAACAAGGCCAGTAATAATAACAAAGTAATAAGATACAAAAGGCAATACTATTTTCCAAATCATCAATACGCTTTACCAAGATACATGAACCGACCGGTAACGCAAAATTTTTACCGTCTGCCACAATCGCAAAGATATGAACAACCGCATAGGTATGGAAATTTCCATCAACAGCCATTTTATCACGAGCCAGCTGACCCAGACAAACCAAGAGTGCATGTCCATATTGAAGCAGAGAAGAAGAACGTCATATCGCACACTGAAGATAACTTGACTGAAGATCGTAAGAAACGACAGCTCCTCGGAATGACGTCATTGATGAGTCCAGTTCAGCCGATCAAATCCCCGTTACGACAGTCGACCTACAAAACAGAAAACGCCAAATCTGAGGTGCCAAAGCAAAGATCGTCGAGAAACGTGCCAATTGAAGTTCCTGCACGAGCAGAGGAGCATCATGGTATCTTTAAAACAAAGACAACCATTATGACTGAAGGCGAGACGAAGAAGTCTACCATACAAAAAATCCAGAAAAGAGAGACAAATAGTCAGGATGACGAAGACGAGCATGCACCGATCAGGAAACGCCAGTTTGTCTTCAATTCTGAACCACCGGTAGTCAGAGCAACAGTCAAAGGCGAAGGTCACAACTCTATTGGCAAGCTCATAAAGATGATAGCAGGAAGTAATGCAAAGAACATTCTAGGGCTCAATAGCAAAGGTTTCGATGTTTTCCCGGGACCATTACCTGACGCAAAGGAAAGTGCTTGGAATATAAAGAGTGCTGAGGCAGGAAACACGGAGCAGCCTGCAGACCGTTATGCAAACCAACTGCCACAAGAGCAACCTCAATCTGTGCCTGAAATGTACCAACAAGCAGGCCTGGAAATAAATGCTGCCAGCCAACGTCGAGCTGAAGCAGGAAAGAGCGCCGAGAAAGAGGCTGAAGAAGAAAGAGCGGCATTTGTCACAAAAGAAAACGAGGAAATCGCTGCACAGACTGCTGCTTCCCTTCAAGAACAAAAGCTAGAGCAGGAGAAAGACTTGGAAAGACAACAAGAAATTCAGCAAGAGCAAGAGATGGCACATGAGCGAGCAAATACACTTACAAACATGTTGTCAAGACAGGCAAGGCAACAATTTGTTGACATGAGTCGAGTATTTCCACAAGGAGAGCAGATTGCACGACCCATGCCAGCAATGATGATGCCAGAAATGCCATACCAGGATGACAACGATGACAGGGAAGAATTCCCAGCACCTACACGCATGATGCCAATGCCATTCGATAACTTCCATCCAACGCAAATGCAGCTACCTACAGCAGCGATGTCATACCAAGAGGAGCAACCAATGTCTTTTATGCCATTGATGCAGTCAACTCCTACTCCCTTCTTTCCAACACCACCCATGATGTTTGTACCAACTACAGCTATGTTTCCACTGCCAGACCCAACAGCACCGTTCTTCCAAGATCCAGATCGCATAGAGAGACCTGAAACTTCTGAAGTAAGCGATGCACCTTTATCTATGCCACACTTCAAGCCCCGCTTCACAAGGATGCATCCTAGACTGCGTATGCACAGGCCCACAGAAATGCCATATCGCTTCAGTCAGTACCCAGAGCCTGAGTACAACGAAGAAGACGCAAAACCGGAAGTGCATGTTCACATCCAAACTGAAAAATCCAAAATACCTCAAGGTGAAAAGGAAGGAACCATATTACACAAGAAAAGACAATAGAAGGTATTTTTTCAGATCGTTTAATTGTTGGCTAGAAAAGACATTTGCTTGATAACATCTACATTTCTTGTGGTATCGTGGCCTTAAAAATAATTATTACAATGCACTTGGTCATCAACCGTGATGACATCATAGATGACGGAGTTACTTAATGACTACTTTATCAAGACATTGGAGCAGTGACGTGCCGAAGGGGTTTTGAGTGGGGGAGGGGGTGTAACATGAGAAATTTACCGACAGGGTTGATAAAAGATAGTTAATCATGGCGCACAAATTTTACACTCTAGTACCGTAGTTGGTCTAAACGTATCTTACTGTTTCTAACTGGATTGAAATTTAGCAGATTACTTGCAAAATACTCATGTTATTACATCTAATGATCCCAACGAAAGCGGCATTAAAAGTAATTTGGATCTCTGGAAGGGCAGGGTCAGGAAAATATTCACACCATTAAATAATATCGATACATATAAAAACATATAGTCCTGCATGGTATAGATATATATCTTTATTCTTCTAGTTTTAAGAATTGACCAGCTATCTGTAACTTCATCAAGATCCAAACGATCTAAAATCTCACTGGATACCATCAGATATAGAAATCTGCAGCTACCATTAGATAGTCTAAACGTTCTTCTTTCATTGTCGAATGGACGTAACCTTTAAAACCAGCTGTTTGGTTTGCAACAATTTATATGCAAAAACAAAAACGGGCAACAACACTTTCTATGCGAAAAGGCAGACGTAAGCTAATTCTTCCCCGAAATACCGACACGCTGTTATAGTTGTGTTAACTTTTACCGACAGGCAAAAAATTACCGACGGCTTCTACAAAAAATGGAAGCACCCCCCAACCCCCCCCCCCCCCACACACACACACACACACACCTCTTACTTCAGCACGCCCCTGCACTGGAGTTTGAGTGAAAGAGTTAAGCAAAGCGGAACATGTAGATTTACCAGTATAAAAATGTTGGAATAGACGTACAGGTTCCAAGAAGTAGATCTGTATCCCTGTTACAAGCAATACAAAATTATAATCCTATCCTTTCTTGAGTAGCACCATATTCTATTCGAGAGCAACCCAAATTCTACATGTATCGTTAAAGCACACTTTTCACAGAATGGTTAATTTATGAATGACAGATGTTGTTGCTCTAGGTCTTACAGACCCAATTCTAGACAGATCAACAATTGCTACCATAATCTGATAATAAATCTTTATTTTCCCAGATACGAAAGAATAAGCAGTGGATATTTAAAGATGCACACAGTTTAAAACGAGCTTCTCACCAGGCAATGTTGAAGAATGCATCTACACAAACGACTCGCTGAAGACATAATGGTATTGACAGAAGAAGTTTGGCTTGATGGTAACTAAAGTGTGTGTTATATTTCTAGAACAAGCCAGCCCCTCTACTTTGCGCAGGGAAGGTGCAAGTCAAGCCAATACCAAATAAGAAAATTTTCCCGTTTTAGAGATTTTTGGTTGACTGTGCAGTATTTTGATATCAAGAAGGCATATGATGACTTACTTTAATGCGATATGACATCCCCGATATTGCAATTAGTCAAAAAATGACGAGAGGGAAGCTTTGTAAAATAGGCCACCCGTTATAATGGATGAAGTATTAAGTATCAATTCAAGTAATAACTACAATATTATTAGCTTGGAAACGAGAAAATTTTATTGGCACCACCACTACAAAGAGTTTTCGTCTTTTTAACAGCATTCAGGCCACAGCATGACGTAATAAAACATTGGAAAACATTGCCTTTTAGAAATTAGTCCGATCTGTACCTTAGATTTATTGTAAAATAACAAGTAACTGCTTTAACATGCTCAGAACTCTATGAGTGTGAAAATTATTCATGGTTTTAGCCATTATTTAGATACATTCGTGTACGTATGCGAGAAGGACAATATTTATTGACGTATGTTAATGAAATAGATTTAATTGAATTGTAAGAAATGATTATAAACGGCTGTCTTCCTATGTCTACTCTTGGCTTTACTACTCTTGGCTGATAATTTGCCTTGAATAATTGCAGATGCAGAAACAGCACAATGTACAGAGCAAGGGGGCAAAAGAAGGGTGTCTTGGAGGGGTGTATCACTCTTTCCAAACAGCGTATGAGCTTTTTCAGGGTAATAGGGTATTTTAGAGATCTAAGGGACTTTTTAGCGATTTTTCTTGATAACAAAGGGTATTTGCCAAAATCGTACGAGGTTTTCATTGAGTAACATGCCCCTTGGGTGTCTGTGTGATTTTCGCTATTGTAGTGCAATAACCTTACCTACTTTAGACACCAGCTACAGATTCTCTTTGTACTGTACTGAAAATTTGCTTTGCGTAATCAAGGGTGAAAAACAACCTCATAAAGTGCAAAGCAAGAAGCTAGGGAAGCATTTCTATGCGATTCTCATTTTTGCAGCGTAAAAACCTCATCTATCAAAAAAGTCAAACTCATCTATGTCAAAATAACTTAAAAAACATCTTAGAACTGGGACAAAAAATCAAGAAATGTGAGTGTAGCTGAATAAGGGTAATTGCGAAAGTAAAAGGTTCCAAGTTATTGTCAAGGTGGACGCATAGGTTGACTCAACCCAGCCAACATGATTTAATTCATTAAGTGTAATTTTTTGTCGTTTTACAGAGGTACATCTTGGCATTTTTGGAAAGGGTGATCAGCTTTGCCCATGTAAATAAGGCATTCAGGATCCTCCTAAAATAGCAAAAGTCACTTTTTGACAGAGCTATTTCTGGCAATCAAAATTCCCATTGTGCTTCTTTTACATAGCGTTTGGTAGATGCCTTACCTCAGCTCACATGCATACCACTGCATGCCAAAGTTGATTGATGGTTCCTTGATATAGATCAATGTGGCAGAGAGAAAAAACGTGCAACTGGATGGTAACATACCGCAACAGATTTTGAAAGATCACAATCGAAGAGATTGCTTAATTGCATGTCTCGCCAAACGGCCAAACATAAACGGTTCGCTGTGAGCGCAAACATAGGAATAAATAGGACACGCCAGCCAAATAGTCTTGAAGAGCAAATAAAGATGTTTTTTAAATGTATTTGTAAACATAAATATCAAGACTTGCGTTCCTTCTTATTGTCCTTGATATGCAAGATGATGATCCATAGGAAAAATATCAGCGTGTTTACACATTACTTTGTTTGCTTAAGAGAATGTTTGTGGACCATCTATGACTGTTCTATTACGTCAACAAAGATAACTTGCTACCTCTTGTTGCTAGTTCCTGCTACCGCAGAAGCACAGGACATGGTCTTTTTAGAAGACTTCAGTAGAGGGGCGAGGACTATGTTGTTATCAAAGAGAAACAAAGAATTCTTATTCAGAACGAGCGCTGTCTAAAACAAAGAGCAAGCGCGTACATCTTCCCCCCCCCCCCCCTCCTTATCATAACTTGTTTTTCGAAAAGAGCTCTGGCTGGGGTCATGTCTTAGGCCCATAAAAGGATGCAAGTATTCCACAAAACAACGATTCAATCCTCTTCAAGACTTATTTCATAGAGGAATTCTTGTACAGTTAGCATTTAAAGACCAAGATGACTTTCTATAGGTCGGTTTAGTGAAAACATGAAAGTAGCGACATTTGGCTAATTCATGTCTCGGGTGAGCCGATCGTTCGTATAGAAAAGCCGTTCCCCATATTTTTCAAAAATCTCAGAAATTCTATTCAAAACAAGTAGAAAATTCCTGGTATATAATGGAGAAAAAACAATTTTTTCACTAAAAATAGGCATGAAAATGTGAATACCATGTTCACATTCCAAAGCAATTTTGACAAGCATTTTGTACATTCCAGAATTTTGTGGGTGACAAGACAGAGAGCTTGTTTCTTCGGATGATCTTCGGGGCGAGGGCGGTGGAAAAAAGAGGATGATAAATGGCGATGGAGGGCGATGGAGGGAAATGGAAGGCGATGAAGGGCGATGTATGTAGCGAAACCGAGTGATTCAGGCAAAGCACTATCAAAATATGACCATTATGTATTTTCATGACCAGGGAAAGTTGGTAAAATGGGTGTTCGACCGATTTCGGTGTTCCCATAGTGTTGAATGTTCTTGCCCGAGCACAGGGGTGTAGTGCTAGGGGGCTCTGGGGGGCTAAGCCCCCCTTGTTAATGCCAAAAATTTACAAACTTCTACTTTTGCTATTGTTTTTCGCAACATTTTATGCAAGAGCCCCCCTTGTTATTTTAATAGCACCACACCACTGCCTTAGCACCCTTTTTACGTTGTTAAAGCCTCGTAGAATCAACAGATAACCTCGAGAAAACGAGCATTTTAAAACAGCAGGTAGTAATTCTGGTTCGGCAGTTGTCTGCTTTATCAAGTATTCACTCAGTGGCGAAGCTAGCCAAAAATTGTTGGTCCTGCTATATGGACAGGGCCACGCCCTTATTCAATTGGAAAAGCCTATGGACAAAAATTCTATTTTGCAGATGATTTTTTTCTTAAATTCAGTAAAAAGCAAATTTTAAATCGATGTCTATCTTTTGAAAAATAAACCCATACTTAAAGACGTGCTTTAGGGTGCTTACTTTTCAAACAAATCTATGTTAAATTGTTGTAAGCCTCTACAGCTGAAGTAAAAGTTCAAATTGGTGATAACTAAATTTGACGATAAAAGGGGGTAGGGGTGGCATTTGAAGTTGCATATCATATATTTGTGGTATTCCAGATTTTGGTCTTATAAACCTGACCAATCTAGATACTCTATTAAAATAATTTTAATAAACAACAGAGTTTAAAGTCGGTAGGGGCAAGTTCACATATTCTGCAGAACAATTATTCTGCAGCTGATAAAGAGAGGTACAATCGAATAATGTGTCGCATTATCAATGAAAACAACTTTATTAGATAAACCATTAGACGAGAAAACAATTCAGGTAGAAAAATGCAAATTCCGCTGAAATTGGTTTATTCTCCAACTCGAAACTTTCAATCACACAACAGTAAATTCAATTATGCTTTCATCGTCCTTGTCCAAGTCTAAGAAAATTTTATTTAGGCCACCATGATATACCGTGCCTCAAACGATCGTACAAAGGCCGAAATCAGAGTGCCTCATACAGCCAATTCTTGTTGTTTACATTTCTTTCTTGCGAACTTTGGACTCTGCAGAGCTCTGTTTTGTTACAAATAAAATTTATGCAGCTCAACTGAGGCAAGTTTTGCTGTCAATAATAATATCATTGGTATTGCCAAAGCAGAAAATCCGCATTCACATCGCCTCGCCATAATACTTGAACTGGCCTCCTTGCTAGTATCTCATAGCAGAACGAGAATGCACAGGGCAATTCTTGCAGTCCTGCTCTCAGAAATAGCAGGACCAAAGGTTTTCAAAACAATGCTCTTTGACCTACGTAGGTGAACCCTCGACCAATCAAATCACAACTGCCTACGAAATGTTATGATGGTCATTTCGACGAGGTCCTGCTCCCGAGATTGAGCAGGACTGCTCTTTGTTCTAGACTATTGTGAAGCAGGACTAAATTCACAAAAGCCCATTGTTAAGCAGGACCAAACATAGGGTATCATAGTTATGAGCAGGACCAAAATACAGGGCTGCCGTAGAAGAGAACAGGACCTTGAGATTAGCACGGGATGCCTGTATCAGCTGGCGGAACTGGGGACTGTTTATCAAAAAGAATTTGAAACTTCCTTTTTGCAAAGAAGAAATTGTTTATTGTTTACAGTAAATCTTATCTTTGGAAATTCTTGGTCCTGCTCAGCAGGACCAGCAGGACCTTTGGCTTCGCCACTGTATTCACTGTGAGTATATAACATGAACAATCACTCTTCGCACCCTTTAACTTCAAAAGTCTCTCAAACTTTATGGAAAGAGCTTCCTATAAAATAAATGCAAGTAGACGTTACCAAGATAACATAAGAGAATATTGACGCTATCTTGACGTTACTTATAGTGCTTTACCAAATAATAAATATGATTCCGGCGAAAGATGGCATTAGAGAATAGTTACTCTAGGATTTTTTAGGACAATTAGTTAAGAATACGACTGTTGAGAAAGCAAATAAAGAATGTTGATACAGCCATCTCTGCAAGAAAACAAGGCTATACCAGATGGACAATTCCTTTGAAAGGGAGAATATCATCCTAAATAGAAATTGGACAAAGGTTAGTACAAGAAGGCTCTTGGCCAAGCATACGAGGCGTAGTTAATAGAAAATCTGCATCAACCAAAGTTTGAAGACAATAAATATCTTAGAGCATTCCCAAATTATGAGAAATTGAGCATCAATACAGTAAATATTACTTTGCTGAAGCAGCATGGAATTTTGAAGCTAGAAAAAATTGCAGAAAAATTCCTGCAAGCAGTGGTGGCGCCAGGGGAGGGCTAGGGGGGTTACAGTCCCTCCGTCGAAAGCATCTAGCCCCCCTAATCGGGGGAAATTTTAGGTTCTTGGCGGAGCAACTTTGAGAAAATAATGTACGAAAACTGCATATTAAAGTCATTTTAGCCCTCCTTTCGGAAGCTCCAGTCCCTCTGTCGGAAGATTTCTGGCGCTATCTCTGCCTGCAAGAGATTCCCCAGAGCTTCTGGCATGTAAGGAATATCTGGTCTTGCGATATCTCCTAGAAAACACGCCCATCATATAGCTAAATCCTACAAAAGCCACCAAACAAATACCTTAAAAAGGCACCGTGCGTATTGTGATGCGTCAAAAATTTTTGAAGGAGTAGCAGAGAAGCTCATAAGGAGTGCTTGAAATCGCCACTAGTAAAAAAGAAAATGTGTTATCTCAAAGAACAGTTAACAAGAATTTGCTGATTGACAATATCAATGAGATATATACAATTGATTCTGAGGAATTATTGTAAAATTGAAACATGAAGATAATGCTTGAATTAATTATTTTTGTCCATAAAAGAGCTACCAAAAGACTCTTTCCTTACTTCTCTCTTGTTTACTTGCAGAATACATGACCAGTTATTGCAGAAAAATACGGGAGAAATGCAGTTTTAATTCCTGTGTACAAGCCTTTGGAACATTGTAGGAAACTCAAGGCTGTGTTTCTGTGCAAATAACAAGCTTCAAAGAGGTGTAGCTTGGTCTTAACCAATCAAAAGAAAGGAGCTTGATCGAATCCAACCAGGTCACAGAAGAGATACTTCAGCATTTTATCAGTAGATTAAACGCTTGTGCATGCAAATACTATCTTTATAGACGAAATTTCATTTACATTTTCATATAAACTGATACAACTTTTTACCAGAAAAATGTTTGTTGAAGAGTTTTAGTATTTTCCCAGTAGGGATGGGACGTAAAAGAAATAGCAAAAATTATGTGTGATATTCGTTGAGGGAAGTTACACTGTACCCGGTCATGTTTTGAAGCACATATTGGCTTAACAACTAAGCATTTATATAGAAATATGAATTTAAAAAAAATGTAAGCTGAATCACCATATTGATCGTCATCATTAAGCAGTAATTAGTATCTACATGTTTGATGATTTAAAATGGCGTAAAACTATAAACAAATAAACTCGTGTTTTTATTGATAGCTTGTTTGATCAACTGTGCCAACCCTAGAAGACGCTTGCTAGCCAGTTATTGAATCCATCTAGTCTCGGCGAGCAACACAAAATAAGTATTGAAACTCCAAGGCAATTCCAACTCTATATTTTTCGTCATACAACAAGTCTTGTAGCACACTTTTTACAGTTTTAACATACGTTGTTGTTCTAGATTTGACAGACTCAACTCTAGACACATCAACAATTGCTTCCATATTGCTAGAAAATGTTGAAAATGAACTAAAGTTCAAATTTAAATTGTCCAATAACCTAATTGCCTTATAACTCAATAGTTCCTTTACCTGATTGTAATCATCTAGGGCAAGACATGCAAAAACTTCAAAATAAACATATCGCGATTGTGGTTTAGGATTTTTTTCTTACCTGTTATTTCTGCATGGAAATATCTTCTCCATGAAATGGTTAGCTAAATCACGTCAAGTTTACTTGCCTTAGCATCGAAATAAGATCAGATCAACTGAAAAGTATTTGTATTACTTTAAAGACATTAATCGTGGTTCATGACAAGTTTCGAAACATTTTGTTTAATATCATTACATATTGTGCAAGTATTATTATTTCCTATATCAATCATAACAAAATGCTTTGTGATATATCTTCAGTTAGTTGATTCCATTCAAAACTCAATCTTAAGGTGACTACTGTTTAACATATGAGTGAGAATGTTTCTTAAAACTCATCAAAGTATACCTGCGTCGCTACCAAAATGACGTCACGATCTAGCTGTCAAGTGGCAATCTTAGTTATCCTATCAAAGTTTAAACTCAGATACTGTTACCTTTGATCAAAGGTATTGCTTAAATTTGTATTACCTAATGACAACAGCAAACTTATGACTTTCAAAAATGGCCTGAACAAATGATGTTAGACCAAAATCTAAATAAGTTGTCATTTTATTGATGAAAAAAGTTCAAAATCACTCAAATAAGCGCTTAGATTATCAAAATAGTATTGGACAACTTTTAAAAAGAAGCAGACAACACTATATGCTCCTGCTAAGTTGTTGTCAAATATGGATGAAACAAATTCAATGCTAGCAATCAAGATGCAATTCAACATATCAAATTATACTCCTTATTCTTGTGTTTTGGTATAAAAAAGGCTAAATCTATAGGGTTGATGAAATGGAAAATGAGAATGTCCCATAATGGTTATCATCCAACTTTCGAACAAATTTTACTAGAGCATAAAATAATAATTTTGCACACAAATCTATAATATACTTTGTAATTTTCAGAATAACCAATGGTTAAGAACCAATGAAAAAATGCCACCAATGAGGGAATTTCAGTATGCTTTGGAAACCTTTCAAAAGAAAGCAATGAAGTCAGATTATAGAATGCTTCGATTTGAAATTGTTGCGTAATGATCACCTTATGCAAAGAATTCAAAGTTGCAACTTTGAGTTGTCCTGTTCTAGACACCAAGGCAAGTGCACTTCTGCCTAGAAGATATCCAGCCTACACGACAGACCGGTAAATGATTATTTAACTTAAGATTTAACTCTGTCTTATGAGGATATTATTAAAACTCTTAGAGGCTAAGAACATTTAAGAACAAATCACAGAACGATTAGAAAGGGAAGCACATGACTATTAAGGTTGCCCAAACAATGCCACTTGCCCACTGAGAATGTTACTACTGGAGTCCTAAGGTGAAAACGAACTCCTTCTCTCTACACAGTAGTGGCTTAAAGTTTTTTCCACAATCTGGGTTGCATGTTTTGCTCGTCGTTTTTGATCTACAAGACCGAGGAGGCTGTTCTCTATTTTTCGATCTATGTTCTGACGTTTTATACTCTGAAGAGTGTCATACGAAAAGCTTTAGTAACACATTTCAAAATTTTTGCCCTTGTCAAAGCCATTCATCATTGATTGCTTTCTCTACTTCAAAATAAACTTGGTTCTTTTATCAACATTAATAATATAAGAGACAATGAGAGCCTCACTTCTCAGTTCTCTCATAATCGTAATTACTGTAGAGCTCAGAGACAAAACTTGCAATCATCAAGCCCTACAACCAGTCCTACAACCAGCCTGTCCTCAGGACATTGAGATATTCTACTCAAGATTGTTGTCCTGGTCCCATTTGCCGATTACTTGGGCGAGTCATTGTTTATTTGCCAAGAATCGACGACAAACACATCTAGATGGCAGAAACTCTTGGTTTTGACAACGGAATACCTTCAAAGCGGGTGCCACACCCCAAACGTGGACATGACATTAGTTTTACTTTAGACCTATTCCATGAGCCTTTGTTTCGCTACTGCCTCATTTTACGGACGCTACAGCAGAATCTAGTTAGACCTTAAACCTGGACCATGTACAATAAGGCTCTTCACGCTTCTGCAACATGGCTTTTGACATAATGCATTTCTTTAACTGTTCTCTATTGCAGGTTTATTGAAACAATAGGAGTATATTTGTGAAGATGAGGTGACGTCGACTAGTTGTACTATAATAGGAGTGAAGATATTTGAAAAAAGGCGAGTGAATATTCGATGCAAAAAGGACAAACAAGAACTTGCATGCATTGTCGGACACATGTATAACATTAAGTTTGCACGAAGTGACAATGAAGTTGTGAATGTGATTGTTGTTTTGTCAAGGCGGCAGTGAATGAAGAAGACCAAGGGGACGACCACAAACTGCATGGAACAAAAATATATCCAAAACTGTACAGGAGAAAATTTGCCAGCAGCCATAAAATCGGTACGGAACAGAGATGAATGGAGGGCCCTCACGGAGATCACAGCAGCGCAATTTCCGCCTTCTGACTAGAAGGACGTCAAAGTATGATTGAAAAAGAAATTGAAGCCATGAAAAGGAGAGGTTGTGAAGTGCTATAAAAAGGAATATTTTGAATAAAGTTGACTGCAGTTGACCTACATTGTCGGTAGCTTTGCTAAGAATTTAAACGTGAAGTGCTTTGAACAAAGTTAAATAAAACCCTAAGGGCTCTTGTCATTGAAAGTAATTAACAACAACAGAACACGATTTTGTAACTGATTCTCTATGGTAGCTTTGGTGTACAGAACAAAGATGGTAACAAGTTGCAACTTCTGCTAATAAGGCATTAAGCAAGAAATTAATGTCTTCAGGATGTGTCTAAGATTTCAAACAATATTGATATGTTTCAAACAGACTAACTATATATAAAATTTCAGGAGTGTAGGGAAAGCCATGGACAATAATATCTTTGGGATAAACATAAGCAATTATCCTAACTAAAACAAGATGACTTCTCTTAAGCTTATCGAATACACACTTTCTTTATAATAACAACCCTTATAAGAAACATCAGGAAAAGATTTTCCCAAAAAATAAGAACAACATAGGAAACAAGGCAGGCTGAAATTCAACAAAACTCAAGAAATAAAATACCAGCAAAAATTAAAAATGAAAGAATAGGAACAGAATAACAGAAGGCGATAAGCAAAATAGCAATGTTTACTTTTTCAAGCAGAGGTTATGTCCGGACACAACATAAGAAACACATGAAGCGGAAATTTTGCGAAAAAGTAAGAAATACTAGACTAAAACTAGAGCCAAGTATTCTTATAGAAGAGCTTACAACTTTTCAGCAGTTTATTCTGACAACCACAGATTTGCTGTAGGAGAGGTTTTCTTCGTGAAAAAACTTTTCTTGGAAAATCGATTTCTCTCTTACATAGAATCTGGAAGATTGCAAATAATTTGTAAAAAAAATGTGTCAAAGTATGATTTGCTATCAGTGGGACTCATTATCAAACAAGTGTGAGTTTTTCGACAAATAACAAATACAATTCAGCACTATATTGAGATAAAGACCTTGCAAGTTTTCTTAATATCTTAAGTGTTATTACCCCAGAAATATTTCGTAGCCTCCAAATGCCAAGAAACGTCACGGAATAGATAGTAAACTAGAGAAAGTGAGATAGATTTGCATGGGGATAAAATCCGATTCAGAAATTAAAGGTCAGCTCAAATAAGATCAAATCCCGTGTCCAAATTACTGGCCAGCTGGAATAAGCCAGTTAAAATAGCTGACAAGTTCCTTATTTTACGTGCATGCTTTGCGGGCGTGCAATATTCTCATTATGTGTGATGTGATATGTACAGATTTCAGGGTTCCAATCTGTAGATTGTATTGATCAAAGTTTCGATTGATTCACCCGAGTTTTGTTACGTGTAAAGATAAAGCCCCGTTTCGAAACTATTGTGCAAGATATCACATAACGAATATGAGGTCACGTTTCAACAAGCCTTGATGTGATAGCCAACGAAAAGAGGCAACATCTTACTCAATAGTTTTGATACAGCTTTCCAAGTGACTTATCATTATATTGTAAACAATTGAATGGAGAAAAACTTGTCATCCACCTCCCCCATCCCCCCAGGCTTTGTAGAATACAGACTGATATTTAATGTGCAATTAAGGTTTGAAATGTTTTCTTTATCGCTGGGCGAAACCTTGATCGTGACTCTTATTAAAGCATTCTCGAAAATTACTATATCTAAAAAGCAAGAGCACGTATTAACCTTTTTGGAACGATGGCCAGGAAGTACGAAATCGTAAACTGAATATGATGAAATGAATTATAATGAAAAATAGAGGGAGTTCATTTCTTCATCGCGATCAAACTTGCGATTATCAAAATAGCGTTAATTTCTTTATCGCGATCAAACTTGAGATTATCAAATTTTCAGATCTTCGACTCTCAAGATAAACTTAGTTGTGCAAATTGAGTAAAGAGGTAAATATAACAAATAAATAAAAGAGAGATTTTGACAAAGTTACAAACAGGGTTTCAATCTTCTATTCGTAATCAACATTATTGAGAAATGATATTATGATAAAAAAAACAGGAGAATATTTTGTAATTTAGCTGCTGAAAGTTCAATATGAAGTCTTGTTTTACAGATGCAATTCCTGTCAAAAGTCTTGGAACACTGACGTCAGTTTCCAAGGGTGAAAATCAATCATCCCCCTCTCCCCCACGGAACCATGTTGGTTTACTATGAAACGGGTTAGGTTTTTATGTAACACTTACTTTTGCGCTTCTTTTATGACATTTTTCTAAATTATCAACATTGTTTTAGGGGGAGGGGGCGAAAGGAGTAATTTATTTAGGAAAAGGAATGAAAGATATAAAATGCAACACAAATTGCTGGTTGTTCCAAGTACTTTGGCAGGCATTGTACATTTTACCGTAGAGGTTGTCACTTATCTAGTTTATCTAGGGTTTTCTCTGACCAGCGGGCCAAAATCAGCCCACTTGAGAGTGTGCTCCGATCCACAGGATCAATTTGAAAGTTAAAATAATGAGAATCAGACGAAACATTTTAATGATTCCCAAAAAGTTATTAATGTTGAAGAGTTTAACCTACAACAAGAAGTTGTAGGGAGTCAATCTATGTTTTGATTGTTTTTATGCCCACGTGGACAATGATATAAAATAATTCCTAGATTTTGATAAGTTGATCAAACCTGTAAATACAATGGTATATTTTCAAGTTTCAAATACTTTGAAGTTTAGTGCCTTTATACAAGCACTGTTGCATTGTTATCCACACATTTATCTAAAGAAAATTAGCTTATTTCTTTTATAAGGAACCCAAGGCTGTTCATGTTTTATTTTTTAGAATGAAAATTAATTAGATGTAAAGATTTTTATACACCAAAACAGAGATAGCGTATAACGTCATTGATATTTTAAGGCAATACTGCTATAGTTTGACTGTTCCGGCCCATTTTTGTCATCAAAGTTGGCCTTGTGTCGCCCCTGAACTAAAATGAGTTTGAAATCTTTCATGGAACTGGTGGCCGAAAATTAAGTTTTGGCTGGCGGAGTATAACAGTCATTTGCACCATGAGAAACCTGAAATTTCGATGAATATGTGAATGCCTTTATGAGATTTTCCTATCTAAGTCTATCGTAAATTCAACCACTTCGACTAGTTAAAGCTTCGACATGGCAAGTCAATCGGAAAGCTCGTGATAACCAAAAAATCATTGATTGTAGCAAACTTTAAATAATATATAATATTCCATAACATAATAAACTAGTCTGTATATACAATATGATTTTAATATCGATACAAGCGAAGCGATTAAAAAAATTCTACATTATTACACATTTCTTTTCATTGTTTGATATATTCTAATATACTTAAATACAAATGTCTTAATTACATAGTAAGCACCTACATTTTAAATTTAAATATCTATTTTAAATACATACTAAGGAAATATGATTGTTAACGTACACAATTTCAGTGAAGGTATGCTGTTTAACAGCATATAAAAACAGTAACGTCTGCCATGCGATTAAATACATAATACTTTTTGTCGAAGTTCTGCTTTGCATAAACTTTAACAGGTTGTCAATATTCTACAGCCTTCGATGGTGCTTAACTTGCAGTTTTAGGATATCGTTTGAGGGCAGTTCAAAATAAGGAAGGTTGTATACAAATAGGGAAGGGTTACGGAGAACTGGATAGCAGTCAACTGAAAAGTTGGAAGGTATATTCATTAACGTTCGAAAGAAAGAAATACGGGTATGTTAGTAAGGAAACACAGAAAAATTAAGGATACTTCAAAAGTAAACTTCTAGTGAAAATAACCCACTAGTCAGTACTGCTGAAACGTTATAATCAACGCCATTCATATAGGCCATTTCATTTGAAGCGAAATTTCATTTTAGGATTCGTTTATGGTATCTGTCTATTACTGAAGCCTACTCTAAATAGAAAGGAAGTCAGAAGGTCTTTAAATACACGATTGCAGGCTTTAGGTATTAGTTCACAGATGCTGAATTATAATTATTTAAACTTTACCTAGACTTGTTCTTCAATTTTCAAAAACTTTCCTGAGTTGCTAGAATCGCCTGTGTGTACCATCTTCCTCTTTTTTCTGCAAGGCTCTGATTCTTTCGTTCCAGCCTCATCAAGAAGTTCTTGGAGGTACTTGATATATTTGATTGCAGCACGGAGAGTCTCAACTTTCGACATTCGCTTTTCGGATACCTCAAGCGGTAGATGATCTCGTAAACGAGCGTAGCCTTCGTTGACTGTTCGAACTCGCATTCGCTCCCGTTCGTTTCGCTTACGGATGAATCCTGTCTCGAAACCGAGCTCGTGAAGAAACGGTAGCGGTATCATAGGTACGGAGATGCTGCTTTGCGCTGCTAGTGATGTGTAAAGTGGGGTGTGAAAGGTGTTGTACGCTTCCATGCATATTGGAGTAGGCTGGATGACTTGCGCTGATTCTCGTTGCTCGTAAAATGGATCTATGTTCTCTTGCGAGAAAGATGCAGTTCTTTCGAAAGGCAAAAACTCATAATTATGTTCTACTGGTGGAGCAGTAAATGCGCTGTTCGGAGAGCAATGCAGTGAGGTGTTCATCTTGTTACGTCTTGTAAAGGCCAAGTGGTCTTCAAGCGAAATTTTCTTTGACTGTTGCTCTGATTAGAATCTGACGTGAACCAGAAACTTCAGGGTTTCTTCTGCAAGCCCAACAGTGTGACTTGCCGAGCAGGTTTCAATGGGAAAAAGCAATTTGCTAGGCACAGCGCACGAATACAGTTGCTTCAACAATTCAAGTTCGATGCCAGAATTGGAATTCTGTTCTTGCTGATGAACAACCAAGAATCCAATATTCAATCAAGATGCAAAAAAAGATTCTCTGATGACAGAATCCCGCTACGAAAGACCTCCGGAATGAATTTAGTTGAAATTTTCTTCTTCCGAGAAGAAAATATGAACACTGAAGTATGCTCGAGGAAATCTGAAAATATTGACGGGTACATCCCCTTTTATAGCAAAATGTCTTCGTGAAGGGTTCTTTAGAAAATACAGCTGAAAAAACCCATTGCCTCTATGAAGAATAGTATTTGCATTTTATTAGCCAATGAGAGAACGGATAGACATGAGGACGAAAGGATGAAAAAGCTACCACGCACCATATCAACTCATAAGGTCTTTGTTCTTTTGTTCGCTTCACAATATGAGACATAGAGACCTAGTGACAATAACTTTCGTAATTAGGAGCTGGTTTATCTCAATAATGACGTATTCTTTTGATGCTTCGAAATTCCCGGCTTACGGCTGACGTATTCTATTAGCGCTCAGTGTTTAAATCAAACTCTAACGAAATATTAAATTAGCAAAAGCGGATTTTAGATACACAGTTATTTTGATTTTTAAAGACTCATCAACTGTTTGATTTTTCAAATCGTTAATTTAAAGGCTAGATGAGAAAGCAACCGGGAACACAACAATACCTTTGAATGATAGTATAGTAACTGATTTGATAAAACTTTTGTAAATAAAAATTTCAAGACTGCATGGTTGGCAGTAAATTTCTTACAACACTCGTCTGAGTATAAAACGTTGAGAAATTACCGAACAAGAATAATTAACTTTTTTATAAATTTTCTTGACCATTCCCCTTGTTGGCTTCAAACAATGAAAAATGCTTGCTTTAGATTTCCAAGAAATAACTTTTTAAAAGAGGTCGGATGGCAATCTTCTATTATGAATGTGCGAATAAACTTGTAGGGAAGAAATTAAGGAAAACACATTACAACAAGATTACAACCTCGCAGATTACAACTAAAATAACCTACACAGTGTGTAGCATGATATAACCAGTAATTCCTAAATGAAGTAGGTAGAGAAGGAACTAGAAACAAGGACAGCATACAGTAACATGCCATTGTCGTCCTCTGTTATCTTCTAAATGAGATAGGAGCATTTAACGATCTGTTCTTGTATAGACGTTTTTGGTTGAGGCATTTAAAGGGGGGCAACCAAGCAGGGTGCAACTTGTTAGGTTGTAGGGAGTTACTATTCTTCCCTCCCAAAGATATTGAATCGTTTGGTCTGATCTGAAATGAAATTTGAATGTCAGAAAGTCGGTCCCGCTTATAGTATAATCTTTCCAACCAGCTAGGATTGGTTTAGATGAAGTCCTTCTTATTTCGTCGCTCGTTGGCTCTACTTGAAGTCACACCCGCGGAAACACTCTTTATTTGCGCTTCTGCACTTGGAACCGCAAAAGCGACCTACTGGGACACAAGGGGACACGTGGGGGAGGGGTAAGAAGGCTTAAAGGGCCGAGATAACCTACGTAAAAAAGTCTTTATTTGTGATACACTTTGAAATACCTTAGCCTGTTTGTTATGCAAAGAGTATCAAGTATTTCTGTTCACAGTAATGTGCTTAATCTTAAGTAGTTATAGTGAGTTATCTCTGTTGTTAAGTGAAAGCATTGAAGAAATAGATATATTCCCTTGTTTCATGGGTTTAATCTTGCTCTCGTTCTTTCTTTGTTCTATTTTCACAAAGGCAAACTTAGCATCAAATTTTGAGACGAGGGCTTTGTCATAACATTGATGTAGAGCAACGAGGTCTTAAAAATTTTCCCGACTTTCCCAGTGCCAGCTCACCAAACGATCTTTGACTTGGACTTGCGTGTGGCTTATGGGACTAGGGGAAATCTTTTTGCGTTGGCGAGTTTATTTTCTGTCGGGTTTAAGAATATTCACGCAAAATTTTATCAAATTTAATCAAATTGAAGTTGCCTGATGATCGCATTACGCATGAAAATCGTAGTAGCAGCTTAGAGCCGCCTTGTTATATACAACAAAATCAAATTTCAAATAATTGGGTCTACGGCAAATCTAGATATTTTGGCCGGCGTCTACGGGAAAAATTTCAGGTCTACTTAGTTTTGGTCTAATTTGAACAATCGTGTGTTAGAAAATATTTCTAGAAGAAAGAAAGAGGAAGTTTGAGGTTAAAATGGGCTACAGTGAGAGAGGGAGAGAGAGAGAGAGAGAGAGAGAGAGAGAGAGAGAGAGATGCGGCACCCGTAGATGAAATCTAAGCGCTTGGTCAAAACTCAAGGTATAATTTATGCAGTATTAGCCTTGCTGCAACTTTTAAACTTATCATTCTCAAATTCAAAGAGGAAAAAGTTAACAGCGAGTTCATTGGTGGTTGCGCTATGAAGCCTGGTCGAATGATCACGGCCAGATTACGAATAGTCTTGCGTATTGAAAGCAGATTATTAAAACAAACATCTACACATCCAGCTGGGGTTATCAAGGACTACAGAGTCATGTGTCTGTTTATCAAATAAAACATCATTGCAACTTGATATGATGAATTGTAGAATCTACTTTAATGATAACGGACCGAATCTCCGCAGAATGTGAATCTCAGAATCCTCTCCTAAAATAGATAGGGTTTTTTTTATTAGACTAAAGAATATTTGAAGGCATTGCCTTATCTAAAAATATGCCTAATTAAGTCCTTTAAATTCTCGTTTCAGAGAGTAGATTTTTCTTAGATTCTTTTGGCTCCTTGCACTAAAGAAACTGTTCTTTTTTAATGGTTTGCGTCCTAAATTCAAAAGCCTTTCAATGTATTCGCTCTTCAGTATATAACCTTGTTTGTTTAACGGCTCTTAGGCGTCGCGTGTTGGAAACATTTTGCAATGATAGACAGAACGAATGATAAAAAACCTGCAACCGTCACGAAATACAATATCCATGGCCATTATTTTGGGCTCAAATAGGTATGACAAATCGATTCTTTTGTGGTCTAAACGCTGAAGCAGTAACAGGGGCGTGGGAGAAAGGTCGCTAAATGTGGGAATTCGATTGTCAAAATGCAAACAGAAAACGTCTGTAAAATCCATTCGTATGCGTGGCCACGTTTTAATGTGAAAAATGTTGCTTGGGTTCTAACATTTTCTTTACTGAGATGCTTGTTTGATGCCTATGGCTACCTTGTTAAGCAAATCGCAACACGAACAATAGGATGAAACTCTATTCTAAATTGGCTTGTCGCAAGTTCAATCTATCTATGCAGCGAGGTACATTCCCGCAATAGAACGGCTACTTGAAATGTAAATATCGGTATCGCTTGCGAGCTACAAAAAGCAATCTCTTTTGATAGCTTAAAACATCAATTAAGAAAAATGCTGATTAAAATATCGTGATTGAAGCAAGTTGGAAGAGAAGCATCCGGGGATCGATTCATAATATAGATTAAAGTTCACGCTCTGAGCCAATCTGTATTGCAGATGAAGACATAATTAATTTTTTCTCTTAGAAGGGGGAGTTATGCCTTTCGAGGCATTGCGCTTGGCTTGAGATAAACCCCCAAAATTTCAGTTATTATGTACTGAGTGTATTGAAATAACAATTTAAGGTATCATTACGAATATGCAATTCTAGATAAGTTCAAATTTAAGCAATCGATAACTGCAAGAGCGTGTACAAAGGTTTGCGATACATAGTAGAAAAGAAAGTCGTGTATGGTCTCGAGGAATATTTAAATATGTCTTTCGAGAAATTTCCTTGAGTTGCAACGAAAAAAATAGAAAAGTTTGCGTCCGGCATAAACTGGAACAAAAACTATCGATTAAAGGTACTGCCACTGTGGTACTGCTCAACACAACGAAAAACAACAGGGATTAATAAATGCAAGATATTAAGAAGAATCTTGCAGACGCTGTTTAATAGTTTCGCACATTCTAGAAAAAAAGTGTTATTGCATTCCTCACGTGAAACAAATATCATTATATGCCGACAGGTTAGATGCAATGATATTCATATGCTATGAAAGCTTGAGATAAACATTAGAGAAGACTATCAAGCAACATTTGGCAGCTAATGATCACGGTCGGCATTGACTTTATATGTGTGAATGAAGAAAAGGCCACTGTAGCAGGCTGCTCGACGGGCTCCAAGGAGTTCTTGCGGCGAAAAGTCGATAAAAATGTAGCAAATATGAAACACCGCAATACGCCGAGATTAAACAACAATAAATACACTTAAATCAGTGAAGGCTTTATACTCTAAATCAGTGATTGACTTTATAGTCTGCCCTTAAATATTACAAATACCCTCCCTCTTTCCATCCACCAAATAAAGCATAGACTTTAAATTTTACCCATAGGATAGTCAATCATTACAAGATAAGAAAATCGATAAGAATTCTAGTACTTCGTTTACGAGAAGCTGAACACGAGAAATTACTTTTCCTGCATTATTGAAAAATTTTACCAGTTTTTTGCGGGAATTTTGCATGAAAAGCGATCGACGTACCGGAGCTAGGCTTGTTCAACTCTTGCTAAAGCACTTACCCATCGCAATGAATTTTCAATGTAAGGCGATAGAAGAGGATCCAAGAAGGAAGCTGTTTTCTATAGCAAAGGAAATCATCATTGAGAGAAGGAGGATAACGACACGCCGCAAAACGAATTGCGAAAATTTGCAAGAATTATGGCAGTAAAGTGAATGTTATTCGACAATTTGAATTTCGAGGGGAAAGAAAAATTAGTAAGAATTATGAAAATTAGGAAATATTGAAAGCTGCTCATACAGGGATAATTATTGAGAGAAGCTTTCTAGCTATCAAATTATTGGGCAGTTTTATTATCATTGCTTGGCAGTAAAATATATATATGAAGTTGAAGTTTGGCAAAATACGCTGAAATTAGGCCGCTGGCCTGAATCTCTTAATATTGCATGAAGGAAATGAACTAAAAACGGCGCGAAGGAACTGCGCAAAAAGAAGAATGGAAGAAAACGAGAAATTATCTTGAGATGCGACATAAATGGAACAAAAGTCAAACGAACTCATATTTCGCCCCGGTATACAATCATTCATTCAAATAAGTGTTACATAAAAAAATGTCGGATTGAAGACAAACATTTGTGCTTAAGAATGTCACTCTAGAAGGCAGAGCTTCCGAGAACCAAATGCGAAATGGCAATGCCAAGCAGCATAGTGACAATACCTCAATGCTATAAATATCTGTTCTTGCAAATTAGAACATAAAAATTGCATTGCGAAATCGTCAGTTGTTGCCTGTATCGGAGCCCTCGAGGTGCTTTGTATGTTGGACTAGCGCAATAAAGGACTTGAAAACATTGTTTTAATAGCTGGCTAGCTGAACACACACACACATAGAGCTTCGATTACGGTTTCGCTGCTCGTGTGGCTTTCCCGTTCGCATCCCTCCTAGATACCGTTATTTGAAGAAAATATACCGAGCGTTTTATTTACTTTTTAACATATAAAGCTAACTTATAGTGTGATTTG
This sequence comes from Rhopilema esculentum, assembly GCF_057945365.1. Lineage (NCBI taxonomy): Eukaryota > Metazoa > Cnidaria > Scyphozoa > Rhizostomeae > Rhizostomatidae > Rhopilema > Rhopilema esculentum. Next base: position 4,703,304 of record NC_142831.1, read on the forward strand.
ATTATACAAGGTCGAGGGGGACAATAACTAGCAAGGGCTTTGCAGTGTACCTAATGTGACGCCATAGCGGGCAAAAATGCGTGTAACAAAAAGGTTATAACAAAAATGAGCAAGAATAAAAAAATCTAAACAAAATTTGAAAAGAACTGATAAAAGGTTTAAGGCTTCGCAAAATGTGATGGCAAGTAAACCGATCGGGTGATTATGATAAAAATGTTTCTTCCAATTCTAATTTGTATTTGTTTTTATCAACGCTTGCAGTTTTACTAAAAACAGTTGTAAGAAACAAAGAACAGCTAAGCATACTCAAAGAAGACAAGAAAAATTGTTAAAATGCAATAGAAGTGACATGGGTGGTCAAGAGCTTCAAACATGCAGCAAGCTGCAAAAGGTTCAAACATTGATCGCCTTACAGGTGCAATCATTATCAAACAGGTAGCGACTCAGGAAATGAAACAGAATAAACCTTTAACTAAAGCTGTTGCTCTTCAAAAACCTTCTTGATTCTCGATGGTCTCTAGCATATCCAGTGGAATAGCTGCAAAAGCAGGTTGTTGAGTGTTTCAAGAGAGGCTCAACGGAGCCAAAAATCTAGAGATTTTCCTCGACCAAGTCATTATTTGAAATTTCAGCACTTGGTAGGATTCTTTATACTTATTCAACGATGTTTAAAAGTAAAAAAAGCTTTTTTTATATAGAAAGGTAGAAAGAGGGGCCTCTGTTTGAATATCTGCTGGTGCAAAAGGTTGCACATGAGTCTGTGAACTGAGGATTCATAGCAAACACACATTTTTACAGGTGAAGAAGGCAAGTGCAAATTTTTACTAACGGTCAATTGAAGATCACTTTAGTTTGTCATCAGTGAAGATATCTGTTACAATTTGGTGCAAACCCATCTGATTTTATCTGTTGTCATAGTTCTCTTGGTTTTATTTAGCATGCTGATGTGTAACCTGAGTAAGTTAACCGTTGTATAAAAGTTATCGGCTTTCTGGAGATAACTTCTACAAGCCCATGACCACAAGTAGAAACTTTATTTGTCCAATATATGGAGGTATTCGTTATTAGAAGGTGACCATTAAGTAGAGAGTCAATTTGCTGAATATTACTCAATTCAGTTCCAACTGAAAAATACAAACGAATTCAATTTACCTTATGAATTGAAGAAAACCATCTTATGTCTGAGTGTTCTTGTAATTTACGATTCCTCATCACTATTGCCCTTTGTAATCACTTCCCTGAGACCTAAGAAAATATGTAAAAAGAAATCATATATATATATATATATATATATGATAATTATGATAATTATGATAATTATGAGAAGAAGATTCACATCGATAAATATAAAAATTTAATAGGTTAAATAACAAAATAGTAAAGTAAGGATTTCAAAAGTAAGCAACCTGTAAAATGAGAAAAATTCCATTTGTAGACAAGACAAGAGCAGTGAAGTACTCAAACTACTGTCGGAGAAATCACGTAAGAATAAAATTTAAATTAGATTTAAAGAAACGAAATTAAAAATAAACTAGCTAATGTTACTTTTTGATATATAATGATTAAGACAAGCGATAAAAACAATGAAGGGATAGAAATTCTGAGTGTTGCAAAAAATAACTTAAAATCAACTTTTCACCAGTCCCGCTGTTGATGTGTAAGGATGTTTGAAGCAACAGAATTTGGGCCTTTTGATGATATTTCTTTAGGCTTTTGCCTTGAAACATCAAATTATGTTTGTAAGAAGTTTACGTAACCTCAGAGGGGCGAGGCATCCATCTAAAATGTTTTAACGTAATGCCGTACACGCATCAAGCGTTATTAAAATAAAAAAGAGATGATCATGTCATTTCAACGCTGACAAAGGTGGGTGAATAATAATTATGGATAATGATTACACCCAAACGTAACAAGGCCGCTAGAGGCTGGAAACAGTTGAAAAGTAAAGAGAATGCTGGTTTTTTAAAATAGAAAAGATGTTTATAAAAAGAATCAGATCTTAATAATGCTTCGTTCCTCGATCCGCTTCATTAAGCTTCGACGAGCTTCGCTTTATACAAATAGCAGATTCTTAATACACGTGGCTCGAACGTAATAAACGGGCAGTCTTGAATAAGGATGTCATTAGTGGACAAATTTTCAAAAGGCGGGGACGGGGGAAACTAGTGGCAAAACGGACAAATATTACCATTAGTTCGAAAACTAAGGGCCCACAGCCTTCAGAAGCCACAAGGAAGCATTCTTTACTTTGTTATTTTACCTTGAAATTGGTATTTTGGATATGATAAAAAAGTTCAAGGGACCCCAAACCTATATGATATACCAGTCCAAATTCCTAGTGCCGTGGCTGCCTCTGTTACACCACTGGTGGAAAATTTTTCTTCTGAACTCAAGCGTAATACCAAAAGGTTTCGATCACTACAATAGCCAATGACTAAAACACTACAGTGCTAGTTTTTTATCAAGGAAAACAGGTGGAGCGTTAGAGCGGCGGAAGACCATTTGGCGGCTTGCGTAGAGAATCGCTGACTTTAGAAAGTGTCGAATTTTGAAATCCCTTTTAGCTGTGATCTAATGCTTTAAAAACGTTTCATTTTTGCCGAAATTCCCTATTATCTCGGAAGGATCACTAAATACCAATAGATATCAAATATAATACTGCATATATAAACAGATGACGTCTGAGACATTACACCCACAGAAAGACAAGCATTTAAATCCATTTGGAAATATTTAGAGAAGCGCAAAGATGGGCGGTAGCCCTCGTTGCAGTATCGAGGTTTTCAAAAGATTGCCATACAACTTAATCTCCTTGCTCACCACAGATGCTTTAAAGCACAGCTTTCAAACCTCAAACAGAAACGATACGCACGCCAAATTCGCCTTAAAAATTCTTTATTTGACGAGTTTAATGTAGAGTTTGATGAGGCTTGCCCAACATGGTTTCGAGATTATGCGGATCTGGTCTAACTTTGAATGCTGTTAACGTCAACGGCATCATTGCGATTACTGAAACTGCTAAAAAGCATCACGAGCAGGGGAATATTGGAGCAAAATTAGGCACGGCAAGAAAAGCCTGGAGATTTGAATTTGTGAATTTCGTGAGCAATCGCCTTCTTATTAACTGAAATACCCAGAAAAACGTAAAAATTGGCGGGGACACGTTCTCGGCAGAATCAATTTTGCATTTCGCATAAATTCGATGAGAAAACATTGGGGGAGGGCTAATATTTTTCCAACGTACCCTTGTGGTGTAATCTTATAATTTTCAATCAGCCTTTACGTAACCAAAAGTTAGTCATAGACCGTCATTTCAAGTAAAACTCGCGTTCTTTGTTGGTAAAGGGGCATTTCTGGTGGTAAAAAAATTGTGATTTAAATTTTTTTGCCTTGTCCCCCCCAGAGCCTAGTGGGTGGCGCCGCCATTGATGGAAAATGCCTGCAACTGCTTGCTGTTCGAATCAAATGTAGAAGTGTGCTTGAGTTTGCAACGGGATGTGAATATTAGCTGGTTGCACCTCCCCTAACGAAATATTTACTTAACAGGTCTGGAAAAGCATTTACCTTGCGAAGAATGAAAGCGATAGGTTACAAGTGTACAGAAGGGCATCAAAGACTCCTGGGAACAAACAAAGATGGGCCTATGTTATCTCGCTGCTGGAGTGCTATTTCTAAAATAGATGCCTGATGTTATGCTTTTGCTTGACAACACAGGTCCACGTTGCGGCCCGCGGTAAGACGTCTACCAACATCTGGGGAAATCGAAACTTTTGCGCTGTCGCGATGCACGAATTAAAACTAAAATAGACTCTCAGAGTGTGACAACATTTTTCAACCTTTGCAATAAAAAATTTCGCATCAAGGTTCAAGAAGAAAGAAATAATTTCGTTGCGTGAAATCAATCACTGTGCAGCTCAAGACCATCTTTGTAGCTGCTTAAAAGAAAACCTTTACAAAACCGATCAAAATAGGCCCATTTTGTGATCGTACATGCAAGATAGACCATTCAAAATCGCGGTTTTTGAATGCACAGCCAATAACAATGATGCGATAAAACGAAAAATTGATAGATACCCTGAGGGCATTGTATGCCAGAGCTTTGGTTAATACTCTTGATATATGTTCTATTTAAAAATTGATCTCTTTTCGTAATAAATCTTAGGTTAACGTGCAAACCAATTATATATGTATTTGACAATAAGATTCTATGATTAATGCAAATGGCATTTTCTTTAAGCAAAAAAACCAAATTTCACTACAATGTTCAATGAGTGAAAGGGTTTTATGAAAATTTACCAGATCAAAACTTTTTTTGGAAGCTTACCAGAATTGATATTCAGGGACCAGGAAGATTCGCCGATTCAGCAAGAGTCTCGTACACTTCTACAATAGAACGATCTTGGATTCTTATGAAACAGAAATGTGTATGACTTCTGATTCATCTTTGATAAAAGATTCTTTAAACATGAGTATCTTTGAAGGACTTTGCGGAAAGCTATTAAGCAATACTATCAAATCCATTTAAAATAGGGAAGATCAAACAGCTGGGAGGATCTGCAAGCAAAGACTTTTTGAACGATTAGTTTCAATTGATCTAGCGAAATATTATATGTGATGAAATACAGTCACAGTACTGAAAACCCCTTCTTGATTCGTGACAATGTTTGCCAAGAATAAAGGAAAGCGTTTCTCGTATGAAATATATGTTTTGCCATAGCAAGCATCTACCTTCCTGTGGAAAAACAGCTACAACCAGAATACAAAGTATTGCAAAACTGATATGACCAACTCGAATTTTATAGCCTTAGGCCATTTAGCTATGAACTGTAATGCTATGAATAATTATCCCTTATTATATTAATTGATAGAATTATACAGTAACTAAATAAAGCTCCCAAGACCGGATGCAGATGGATTTGATCGCATTAAACATTCAAAGCTTTAGTAGATAGCTGCGAAGAAATGAATGGAGATTTATTTGGCCTGACACAAAATATTTATAAGGCAATCATAAATATTAAAGGATGTTTAAGAGAAAGACGGGCCATGTCCGATTAAGTGGCCTGGGCTTCAGCACAAAATTTCACCACTTGTTTCAAGATTTTTTGTTATAATTTTTATAACTGTTATTTGTAAGTGAATTTATTAAATCATGCCTTGCAAAAAAAGCTGTTCACTGCGACCTTCAATAAAAACTATATGGATTCAATCATTTTAATTAGGATTTAGGCGTTTGACAATTCAAGCAGGCATAAATAATCTGGGTGCAAATTTTAAATGCCTTTATATTGGAGAAGAAGCAAAAAACCTTTTCTTTAATTCATCATTAAAAAAACGAGAGACAGTCAGACCAAAGATGGATAAAAGCAGATTATTGTAACTGTAAAAAAGAAGACCTACTTCTACTCAATCAAAAAGCGCTCTTAGCAAATGCTTTATAAACCCTTTAATGTGGGCGTGGCCTTTGTTGTACCCCTCATTTCTCTAAAGCACAGATTAAACGCCAAACATGAGACAACGTTTCTGGACTGTTTGATATTTGCAAATATTTCCAAAAGTAAAGGGAGCACTGCACATGGTCAAAACGTAGAAGGCTGACACTTCTTTGTACTGGCAGAACCCCAGCTGGTTAAAGCACATGAGGGTTAAGAAATTGGGCCTAATTATAAAGCCTGCTCATACTTGGCACCATGTAGAAAATTTGTTCAAATATTCCATGAGTAAACGGTTTTTGTTTTGTCCCCACGTGGTCGAAAATTGATACAAAGTTAGCAGTATCTAGCACAAAGACAGCAAAGTAGTTGGTAACCGACTGAGACGATATGTTATGATAGTGTGCACGTTTTTATTGGAAGAATAGCAGAGTGGAGGAAAGAAAAAAGGTAGACTGAAGTCTGCAATGAAATAAGCCCTTTTGTCTAGCATGAAAAAACAAACATACTTTCAGCATATAGATTCTAATTGATTGGAACAGCAAAGATTAACGTGGTCATTCAAGAATTAGCCTCATTTCGGCGACGAGTGAAAAAATGTCACGGCTTACCAAAAACATCGAAAATCTCAAAATAGGTGGCTTAGCTTAATAGAAATCAGCTGATAAAAGCCGAGAGAATTAATACCTCAAAAAGGTGCGAGATACAGGTGACGCCCGCTGCATAGCAGTGACACGTTGATAAAAATCTTATAGATCTGCTTTGATGCTATAGTCAGTTCACACGAATCTCTTTTAAAAACAAATTAAACTGGAGTGCCGTCTTTTTGGTAATTAAAAAAGCAAAAGGATAAAATAAGTTTGGTTTGGAATCTGCCTAGATAAAAACTATTAAGTTGCTGTTAGTGAGAACGCACAAATCAGCATTTTTAACTAGCCTCGTATTGAGTCAAGTTATCTTACAAGAAAAAAGTGAAGAGTAAATTAAAATGAAACGTTATCTTTCTTCATGTTTACCATTCCCCATGGGCCTTGAACGTTAATATTTCAATTGATTCTTTCTAAAAGCAAAGCAAAAAGAAATTCCCAATACCAAAAAGGTTGCGTCGTAGATTCGAATTGGCTCCATAGAAGCAAGAGCAAAGTTTCAAGATGTAGGTGATATTTAGCACTAAATGGTGACAAAAACAAACAACCAAAGTATACAGAATTTCAAAGAGTAATTATATAGTCAATGAATGTGTAAACAATTATTTTCCTGTATCAAAATTTATTCAACGGACCCTCAGAGTTTGACGAAATTTTGAAATATCAGGGAATATTGTGTAGAAAGCAGTAGTTTTTACTTGCCGGAAGCCCCAATACCCTTTTTTATAAGAAAAATTTCATAAGAACACGAGCTTAAAAATTGGTCAAAAGTTACGAACAAATTGAGAACAAGCTGAGGTTGAGCTACTGTAAAATGCAATTTTTGAACAACTTTTTATCTCAAAAACAAGGATTTTTAGCCAGGTATGGGTGCTTTTTCGGTGAATATTCAAACTTGTCGGCGAATGAAGGTTGTCTCACTCTCTTTGCTGGCAAACCAGACCTGAACACCTCCTCAGAGCGAAAAAACTAGCTATGATACTGCTTACACCCTATTAATTTAAGAACAAATAAAGAACAATTCAGCCTCAGTTTTTCGAGAAAAAAACTAAGTGCAGTCAGCCTGACCTTATATTTAAAGGTTCTTATAAAAAAAAGAGCGTAAAGTTTTAGAAATAGCCAAATAAATTAATAGTAAATCATTCAAATCTTTTCGTTTCTACTTTTAACTTCGCTTCGATATTACAAAGAGGGCAAAGGCGTTGAGAAAAAATAAAATCTCAATTTCAGTCGTTGCTTGATTGTTAACGGCAGCATTTATGCATAATCTAGCCAAATAAATAATTTTGATAATCCTCAAAGATCGCGTTGCCTTGAAGTTCGCAACAGTTTTCTCTTCTGCCAGTCTTTTTATAGGTGGCTTGATTTTGTCTGCATTAAAAGATAATGTAGGCCTAGGCTAGATCCAGAAAAAAACTAACTTCTGTCAGAGTTCAGAAGATGGTTAAACTCGACCACGTCGAAGCTGAAACATCGAAAACTCCTAAATGGTAGAAATAAGAAAGAGATTTGGAGTCATATTTAATAGCTATTCTAAGGGATATGGCTGAGGATCGTCACTTTAAGTGGGCTACATCTTACCTTAAACAAAGATGTGTCACTATGATTTAAGAGGTAATTCCTCCCTCTTCATTAAGCATTCTAAAAAAATACTGTCTTAGATATGTTATCTACTATATATCCTAACTCCAAAAATATAGCCAGGTATTTGCAAATTTTTTGGCTGGAAGTACTGGGGCAGGAGCCTTGTCTGTGTCTTTGACAAAAAGTCAAAAAGTTTGCCTTCAGACGTTAACAAGGTGAGATCATGTCCCCGGGCTCCTTGCTCCACAACTCTGCTCCGCCACCTTTCCACCTTTTGGGAAAATAATCTGCTTGTGAAATCATTGGCACTCAAACAAACAAGGTATCGATGTCATCCGTGGATTCAAGTTATGATCAAAGCACTTGTAACACACGAGCCCATCAATTCTATCATATTTCAGGAGATGATGTACACTTATCATAAAGAAACGGATTCAAAGAAAGAAAGAAACAAGTAACATTATACATTATATTCTTCAGGAAAACAGAAAGAACTCCCTTAAAGGTTAGCCAAGACGAAGATATTTAAGATGATGGATGGGAACGATAAGCCCTGAATTTTTCTTTGAAAAATGATCCATATTTTTCGAATGCATAATCATCTCGAAATGGATTTAAAAGATTCATATCATTTTCCAAGAATTTCACTTGTAAACTAACCAGGTTGCGGTGAGGCATAAGCACAAAGAAGGCGTTTCTTCAGCCATCTTATGGCTAACAACCCTGCCCTAGCGTCTTTTTAACAATCTTCTTTGAAGCCAGAAAGTGGAATTGAAAAGGAAAAGAGTATTGCAGTCCTGCTTAAGCAGTTTGCACATTAGGCGAGGCACCATTTATGAAAATCTAAACACGCGGAATCATAATTTAGAATAAGTAAAATGAAAGGCCTCAACGAAACTTAATTGGAAAAGCCTTAACCAGATGTTCCTCCTGGAATAGAACGACCGATGTAGACTCTTTTTTGTAAGAACTAGTAAATTGAAGTTCAGGCTGGCTGTTCTTGATTTTCTCGAAAATCTGTGGCTGGTTTGTTCTTAATTTGTTCTTCAGGCCTCATTTGCCAACAAAGTGAGCGACACAACCATCATTCATCTGAAAGTTTGAATATTCACCGAAAAAGCACCCACACATGGCTAAAATCCACGTTTTTGAGACAATGTTGCTTAAAATTACATTTTAAAGTAGCTCAGCCTCGGCTTGTTTTTAATATTTTCTTACCTTCGATAAATTTTAAGATCCGTGTTCTTATTAAAATGTTCATATAAAAAAGAGTGCTGTAAGTAAAAAATTAGAATGTGGGACCAGAAATGAAAATGGTATCCATATTAATGCTAACATCTATCAAGTTAAATAAAGCTTTTAAAATCGTAAATTTTCTGCTCATTTCGTAATTCAATCAAAGTCCATGAATTTCCCCGTCAAAAATCAAGTATTCTTCACGAAGCTGAAATAGCTACATTACAACACTGAGTAGAGCTGGGGTCACATTTCATATGGTACCCGTTTAATGCGATGAAATGCTTGATATAATATACAAATTGCTTGAAGACTGTATCAGCCATTCTTCAATTTTTTATTTACCACCTCTATTTAAGAAGACTAATTTCGTGAACATATTAAAAGACCCAACCAATTGGCACTTGCCATCGATGGTAGATTTATTGAATTTTTCCCATTAAAGGAACTTGGGTATAGTAGTTTTTTTGTTTGTTATTCATCAGTTGTTTTGCCGGAATCTTGGACTTACTTACTTGGAAGATCTTTTGATACCAGCAGAAATAGCAGGCAAAGAGGCCATACAAATCTTTAAAGGGCTAAAAATAAAAACAAAATTAACCAGGAAATTTAAAGTTTCATATCTAATATATCATCAGTAAAAAGAAATACGCTAAAAAATCTGAAAACCTTTTGAAATCATCTCGTTTACAGAATTAATAGCTAAACATGGCTTTCTAATAGGAAATTAGCCACCAGGCTCACCTTTCGATTATATAAAGAGGAGAAAAATAGCCAATTGTTTAAAACGATGGAAAGTCACTGGGACTGGAGGGGAAATTTCCCCCTAGTTAGTATGTTGAAGAAGTATGAAACAGGGTCTTACAGTGATTATCCCAGAGACTAGTATGATAATTCTAATTTGCAAATAATTCTTAGAATACGTCCCCTCCCTCTTTTGTGGTTAATGATTTAAAGACATAGCATCCAGAGGACAATTTTACAATCTAAAACATTATCTTGACATATTTTGCATTAGGCTTCTATTTTGTTTCCATTTTTAAGGTAAAATTCAACTTGCTTTTCCAATTTGAAAATCACAACTAGCGTGAGATTGGGAAAGAAAGATGCCAAGTGATGGTACACAAAGCCCACCTTTTCACCTTATTTTAACATACTAACTGTTCGTGAGATCATCCAAAAACATTTTAGCCTCACCTTTTCTTAAATTTGAAAGATTTCCATTTTTCTACATTTATTAGAAATTCTCTCTCAGAAAAATGTCTACCTTCACAAGGTCAAAGTGTAGAACTACTTGGTGCATTTTTCCAACCATATCAACAGCTTCCTTCAAAAAAGTGTCTAACATTTATTCAAAGTTTTGATTTTCAATTCACATCTTTACTAGAATGTCAACTAAACTTGAAAACATGGGGTGGACAATTTGGATAAAAAGGTGATCCCCTGGTAGGATACCAGCAGCTCTTTCAGTGCTCTCCCACATTTGGCTTGTGGTTTACCAAAACAGAACCCTGGCAACAGGGGTGGACATTTCCATTTCGAGCAAAAATTTGGATGTCCAGAGGTTACCCTATGTAACAAAAAGTGGTCTCCAGCAGATAAAAGCCAGTCATCTAAATGCACATGAGATTAAATTGTCCACCCTTGCAGGTTATTGCTGCGGTTTGTAGCATGCAAATGGAATTAACTGAAAGAAAATGTAAGCAAGTGATACAAAGGTAGTTGGTAGGGCAACAATGTACAACATAGATGATCGCTGGTTTGAACCATGCCCACTCACTCACATTTTCTCTCAGTATGTTTTCCTGAATCCTCTTCTCTTGTTACAAGCAGACTTGCAATATGCAATGACTTGCAAAGCTAGGTTGTCAAAGAAAAGGTTCAATATTTTTAGCAACAGTGCTTGCAAGTATTTTTCAATAAGTCTAAGAAAAAAGTAATATAATATTATTCTTCACTCTTTATTGCCTGTGAAATTATTCTCATGAAACTTGCAATTACTTTTCACATATGATGTTTCACAAGTATCCCTCACTCCTTGCTACTGCACTCTTGGTGCTTGAGCCAAACCCTTTTTTGATGGGGGTTAAGTGCAACCGTTTTTGGTATAGAGGGTCCTCTTCCCTCAATTAGTCTAACAAATGAAATTCCTCCCCATATAAAATTAAATGCAATCAGGTTGTAACATTTGTTTGTGAAGTTTTGTCTTCTTATATTCTAGTTTACTGTATGCATTGCAGTTATAAATAGTATTAAACTTAATATTTTTGTATAATGAATTTTGTATGTTGTGGAATTTCAAAATAAAAACTAAACTAAACTGAAGCAAAGTTTAGTTTGGAACACTTCCTTCAAAACAGGAGCTTAAAAACCTGCTTCCAGGCCACATTTGCTCCATGGGTGGCCATGCCACATGTGCCAAAGTGGTCCTACGTACATGTGCACAAGATGGAGAAAAAACAGAATTTCTCGCTAGATGATTTGGTTTCCTGACAGGGGACTAAATATCTTCATCACTCCAGTCTAATAGCAATTAGCTTAACCTTGCCCTACCCACGGGGAGGTAGCATGCTCCGACTTCCAGCGCAATACTACAATCAATACATCAACTTAGTTTTCTTAAAAATTCAACCTTTTTAAAAATTAGACTCTGTTTACGCTATTGCAAATGTATTATAAAAATTGTCCTATAGATATGTAGATATAACAGAAACTTACCACTTGGCTGTTGTCCCACAACGTTAGGTGACATTGGCATTGCAGAATAAATCTAGCATTTTCTGCCCCAGAACTGAATCTCAAAATATAATCTTGATTTTCCTTGGTCATCTGCGAGACAAAATCGCCGTATAATGAACCTTAGTGAAAGAAAAATCTCCAAATAACGAAAGATCTCCAAAGACGGATTTGTGTTTTTCCTCCTTTCGGAATTTGCCGCCATTTCAGTCTGGATGGAAAGGAGGCTAATATTAAAATGCCTTCCGTCGAATCGCCCCACTCTCTCGTCACGAATAAACAACCACAACAAATAAGGCCCTGCCTTGGAGATAAAAGTTTTGAAAAATCCCTCAGTTGCATAATGACTGGGAAGCTTGAAAAAAGTGTTAAGTAATGAAATGACTTTGAAAATCTTGAAAAAGTTAGAAAGTGAGCTATTTGTATTACAACAAGCCCCCCTGAAAAAACCCCTTCCCTCCTGAATCATTAAAATTAGTATGCAAAACGAGCTTTAATGTTACTTTAATGGATAATATAACAAAAACCATTTAATATTTGAGCAAAGGTCTCAAAAAAATTGTAAAATGTATAACGACCCCTCTTTTTTGCAGAGCAGGCCAGTTAAATCGAAGCACAATACAATCGTCTAATTTCCATCTTTCTGTTATTTCTTTATTTCAATTTCCCATTCAATCCAAGACCAATTCCCGCTTCTCGTTTATCGCACATTTTATCATCTATGAGGCTCTCCCAGGGGTTTTCGGGAACAATGGAACATGGCAACAAATGGTACAGGAGCACGGGAACAACATAAATTTTTACTAGTTTACGAGAAACACTATTACTAGTTTTAGGGAAAGAGGGAACATTTTTTTAATTTCAACAGGAACAAGTGAATTTGTTGTTTCTTCAAAGGGAACATGGGAACGAGTACCCATCAGACCATGGGAACGAACATGGGAACGAGACCATCACTGATCTATTTTCTTCAACCCCTCACTTTAGTGTTACCTCAATTTAAATACTAAAGCCATTGTATCTTAGTACTACAGTTGTTGTTGTTGTAAATTTCTTCTGCTTTCATTGCAAATGTGAAATTCCAGCTGACTATACAAGAACAAACTTTGCTTACAAGAAAACTAATAGCTGTGGAACCTAACTGGTAGACAGCAAGAAGGAGCTGAGCGACTGATAGCCTTTAGCTCAATGGTTACTATTTCATAAAATGCCACAATTTTACGAATCATTCTCCTCCAAATAATGTTGGGGAGAGAAGCAAGGTAGATTTATTTAATGACTAAATCATCCCCGTCTTGGGAAAAGTACAGCGTAATAATTATAAGCTCGATGTGTATGCTCTTAAACCCAACAAGGTGATTTCCTTAATCACTAGGACACTCTCTTGTTCCTTTTCTCGAAAAAACAGGGCCTTTATGCTTATATCTATCGGAAGATCTTCTCTAAAAAAAATCCAATCAGCAATCCTTGTAATTCACTATCTCTATTTGAAGCAATGATTAAAATTCGACATTGCCGGATGGTTAATGCACCACAATCCGTTGAGCAATGACATAGTATATCGGTTATCGTATTTCAATATAACAGAGTACAGTAATACTTCTTTTATTAATAATGTTCGATTGTTACAAAGAGCAACAGATAGTGTGTAAAAACAATGCAAATCCGAGTCTTGGAAGAGAAAAAATTCCAGTTGCTCACAGATAGTTCATTGTGACAAAAACCACAAAAGAGAATGCAGGACTAGGGTATCGTAATTAAGGGACAGGTTGGGGCAGTAACGGCGCCACGGGGGGGGACGTGTCCCCCGTTCTCGGCAGGATCAATTTTGTAATTCGTCTAAATCCGATGAGAAGATGTTGGGGGAGGGGTAATATTTTGGCAACGTATTTTTTGTTCTGTGTTTTTACAATCTTTTGTTCCCCCCCCCCCCCGAGCGTAGTAGCTGGCGCCGCCATTGGGTTGGGGGAATAGTTTATAGATATCAAGATTAAGATTACAATACGCCCCTGAGCAGTTGTCCCTTCCAAAACTTGCTAATACTTTCGAAGGAAAAAATTTTGTCTTATAGGTGATAAATTTTTCTCTAGTCACAATTATCTGAATTATAATATTATACATTTTTGATTTAAGTTATATTTTCTGATATTATAGTCTATTATGCGACGTACAAAAATTGTGATTAAAAAGCTAATCAAAGCCCTGAAAGGCATTTATAGCACATAGCATTAAATATAAAACAAGAAATAAAACATAACACGAAACTCAAAATTCATTTACGTTTGATCTTTTCAGTGCTCGTCAATTCAACATGGTTCGTGTTCTATAAACATTTTCTCTTTGTGCAGACAATTTCGTTCGCCATTCGTCCATCTTTTTATCAATACCCTGCATAGTCAGACTCGTGCTACGTCTAAACTTGGGCCTATTTTTCAGCTCTTCTTGTCTCTGCAAAAAGAATCATGTAGTTCTATGTGACAACCAATTGATAATAAACATTTGCTCTCCAGTACTTAATCCTCAGCCTTCCTTCCTCATTCTTCTGAATTCTAATCACTGTACAGTTAGCATAGATTAAACTCTTGAGCAAAATAAAGAACTGCAACAAATACTTGAAATTTCAGCTAATGATCTAGTTTTATATTTGAATTTGTATTTATTACTAACTGACTTCCGAAATAGTTTTCAGGACATTAAAAAGTTGTTGTTATAGAACAGCGCCCCGCCCTATTACTTGATGCTACCACGCCTCCTTATCCTACCCTTATTTTTCACTTTTGTACCACAAAATGGTTGTTTAACTCTTTTCTGTACATTTAACATTAATTTGTATATAATATCTCTTGTCAAATAATTCCTGATACAAAATTGAGATCATATGGGTAATCATCCTGCTCCAACATTAGGAATGTTGAATACCAGACCAAAAAATGTTAGCCCCACTCCCCCCTGCAAATCCATAATATGATTTGTATTCCTTGCTCTGTATTATTTCTTTTTTTATAAATATGTAACTGTTCTTAGCTTTTAAACTTGTAATTTGACTTTGCTTTTAATTTTAGAGTTGAAGAGCCACACTTGTAGTGGATACGCTTGATTGTACCATGATTATTATTATTATTATTATTATTATTATTATATCATTATTATAGTTTGTACTTAAGCTATCATCACTGTCTCGATTCTCATTTGTTAAAGCTCAGATTCCTTGTCCTAACTACCTTGAGCTAAACCAAATGAAGTAAAAATTTATCTTTTACATTTGAGACAAGGAAACATTCTTTATTTGCAAAGTAACAAACCTCGTCTGAGACAACACTGAGAGTTCTATTTCTTGAAACGAGCATTAAACAACCCATGTAAATGAAAAGCACAGCAATGCTGACCAGAACAAGAATTATAATGATCTAGGAAGGAATAAAAATATAACGGAAATTAAAATAATTCATGGAGATAGACCATGCATTAGGGAACTGGAATACAAATGCCTTTTATCTTTTGTCAAAAATATCATTACTCTAATGCAGCAAAAAGAACTTTGTTGAGTTATGGATCGAAATGGTTCACATTCTTTAAAGAACAACCATCAGAGCAATTTTCAACAGTGCAACCACTGGGGAAAATTCCCCATTAGGCCCAATGGGCTCCCCAGTAGTGAGAGCCAAAATCACAGAATTTCCCCAGAAGTTTTGGGCTCTGATAATTTCCACCGCCTTTTGTTGTTTTCTTAAATCAACTTTAAATGACGTTATCTGTATTTCTTGACTTTGTACTTTCTTTTTTTGCAATTGATAAATTAGATTATATTTTATTGCTTATTGATGCAGGGGTGTGGGGTATCTAGGTGTAGAGGAGTGTACCCAGAAATGCTCCCAGAAGGGCGGTAGCATCACAAAGGCCCTTAGGAAACTTTCAGTTTAGGACCCCTCAATTATAAGCTTCAGTAAAACAATATAAAGATAAAACATAAAATGGTGATCAACAGATTTTCCATTCAATAAGACTAAGATTTCAAGCAGGCTTGGGCCCCTTGAACAGGTTGATCACATCCAGAATAACAGCTTCACAGTAAAATAAATATTTCTTCTAGAGGCCCTAAAACTAAAGGTTTAGGGCCCTTAGTTTCCATTCACAAGGTAACTTTAATCTGCTACACTACTGATTCATGGTACAATTATTGGTACAAAGCACTAAACAGAATCAGCCTTAAGTATTTGGTATAATACCCAAAAGATATTTACCTTGATTAGTAAAGTGTTCCTTGCTTCATATGAGCACTGACATCTCAAACAGAACTTCTCTTCTCTCTGCACAATGTGTTCACATTTGCACTGATCAGCCTCTACTGTCTTTATATGGACATTTGTCTTGTTTGTACCAATTTCTTTTGGACAAACACATTTGCATCTCACATCATCATACTGTGCCTGAAAAATTAAAAAATTTACTGTCACCATTAACATCCCACATATACTTTCATATGTACAAAGCTTAAAAAACTGAGATATTCCGTCAAAAATCTTACAAACATTTGTCATTTTTTCATACATTTGAGCATAACATAACAACATTAAAACTGAAATAAAACAGAAAATAAAGTCTAATCAATTAGTCAAAGTCAAGTGTCAACTCAAAAGGCATTTTTAAGTCCAATAACTTATTGAAAGAGTTTTCCCATCTAATACCGAACAACTAAAAAAATGAATTTAAAAGTAACCTTTTAAGTCTTTCCTCTCAAAGTGTAAAAGTTAGTTAAAAAGGAGACAACCATGCTATATTTTCCACAATATCAGAAATGTTGTGACAAAATAGATGTTTAGCATTACAGGTTTTTTACAGGTCTTAAAAGGGATGTAAGACTTGCAGCTTTTGACAAGATCAACAAAATAATCAAGGAGAAATTGCAAAGCCATATACTTCCATTGAGGATAGAGCAATGACAGTGAAGTGCTGTCAGAACTCAGGAGAAAAGTTGGTTTTATTCTTTAAAGATCAACCCCTCTCATAACAAAGCCTCATAAGCAAATTTTGGAGCAAAATCTATTATCATTTTTACATCTGTCACAACCTCATTGCCTCTGCAATATCTTTACATAAGTACAGAAGTATATTCTTGCCTCTGCATTATTTTTCATGGCATAACTCTGTAGCAATAGCCACTTTGCTCACCATTTATAAAATGAGGAACCAGCAGAACAACCTTATAACAAATGGAACAGCAGGCCTGGCCGTTTGTATTTTTATAGGTGAGCTGTGAATCGCTCCCCTCATTTGCTGAGGTGAGCTAAATCAGTAACACATAGAATGTACTTTAAAGAAAATCGACAGATGACTTAATAAGCCCCTCTAGTATCTGTCGGTTGCCTTGATGTGATAGCCGCAGTCAGGAGTATGCTGTTTTACTTCTTTCAATTTGCATTTGCTTTAACCGTGACTTAGGCACCCCCTTTAATTGAAGTATTTAAAAGAACAGACTCTTTCAGTTTCATGTAAAGCTGGCACAACACAAAAACAACAATTATCTTGCAAAACAATCTTTTTGTTGTACAGAATTTGAAAATGGCTTTAAAAAAAAAATTTAAAACAAGCTGAAGTTATACGTCTAGCACTCTTCAGAAAATAAAACGTCAAAACATAGATGGAAAACTCTACGCTAAAATACCCAGTTTTGGATCGAAATAGGCCAATCAGAAAGCGCGAGCACATGACTGTTGAGGTTGTCCAATCAGTGCCGCTTTCTTATTGAAAATGTTACCAACGGAGTCCTAAGGTGAAAACGAACTCACTTATGTCTACACAAAAGCGGTTCGTCATGTTTATATAGTAGATAGATTCACAAACTGCTAGATGGAACGATGATCAGGCTTTGCCAATTATGCCAAACATGTTGCCGTTATAGTTTTCACCCAATTATGGGTTTTTCAGTAAATGCCGCTGGATAGTTGAATTCCATGTTTTGGTTGTCGTTTTTGATGTGCAAGACAGAGTACCTTGTTCTCTTTGAGGGATAGTTTTGTTTCTATTGCTGGAAGGGACCTGCTGTCTTAATATATCCCCAATCTACAATTCCTGCCAATTTCTTCGACTTTCCTTCCAAAAATATTCCTGTTTTATTAAGATTGAAAGGTTCTAACCGCTACAAACATACTTTCCCGTTAACTATCCTTTTCAGAATAGATTGAAGTTTATGCCTATCATAAAAAACCGCCCAACAAGCAAAAAGTTAATTGCAATAAATGCAATGACAGGAGAAATCGCTGTTACAAAAATAAACCAATTAACCCTCGTGCGTTTTCATAATTCTCTGAATAGGAAATTTTAGGGGAGCGATTCTTCCTTCATGTTCTTTTTAGGAGAGCAATTCATAGCTCGCCTCAGGTTGCGAGGGGAGCGTGGAGGCGAGCGCGAGCTATCGCTCGCCTCAAACGGCCAGGCCTGAACAGCCCTGTGACAGGTGGAGCAACCCATTAACAAGCAGAAATTGGAATTGATTGCCTAATTCCAGTTAATTCGACAGGGAGGCCTGACAAAGTTCATCCAACATTCCAAAGTTTGTGTGTGTGAAATAGAGCTTAAATATTGCCAACCTTACCATTGAAATTGTTATCAATTTGTATACAAGGATCTTTCATCTATTGCATAATTCCAAATATATTAAAAAAAAGCCACTTTTAGCAAAATGCCATCTCCAGCCCTGGCCATTTTGAATTCAACGACATTAGTATAAAGCATGCAGATGAGACACCACATTTGGACAGGAAAGTGGGTTTAACCTGGACCACTTTAACCCAAACTAGATTTTCTAGTGTAAATAGGGCTTATGAGTAGGTGACAAAACAGGGCATGACCCAAACCAAAGACACTGTATACCCCTGTCCCAACAACCAAATTACCTAATCATGATTTAATTTTAGGCCCAATGCGGTGCTACTCACAAACAAATAACTTGTGCTGATGCTCCCCTGCAATATTGAACAAACATGTTTGATTGCATTTTTAGTGAGTATGAAACAATTAATTATCAGTAAAATATAGACAGTTGTGGTACTTAAGCAAGCCAAAACTATTAATCTTTCCATATTTCAATTGACTATTTGAATAGAAGTCTCAGCTTCTACAAAACTTTTGTCAAAAAGTTCAGCTTCTATTTAAGGGTGGTTTCTATTTAAGGCCAGGATGTGCATGTAAACCTCACTACAAAGGTACGCCAATAAAAGGCTAGGTGTATGTCAATGTCCATGTGGAATCATTATGATGACTCCCACCCTCCAATACTTCTTAGGCAATTTATTAATACATTGGCAATGATGCAGTAGTGTACATAATCAAACAAACACAGAAAAAGCTTTTTGTGCATCCATATGCAATATTATCAAAATTAAAGTCTACACCATACCAGGCACCGCAGAGCATTGAGAAAAGTGGGTGGTCTAAAAAAGGAGAGGAGGGGTAAAATGGTATAAAAAGAGGCTTTGCTGGTAGTTTATTACTTAATATTTGGCACTCTTTGCAAAAAGTGGGGGGCCAAAGCCCCCCTCTCCTGCTCTGCAGTGTCTGTATACGCCGACAGATGCTTATCCCATGCCAATGTCATGCCAAGAAACATTAACTCTACTCCAAAGATCTTTAGGATTTGGTAGCGACATGGAATGCATCCTGGATTTAAGGGCAGTATATGTTTCCTATTGAAACCTTTTTTGCATTAGATTTGAGTTTGTTATGATTATGATCATTGTTAGAGACGGATTAGAATAAATAAATAATGTTACAAGATAATATAATAGACATTTCCGCAAAATGAAACTAATCCTTGTTTTTGTGAGAGTCCAGCATCACAATCGAATAGAATATAATAAGTGCGGCTTCGAGAGCAGTTCTATCTTTAAAAAAATTGAGCAGAACTGCAGCTTCGCTATAAAGGCAGGTTTTATTTGATGGTGGCTTCTATTCGAAGAAATTACGGTAATGATGCTTGTTGTAAGGTAGGCCATTCCTCAAGACTACCATACATAGGCATATATGGATAGTGGTATTCAGTTCAGTTCAGTTCAGTTTTATTTGAAATTCCACTGGATACACACACTTGTTGCAAATTAGAAATAATCCAAGCATAAGTATAAACAATGTAAAAGGAAGTTAATTACTATAAACGTAACATATAACAAATACAGAGTAGGTATGACAATTCTAAGAGGTGAATTATTTATTTATCACATATATATTTACGTACCTTGGCAAAATATGTAAAGCCATTAAAGGCAAGGGCAAACAAGAATATTCTTTCTGTTGCCAAACCCATCACGAAATGCTTAAATCATCTTTCGCTACGCAAGTTTACTTCTGTATGGACGACATTTTCGAACCAAATATCTGTTTCGAATAGAGGCTACTCCAGTATGGTTTAAAATTGAGGCTACTCCAATGTGGCTGTTTCCAAAATGTCGTACAGTAGAGGCGTAGTTAGATTTCCAAGGCTTCAAGCAAGAATATTTCTACCCAACTGGTTTGTGAAGGTAGTAAGGCCAGGGAAGGAAATCCCTGAAAATCAAGTACAAATGCATGTGTCAATGGAGTGAGTATATGAGCCTTTAAAAATGGCTTACACATCAGGTTTAAACCTTCTCCAGTGTCCAGTCGCTCTAAAAACTTTTCTGCAGCTAGTTTTCCAGAAAAATGGCCCCAAAAGCCTATCTGTGGATGGAATTCCTTTGAATTTGACTGCATTTTAGTAAATATTATTTAAATACTTTCTCAAAGTGCATACCTGCACTTGCGCAGTTCACCGTTCAGCTCAAATTTCATTTAGTTGCCATTTATGCTATGCATAATAAAAGATGAGGCCACACACCACCATGTCTTGGGTTAGTGCATAAAATACCTCAAACATATCAAGATACCTTTAATGAATAAGGGTTAGGGTTTAACATAGGGCATTCTTTGGATTAGCTCCTTTGAAAGAAATATGTACCACTTTCTTTCAACTTATTGTTTCTTTTGCGTCCAAACCCAATTTCAATATTTGTAAGACCACTGCTTTGATTTTAAAGGAACTGATGTTCTCTTTTCTTCAGCATGAATAGAGTTGATATAAAGAATTACATAGAAAAAATATACAATGTCAAAGTCCACAGAGTCAACACAAGAATACAACTAGGTGTGTTGAAACATTACTTGGTGCTCTCCTGTTTAATTTCTAATTTGTTATACGATGCTGCTATTTGTTGATATTTTCTTTCATCATCGTATATGTGTGTTTAATCTTTATAGATAAAATTGATATGCAAGAAAAGGGTTTTTAATATTATATGGAACATACTACATTACATTAAAACAGCATACTACAAACAACACTTAAACACGATAATTGACACTGGAATGAAATAATAAAGGTGGCTGAATAATTGCACTGTGACCTTATAATTATTGTTAATGAAATAAAATCTGATTTGCAAATTTTAA
Source organism: Rhopilema esculentum (assembly GCF_057945365.1). Taxonomy (NCBI): domain Eukaryota; kingdom Metazoa; phylum Cnidaria; class Scyphozoa; order Rhizostomeae; family Rhizostomatidae; genus Rhopilema; species Rhopilema esculentum. Next base: position 4,724,398 of record NC_142831.1, read on the forward strand.
TGTTGCAGCAACCTGACCACTTCATCTTTGGGAAATGTCTAAGATCTAATGTTTGATGAAATGCAATAACTGCTTTTCTAGATTTTTTTGCTAGATTAAAAACATATAAATTTTATGTTTAGGAAAAAGACAGACAATAATGAAACTGGATGGTTCTTTAACAAAGAAGAAATACCCTGATTTCAAAGTTGCATATGTTACTTTGGTGAGGACGATAAAATTCTTTCTGTAATTGATAACAAATCCATCAATACTTATCGCAAAGAATTTATTTCATTGAGGTTAGGCAAGGTTTTTGATTTTGTTTGATTTCCAAAACTCATAAATCAAAATAGTTTATTTATCTTATCGTAAGAAATAGTTAATGAAAGTTTACGAAACTGGCTAAATTAAAGTTCCTTGTACACTTTATCTTTTTTTACCATTCAATGCAAAATGCACACCTAAGATTGAAAGATAGCTCATTGATATTTGTTAAAGCATTTATTATCACTTTTCTGTAGGCAGAGGAAACATTTAAATACCCTGAATTATTTGAAAAATCAGAAGAAACAGAAGATGAAATGGTTACCGCTCCAGATGAAAAGCCCCCTGAAAGAGAAATACCGGAAACTTTAAAGAAGTGGTTTCAAGTGTAGAAATGGCAGTGACATTTAGTTGTTTGTTTGGAACTGGCGTTGCCAAGATTTGGGGCTTAACTGGGAGAGATAAGACTAATAAGCAAATGACAGACTGCAGCCAGAGCCTCAAGTGACTCTGTCTTTGAATCCTAGTTAGATTTTATGCTTTAGGCAAATCTTGCAATACTGTATATTTCCTATTCAATCATTGATTTTCGTATGACATCTTAGAAGTCTCTTGTTCACATGTTTTACCTTGTGCACTATTCAGTGGGGTTACAGAGGTATCTGGGACCCTAAGGAAGAAACAGACACATGGCCTCTATTTATGGATAGCAAGAACACCTCCATATAATGGTGTAGAATGAGTCAAACACAATAGCAAGATATAAAAATGGTAATTTTTCTTGTTAGCTGGGTAAAGGGGAGCTGACTTATACAATCTTCAATAAATGAACTTTTAAACTTTTCAAAAATTTGGTGAACTTGAGCCAAATGTCTAGAACCCTGTCCAGATGTTTTTATTTAATTCAAAATTACAGACCCCGATCCAAATTTACTGATGAATTTGCAATAGAAAATTTAAATCAAATGAGTGATAACTTGCTGTTTTACATAATATTTGGACAGTCTTGCAAAGGTGTTCTCTCTTTTTAGTGTTAAAGTATTTGGCATTCTTGCCTCCTATGTGCGAGGTTGCAGGTTTTTTCCAACAGCTTGTTTATTTCTACCCCTCTCCCTCTTTGACATAGAAGAACAAAGTGTCTCAATCTTGTGTTATCTTACAAGCCTTACATACAAAGAGAGTATAAGAAGATTATCTATTTAGAGGGGGCACAAGCCTCTCTTAAAACAATTAGTTGTCTCCTTGAAAACTAACTTCCCAACCTGCTGTCAAACACCAAACCCCATCCACAATAGACTGCATATTATGATCTATCAGATTACTCTTATTACGAAATAATGGCATGCATCTCCAACAATAATATTGATATAAACTTGAACTTCATGTCCAGAATGGGATGCTTGTCATTTTTGGAGAGCTAGCAATGGGGTGCCTATGACAATTGGAGAAATTGAATTCTAACAATTTTATAGAGCAGTTAAGACAAATGCCTAATGCCTTGCTTGGTTTTACGCAAATTCGACACCTTCCCATCCACACCTCTATTAAATTGGTCAGATGCTCTAAGCAAAAACAGCTGAATAGCATAGATAACAACATTGAACTGGAGGAAATAGTAGGGATATGACTTAAGATTAGGGAAAACTTCTAGGCATTGTAGTAGGACTCTTTCATGCTTTTAAGTTCTAGACTGAGACGGTTTGATAACCTACAACAGAAATTAGATTAAGTGGTTATATACAAGTACTTTTGGTGTACAGCTCTTTGATATTCAAGAAAGGAGAGAAGATATTTAGTTAATTTATTTGCGTAGCCCATAGAATATTGGGACTGGCTGAATGTCCCCTACCCCAGGCTTGCATGTTGTCTTACAGAATTGGAAAAAAATCGGGGTGGAAAAAGCAAAATTTCCCAACGATACTAGAACTGAAGAAAAGGACAGAGACATGAATCTGAAAATCATCATACTTCAAAAACAGCGTAAAGTATCACTGAATTTTTAACAATATCTAAAGATTGTAACAGCAGCATTTAAGATATATCGAAAGCGACCAAGAAGTGAATACTCAATTTACAATGCAGGTGAAGAGCTTTCATACAAAAGATGATTAATGACTTGCCCAGGATTACTAGTCGATTTCGCAGTTAATTACTGACATCGTCATGGAACGTCTAATCACGGTTGGATTCATGAAACTTTCGTGACGGATTTTCCGGATTATCAGGGGATCTCTTTACGGATTTAGGTCAATCGCAAATGGTTGCGTGATGGGGTTAATGGTGTAGACTTATGAGCCCCAAACACTGGTGGTGCGAAAAAACCGAAGATGGTCGAGGTTCACTATAACACCATAATAAAACAGACAATCTTATCTTTCTGTCTAAACTTGTCCTAAATGCAAGAGATTGAAATAAGAACTCAAAATATTTCGTTCACAGGTCACTATTTGTTATATGATAAGGACAGCAGAAATTTTCACACTACTGATCACAGCAATCTCGAAACCTGCCGGCAAGTTTCTCGCAGTTGAATCATACAAAAACTGGCCAGATGACAAATGATTCGAAATGATTCGAAACCTGCGGTAAACATGAATGCTACCATATCCGACAGTAACATATATTCTGCAAACGAATTAATGAAATCAATTTTGCTCCAAATCCGTCAGCATAGCATAGAAGTATTGCGCTATCCTAAACCAGTGAACTGGCATTTTCACTTGCATTTGTCATTGCTAACTAGATCTGTACCCTAAGAAAACAAAAACAAAGACTTTGAAAACGGGGCAACGCTTTCTAATATAGGCTACCTCTGCAGTGGAGGTAATGCAAATAGGAAAACTGGACACTACTGACCTTTCTACAGCTTTTCCCTGGACAAGTAAAATTAATTTTTTCACAAACAAACTAAACTTCATATTATGCGCTTTAACGACGGTTAATTAAACAAAAACTAGCTAACCTTTAATAGTACAATTTACTAAATCTCGCAAGATTTTCAACTTAATGGTTAAGTGTGTAAATAAGATACTTAAACCACGGCCATAAATCTAAAAGGATCACAGGAGGAGTTTACATTCTTATACATTTGCTTCTGGCAGAATAAAAAATCGATTCCTACTAACAAAATTACGTCATCGGTTGAAAAATGAGAAATAAACTGTATATAAAAGTATAAGATAACAACATGTCTCGTGGATACGGTAAGACCTAAATTATTTGCCGCTGCTACAAATATAACACATAGGTCGGGTGGGTGGATTGTTTACACATTAAAATGGCTTCATTCTCGATGCATATCTCGATACGAGTTTGGGTGCACAGGCAGAGCAGTGCACTTAAGAAACCTCGTTGGCGCAGTTAAAGGAACGCGAAATTCCCACTCCGTTCTAATATCTCTTCATCTTCTTAATACCAAACCAGCTCAAAACGAAAATGATCGAACCAGAAAATGTGAGTCAACTCAATAAACATAATCCGACAATCAACGAGTTCTTATTTCTGTCACTTACTGGCAATTTTTAATGGCAATTTTTAAGAGGTACATCATTTCCCAAAAATATGGGATATGATAAAATTGTCTTGCAAATTCGAACTTAGAATGCGTTGTGGGTTTTGTATAATTAGACTGTAATACCACGCAGGACAAAACTTCTCAATTTTACTGGGATAGGAATTTGGTTATAACCAAAAACCTTAACTATCTTCTCGCTGGAATAAACGCATACATAACTTGTACTGTAAATGCTACGAATAATGATCAGCTTGTTTTCAGTACAAACGAAATTATTTTCAAACCTCCTGTAATTCACGGGGAAAAGGCGCTTAAAGTAGTATAATTTTCATGACAACTTTGATTCGATGCTAGTTCAAGTATAAAATGATTAAAATCTAATAGGATATTTCGCAAATAAGGTTACATAATTACACATTTCTTCTTCTTTTTCGACTTGATTGGTGTGTCTGGAATTTCGTTATACCTTCTGAGGAAAAAAGGGTGGAGGAAATTTAAGTTGAGTGAACTAGAGGCAGGATCGAATCTCTAAAGAATACTATATTTGTGAATTTCTCTGTTCAAAAGAGGAACAAGAAAACGGTTGCCTTCTTACAACCTCCAGAAAGGGAGGCAATGAAGGTCTTAGTGAAACTTTCAGAAGCCACGCTAAAAAGTTTTCTCAGCAAAACAATAGCTCTTTGAAACTAAAAACCCATGAAAATTACTGTTTGCCAGTTTGTCATCAATAGATACTGCATATTTAGTTACCTTTTCAACGTGTTAAACGTGAAACTCGAGTAGCAATTTAAAACCGGCTTGTTCTATACACCAAATAGCGAAACTTAAAGACTTGTGTGTTTCCAAGAGATGGTTAAGGCAGGGCGAGGGTCAGTGCCCACAAGTTACTTAAACCTAGAATCTTGCCGGTTTTATGGCGAAAACCTGTAGTATTCACTACACTGAAAAATCGATGTTGTCCATCTCAAAACTTTCATGGTAACCCCTTGACGAAATATAGCTTTAATGAAAAATGGAAGTAATAAAAGCATTTTCTAGGAAAAAAAGAAATCTCTCATTGCAACCACGTAGCTGTAGATGTCAGCTAGGGTGGGCAAACTCGAGCAAGAACCATACCTAAGGGGAGGACTTTTAAACAAGAAAACAGATATAGAACAAACAGTATATTTGGACAAAATCAAGCTCACTGAGTTATAAATATGCCAAATTTTCAAAACATCATTTGGAAAAACTGTAGCCAAGGGGGCAAGTTGTTGTCAAAATTCTCATTTAAGGGGGCACAGCCCCCCTCCCTGTGCCCTTCTCCCCCTACAGCATGAGACCATATCTGTGTGCATGGATATTGCCCGGTTTTGTCATATTCTGGGGAGGAATAAAGGTGCTCTACCGGCTGTATTCAGTTTGCTCAATTCAAGAGTAGTCAAATAACATACCTAATTGCTCGCACAAGGTCGTGGAATGCGGTATCTACATTGATTCGCTGCTTTGCACTGGCTTCTAAATATGGTATCTTTAGTTGCTGTGCAAGATCCTTGAGTTCTGACGGTGCGACCTATAAGAGATGTAAACAATGTGAGTTAAGACTTGAGTACTTTTTGTGCTTATTTGAGATACAGAATTATGAAAAATTTGAGATTGATAGCAAACCTTCACCCTTTACGAAGCTTGGATAAGAGACAAGGACCTAGGCAGCATATATGGGCTGGACTCAATATGTGCCGGATTAGAGATGTGCCGGACTACTTTGCGTCTGTGTATGGCGGCATGGAGCGAAAGGCTTATGCTTCTCAGGATTGCATGCCAAAGCACAAACCCAGAAGACACTGATAATCAACGAAGTTGTGCCTGTTGAATGTCGAAATGAACAAAATTTGATAAAATAAAATAACGACTTTGTACAAGAAATGAATATTTGGTACAATGTTTCGAGCTTAACCCTTCATCAGGCACTGGCAAGACACTGGCTTGCAATAATAAGGTGAAATTAGAGAATCTGATCGTAAAATTCCGGAAGAAAAATTCTAAATTCTTAGAAATTGGGGAGAAAATTCTTAGAGATACAGTTGACAACACAGACGACAAGACTCTCATGGAAAAGGGCTCTCACAGGTTCAGTAGTCGAATGAATACAACGCCATCAGATTTTATAACATATTAGCTCTCGTGATTCGTTAAAAATTCATTTTTGATCGAAGAAAAGAGAGAAACTAAAAAAATTTCATTTTATATGATCCAGAAGAACCAAATTCGGATTTTGTACTTCGAGTATGAGAAAAGAAGAAAAGGTAGTCAGATTCCCACCACTAATAAATCCACGAGCTGTGGGTCCACACCCTGCTTAATCTCCATGTTTCAATAAGGATACATGAAGAAAGAGGTTTCCCACTTTTGTCAATGCAACGTGAGTAAACAGAGACACGCCCCTCGTGTGACGTTGCATTGCTGGTTGACAATTTCGTCATTAGAACACGCGGCAAATAATACCGCAAAACCAAAGTTTGAAATTTGATATCAATTTCTTCAGCTAAGTAGACAAATCAATAAACTGAAATGCTTCCCAAAAGAGCTTTCTATTCTGAACTAGCTTAAACCGCATGCCTAATTAAATACCATATGGCATGTTCGTAGATTATGTTGTCGGATAAAATCATGCAAATTTGCCGTTCTCTGATTGGCTATGTTCATGGATGCAATGGGCAAAATGACGTCATTAGGAATACGGATTTCGCTGCAAAAAGTAACATCCAAGAGACAACTCCAAAAGAGGCTGGCCTGCTTCTAGTGCAACTGCGAGGCATCATTATCAATTTGTATTCAACAACTTCAGTGCTTCAATAAAGATGCAGTAAACAAGATGTTTATAAGACGGATACAAAACAGAAATAAAATCGAACAGTTATATTTGATTAACTGACATCCATAAGTGCTACTGTGAGTTCAGAACCAAAATAAGATCGGCCTATTATGCACAACTATACAAAAACTACTATGTTCTATTTAACGACCATGGCTTTGGATCTTTGCTTAATAGTAACAATCAAATGAGACGTTTCTGGAATCTATTAAACAAAAAACTGAAAAACAAATGCATTTGCCTTGTATAGAACGAAATAGCATGTCAAGCAGATTGCCCTTAATCCCACCCTACGTCACAGTGTTGACCATAAAAGAGCAAGCAAATTATCCCGTGTGAAGCCATAATCCAAATCCAACTAAAAATCATCTTTAAAGCATTTCACATATTTCTATATTGCCCATGGGGAAGTTCGGGCCTTCTGCTCTCCATAGTATCGCCCTTGTCATGTTACTAGAGTAGTTCGTAGTTTTTGTATTGAGTAAGTCGTTCATGCAAACTTTAATATTGAGTTTAAAAACACAATAACCCATTGGTAGAGGCCTCCTCCTTCCTGAAGGAGAAGGGGAGCAATCCCTTTGTTAAGAAGAGGGACATGTTTCAGACATGATCCTGTACAGTTGTCAAGAGCAAAACAAGTTTTCCTGTACTTGCAAAATTGTTTCTTGTAGGAAAGAAATCTGGCAGAAAAGACTTCTAAACCAATTATCTTTGATTTATTTTCCTTTATTTTACGGGTGTTTAGTAACACCAAAATCAGTTTCAAGTAGTAACTAGATACACGTGAGGTTTCGTTACAATAGCGTCAGAATAGCGTAATTTATGTTTTTCATTGTCACACCAATAATTAGCCCTAGTTGACCTTTCTGTCGTTGACCTGATGAACTTTCGAGTATTTAACGTGCACGAAAGGATAAAAAGAGCTTTGCAGCTTCCCAATGTGAATACACGATTAAGCAAGCCTGGGCAAGCAATAAAATAGGAATATGCAAAAAAATAATAACAGGCAAGGAAATTCCTCGTGTTATGGAGCAGGAAAAACCATCAGATTCAAAACCAATGGAAATGCCCTAAAGTTAATGTCTATAAAAAGTCAAAGCTGTGGACCTACAGGCAGATTATGGTTGCTTGACGGACGTTACAAAAGAACAGAGAGATTACCAGGAAATACTTCTAGATCTATGCAATGACACGTCAGCCAGACAATCGAAATGTTCTATTTGATTGACAAATACGGTTGCCTGTTTGCAGTCAAAGCAAATAGCACACCTCCTTTAGTTTTCATCTTTCTCGTTTTGTCAAAGTCGTCAACCTTTTTTTAACTGAATAAATTCTAGAGACAGCAAAAAGCCTCAAATATGACACAACACAACCAATATTTATATGATAACTGTCTCCTTTTTGCAATTTGGAGCCTATTCACGCTAGTCCATTGTATCTCATATTGATAGTAACACTCGTCAGTGTATGATAACCTAAATTACTGCGGAGCATTTCTCGTTTTCAAAGCATTCCAGAACGTGTAGGTAATTCTACAACTCCCAGGTCCACCTGTCTCATATGCAGTATCAAGACAGGGGGGGGGGATCAGGGATCTCTCTACAGGTTAGCAGAGTGACAGAGGATCAGGGGCATTCCATGGGAAATTCTTGGACTCTTAAGAATGCTGTAAAAAAGTCCTTTTTGAAAAATTTATAAGTTTTACAATTTGCATAAGCTTATTGTTGACTTGAGGCTTTCACAGACACTATTTTTTTTGCTTTTGGGGGCAGCCACCCACCCTTGATTACACTTTGCTACGCAAGGGCCTGATAAAAACCTGCTAAGTTCTCAGCATTCGAACACTCTTCCCTAACTGTAACAAGGTTTGAAAGCTGTCAGTTGTGCAGAGTAAGAGATTAGTGTGGCAAGGGGTATGTGGTTACTTCATCCAACATTGAGATAGAGCATCAGGAAACACACTTACTCACATTTAAAGGCAGTCTGCCCCTTCTGTGATTGGCTTATTCTAACTTGAAAGCCTATCTTAAAAGACGGTCTTCCTCTGCCATTTTAGTATCTGACATTACTTATTGTGGGTGAACAGGACGAAAAATGCCTAATCTTTACAAACAATCGAAACTTACTTAAATGTTTGACACCAAAACAAAACTCACAGCAGCTTGCTCAGGGAAAGTATGCTATTGTGGTTCTTCATTTTGATTTGCTTTTTCTGCATTAAACTGAGGATGCACGAATACTGTGGCCATGAAAAAAGATTCTGGGAACAATGGGACGTATTGCTTTTAATTACACAATCACAACATCATACTTTGGCATGTAGAACACAATGGTTGTAGCTGCCGATCACCTGGATTCTATAATGCTTTCAAATATTGGCAATTGATTAAATTAAGATCCTGAGAAGAGCGATGTAAAAAGCAATAGATCATACATAAATGGTGATTGTGACTGGAGATAAAACTTTCAAGATAACAGGGAGACCAGGGCTATGTAATGGAAGTCAAAAAACAGATTACTTACTGTTCGTTCATGGTCTAAATCAGATTTGTTTCCAACAAGTATCATTGGGAATTCATCTCTGAAATTGCAAATAAAAAGGTTATACTAACCAAGACTTATCAAGGCAAGGAAAATCTCGAGAAGTTCTTTGCAATGGCAATTCAACAATTTGAAATAACTGAGGATTAATTTGATTTGAACAAGCATGTGACTTAATAATAGGTTATATATATAATATATATATATATATTTTTTAGTATATATTATATATACACTTAATAATATATATATATCAAACAAAAGTAAGACATAGGTACTAGTAAAAAAATATATGAGATGACTGCTGACTAGTTTCGGCCGTAGGTCGTAATCATGCTATATACACTTAATATAAATTAATAAATATATACAAATTTTAAAAATTATTTATTTAGCAACTAAATAAATTAAAGTCTGGACAAGTTTAGCAAAAAAACGTTTTGCAAAAATGTTTCTTCAACATCACAAAACCAAAGCCAGAAATATAACTACATGAAAATATATAAACTTGCTTTTTCAAATTGAATATATTGAAAAATGAACAAAAAATGAACAATATATTTATATTTATATATATATATAAATATACTACTTACTTGTCTTTTACTCTTAATATTTGTCTGTGGAATTTTGGTATCTCATCAAAACTAAGGAGGAATTCAGAACAGTTAATACATTGTTGAAAAAACAGCCATATCAAAACTAAATCTTGTATGGTATATATATATAGAGCTTACATCTTGAAAAAAATTCACAGCAAACCAAATTGCAATCAAACTACACCACAGCCTGGAAAAATACTGACCCATAATAACAGAAAAACTTTACTTTATCTACTATTGTTCAAACATTGTGTGGTTTTTCTTTTGATATGGTTTTCCGTATAAAGCTTACAAAATTTGCTTAAGGAGTGTATATATATATAACATAGCAATAGTCTTGCAGTGGCATTGCTAGATGGATTTTCTGACCAATTTCCTTTCAGATCACTCTCCATTAATCCTACAACTTTTAGTATATAGCTCAACCAATAAAATTGCATGGCCAAAATGTAACTAAGAAAACAGATAATAAAACCAAAACCTTTTTAGTAAAACAAATGAAAATTCCTGCAATCCATGTGCTTCTGGATGAGCTCTGTACACTGTACAAGAACATTTCAAATTTTTATCTTACCATCCACCTTTCATTCTCCAATATTTCAATTTATATTTGTATGCACTTTATATATGCTCAAATCACTAAGCTTTTTTTTGACGCTCTGTTTTGCTTTTTTATTTTATATTTCCTCTGTTCATCTCAAAATTACTTCTGTTTCCCTCTTCTTCCCTTTATCACTATCCAAAATTTTCTTTTAGTCTCAATATTTTCCACCCTTTCAATTTCAATATTTTCCACCCTTCCAATTTCACACCTTTTTCCATTGAAAATAAGCTGTTAACAAATATGTAAACTGTATCTAAGACACACAATAATTCAAGTGATAAAATGATGTTATAAACAAACCTTGATCTATCAGTAACAGAGAAAACAAGCAAGAAACCCTCTCCAGTTCTCATGTACTGCTCTCTCATAGCACTGAATTCCTGTTAGAAGAAACATTTTATAGCAATTAAGATATTGCCTTGTAGCACTGGCATCAGATAGTGAATGTAAATATTGAATGTTTTAAGGATGTACACAGTACATGAGATTTTCTGTTTGCTACTGACCACAGATGAACTCAAATACATTTTTAGACTTTTGGTATATATAGGAGAGTGGCTGTACAGAACAGGACTGCTCTAAGTAGTTACTTTGTGTTTCAATTGTGTGTAAAGTTGCCTGGTGATCACAACAAGTATGAAATCCAGAGTAGATTAACACAAGCTTGATATGTTTTTTAACATCGCCTGATGCACTTTTGCCACAAAATTTGACAAAAAATTGCTTTGAAACAAAATTATAACTTTGCAGGAGCTATAAATTTTAACCAGATTGAAGTTTAAAGAATTTTCCAATTGAGACAGAAAGTTACTTTCAAATCACTACAAAGTAAAAAAATAAGGCAGCCATACCTCTTGCCCTGCAGTATCCAAAACTGAAAAAGACGAAAATTCATTCATAAATATATTCATAGGGTTTTGTCATGCAACAACTTATTAGGTATATATAATATATATATATAAATATATTGATTAAGTATATATTCAAAATCTTAACAAGAACAGTCAGCTCTCAGGATGAGCTTTGACAATTATTTGTTAATAAACATAAAAATGTGCAACTATTTAATGCAACAGATCTTAGCCCTTATCAATAGTTTGAATTTGACAAGAAAATCTACAGCCAAAATCATAAAAAATTAAAAAAACTGTTCAGGTTAAAATCATTGAACCTGGACTGTTTTATTGCAAAACCCTTCCTAAAAATACGGAGAGCTATAGCTCTTGTTCCCCCCCCCCCCCCCAGGTTCCTGTTATATGATGGAGAGGTTGCTATTCTTAACTGTTCAAAAAGCAAATTACTCAAGCCTTGAAATCCATTTTCCTTTCTTTCTATTCACATTTATCTATGGATAGTTAACCCGAAATTACTGCTCTGTTTACTGCTCACCTGCTAAAAGACTTATGGACAACCATGAATAAGGTAAATTTTAAATATATATATATATCTAACTAATAGATGGTGCAGGAAAATAACCGGCCCGAGCGACGCTCGAACTCACGATCCCTGACTTTGTACATCAAGTGCTCTGCCACTAAGCTATCGGGTTGTGCTTTCAAGCAATCACCCAAGGCCAAGTCATTTACCCACACTGCCCCTCTCTTTTACCGATATACCTATAACCAGTAAATATATATCTGGAAATTTTTGGATTTATTTTACTTTGGAAGGATAGACCAATTAGTCAAAATATATACACCAGACCTTTCCTTATTGTGAAAAACAGAAGGTGGTAAGCCTTTATTTCAGAAAAAAATTGTCATCAATGGGCACACCTGCCATTCCATGCTCCTCTTTAGGTTAGAATTTCATTATTCCCCCCAGAAAAAAACTGGGTTATATATACTATATAAAAACATGTTTTCCTAATGGCATGACATGTAAACACACCTTCTAATATAAAATTACAATCACTTATTTCTATTGCAATTCAAAAATTTGGTGTGCAATGTTTGGGTGTTCTTATGTCTGCATCTGCCACACTGTGCATATTTGATGCAATTAAAATTCACACCTGGAGTAAAATTTTTGATTGTATAACTCAGATTTAGAAATGTAAAACTCTCCTTCTAAATATAGAACTTTACAGAATAAAGGCTGAAAATTACCATTCTTACGCTTTGGGGCAGTTTGTAAACATAATATTTATTTGATTCTTAAGAATATATCAAAAATTTATTTTATTTGTATTGGACATGATTTGAAAACATCAAGATTAAATTTGTGCTTGGGAACATATTTTTCAACAATCATGTTCAATATAAAATTTAGATTTATAAAAGAATCTAACTTTAATTCAAATATATATATCTAGAGTCAATGTTAAAATTGTAACATCTCCTTAAATAAAATCTTATATAATGTCTTGAAAATTCACCTTTTGTGTCAAAATAAGGTCCAGATGACATGATTTTTAGATTTTGGAAGGCACCATGGAAAAATTACTCATTCTAATAAACCCTCGATTTCGGAATATCATTTTCTACTTAGGCCTAAAAGCCACTTTGAAACTTTAATATTAACTGATCCTTCTACCCTAAATCTTGTTCACTGAAACCAAAAATGACATTTCACTAAGACTTACCAGTAAATTCAATAAAGCTTTTAATAAACAAAGAGATTAAGAAACACATTGGAATGACAAAATTGGCCTACACGTGATACGCCCAATTATATGTCGGGCGAAGGATAAAGGAAGATTTTTCCAAAAAGAGTGGACGTGCCTGCCTTTACAACCTGCCAGCATATTTTTGTTGCTGATGCTATGAAGCCTGAGAAATTTAGTAGCATAATAGAGCTGTAGGCAAAACTAATTGGAGGCTCCGCCCAACACAAGGAACTGAGCACCGCCCAAGAGAAACTAAAATCATTCAATACTCACTATCCAGGTGTGCAACTCTGTCATCAATAACGCACTGCTTTCTATACGAATCTTCGATAGTTGGATCATAATCTTGCACGAAATGTGACTGAATAAACTGGATTGTCAATGCACTCTTTCCAACGCCTCCACCACCAACAACTACCAACTTATATTGTCGATCGTGATCTCCAGCCATTTCTCAAACTCAGGATAGGCCCACGACTGCCGGGTGCCACTCCTTTTTTAAAATAAACACAACGGCTCCTTGTAATCCAAAAGCTTCGTTCCACGCATAAAAAGATTATAAAATTTCCTATATAGATATTTTAACACTGATTTGCTAATGCCAAAAAATCCTGTCCCATTCGACTGCTTGAGATATCTACAGTAACTTTCAGCACCGTTGACAAGGCCGCGCCCGCAAAACGAATTCCACTGGGTTCCAGTCTCCTGTCTCCATCAATTTATAAGCCGCGGTATTTGATACTAAAAATAGCTTCAATTGGAGGACAGGTGAACCACCTGGGGAAAACTCAACAATTTGCCCCTATTAAATTGTTATGGTCTAATTATACACTTTTAAGTGCATGCAAGCTATTTTTGAAAAACAGAATCGTGCGGAGGCCGGTTGTTCACAAATGCATAGCGACATCAAAACATTTTCAAAACAAAGGACAGCTATAAACAATTTGTTCTTTTGTCGTCAACAAGTTTCCGCTATTCTGGTTACTGTTCTGAAAATATGACTGAAAACCTGCAAAAATAACTCATTTATTAAAGTTTTTAAATGAAGCTCTTTGCTAGTGTCATCTAGCCAGGGCTGATGGCCTCTTGTTTTTATCTTTTTACGGACTTCTCGGAGGGCAAAATTTTCACGTAGGGATATCATTAGAATGTGAAAGAACGAAGAAAAACAGGATAGGCTGCAGTGGCGTGGTAGCAGGGGGGCCATGTCCCCCCCTAAATATGGGCGCAATTGGAGTTAAGGGTGCGCCAAAATTGTTTGCTTGTAATCATTGGCTAGGAAAATCAAAATTGATCGTACACGGGTAGAACACTTCGCAGTAACTTGCTGTGAACAATCTAAGGCAGCCTTTCCACTAGCCTGGGTTAAAACATATCCGGGTTAAGTTTCTCCGGGAGGATTCTGCGTAGCTTGCACAATGATTAATTATTTTTATGTCTAATAATTAATTCTTAGCTTACACGATAATTAATTGTATCAGTATCAAATAATTAATTCTTAGCACCTACGACAATTTATTGAAAAACTTCCATTATTAACTTTGTATCATTTAATAGCAATTGAAGTACAGCGAATTCAATTCAAGATGCATGAATGTATTTAACTTTCATTTTATTTATTCAATGAACTTTTGAACTAAATAGGCCCCCATATAAATCGCCTAAGAGTTTATGACACTCTTCGGCTCCATTGATTGAGCGGACATCAAAACCTGAGTGTACGCCGAAGAAGATCTTCGGGCCTAAGTACATGGAATGCACCCTGGCATGACAATCAATACAACAGCTTCTTGCTATTTACATCGATGTGCACCAAAGGTCATCCTTTCTTTCTTTCCCAAACGCATGAATCTTCTCCTCCCAAATTTTTTCAAGAAATAAATAATCAATGTTTTTCCAAGAATCGTCGAATCTTCTATTCTGAGCGGTATAATAATTTGTTAAATTTTAGTCCGGGAGATGCATTGGTGATGGGTCCTCCTGCGTCACTAAACTTGATTCTTAGCATAAAAAACTAATCAAAACGCCTAAGAAAGAATTAGGAACTTTTTTCAATGCAAAGTGAATACCCAATCCCAGCCTTGTGTAAATTACTACAAGAAATGAAAAATGGACAATAAAAAGAATTAAGAAACTTCAAAACTGTAAGATTCAGTACATGTGGAGAAAAACCAACTGTGCTTTACAATATTGTCGTCAGTGGCGTCGCTAGGTCGAGAAAACTGGGGTGGACAAGAACAAATTTTCTTGGCCACGCCCTTCAGACCCTTGGAAAAGCAGCTTTTATCGTAACGGTGGCTATCAATCTTATCAGTCCGATTCCTCCCCCTACCCAATGGTTCTTCGACGGATTTTGAGAAATTAGAAAATCGACTTCTGGGAAAACTGGGGTGGACATTTCCACCCAAGTCCACCCCGTGGGGACGCCATTGATTGTCATGCTGTTTTGAAGTAAGATGGACTCGGTGTACAGCTTCAACTTCACGACATCATCTCAAATTATTTTTTGCTTTATGACTTACTTTAAAAAAAAGACACTGAGCCTGAAGACCAAGACCGAGATTATGATTTCCTGTCCGTAATGAATTTTGGGGTGTATGTGATATCTCTCAGTAGATTTAAGAAAAATTTGCAAAGCAATTAAACTAAGGTGTTTTAAATTGGAGAAGCATTGGAAAGATTCCTCTCAAGGTTACAGCAGCTGAACGATGATAGGCCTCTCGGTGGTAGCTGGGAGGAACATTCAATTAGGAATATTGCATTACAAAGACTATTGTCCTTAAAAGGGACTATTGTCCTTCCCAACTTTTTTGCAATGATAGGTGAGAAAATGTTTTGAAAGTTTACGATAACGAACGCACTAGTAGCAGTTCTGCTGGGAACACGTTTTTGTTCTTTTGATGGTGCTTTATCTTGCGTTGTCAAAGATAGATTTGTATTTTATCTAACTCGGTTTTGTTTGTTTATGTTAACCAAAATCTTCTCCAAATCGTTATGTATGAATAAGGAAAGAAAGAAGCAAATATTTTCTGAAAGGGGTATTTTCCGGGGTTTCAAATGGCGTGGCCGTAAAAAATTTAGGGACAAGCCCCCTAGCTCCGTTCCAGCCACTCCCCTGTGGGCTGGTGCATATGAATATGATCCTTTCATACTATCATACAAGAATATGATCCTTTCATACTACGCGAAAAGAGAATAAGAAGAGACAAGCACAATTTTTACATCAGAGAGAAGAGATTATTTGCCATCTCTTTTATAGTATCAAAACTTTTGAAGAAAAGATTTGTTGACAAAGATTTTGATGGGCTGAATGCAAATAAAAACTTTTGCCCCGGATAAAAATTTAGCAAGATTTCATTCAATCATGCATTGAAATTTGAGAAATAAATGACTAAGATCACAGAGATCTCAAACTTGTTCTACCAGGAATTCTACCAGGCGAGACAATGGCACGGATTCTGGCAGCAAATCCTAATTCTGCCGATGTAGAGAGGCTGATTCCCATCTACACTTTTCAAATATAGGAATATTGCAATGAATATGCTTGATCTCGCAAGTTTCAAGTTCCATGAACAGCTGCAAAGATTTGGCTTCAAGAAACCAAAAACACTAAAGTCTGGAAAGCAAAATTGACATGAGGGGGTTTTTGAAGGTTAAAGGAAAGAAAAAATAACTTTGACAGAGATCCGAACAAACAATGTAAAAGGGTTTCATTTAAATAACTTTTTGCTCACAAGTTAAGACATAACTGTATGTTGCTAATTTTCTTATTAACCCAATCAATATATTTTAAAGAATCAACTTCTTATACTTCGTTCATTTAAGATTTTGCCCAATATTTGCCACGTCCATTGTGCCAATCCCAGCAAGGTACCACGCCCAATTTTTATAAGAAAATGTGGATCTGTGAAAACGTCTTATTTTAGGCCCTGAGTTCAAGGGGCCGTCAGCCTGTATGAAACATCAGTGTTCATAATTATAATGTCTTTTGATTAGTATTTTATGTTTTGCCTACCGTATTTCCACGAAAATAGACCGTCCCTCGAAAATAAGCCAGTTCGAAATTGCTGGATATTTTACCTAACCATGATCGAGAAAGTTAGATGTTAGGAACAGTGGCGGCCTGGCCTTTTTCACCTGGAGGGGCCAGCAGCAAAATGGCTCCCTTCATAACTTACATCAAAAGATTGTCTGGAAACGCTCTTATACTGTTTAACCTTGTGTGTCAAGGATAGACTGACCCCCACGTGAGCACAGGGTCCCAAATATGATAATTTTCCATGGGGTGTCAGGACAAGTTGGACCGACTCGTGTACGAAATGGACTGTCTCTTTGAAGCCAATCCAAGCAGATAAACTAAATTAAAATGTGTCAAGAACATGTTTGGAGAGATTCCAAGAGTTACCCTTACGATGTGGTAAAATGAGGGTTTTGTTCTCTTTGTAACTGTTGTGTTCATTTGGCACCTTGGAGGGGAATCTGAAGCGCCAGATAAAATATTTACCTTTATTTTGCTAAACTTGTACTTTGGGGCAACTAAACAAGCTCAAAACATATACATATAACACAGCTTACAGTCAGGGGCAAATTAGGGAGGTGTCGGGGTAACAAATAATGGAATAGTAAAAGGGACGACGTCTCTCCCTTTTACTATTCCATTCTCCTTCGCATTTCCTTTTCCCCGTTCTTCATCCTTTGACTCTCTGAGGCTCTGGCACACAGGGTAGTAGGTATCTTGAACACTGGCTATCTTTTGGCATAAGGAATCCATTTACAAGTTTTGAGAATTGTCGTCATGAATTAAGCACTTTATTAAAAATGCTATATGAATCTCTCTGATTATTACAATTGGCCGGTTTCAAGGGCACTTAAATGAAATGAGCACTCTGGCCACTTTTGTTCCCATCCTTTCAAAAGGGAACAGAGGCAGTTGACCCCCTGCACACCCCTTCTCTGGCGTCCCTGACCAACATACAACAATGAACATAACAAGCACTGATATGTGACAAATACAGAAGGACGAAGGTAAAGGGGTGCAGCTAAAAGAGAAGAAGGGTAAAGGGGTGCAGCTAAACGAATCTGTTTGTAGAGTTGATATAAAAGGTTGATGCCGAGAGATTGTCTTATTTGAAATTTCACTAAGGGCATCATTGCCATAGAGTAGAAGTGTGAGCAGTGCTTCATCGTTCAACATTTAGCAGTCAGCTCCTTGGGATCACAGATGGAGGTTACTCTGCCAAGGAGCACAGAGTACAGAGCACAGATAACAGAGCACAGAGTACAGAGCAAAGAGTACAGAGGACAGAGCACAGAGCACGTAGCACAGAGTACAGAGCAAAAAGTACAGAGCACAGAGCAACGAGTACAGAGCACAGAGCACAGAGCACAGAGCACAAGGCAAAGAGTACAGAGCAAAGGGCACAGAGCACAGAGTACAGAGCAAAGAGTACAGAGCACAGAGCAACGAGTACAGAGCACAGAGCACAGAGCACAGAGCACAGAGCACAGAGCACAGAGCACAGAGCACAGAGCACAGAGCAAAAAGCAAAGAGTACAGAGCAAAGAGCACAGAGTACAGAGCACAAAGTACAGAGCACAAAGTACAGAGCACAGAGGATAGAGTACAGAGCACAGAGTACAGAGCACTTGGTACAGGGCACAGAGCACAGAGCAGCATAAAATGGCTGATAGTTTCAGTACCGCCATTTGCTAAACACATTGTTTCTGTACCTTTTCAGTACCGTCATTTGTTGAAACTTATCCAGACATAATCTTATCTTAAATCAGAAAGAAACTTTTATCAATATAATGTTACGTAATGTCCGGCAAAATTTGCAAAAATGCGCATCAGGGCAAAATGCCCTTCAACCTAAGTGTAAACAAAGGTTTTTGCACTGACAGGCCCAAGGCGTTACTTGACTCATAATTTTGATCTTTTCTCTGATGGCAATTCTCTGATTCTTTTGATCATAACTTTACCTTCTTAGCACTGTTTGATTCCGTTCATTAGGACCTTCTAACAAAACATATTTTTCTACAGTGTTAGACCCTGTTTACACGAGACTTGGACCAGATCGGGTCCAAAAGTATCCGGATACTTGTGGATCCGATCCCAGGCGTTTACACGGGATGCGATCAAAAACCACTTGCGTTTACACGGAACCGGATAAAAAAGATCGACAGATAACGCGCATGCGCTTTTCAAAAAATGGAGTGCATCAGACGTTTTTTATGCAAACTGAGATTGAAACAATCTGTCTAAACTTAACATTGATGAGGTAAAGCCACTCACAATTCAACCTGAAAGAGCTGTTCGCAAAAGACGGACTCGCAGTGAATATTTTTTAGACGTCTGGTTTCATCTCATCGTACTAAGTCAGGGCCCGCGTCACGAATTTGAAAGTGGGAGACCAAGGCTAAAAAAGTTGGGGGCCAAGGCTTCTTACCTCTTTTCCGACAGCTTTTAAGCCACTTGCTTCGCAAAAAAGTTGAAAGTAACTATTTTTAATCGCGAAGACAGACTTTGAAACGCAGAAAATCGTTTAATCTGACTCGTGCAATAAGCAACTTTGTCAAAAGCCCAAATATCATTGTTTTTGACACGTATGGGTCGCCTGTGTGCGCTGGGCTTCACGAAACTGTCTGCATCTGCTATTGCGAGAGAAGAAAATTGGCATTTCTTCTGTCTAACTTTCGTAAAAAACGTAAACGGATCCGACCTAGACCAGATCCAACCGTTTACACGTGATCCGGTACCAAATTCCTTCCCATACTTCTTAAAACCCAAAACAGAGTGAGAAATACACAATTTTCTTTAAGCATTGCAAAAGTTCAGGCGTTGTTGTATTTCTGTCATATTTTTGCAGCCCAGTATAATTTGATTCGCCTTTTGATGAAAAAAGTAGTCGGTGATAGTTTAAAAAAATGTTTTTATCCCCACCTTAATCTTCATATTTCTGAAAAGAATATAAAGTAAACAACCGTTTTGTGAAAGAAGAGTTTAAATGTAGCCATTTATTTTTGTCACTTAACTTTTCTAAGTCATGCCTGGCCTTTTAAAATCCTTGAATAGTGTTTAAACCAGGCACCGCGGAGCGTGCTAGTGGCTAACCCCCCAGCCCCCCCTGCTCCGCGGTGCCTGTAAACTTACGATTTTCTCTCACCCCAACAACATTACATTTATGACTGCGGAGCGCGCTCCTGGAGGCTGCGGAGGTGTTTTGTTAATTCAACTCAATAAGCCGTTTTCACATTCATATTTGAAAACGAGACAGGAAATCGAAAACGAAGCTAACGCTGTAAGGATTTTCTAGTGGCCTGTGATCACAGTGGTGAAGCCGTACTCGTTGTTTGGTATCGTTGTAGCTTTACTTTATTTATTGAGAAATGGATCAGTTTAAGTCTTTGCTGCCGGAAGACAAGGCCGTACATTGTCTAGATGACCTTCGAGATCTCACTGTCAAGGAATTGAAAGCGATTTTGGCGGCATACAAGGAAAGAATGTCTGGGTCGAAGGCTGACCTTATCCTGCGGGCCTACGCAATTTTCTCTCGCTTGAAACAGCAAGTTGAGCCTGAAATTTCTTCACTGCAGCTACTTCAGACAACTGATGAAATAGCCTGTACATATGAAGATGTATTTAAGTTGAAGTGCAGCCATTTGCCTTGGACTTCAGATTTACGAGGGACTCCAGCGTTCAGTTTCATTCAGCTGTACGATTATCTTGTTCTTCGCACCACCAAATTTAAACATATAAAGTTAAAGAGTACGGGGTACAAAAAGCTCAAATCTTTCCAGTTCTTTTATGAAGGATATATTAAGAGAATTGATGTGGCAAAGGATTCAAATTTTACTTTCTTTGATGTGCGTATGAAGGCATCAATGAAGTCCACTTTATACAAAGTGCTGGTGGTTCTTGATGGTTCTGGCAATGTTTCCTGTGCTGCCTGTACATGCCCTGCTGGTGCTGGTATATCTGGCCTTGGCAATTGTAATCATGTTGGAGGAGTTCTTTTTGCTTTGGAAGATTTCAACAGGAAAGGCTACAGAAATTGTCCTGAACCTGTCTCTTGTACTTCCAAATTAGCAGCCTGGAATGTCCCATCTTCTTTTGCTTCAGTTTCTCCTGCATCTATTGATGAAGTTCTTATCAAGAAGATCAGATTTGGCAAAGATGATGTTCAGTTAAAAGCCATAAAGAATATTTGCCATGATCCTCGTCAAATTGCACATCGTGGAATAGATGAAGAAAGGGTTGAAAAGCTCAAACACTCTCTTGCTTCTTCCATTCCAAACAGTTGTTTCTTTGCTTTCCATTCTTTTCCTGATACATCTTCAGCAAGCAGTTCTTCTATTGTCACAGAAATGGTTGATTCATTGGATTCTCCTTTTCAAGATTCTTTTGTTAATTTATCTGTTTCTGACACTGACAACAATTCAATGGCATTCAGCGATGATTATGATATATCCTGTTCCAATTTTAAAGATATGATGGACTACCATACCAAAAATAACATGTATCTTCCATCAACAGCTATTCTTGACATTGAAAAAGAAACCCGTGGTCAGTCATCAAATTCTTCTTGGAAACAACACAGATTATATCGCATCACTGCATCAAATTTTTACTCTGCTGCTGTCACTACTGTTGAACCATCGTCTAAGTTAAATTCAATGTTCTACTCATCTTTCTCTTCTGTAAGCATACGGCATGGAAAGGCTTACGAGTCCCATGTTCGTTCTTTATATTTGGAGACTTTGCTACGCAATGGCTTCAATAAAGTTTTTGTTGACGAGCCTGGCCTTATTGTATCAAGTACTCATTCTTTTCTTGGTGCATCCCTGGATGGTATCGTAAAGCATGGTCAAGACTCTTGGGGACTTGAAATCAAATGTCCTTATTCAAAATTTTCATCTTCTCTCCATGATGCTGTTGCAGATAAGAAGTTTTTTTTAAGAAAGACAGATGTGGTAGAGCTCAAAAAGAATCATGCCTATTACTACCAAATTCAAGGTCAAATGTTTTGCTCTGGATTAAGAAAAGTTGATCTGGTGGTCTGGTTTGGAGATAACCAACCCTTGTTCATTCAATCAATTATGTACGATGAACATTTTGTTCAAAACTCCATTCTTCCTCAGCTGAACTTCTTCTATCGCAGAGCTGTATTACCAGAATTCTTTACAAAGCGTGTAAAAAGAGGTCTTAAATTATACCTTCATGGTGGCTGGGAGAAGTTTTCTTTAGAATTATAAATTGTTTAAATTTTGTGAATCTTAAATAATAAATGACTTGGTATAGAGTGTTTAGTATCTACAGTAGAAATACCACTGTTATAATCATTAGTATTGTCATTTGGCAAATTCCACTATGTCTATAAATACAATCTTTTGAAATTCCAATACTATTAATAGATATCTACAATATAATGGATAAGCAAACACACAAACAAACTCAAAATTAAGGACAACCCCACAAATTGAATTATGTCACAAATTAAACATAACAGATTATGTTTCAAGAGGAAGTAAACCATAAGCTACCACATTATTATTTTGATGTACTTTTCCTTTATCTTCTTATCTATGTATTTCACAATATTAAATAAAATATGAAAGAGTTATCGTGTAAGCAACAGTATTACCATTAAAGAATTATTTTTTACAGTCTTTCGTGTAATACAAATATGAAAGAGTTATCGTGTAAGCAACAGTGTTACCATTAAAGAATTATTTTTTACAATCTTATGTGTAATAAAAATATGAAGGAGTTATCGTGTAAGCAACAGTGTTACCATTGAAGAATTATTTTTTTTACAATCTTTTGTGTAATAAAAATATGAAGGAGTTATCGTGTAAGCAACAGTGTTACCACTAAAGAATTATTTTTTACAATCTTTTGTGTAATACAAATATGAAAGAGTTATCGTGTAAGCAACAGTATTACCATTAAATAATTATTTTTTACAGTCTTTCGTGTAATACAAATATGAAAGAGTTATTGTGTAAGCAACAGTTTTACAATTCAAGAACTATTTTTTACACTATTAAATGTAAATTAAATATGAAAAGTTTTTGTGCAAGCAGCAGTGCTATATTTATTAATCATATTTTCACTTACAATGTAATACAGATTTTGAGAAATTAACATAAAAAGGAAGGTTTGTTTATAGGTTATGCTTTATTTAAGACTTTTGCTCCTTTCTATTTGTGTAGTAGGGCTGAATACGATGAATTAATTTATTTACTAAATGTGGCAGGCTTAACTAAAAATGGCAGGAAATTTGTTAACATACAACAAACTTTAAAAATTTGATTAGCTAAAGGACTTAAGGATAAAGGAAGACAGCCATCAAGAATATGGTAATTCTTAATTCTTCCAATGGCTCTTTCAACATGAATACGGACTGCAGCTATGTTGGCAGTTTCTTCAGTTTCTTTTGGTGTTAGTTGGGCACGATTCCCTTTAAACGGAGGAATGTTGAGAGTGACACCAACTGGTAAGATAGCAGCAATATCAAAACCGCGATCTGCCATTACGTTGTCACCAGGTTCAAGGAGAGAGATGAGACCAGATTTAATTGTTATTTCTTTATCAGATACACGGCCTGACCACAGTTTAGATACAAATGTGATTGCCCCAGTAGGAGATATTCCAACAAGGGCTTTCCAGGTGTTGTGATGTTTATACTCGGACCAAGTTTGTGACTGAGCTTTCATAGATGAAGGGACTTCTGTAAAAATTTCTGTACAATCAATGATTATTCGTGTGGATGGGTACAGTTTAAATTCTTCTGGCATTAACTTTTGGATTTGTTCTTGAGACGGGAAGGGAAAGAGAGAAGGCAATTCATGAAACAAGAAGTTGATCCAAGTAGTAAAAATCTTTGAAACATGTCCACTTGAGATACCAAATCTATCTGCAAGATCATTTACAAATAAACCAACTTTCAGACGCATTAAAACCAAGACATATTCTTCAAAGTAAGATAACTTGCGTTTGGGACCAGATTTCCCATGTTCATCTGGCCTGTCCCGCTTGTCTTTAGATACATCATGTGACTTGGATCCCCGCCAATAATAAATATTATCCAACTTTGGTGCTAAATAATTAAAAACAGATTCCAGAGAAGAGAAATTTGGAAACCCAGTGTAAAACTTGACAGCTCCATCATCATATTTCAACTTATCAATGGAGAAAAGTTACTTTTTTGCAATGGAAAGTTCAGCATTCAATTCTGAAACTTTAAGGGACAGTTCATCAATTTTCTGTTGGAGAGTGACATATTCTCTCACGTCAGTTGAAGATAAAGGAGGTGCATAACAATGATCTGTCATAAGATTGGAAGAGGAAGCATCATTCAAGTAAACTGGCGTCTTGACAAAAGAAAGTTCGGTCTGAGTTGAACATGTTGAAAATAGAGATGACTCTTTTTCAACAGTATCAGGCAAGGCAACATCTTCTTCTTCATTAAAATCAGGAAAATAACAGGTATCAGAAGCAGTTGAAGAGGAAGGTTGAGAATAAACAGATGCAGTGCGATCCTTGGGTGCTTTTCGTGTTGTCCGTGTAGTGGTTGTCTTGGGATCAACGAACAGCTTCAGTGAAGGAACAGCATCGGCCACTAACTTCCAGCGAAGTGGATTACGCTTTATATCAGAAGCAGTAAAGTGTTCTTCGCATAGAACAGTGTTTCTGGTAACCATGAAACCATCAGAGCCATCGCGTCTCTTAATCAAATTGCACCAATGATTTTTCCTTGGATTCTTTTGAGGGAATGAAAAAAAATGTAGGCCCGTCCCCGTACCGTCCTTGTTATATTGAAAATTATAACATCCAAACGCTGCGCATTGTCTTCCTAACGATGATTTCTTCTTTGTTTGATCATTAGAATTTGCCTCATCGTTTTCATCAGCCATAATGATAACAATAAAACTCAGAAATGATAAACTAAGAACGACAATATGTCAAACCTCCACTGTTCACAGCTTCGGCAACTTTTCTTACAGCGTTAGCTTCGTTTTCGATTCCCTGTCTCGTTTTCAAATATGAATGTGAAAACGGTCTATTCAACAATTCAGTTTGGCCCTGATGAGTTTGGCCTAGGCTGGGTGTCTTTTGCATTTCGACAAAAATCCTGTTGCAGACATAAATAAAATAGACATGGTAAGTTTAAAGGAACTTTAAATTGCTGTAAGCTAACTCTGTTCACAAACGAAAGCTCGTGTATTCGTTAAAGGATCAAAAGCTTGGGTGAACTGAACGCGTTTGTAAGGAGACAGGCTCACTGTTTATAGGCCTATCATCACTTTTTGATTTAGTTTAGTATTGTAGGTGCTAGCCTTCTAGAAACTGGAGAAACTTGTAGAAACCATAAAATTATTGCGCTTCAATATTTGCAGCTTTTTGGTATAGAAAAGTGAAATCGTTTATGAAGCTTCTTAACTGCCTACAATCCAAATCCAAAGCCTGCAAAACATGACAGTTCTCGGTGAGATCTCCCGCGTGAGCCATTTTTTCTCAACAAAACTAAGATATTGTTATCTCCATGGATCCCTTAAGAAACACTTTTGAAAGGAAACAACGTCTGTAAACAACATTGTAATTGTTGGGGTAGGGGTAGCCATCTGGAATTTGAGGACTACTTGTGTAGGGGTTGCAATTGCAAGTATTGTATGACATAGCCAATCATGCATCTGCAGAAGAAATGATGGCTAACAGAATCAATTCGTGACTATTTTAGATGCTGAACAGGCATTTGAACAGTATTGTACTTGTGATGATATATATATCTATTCTATACCATGGGTGGGAAATTTATTTTTCTAAGGGGCCACTTGAGAAAACTGAATGGTGTTAGAGAGCTGAACCAACAATAACTATATTCTGTACAATATTTATTTTCCCACAACGTAAAATTAAACAAATTATACTATATTTTAGCTGACTACCTGTTAACTGAAAGATCTAGATATTATGTAATTATGAATTTTATGAAATTGTGGTTTAAGTCAAGTGGAAAAACACCCCTACAAAAGGTCATGTTGTGATTGATGACACTAAGCCAGCTGGACAGGAATGTCTAAAGGGCCTGATGTAACACATGGGTGGTAAGAGCACAGAATAGAAATGATCAGAAGGGTCACTCATGTCGGCAGCCTTTGTTGCAAGTTCACTCGATTTTTTCTGGCACCGCGCTGTCTGTCCATTCAATTCTCGTTTTCAACCGTTATGAAAGGAAGCTAGTAGTCTGGGATGTTTTGCAATCGCAGGCGTAATGCAGCAAATTTCAAAACAAGCTCCTTTGAATATCACTGGGGCTGCACTTAAACTATCATGAAGCAAAAGGAGAGTGAATAAAAACACAGAAGCACTTAGTTTGTTATGGATCGTGAGTTTGGAAACGATATTTAAGTTCCATGTTATCTAATGATCAATACTACAGGCCTACTACAGTTGTGAGATGCGAGACCGCCATTAATAGCAGTATTTTTCATTTATGAAGCAACATATACAGGGCAAGTTACTAGTTTAATTCTTTTCTGGATTGCTGAATTTGTTTTCCTAGTCTTATCTCGCATTATTGTGTTGTTTTTCATCAATGTGCTTTGTTTGTGCTTATTGTTTTACATACTATCCTCGTTTTGGTGACGCATGTGCGAAAAAACTCATGCTGAATCAATTGACCAGGACCCGTCTGGTCATTTCTATTCTGTGGTAAGAGGCCCAGGTCTGTTCTATACTATATCCTTAAGCTGTGATGCTTTCTTAGATAACCAACTTCAAATTTTCTAATCATTGCAAACATTGGAAAATATCTGTCAACCTGTGTAAGTCTTACTTTGCAGAAGTCAGACAATTTAGTATTGTCCATGAAGATTTCCGTCATTTCTATACGTTTTCCGTCATTTGATGCTTAAAAAGTCCATGCTCAAGATACTTTTCAGTATGCAGGTTTATCCAGTTCCAACTCAATTCTTTTCACCTTAGTAAGTCTGCACTCTTGAGGCTAGGTGTTTTGTTATGGGACTTCAATCACATATGGGCAAGGCCTGAAATTTGGTATCACTTAGCAGCTAGCTATAATAGTCATTCCACTAAAATGTTGAAAGTTATTTAAAACACAGTTAAAATGCACAATGACTTGAGAAACCATCCACAACTATCGATGCATTTGCAACAGATTACAAATTTTAAAATTTGACCATCATTTTAAGTTTTGACCAGCATACACCTTCTTTACAGGTTGTAAATTTAACTGGACAGGCAGCATTGCACTTCCCTGTTAAGAAGTCACACATTTATACTGCTAAAGCTCTTGGTGGAATGATGTGGTTTTGGATATTCTGGAGACTAAAGCATGATTGGGGACATTTTGTTGTGAGTTTCAGCTTTGTTTGCAGCTGGGCTGAATTTTTTAGCTTTTTAAAAATCTAAAACAGATAGCTTTCTTATAACTGAAATTTCCTGCATTACACTACACTTTAACAAGAGTGATCTGACAGTTGCTGGGGGGGGGGGGGGGTTGGCAAGGGGGCAACTGCCCCCAATACTTTAGAGGACAATGGTTTTTTGTTATAAAACAATGGGAAGTGTGACATGATCTTATTAAAACTATAGGCTGTCCCCCCAATATTAGACCAAGTGTCTGCCCCTGATGCTGGCTATCAGAATACCTGATATATATATCCTGATAGATTGATGGATATATATTTATATATAATCATAAGGCAAATGCTGACAGGAGAAAAATTCTTTCCACAATGGTGCTGTCCAATTGTATCAAACTACTCTTTGTCGGAATGGAACTCCAGTTTGCTGCTTCAAAAACATCTGCTCATTTCACTGAGACAAACGGCCCAATGAAATGAGCGATGAATCTCTGAAGCCAACACTGGAGATCTCACCATAGCCAAGGCAGTTTTTAGTTTCTTCTGTTTCGGCTTAAAGCCTTTATCAGATCCATTTAAACAATTTTTCCTCTTAATGTCAGCATTTGCCTTATGTATGTTTATATATAAACATATTTATATTTATAGTTACCTGATGATTTCCGTAAAAGCATGAAATTCAGAGTAGCAACTTAAAACAACCTGTTCTATATACACCAGAAGTGTATATATTGTTCAATGCAAATAAAAGTTTAAACTGTTTAAATTGGAGTGGCAAAAAGGTTTTATAAATGCAACATCAAGCATTGAGCCATGCTGTAAAAGGTACAAGGGTGCAAAGTGTAAATGGCTTTTTGTAAAAAGAAAGGCTATAGAATCTATAGCCACATAGAAGCCATTTTTCTCTGATGTTGCTCATGTCTTTGTGTAACATGCAAGTTGCTTTCATTAGATACCACCACTTTCTAGTACAACCAGAAAATTAATTAATTGTAAATCTGCTTTCAAAACTCATACAAGCTCAGCAACATGTTTCAGTTGCTGTGTTCAGTGCCTGTTTTTTAAAAAAATCATAGAAGGTAGAGGGGGCAATAGTGTTGAATTTGCCAATTGCTCCAATCTTTGATTGGTCTTGTTGCTGCAGGAGCATGTTTCCCCCTTTCCTTTATAACTACCAGCAGAGGTATTAAGGCACTTAATAGTGGTGGCATGTTTTTTGCGGAAAATGGATTGGAACGAAAATCTTCAAAAAACCAGAAAAATGTGTCAGGTTTCTTTTGATATGGAACAGAAACATAATGATGATGGAAAAAAGAAAACTGTCAAATGTTACATTTAAAACAGAAATGCTACCCCTTAAGAACCCCCCTCTCATTAGGGTCAGTTTATGACTACTGCTTGAACCATTTTTAGCACTTTTATATTTTGCATGTTTACCATTTGACTGGATTACTAGCTCCAAATTCCTAGCAAAAAGTTGTTAACCAAGTAGAACCCAAAAATATTTTGCCCCTGGCTCTCTTACGATCCAATCTGAAGTTGTGTGGCATGTTGTTAGTTTTTAAAAAAATTGGGGTTTCAACCATTTCTAGTAACAAGCTATTACAGTATTAATGCATTTTTCTTCTCTGGTGTTCAATTTTATGGAAAGTCTAAAGCTTTTTTGAACAAAAATGAAAAACCGAACCTTCCCATTCAAAGATCCACAGGGTGTTCTTGTTGGTTTCTGCATGACCTCTTATCTCTAAAGCCTTTCCGGTGGCTAAACAATACTGGTTACTAAAATCTTCCATTGGTGTTACAAAACGATAACATTTTTACCTTAGGCCACTAGATAACAAAGAGAAGTCATGA
This sequence comes from Rhopilema esculentum, assembly GCF_057945365.1. Taxonomy (NCBI): domain Eukaryota; kingdom Metazoa; phylum Cnidaria; class Scyphozoa; order Rhizostomeae; family Rhizostomatidae; genus Rhopilema; species Rhopilema esculentum. The sequence continues at coordinate 4,753,609 of NC_142831.1, forward strand.
TAAGGAATACATTTGGCTGGTTACTAAAATCTTCCATTGGTGTTACAAAACGATAACATTTTTACCTTAGGCCACTAGATAACAATAAGAAGTCATGATAAGGAATACATTTGGTTTTGTTAGAATTCCATGAATGACTTGATAGCTGGTAAAATTTTTGAAGGAGGGAGAAGTTAAATGCTTAATGGGAGAAAGATCAAATTTTGTTCCAACTTTAACTGCCATTGAGTGAGTTGAATGATCAACTAAAGACTTTGCCAACCCAGTTAAGATTTTACAAACAAACAAAAGACTTGGGTAACACCCCATACCCCTATAAGATAATTTCTGCAGATACCGTTTTCAGTATAATTTTCAGCATGATTTTGTATCAAGTTTTTAACAGCTCATGCTAAGCCCTGCTCAAAGTTTCCTCCAAAAAGCCATTATTGTTGGTCAGTGCAAGCAAATTTCAAGGAATACAGGACAAACATGAATTAAAAGATTTTTCTTTAGAAATGTAGAAGTTTTTTTAGCTGGTAATGTTGAGGAAAGGCCCAAGAGCTGTTAATGAAGCCCTAACAAGGGAAAGGAGGGAAGGGTTTGGAAAGGAGGGAAGGGTTTGGAAAAGAGGGAGGGGTTTGGAATAGAGGGAGAGGTTTGGAATAGAGAGAGGGGTTTGGAATAGAGAGAGGGGTTTGGAATAGAGGGAGGAAAGATCAAGCTTGTTAATTTTAGTTTTCAGAGTCTGGTAAGCAGAAAGAGGGTAGAGTGTTTCAAAGTTTACAAGATCTAAGGATGAAGGATGAGTTGTGGGACAGAGTTCGTGAATTAAGAAGCTTTAAAAAGGTTGAGCACTAGAAGAGTATCTGATAGTATGTATGTGTCTCAGAGGACCAGGGATCATATCTCTGCTCTCCTGAGAGCAATGTCCGTGGTCAGATCTGTTTCCAATAGGCTTGGTGTGTGTAAAAGTAGCTTTGAAAAGCATTTTCATTAGATATGTCTTTTTAGAACAAAAAGTGTATGTTTCCTTTCAGTTTATCATAGATTAGCAACAATGAGCGATAGCAATTAGGGGGAGGGGGAATTATCTAGGTCCTAAGGCGAGAAGAAAAGGCGAAAATACAATATATTTTATTTTGAAGGCACCAGAAGCACTTCAGTTCCTGAGAACTGTGTTGACGAAATTTTTATGGTATCTTGTGCTCATCAGTTATCTGCTCCAGACACTTTTATAATTAGCATGCTAGCTGAGGGCTTCAAGATTTTACGCAAGTTAAAGAAAATGGACTTCAGACTTTTTATCCCATCATTCGTATAACGTAAGATTATTTCTTGATAATATAGAATCGAGAAATTGGATCAGATCAAGCAACGTATAAAAATCTAGAGGGAAGGCTTATAAAGAGCGATTGGTTTAACCAAAGTCTCTGAGGCACTTTGATTAACTATTGAAGTCGAACAAAAGGTCAAGCAAGTTATTTCATTTACAGAGTCCGTTAGGCTACTAACAAATTTGTTATTTCCGTTTTATAACCCACTGTTTTGAGCTTTGGTATGTAGAGTTTCTAGAATTCGCTCAAAATTGAAACCATCGCCATCTGATAGCTACTTCCTTGCGGGAACAATGTGGTATGTTTCATGACGCCTGCAAGAGTCGTGAGAAACTCCTCATCACGCGAATTTCTTCATTGACAGATCCGTCGGAAACTACGGCCCCCTATAATAGTGCACTGATCAGTAAGCACCCGCAGTAGCAGGTAACAGCACCCCCCTACCCCACTCCAATATGGACTTCGTTCCGACATTACTACAAAGAAATACCCCTAATGCATAAGATTATTATAAAACCAGTTGCAGAAACGAATGCAATGTCGCTACTAACGAACAAGGACAGTTGAGTAAATGAAATCGGATAGTAAGTGGCAAGCCACCCTGCAACTGGCTGTCTGATTGGCTTTACTTCAAATTACTTTGATACCAAGGAAGGGCAATTTTGGGAAGAAAATGCTCTTTTGAAATAAAGTCCCAGAAGCGTAACAGAATGTGGTCGAGGGAGTCTCTCAAGTCACCCTACCTCGCAGGTTTAGGATAATCCTATCTTTCAAATAAAATTTCTGTGAAATTCAAACTGGCCTGGCGGTACCTCCTATTTAGGTATCCCTACACAAATGAAGCCTTGTGCCAGTATGCATTCTTCGTTTTCCTTTTGCTTTAACAGAGTTTCTGTTCTCGTAGGGTCATCATGAAGAGGTATTTGCTGGCATAGAAGAGCGCAAAAGAAAAATCTTAGCAAGTCAAAAGAAACTACAGAATGAATGAAGACATAGCCTCATAAAAAATTGCGCGAGACATTTAATTTCGTTTTCTGTTTGTATGCGAGAGTGTTTAATATCAAATTCAGCTTAGTGTCCAGTCTCCTCTTATCTGTTTTGATTCTCTATATGCATTTTTACTGCCATTTACCCAACAGCAAACGTACAGCCAGTTGGGAATACTGAAGGCCCAGGACTGTTGGCCCAGGACAAGTACCCTTTCTAACATGCCTACGGGTCGTATACAGGACTCGTGTTATCTTTCTTTCCTTTAAGCTGATCAATTATTGCCGGTTGTGCAAAGATAAGACCCCTGTGATCGTCTTTCGATCGGCAATATAAAAATTACCCTCGATTCCTAGAGGAAAGCGGAATGTAGATTCAGTTTTCCTATCAGCACGTGCTGTATGAAGTGTGCCACTTGTACAACCGTTGGAGGAGGAGATTGGATCATATTTATCTTAACTGGACGATAAAATATAAAGAGGTGCTTTCATGATGATAAGTATTTCTGTGGAGGTGTGGAGGGTACTTGGAGGTGTATGGGGTGTGGAGATAGCGATGCATGAATTTTAAACACTTTTATGGAGACGTTAGGCGAATAATTTTTGGTTGGATCTGTTGAATATCCCGATTCTTGCCCGGTGATTTCAATTGACAGCCTGACCGTCATACCACAAGCTATCGGAAAGCACACCACTTGCTTGCAGAATCGAGAAATGAACTGGCCCAGATCGTAAATTAATCGAACATAGAAACTTGACTGAAGCAAAATTTTTTTGCCTTTTAAATTGCTTCCTTTTTCACAATACAAACCCCATGGTGACTGCAAAGCTCCACTAAAACATACTTGTATGGAAACAGATTTATTTTAAAAGAAAATCAAATTAGTTGCACAAAGCTCCTAGAAGCACATACATTTGAAAACGGATTTATTTCAAAAGAAAGTTTCATTTGTTGCCCTCGGCGACAAAACAAGAAAAGGGACGAAGATACAGAGACAGCTGATAAAGTCTTTTATTCAATACTTATAAATGTCACTGACAACTGGAATTAAAGCTTGCTACACTAGAACATTTGATATTGACAAAGGCTGATTTCTATAGAACACTCGATGGCAAACCATAATACAGCCTTGTAATTCTTACCTCGTTCAGAGAAATTGTTCGATGTTTATTATGCTCTGCTAACAGCTAGAAGTTTCACGTCCTTGATACACTGGGCTAATGCATCCTTTTCCTAAGGTAAACAAATTAAATCAATAAACTCTATTTTACTGAACAGTATTAAAGATATAGACCAAACAGTTTTGAGATTTTTGTTATCTCGGTCATACAAGTGCAATGGTTTGCTCACACTTCCTAAAGAACGCTGGTCGCGTTTACAGAAAGCTTTACGAACACCTCTTTTAAAACAACACTTTGAAAGTACATGTCCTTCCAGGGATGTGTCCGCAGAAAGAAAGGCTGGGCACAACTACCTGTAAATTTTTGAAAGTTGTTTCTTGGTGAATGTTTTCTATACCCACAGCCATTGGCCTGGTAAAACCACCTCCCCAAATGGGCAAGACAGTACATATCAAAGATATATATTAAGTAGATCAAAAAATTATAAAATACATTAAGGGGATCTTAAATGATGTAATTTTCTTGAACGAGCACAACTTTTTATTCTTTGAAGAAATGTTTAGGCCAGGTGATTTTGACACAATGGCTGCCCTAAGCAAAACATCCCTTTTCCAATACAATCAATATATTCTTGACATGTCACCTATGGATTCATTTATCTCTGTTCATTTAATGGATTTTTTTGTTTTGATGGACGTTTCATCTACTGAATGTTTCGGCTATTGACGAAATTCCAAAAATTTGAAATTCGAAATACTTCGCAAGCAAACATCACGATCTGCTTCAAAATTGTTTACGTTTGTCTTCACCGAATTACTAGTACGATATTTAGGGAGCTTACAGGCAATAAACAGATACGAAAATAACTTAAATGGTTCAAGCCACCTATCAATCAATAATTGGTCAATCAGTGAATGTGATATAACTTACACGCTTATGGTTTGCAAATAGTTAATTGATAGATGGCGAAAACCACTTTAGCAGCTTTGGGTTACTTTTAAAAAAAGGGAAAGGCGTTGTTTGCGTGCGGAGCTAAATATAGACGGTGTCATCCACTTAATGTATGTGGCGCTAGTTAATATATCATGGTTACTTTCTGGGTCAAAATGAAAAGTTTTGATAAAAATATAAGAAAAAATAGATAAAAATTCATTTACAACGTTACGAAACTCGTAAGTCTTTTCAAAAATTATAACCAATCTGTAATACCCATGTGTCTAAAAATTCGGAAAAGATCTGGCAAGTCCCTTCTTTCTTATTCTAACAAAACCCGATAGGACATTTCGCGATTTTCATTTGAATATGGAATTCAAGAGCTCATTGTTTTAGTTTTTGTTTTTATATAAAATCTTTCAAATGATTGCACTCCAATTCGACGTTTCTACTACAATTTAATTTCAACGAACCTGTTGAGGTGTGATACTTTTCACGACGACATTTTCTAACCAACTAACTATATGCTCTTGCTCAAGATTCTTTTTCAGTTGCTGTAATTCCACTTGGAAATCCTAAAATACAGCAAATGAATAATCAATGTTATCACAAGTTGGCATTTGGCAAAAAACTACATCTAGAAATAGTATAGTTTGAGTCGAACTAAAGTTTTCGTCCGACACTCTTCAGAGTATACAACGTCAGAATACGATCGAAAACTCCACGATATATACCCAGTTGTAGATCAAAATAGGCCCATACTCTGAAGTTTTATACTCTGAAAAGCGTCAAACGAAAAGTTCAGAATGTATGACTCAAAATGTTTGCATTTTTCAAAACAATTCATAGTCTAGTTATAACTTTTCTTCCATTTGGTTAGATGGAACACCGCGCTTTGGATCCATCATGCAGTAAATTGTTGTCACAGGGACATCTACATAAAGAGTAGACAGTGAAAGTGGGCGTACAAAAAATCTGACTGACCAGAATGAGTAATTCTAAGGGTTAAAATCCAACAAACCATAAAGCATTTGTCGTTGGAAATTTCTTACAAATTGGCTATGTTGGAAGATGGATTAAATAATTGCCGATGTAAAGTTTTTTTTAAAGGCAATAGTCTTCGTAAAATGTTTATGAGGTGTAACAGTAACAGATGTACAACACAAAAATATGTACAACACAAGAATATGGTTGATTGAGACTAAAGGCTCAATAGATAAGGTCTTAAAGAAATAGACAAGGTCATACAAGAAAATAAAACACCTGAGTTTGGCAATTAAAGCACAAACAAATAAACAGCAACAGGATAAAATGTTTGAAATCTTGGAAGACTATAGAACCGCTCCATAGTTAAAGCAACATCCAAAAATGTAATACAGAAACTTGTGAGATGATTTTTTACAAAGCTGACAATCAAATACAATTTTAAAAGTATGTATGTCTCAAATTTCACCAAAGAAGAAATTATGGGGAAAGTTTAGCTAGAAGAGAACTAGAAGTTTTAAGGTGAATTCTTACGTCTTTGACACGACAGTCTGCAAAAAAAGATCGCAAAATGGTGCAGTCCTGATACCATTAAGATTAAAGTTCGCCGATATTAGACTAAGAGGACTAGCAACAATGAATTTTTAATTAAAAAAATTGCCTAATTATTGCTTTGCGCTTTATCCGTTTGTGAGCCTTAGTGCTAATTAAGGTTTAGCCTTCAAGAGGCTCCTGAACTGGGAGTCTGTGTAAGGTGAGCTAATGATTCAAAAGGAATAAATTTAAGGGGTTTAATGTGACTTGGTATAAGGCAAAGATAAAGTTCGTAGGCAGGTTAAGGGGAGTTTGGCGAGTGTCTGATTGAAGAGCTTAGAGCCAAATACGATATGTAAAAGAGTGTATTTTAAGGACAATGAAGAAAGGGATGAAAATGAAGCAGAGAGTGAATAAATAAAGCAACTGCCAAATTGAGTATAGAGAAAGTTAGACATGGATTTGAAAAAAGCAAACATTTTGAAACATACTAAAGCTTGTCGTCTGACATTCATCAGAGTATAAAACGTCAGAACAAAGATTAAAAGCTCACGTTCAATACTCTGAAGAATGTCAGAAGAAAAGCTTTAGTATGTTTCAAAATGTTGCTTTTTCAAAGCCATTTATAATTTTTGTACCACCAAAAGATTACTTGAAAGATAGAGATTTTCAAACAGCAACTAAGGGAATTTTAGTGAAATTGTTTGATTGAAAAAGATACTCGAGAGTTCGGTCGGAATAAGGCAGTGATAGTGTGGAAGAGGGGTAAAAATACGGGCAAATTGCGCCGTTTTCTCGCTGGCTCATTTCTATCCATATTTAGAGAATAATTTGGCCATTTTCAGATCATGTTTAAAAGACGGTTTTGAGTAAGTACATGAATAATAGAGCTCCATTGAAGGTAGGTCGTATAATTGGGCTATTCAAAGACACAGAAGAAAAATAATAGGCAAAAGAAAAGAAAGAAAAAGGTAAAAAAGGCATGAAGCAAAAGGGAAAATGGCGGACAAGGAAAAAGAACAAAGATGAGAAAATAATTTAAAAACAAATTGGAGAATAAATATTTTGAAATGAATAGATATGCAAAGATAAGAGTAAATTAAACGACATAGTTATAAATTCAATAGCAACAAACAACTGAACTTTTCGTTTGGAAATATTTTAAGGCGGGTAGCCCTTCAGCAAAAGATGTTTTTCAAGGGGCCTTCCTCTAAGTAAATTGACAATTTTATGTTAAATTTCAAAAAAACATGACAATATATTTGTGGCTGAAAAAACAAGACAAAAACCGAAAAACCCACCAAGGTATACACTGAACAAGCAATATTTGAGAAAACAAGGAAGAAAAATTTTAAAATGAACAAGAAAAAACAAACACATACCAGTCTCTTTTTTACTTCTTCGTAAACTTTATTGACATTTTCTCTGTATTCTAATTCCATCTTCATAGAGTTGTTTTCCTGAGAGCGAAATGAATGGGTTGAAAAATTATCATTCAATTGCAACATTACGTTATACAGAAACAACCCAGAATGCAAATAAAAAAAAGGATGAACACCTCAGGATATTCATATTTGATGCCTTAGGCCTTGTTCACTGTATAACAGATTTTGCTCAACGATAAAAAAATTCGTGAACACAGATAAAACAATACAGTAATTTAAATTAACCATCAAAACAATACACAAAAAAAGTTTTGTTCAACGTTTAAAAAAATTTGTGGACACAGATAAAACAATACAGTATTTTAAACTGAACCACCAAAACAATACGCAAACGAATTTTCTTCAACGTTTTAAAAGATTCCTGAACAAAGATAAAACAATACAGTAATCTAAAATGAACCATTAAACAATACGCAAAAAGACATTGTTTAACGAGTAAAAAAATCGTGGACGCAGATAAAACAATGCAGTAATTTCAAAAGAACCACCCAAACACTCCGTAAAGCAACAATATATTGCCACAAATTTAAGGAACTTTGGTAAAGGATGCAATGATATCGCGAAGCAAAAACAAAGTGTTCTGGTAGTCTTAACGCATACGGTCTGCCTAAATACAACTGAGTTGTGAGATGTTTCAAGAAACATAAATGAAGTGCTGAACATAAATACTATCTTCAACATCCTTTCAGCAAATGAGGCAAAAACTATACCTTGCAAAACAAGCAATCAAAAAAAGAGTGTTAGGAATTACCCATTACGTATTAAAATTACATTTTACACTTTATTTTTTTTGCTGCCATCCAGTCTAGCTTTGATTCTAAACTTTTAATGATAAAGAATAAAGAGTCGTGAGAGTATTATGCGCGTTGAAGAGAGATAATAGAGAGAGAGTAGAAAGAAAGAGTGTTATACGCCCACTAGGAAGAGTGTCGAATCACTGACAAGAACAGACTTTAGAGCGAGGAGAGTCGCCAGCTCTCTGTATTTCCAGGCGTATGAATCGCGAAATGTGGTCACATAGAGAGGGAGTACCAAAACACTGCTCGATAAGAATAGTTTCTCAGTGTCCTAAAATCAACGATCGGAAGCTTGGTAGTGTCAAATACAAAATAAATACAAAATGTAAACTCTTTCCTTCGTGAACAAAAACAGAGCCAAGTGAAACCGCTGCTTTGACAAAAAGAACAAAATGCTTATGTGAGCGGAGCAGTACAGGAAACAGCAGTCGAAGAAAAAATGCACCTCAACTGATGTGAACCGATGGCACAAATCACGTATCACATGTACAACCATGTGCATAGTTCAAAAGAATCAGAGAATAGTAATATCAAAATTAAAAAATCAATTACGAAACAAGTAACAAAGTCTATAATGTAACAAAAACAATAATATAACAATCAATGAACCACAAAAAAACTAAAAAATCGTTTTTTGGTTGGTATTAACCAATTGATTATTATGAAAAATTATAATGAATAAAAACAAGAAATTTCCGGTAGTGAATCCCCATTGATGCCAACATGACCACAGGTTTGGCATTAAACTTTCTATAAACTAAAATCAAATGTCCTGAAATAATCGGTAAATGAAGGGGAAAGAGAAGATTTGTGTGGCTTTGACTTGCTACAAGTCTTTCTTTGACTGGCTACAAGCGAGACACAAGTCTTTCTAAAACTGGATCTTCTATTTGACACTGGAACAACATCACAGAATAGTGACAATACCAGGCAAGGGCAACGACAGTGAGGCGTATGATATGTCAAAGTAAATTCACAAACAGGATCAAAAATGTCATGGTTATGCAAGAGTCTGATGGGTTTGGGCCAGATTGAGTGCATTCTACAGGAACCTAACCGGAAAGGTTAGCCAATACAACAATTCCAGACCCAAACTGCCACGTGAGCTTGTTCCTATAACAATGCAATACGTTGTGGCACACGGACACGTCTAAAGGCTAGTTTCCACTTGATTGTTTCTAGTCGAACGATCATAAGCAAAGAAAAAAAAGCATTCAAACTTTCAAACTACATTTCTCAAGATATATAGTAAGTCCCCGAATACAAAAACCTATAAAAATTAAAACATAAAAGCTGATTTTTGAAAGTATTTGCAAATTTAAATCAAGAAACTGTTTCAGTTTGATGAAAAAATAACTTCTTATAACAAGGGTTATCTCTTGTTGATTCTTGTTATCTCTCGGCAAGGATTTTAAACAGCAAGGTAGGCGCACTTTTAGCATGTGATATACATCATTGAATGTCTAAAGTTTCTGTCAAGATTCTAAGCTCAGAAATAGTTCCAAAGTCATGAACGACATTACCGTAGTTAGTGTGATTCATTAAAGCATGGTGATGACACCTGAGAGGCTTTCATACGCGGCATTCAAGTCAGAGCCTCTATACCCTGAACTTAACCAAACTGTGAAACTGGTTCATCCTAACCCTAATAAAAGAGGTCATTGATGCGGGAACTTGCTGTGCTTGAAAGCGTTTATCAAGAATGTGTAAAAAGGTATTCTGGCAGACCTACTCTTGGACACCTTTTATAAACTATTTTCTATATGACTGGCTAAAGTTTAACTAATCATGAACGTATCTTTATGAATAACGATTCAAAAGTTCTGAAAAGGGTACATTGTGCAAAGCAACTTTTATTTACAGGCGCCTGTGATTCATGAAACAAAAGAAACAGAAATTGCAGGTTTTATGTTTATTGGAAAATACGTTGGTCATACGATGGCTAAAACATCGTGCAATATGTATTGATAGCCAACCTAAGCAAATTACATAAAGAAAATGTTTTAGTTGATAATGAAGTGATAAAAAGAGCCGAAATCAACTTCAAATTAACTACTGCCAACCATTAATTTTGTTTTTCACAATCTGCTTCCATATCAAGGACAAGTTAAGAGGATTTGATCGCTAAAAATCCATTATTTTCAGTATTAATTTGGCATGAATGTAATGAAAATAGGCCTTTTCAGGTAAACTTTTGACATCACAACCAATCTGCAATAGTCGCAACCGCAAGCTTTGGCAGTAAACAACACAGCGATTTAGCCCTAATTGCCAGAGGTAATCACACCTGGGTTCTACTAAGGACCAATTCAACCGATGATATAGACACAGAAATGCCGACAATAAGTAAACAAGAACTGCTTAAACAAGATAATGAGTATACAAGACAATTAAGTATTAAGAAGATCATTTAAGTAAATCGGGTATACGTGCTTCACCTTCAATACTTCGTAGATCTGGTCTCTGCATGAATAAACAGCTTCCACTGATTTCTCGTCAGCGATTGCCTCCTCGTAAGCTTTAATCCTTGCATTTCGGCCTTCGTTCATCGCATCCAAGATATTCTGTTAAGCAAAAGCAAGGCGGTTATTCTCTAAAAACCTTTGGGCTAGGGCACTGATGGGCCTTGGGCATTTCAGATGTCGTGTCCTCCAATCGCGAATAATGAAACGACATAATAATAGTTAAATGCTAAATGGGTGTACCTAGATACGAAAAGTAACATACGAGCTAAACTGGTTATATTGCATATGGATTTTGCTGTAACTAGTATTGCTAAAAAACCTTATTAACAAAGGCGACTTTCTCAAGTCCGCCTTGCTCATTCATACTCCAAGCGTCAGGGTCTGGAACCCTTGAAGTAGAAGCGTTCAAAGGAGGAAGTTGATAAAACATGGATTTCCTCAAAACATGTACGTTTTAAAAGGGCAGGCATAAAGAACGAGGGAAAACAATTACAGTACAATATTTAACTTTTTTCCTATTATGATTCTTCAAAGACAGTAAAAATAAACACAAAAAGTTCTAAAGAATAGTTTGCACCAGAAAGAAACTGGTGGGTAAATAAATGTCTGGCAAAATCACACCCAAGAAGAAATTAAAAGGTCAAAAATTGTGCTGCAATGGTTCAAAAACCGTATCTAAAACTGAATATTCAAGACTGTTTTTCAAGACTTAAGACACAGACACTGTTTTTTAAAATGAATTGTAATGAAATATTTAAAAGTTTCTACAAAGCCAAAAAATATACTAATCGAAAACTTCAGACCCAAAAAACCGAGCTCTCCCGTAAAACTTTCTTGAGTAAACTTCCAGGGGCTTGGGGTGGTCCAAAAGCAACGTAAAATGTTACAATGAAAAAAACATAGGAAGTCAAAGTTGTTTTGAGATGAGTCCCTCGTAAAGTAATATGTTAAGAGTTAGAAATATGCTGGAGCCTTCCATCAATTACTTTTTACTTTTTGCTTTATTACCTGTCATATCTTCTAAAAATAGTAACAGAATTGTTGTCGACTAGTTTGCGTTCTACTGTCACAGTTTGTTTACCCCCCAGTTGAAGCAAACTAAACGTTTGTTACAATCGTGAGATTATAAAATGATTCAAACGATTATCATTAGTGTCGTTTCTGAGTGCGACAACGTCTGAAGATACAATTAATTTCCAAGCCACAAAAACAAAGAAAATGGGCGGAATATACCAAAGAATGTCGGAATATACCAATAAATATTTGGATTTGGCAAAAAAACGTCTAGAAAAGTGCTTGCTCCTTCATTCTCCAGACAATTTTCGAAAACATCTTCAAAAATAAGGCCAAGATTCCGGGTTCAAAGGCAAAACAATGACCAGGGTTTTGAAAGTGAATTTTCAAATTCACAGTCAAATGCAAGTGTCTCTGGTAGAGTGTACTTTAGAGTGAAACCTTGCTCTACCACAAAAGTGGAGAAGGGGGATGGGGGGTGGGGGGGGGGTGGCTAAACGAGCTCACCCAAACTGAATTTGTCAATTCTTTGATGATGGAACTCGTAATCTTTTAAAGGAAGTTTTATCCGTTTTTCGGTAATTTTTTGCAAAGAATCTCAAGTCCATCTCTTATTGGTGTATAAATACGGGGATTCATAGGGGGAAACGGCAGGGGTCAAGAGCGAGTCTCGGGTGGGGTACACGAACGGGCTTGGACTGCCTATTCTCAATACGATACGCTAGAAGATTGTGAGATGTCTTTGTAAATAAAATTCAAAACAGACAAACTAGAAAAAAGACACTCGGAAGGGCCCCGGCTCCCAGCAGAGGCCCAAGCGGAGCTGTGACATTTTGGAATGATCCCATAAAAATGGCGCCCAAGAACCATTTGAAGATACTTTGCGACATGTCAAAAGTTCTACTGAAATACACTTGGCGCGCTCCTGTCTTCAAAGAATGTATCTCTGTGGTATCATCCTTTCAAACTTACTGCCACAAATGATCTTAAGACAGCATAGCATTCGTCGGTGCACCTTTCTGCCGAGCTGCCAATGGTGTCTTATCAGGTAATATCACCCAGACTAATATCAAAAACAGGATGTCTAACGTCAAAATCCTTTGCCTCACGTCTATTTACATTATAGCTAATAACAACATTGTTTCTTATGGCGCGGCAATGCCGATGTAACAAATTGCCTTTAATCAAATTCCGGCTCAGAATACCACTGCCTGATATGCGATTCTTTTCACATGTTCCGCCACGTGCCTAGCAATACCTCTAGGGGCAAAATTATGATTCCAGGGGGTTATCGGGATCTCCACCACAGCCTTGGCTGCCTATAAACCGTAAGCATTATCTGGATGCATGGGGGGGGGGGGGGGGACAAGGAGACATTTCTTCTTTCCAATTGACATTCTATGATCATCCATTGGAACTTGTTGTGTCCAGGGACCGCGGAACAGGATCTACAGTTTTTAGCATGTTTAGCCCCCTAAAACATTTTAGCCCATCAATTTGTAATGTGCTCTGCGGTCCTTGACTGTGCCATAAAACCATTGTTCCCCACAATGGAAACATGTAAGCTAAGCCCTATGGTTACGATTAGTGATCGCTAATTTTGGCTACTTTGTTCGTCTGATTATCTGTTCATACCTATATACAACCATGCCACAATCACAACATAACCCTTCTGTCGGCAAATCTTACACAATTGGGGTCCCTTTTCTTGCTGCAGCCCTGGACACTGCTATACAGCCTGTCAGTTAACATATTTGTTTTTTATTCTTCCTTATCTCACTTGCTGTGTGTATTTGACTTGAGGATACGGTTTTGCAAAAAGTAAATTGTAGGACTTTTTTGGCTATTATACATGAGAGTGAATTATTGGACTTGATTGTAAGTTGAGGCTCGCCATTAACAAATAAATTTTACCATTACATCCGATTGGGTGTAAAACCATATCTCTAGGATGAAAGACTGGAGAATACATAAATAAAGAATTTGGTCCGAGAGCAGGGAAAATGAAAATCTATTTCGAGAAATTTCGGGAAAGAGCTTCCATTTTGTGACAAAGTTATTCATGTAAAACAACCAAAACACGATAAGTCCCACAAATAAATGTTAAGCATGCAAGTTTTAGGAGTCCAAAAAAGTTTCATCAAACTTCGAACAGTTTCACAAGGGTTGGGGACAAAGTCATTAGAAAAGATTATGCAACAGGCCACTGTTATGTGTAAAGGTTATGAGCCGTGTTTTAAGGAAAACATCAAGAATGCAAAATCTGGAAAGATTCGGACGTTAGACCTCAATTATGAGAACAAATCGAAAGAACACAGAAAGGGATACTGCTCCTTAAGGCAATCGACAGATACTTAAGGGGCTTAAGCCATCTTTCATTCAAAAAATGACCAATCAGTGACTCCGCTCACACGTTTATTGATTGGCTAATGTTGATTGACATAAACGTTAATTATATTTGAATGTTAATATATATAAAATAGCTAAATATATGGAAAATCGCAACACTGGTTGAAAAGTGCAGATTTAATATAAACATCAGTTTATATTCTTCGTCGTGGTCTACCTACTTAAGATTACAAGATAAATTATACTGCACTTCCAAATGCGGTTTGTTGCTGAGATGAACTGGACATCCTCTTGCCCACAATTACGAAAAACAGTATCTCGAATCGTGATGGCTTTTAAACAAAGAATTAATTTTAACACAAAATTGATAGAAAAGCATTGAAAATTACACTCACCAATCATTGTGAGAGGATTACTGATTAATTGGGAAATATGCATATGAAAATTATGACCTCGTTTCACTCGAAACAAACTAAAAGACGTTTTTATCTGGGTCATTTACAATATGTCAGATAATTAGATTTCAATTGACGGTGAGATAGGCTTAAACACTTTAATTACATCTCACAATCAGATATGATAATACGGAATGAAAAATTCGCAACATCACACTAATGCAAAGATTGATTTAAGAAAAATTTGAATCGTATCACTTTGTTTCGATTCACTGCTTAAAAACCTGCTGATATTTCACATCTCTGATGTGTAGAAATTGATGAAAACAGTGCACTGCCTTCTGACAAAACAGTTTTCCTTGTATATTTTATGTTGCATGTGCACTCTTCGTCTTTTCAGGAGCTCTCCTCAATTTCAACCTTTGAATGGCCCTTTGCTTATAGAGTATTGTTACTGTGCTGTTACACTACGTGCTCCCTAAAACTAGATCATTTGGTACATATTTTCCATTCAATTTATACACACCTGTTCTTTTTTTAATTTTATCTTCTATTTCAGAAGTGATGTAGTCACAAAAAATAGATTTTTATAATTTTACGATTTTGAATATATAACCCGAACAAGAGTTGTGCAAAATAGGTTGAATATGTTACAAACTGGCTGAGAAATGGCCACATTAGCACAAGCTCATTCCCTATCAAACCTCTGTAATTTGATCTTGATTCACAACTTCAAAATCATAACCAGGCCAGAATAACAGTAATCCGTTAGCAACTTTAAATCTATCATTGGCCATATCTCGTCATTTTTGAACATATCTAGCAGATAATGCATATTGAGAGGTATTTGATGCCGTTCTTTCACATTATCTGGCCAAAATTGAGAATTTCTAAAAATAGATTTTTGATCAGTGATGGACACCTGGGGGGGGGGTCGAGGTGGACTGTCCCCCCAATATTTTGCAGGACAATAATAGTGGTTGTTCTAAAACAATGGGAAAATGTGATGTCATCTTGTCAAACAATAGGCTTGTCCCCGAAATATTTGACCAAGTGTCCGCCCCTGTTTTTGATGACATCACATTATAATTGATTTCTTTTAATCTGTTTACCTTTGGCTACTTTTCACTTATTCCCTCTCTTTTCTCCTATTTTCTCTTTCTTTCAGTGAATCATAAATGTTGCCGCTACCTTTTTTGAAACCTGAGAGTTATGCATTACCAAAGTATGTTTTGAAAACTATATATAATCAATTTTCTGCACTTCACAGTAGCAATTTCAAAAGTGATATAAGTTACCTGTGACTGTTCATCTAATGCCTCTCCAACTTGCTTTCCAAATTTCCTTGCCAAAAAGAAAATTGTTCCTCCCATGACGGCTGCAAGAAGTGTCTACAAAAACGAAAGATGTTAGCGATGCATTAGTGTCACATCAGTGATGCAAATCTGAAAAGCCAACCAGCCATGTAAATTCTGATAGCTTAAGGCTCATAAAAAATAGAAATGTAGACAAATAAACAGTTTCCATGATTCTGACAAGATCCTTGAGGGTAATAGGCATCTAGCTCATTATTAGATCTTGAGAAAACAACACCCAATTGTGAAACTTAACATAAATAAAGTCAAATTGATTTTGCATCACAAAAGTTTTGCCTACAAATTAATATGCTCAATCTCAAACAAAATTCTGCAACTACACAGGTAAGATACTCAAGAACAAAAATTTAAGGGCATTGTGATGTGAGATACAGTTATCAGTCTGGAATACACTGTTTTTGTTCATATTAAAGCATATATCAATATTGAACATATGCAATCAAGAAGTTTTCAAATTTTTCCTACGAATAGGTTATTCAAAAGATTTTGAAATTTTCGAAATACTCACCTCTTCATGAATAATGAGTATTTCTTTTGATAGCAGGGTGGCAGTGAGGCCAGCACCAAAAATTGTTGCAGCTGGATAAAAAAATAACTGCGCTAGCCAGAAACTAATCAATCGGAAAAACTCAAAAGAAACACATTCATATATAATCTTCCAAATAAAAGCAATGTGTTTCTTATGAACTTATGCTATAAACTTAAGTCAGGTAAAAACCAGCCTATAAGTGCCAAAAAACTTGTATCTTTACTTCAAGATCCGAGAACAATGGGAGTTCTAAGTAGTTTAATTCTGACACTGGTTTAGTCCTGCAACACGGCTAGGAAACCATAAATATCCAAGAGCATGTAAATATAGAAATTATTGAAGACAGCTTGCTGTTCAAAGTTCCTATGAAGTGAAATTTCACACATAGTTTTTTGAAAGAAATTGAAACTTCTACATATTGTATTGTTGCTATATAAAACAAAAATTAACTCAAAAATTTGCACGAAAAGTTTGTTTTGAAGGTTTTAAAAACAATGAATGTGTGTGACAAAGCATAAGAATCAGTGATGTCACAAAGTTTGCAGTTGGTTCCGTCTTCACAGTAAACCCAATAAGGGCAGTTAGTCAAACCATTGTGAAAATTGTGATACCAGCATGAAATTTTGCAAAATAGGAAAGAAAGTTTAATATGCTGAAAAAGATAGGATATACCCTGACCGAAAATTGCCCCCTTAAGCAATTTTTAGACTAGGGTACTTTGCCCCAGACCTTAATAGACGGTATTATCATATTTCAGTCATACTTTGGTACAACAGTATGAAACTTTGCAGATAAGAACAGTCTTATGCTCATAAAAAGATTGGATATGGACTCTGACTTAAAATCCCCCTTCAGCTATTTCTACATGTAGTTCCAATAGTGACCTCCATTTTGCTTAGTGTACTAAATTTCATTTTATAGGCACCTTAAAGCTCATGAGGAAGACTTTTATGTCTCATAAATGGACTATTTTGGTTCTATTGGCTTTCTGTAAAAAAACCAGTCTTAATCTACAAACAGAAGACTTGAAAATTGATCAAAAAAACTTTCATATAACAGAAATACCTGAGACACCAGCCTTTTCCTTGTAAACTTCCCATACTGATTTGGATGGAGGGTCATCTACAGCAGCATCTGAATAGAAAAAGGCCACCTTCTTTAGATTTAAATGACTCACATATATTATAAAATATCTACAGTATAATTGTCTTATTTGACGCCACAGTGCTTGATGCACCTAGTGACAAAACATTTGATATATCAGAGGTTTAAGTAAAGATGACACATATTCGCAGTTATTCTGAGGTTCATCTTTGCATACTCATCAGACAGACTCTCTGTAGCTTTTGAAATCATAGTATACTTTTGGATAAAAAAATGTATACTATATAAACTATACTAAAATAAAAAGTTTAATGATGCATATATAATTTTAGAGTTAATTTGGGCGACCCTGATCATGGGTTTCATGCACCACATATATAAATTCCTTTGGCTAAAAATACAGGTAAAAATGCTTTAGAATTTATAAATTTGAAACAGGAATAAACACTGAATTAGCAGTGTTATAGCTATATTTTTCATCATGTAGAAAAAATAAAGAGAGGTAGCCTTTAAGTTTCAAGCAGCAATCAAAGGTTTTAACTTATCAAAGTTACATTCTTTTGTTACCCTGTTGGTGCAGTTTTTTTCTTATATTCACATAAAATGTTTACTAAACCTATACCAATTCACAAGACGATACCATAGGGAGCTTGGGAAGAAAAAACAACCCAGTGGCAATTTACATTCAACATACAAAACTTAATTAACTACAATTTAAAGATGCAAAATGAACGAAAAGAATAAATAGAAACTATTTCTAAAAAGAGGAGAGGATACAGGACAAGGCAGCTATCAATTAGTATCCAAGCATAGTCAATCAGTTTTTGACAAATATATAAACCAAAAACACACAAGGCAAAAAACTATACATATCATAAACGTATACTGAATTACATTTCTTATATATAATAAATGAAACAGTGAGATACCTGGACTCTTTGGTGTATTGGTAGTTGACACAAGCCTTGGCAAAGCCCTAAAATCAATCAAAAACATATATATATTCAGTAAAAAGAGTTATTCAATCATAAAAATTGGTTTAAGCTTTATAGACTTGCTATTTAGTCAAGGAGCACTATAGGCTTGGATCATCCAGTTTTCCATAGGGTTTAAGAAAATTCAGAAAATAAGAGATTCAAGTAGAGGAATCTCCCTATATCGACAGCAGCTTACAAGGAATTCACTGACAATTACTATCAGATATGAGCTACATGATAAAATGTTTTCATTACTATATATATAATATATTGATTTTTCAGTCCTTTGCCATAACAAAGGGCACAAAAAGTGCAACTCAAAGTACAAGAGCACCATTACAAATTGTCATGATTTGCTGTACACATAATATATATAAATTAGACTTAACAAAAGTATATAACTGTTTTATCAGTCTGTCATAAAGTGCAGGATGCCTTATATTAGATGAAAGATAAAGAGCTTTTCAATAAAACTTCAAACTTCATAATGTTTGAATTCCAGAATTAAAACAGTAAATAGTGAGTCATTTATTGCTGACTGAGCACTGGTGTGCATATCTTGCAACTAACTAAAGAATTTGTTATGCTTATGACCAGAAACAATCACTACCGTAAATCCTCGAAAAAGCCCCGGGGGCTTATTTGCAAAAATGAATTTTTGGGTGGGGGCTTATTCGAGGGGGGGGGGCTTATTTCAAAGTTTAGTATTTTCCCCAAAGGTCATCATAAAAATGAAATTACTTTTCTAACAAATCTAACAAATATTATAATTTTTATCATCACAAAAGTTGCTTTTTTGCTTTTTGGTCTCCAGTCAAAGGAATTAACACTTTATAGCTACTGTCCTGTGGGAGCTTTCTTGAAATAAGATATTATTCTGCAATTATGCTTACCTCGAATAAGCAACCATGGGGGGGGGGGCTTATTTGCAAAAATAGGAGCATGGGCAACCACCAATATAGTTATAGAATATAAGGCAAAGACTGAGATATTTTCAATTTCCAAGCAAAAACAAAGAGTGTACACATTTGTTATTAAACTTTACCTTGCCAGCTGAAGGCTTTTCTTTCCTGAAAAAAACAGACAATCAAGTGTTAGTCTGGATTTCAGGACAGACTAGTGATCTAGCACATTAAAATCCCATCGTGAAAACTGAGCTTTGAGTGGCGGTGCCTCTCGTACTGAACTCTCGTGTTGAGACTTCTCTATGCATGTTCAATCTAATCATTGATCAGTGGCATCTTCTAGCACTTTTTATCCATTAATCTATTATTTCTTGCACTCTGAGCATCATACCGATACTCGGTCCTGCTCAGTATCGATGTAAAGTAGAAGTCACTCTCTGACTCTGGAGTGTAGACCGATGAAGTAAAACAGTGGTAAACATAATAATATGCAATTGAGATGAATACTTTGCTTTAATACCAAGCTATGTTAGGCTTTCCCTTACAGTCTGCATATCAGTTGATGTTGGATGTTAAGAAAACAAATTTGGATCAAATTATAAAGAGGATCACCGAGCAGTCGATCAAGTTTGAAGGTGAAAACAGACAAGAGGAGTGCAAACTTATAGCTGAAATAATATTTGCAAGGCTGTGATGAAAATCGCATAATTTCTGTTCAAAAGTTCTTATTTGGGCCTTGGTATCTCTTACCTGTCTTGGAAATTGCAGCAACCCTGGACAACATGACGAAAACGTAGACAAGCAGTCCTATTTATCGTGTACGAATATGGCCTAGTTCAGCGAGGAAAGATGACCGGCGTGCAAAGGCTCATGGGGGATGCAAAAGGTGCAGCAGCAACAGCAGCCTTAAAACTATAAATAAGAAAGTCACTGTGACACAGCCTTGCTAGGCAGCACTATCCTTTAAAGTGTCAAATTTGAAAAGAAACTGCGCAAATTATTGGAATTAGGCAAATCTACTACAATTAGAAATTGACTGCCATCTAAAATCAGAAATGGTGTTTTGGGGTAGTAAAGAAGTAACTTTCTAATGTAGATTATGCAGATCCCTACAAATACCTTGTGAAAGTTACAAATGATGTTTAAAAAATTTTTAAAATCATAATATCACAGTTGAAATTATGAAATAGTTAAAAGATTTTAAGTCAGTCTAGAAGGACGCAATAACACTAGTAATAAATATGTTTTTGTCGATGTTTGGAAAGGATTAGATAAAAAACTCGCTGGGTATTCATGGTACCTGTACAAAATATTAAAGAATTCCTTGCATCAGGGTTAAGAATGTTGCAACATGGAAACTAATAGTTCATAGTTAATACAAGCAAATTTGGTGGCTTGAAAGCGTTTTAGGTTCTGTTGCTATGGCTACCAATATATCGGCATTGCTAGATAATAAGTTGTGATTCTCCAAGTTGTTAATTAAAACTAAAATCAGGATTAATACTTTTGTCATGAAATTCATATTCATTCAAACCGAGTGGGCATTATTACTGTTAGCGAAGCAAAAGCAAGTCCGAGAATTGAGTTTTTGTGTCACTCTAACTGTGGTGAACAGGGTCGCTCAAAACATATAGGAGGTTTAACCTAGGAATTTTTCATTAGTTACCAAATCTTTTGAAAAGAAAAGGCGCTTTGCTTCCATTTATTAAAACTATATGAGTTTGGAACTTGGTTGCAGATTCAATTTGCTTCGTTCCAAATGGTTTCATTTTGCTTGAGCTCGAAATCAGAAAATTGACAATGAATTAGCATTGTTTTTATCAAATTAAAGTTTAAAATCGCAAATTGAATTAATAAAGAAGCAAATTCCTTTAATACTGGAAAATAACATGCAATTGGTAACCAAGGAGAAAAATTGCGACAAGCTTAACAAAATTTAACCTTTCATGATTAGGTTTAATGTAACAAATGTGTTCAATTGTGTATGAATATATCTGTTGTCTCAGTGCATTTTCTTTTTATGTTTCCAGCAAAGTTCGTAATTTTGACTGCACGCTGTAAACTCTGCTGATTGTTAATGTTTAATAACTGTCTCGTGAAAAATTCTTCTATTCATGTAAACTGTTCGTGCTGCAAATGTTTTGGGTGGTTGTAATTCGGCGTTGTTATTAGATGACTTGTCGTCACAGGGTTGACTTCTCGCTTAGTGCTAACTCTGCCGGACTCGTATACCTTACATCAATGCAAGAAGGATGAGACTCGTTCGCAATACATTGAGTTTAATTGCGAGGTTTATCTAAAATTTCCACAAACAGTGTGGGAGCTAACTGAAGGGGGCTAAGTGAAAACAGTTGAAAATCAAGAACTGTTCATTATGAAAAGCTAATCTGCACTTCACAGTGTAAAATACAGTAAATCTTGATAGCTACTGTAATTGGGCAATGTGGGTGCTATGTGCTAACTTGAATTATTGCCAAGAATGCGACAACGATTTTTGAGTGATCTAAAGCTAGCTGTTGGTTGGCTGTTGTCGATGAGCAGATTCGTCTTGAACAATCATGTAAGTCGGTAAATTCTTAGAGGTACAAATACGTGCAAGGGTATAAAGCCTTGATATCCCCCCAAAACAACCGAGTTTTAACTTTGAAAAAAGCAACAAAAGAAAGTACTGCCTATGGTAAAATCATAAAAGGAATTTTTGTCAATGTTAGTACCTGCCACTGCCTTTCAAAGCCTATTAAAACCCTCGCGCAAGCTTCATTCTTGTCCCAAATTGAATTTGTTAGTGGCTTTTGCAATAAAGATTGCACCGATAAATGGCAAATGCTTTTCAAAAATGCTACTAGCGTACCATGTGATTTCATTTGAAATGCTATTTTTATACCAAAGAAAAAGGGTTTGGCCACGGATTACATAATTCATTTGGCGAGCCAAGAACTTTTTTCAGACTGAGTTGACTTGAACGTTTTGCCACCACTCATTGCATCTGTGTGTAACAAAAGGCGCACGATCATCATATATTGGTCATGATATTTTAACATGCAAACTAGGTGCTGAATTTCCTGTTAGACTCTTAAATTTCTGATATATATAAGCATAATTATACCGCATTTTGACATACCTTTAATGGGATAGGGTATGCTTTTGGCAATTTTCTTATGGTTAAGGGTCAGGGTGCAAAAAGGTTTTATCCGCAGTCCTGTCACTTTCCTAGTCAAGTGTCACTCGGGGGTCCACGTGGATGATCAAACTTGTTTTGCTTTTAGCTGCATAGCTCAAAACATTGCATAATTGAATTGATGATCGCCTGTAGAAATGCCTCGTAGGTCTCCTGGTTATTACCCAGAACAAGATTCCAAGTACAAGTATTAAAAATGTATCTCTTTAAATTTCTCTTAACCAATTTCTCGGAGGTCTTGTGTTAGCTCCAAAATATATTCGATATTTTCCCCGCAAGCACAGCATGGGAGAAAGGATTTGCTACACTAAATAAATTGAAGTAATTATTCGTATCAAGTCGGTGACAAATTACTAGCATAGCAAAATGTCAAGCGACCTACGTATTCTTGCGATCCCTTTTAGTTCCATACCCCAACATTTACATCATTTTGGC
Source organism: Rhopilema esculentum (assembly GCF_057945365.1). Taxonomy (NCBI): domain Eukaryota; kingdom Metazoa; phylum Cnidaria; class Scyphozoa; order Rhizostomeae; family Rhizostomatidae; genus Rhopilema; species Rhopilema esculentum. Next base: position 4,776,453 of record NC_142831.1, read on the forward strand.
CAGATTGTGAAAAAAACAGAGATGAAGGTATTTTGAACTAACAAGATTAGCGATTTGTTTGAATTTGTTTGCAATAACTCCGACCTTTTGATCTAAGCCCCCTACGATGCATGAATGGAGAAGTAAACGCATATGATGTGGATTGCTTTATAGTTGTGATAAACGCATTAGGAATTGGCTTAGTCTCAGTGATTCGACCTCGCATTTGACTAACTTCCTATCCCTTATGACACACAAATGTGGACCTTCAGAATGTCCATCCAATAATGCAGAATGTGAGAAGGAAATTTGATTACGAGGTTTCTTTGTCAGTCGCGAGCAGGCGCATGCCACTATAATCCTTTTATATCAGTGATAAGCCTTCTTTCTTTCTTTTACAAACATATTTGTTATCTGAGATAATTCCATCATACTCAATGTGAATCAATATCTGCAATTATTTTTCGGTGGCTTTCAGCGACCTCGTACTGTTTGCTTCAAATTCCGTGCTCTAAACAGGTCTCTTTCCAGAACACGATCTACAAATAATTTTTGACCTTAGATAAAAAATAATGAAAAATACTTAGTGAAGTTATTCTAACCTGTCTCTGCAGGGCAAATTAACTAATCAAATTTTTGTTTTCTTGAACCACACTTGTTGCATGCTACACGGGAAAGTCAAATGCAAAACCAACGTTGCATGGAAATGGGACTGCAATAGCATCCTTTTTAAAGGGACACTGAAAACCTGACTTTTGCTAGCCAGCGCCAATCCAAATGATGCACAAAGGGTAAATTGTGGGGTGAAGAGCTAATGGGTCTGGGGTGAGGCTCATAGAAAACTGTTTGTGTCATTAAATTTTAGAGAGTATCTCCCAAAACCAAGCGTTGCATTATTTGCATGCAAACTTTGATCAATTTGTGGTAGTTATCAAAGAATACGAAATCGACCTTCACATAAATTGCATAATTTACATAAATAAACAGAACGCCTGGAATTGACTTTATTTTGAGAATTCAGGGGGTGTTTGATTTCTCCCCTAACATTCATTTTCAAGAGCCAAAGCAACCAAATTTGTATTAGTTTGAAAAATGGTACCAAAAAATGCCAATATCTTACAGGAGAGCTGTAGGGTCCTTGTTCTAAGATTGGCAAGTAGTTCAAAGTTTTCCAAAAAATGACGTTTATACCTGAATAATACCAGTAAGTTCTTATCTTGATCCAAATGATACTGTGCAGTCCAGCGGAAGAAATATCATGCCATGCAATCAGAAACAACTATACTACGGGTTTTAGTAACCAATCTTTGCATGTAAATAAGCAAAGGTTACTTAATTGTTAACTTATCCAAACGGAGACGCCTAAAGCATTTCAAAGTTGGTGCTGTACAGGAATCAAGGGGCACTGTTTCAGGAAAAAAGGGAATTTTTTTCCTAGAGTTAGGGGCACGTAGCTTGATGCACCTCAAACTTCAACGTCCTTGTGCCAAAGTTCAAATCAAAGAAAATTCTGATACACGTTGTATTGGAAGAAAATAGCTAAAAATGGGTGGTAAGCAAAAGCTATAAATCTTCACAACACTCTTGCGGTCTAAGTGAAACCACGGCTCAAGTTCCCCTTTCCATCTTTCTGTATAACTGAGGCTTCGTCAAGCCAATCAATACAGTAGACAAATCAAAACTGTATCTTAGTAAGCTACCTACATACATCTGACTTACAAACTACCCGTGTTAGAAAAGGTGCTTAGCCATTACACGAATGAATTCATATATTTGGGACCCCCAGCCGCCCAAAACTAGTAAAGGCCTTGCGATAAATCTTAATCCTTTTTATTCCATTAAGATAATCCATTTAGAAACTGAATAGATTTCAGTTTTTCGTTTCCACAAAATCTAGAAAGGTGATTCTTTGAAATTAAAGAATTGGGTAACAATTTTTTGTATCGTCCAATTGCCCCTTGCAAATATAAGATTTCAAGAAACAAAGAAAACATAAGTTACCCAACCATTTACGTCAAATGTTTATCTCTGTAATCTTATATTGTCTTGGAAAAACAAATGATTATTTTGGAAAATATTTTTTCATTGGAGTTATAGGGTTAAATGGTGGATCTGCAAGGGCTGCCACTTGAACTTCAAAGTGACGGGGTCATAGAATAGAAAGAGGTCATAAACTACCAAAAAGGTATCATATGAAAAGTACAGGGCCATGGCTGGTACAGTTATTGTCCTCTACATAAAGCTTACGTAAAATCACATTTAAATTCACACAGAAAAGTGTCAAATTATTGTAAAATAAACATAAAATCCCAAATTACAAGCAAGTTTCGGGATTGTATAGCTGTGCTCAATAAGATAGACTACCAAAATAATTTGACAAAGTTCACAGAGAATTATCAAAAAATTCGGCATTCAAAATAGACTTAATCAACCTTTCTGTGTAGCAGGGGCTCCAATGCAAAAAGAAAATGATTTGCAACAAAGATCGTAGAAATCTTTCTTACTTGGACATTGTGAATGATAAGAGTGTCGAGATTACCTTTTTCACTGACTGGATTGTAGATACAGTAAAGGTTTATTAAGGTAAATAAAGGTTGAAGATTTAACCAGGGGCGGATTTGGTGGGGAGGGGATGTAATGGGTGTGACTCCCCCCAACATTTCTGTGTCTTTCGGTAAACTTTGCTTCTTTTTGGTAAAAATTATTTTTGGTAGCCAGTAGAAATCAAATAACGCCAAAATTTTTCGTTATTCATCATCTCATCTTCCATATCTTAAAGTAAAAGAACCGATTTTTTGAAAATGGGCGTTTTCATCATTTTCCAGTGACCTGAAGGGTGTGGCATTAAAACCCAATTATCATCTAGCACCCCTCTCCATTCTTGGCACTTTATTCCTCTGCAAATCTATTAGGGAAAAAACTTGGTTGAGAGGGTATCTCAACTAGTTGACTGTGCAATGGTGAGGACCTCAAGGTCTGCCCTGAAAGAAAGGCAGCTTTCGTAGAAAAGATACCGACTTAAACCTGTCTCTAGCTAATGTCGATTGATACCGATTTCTCACTAATAGGATTTTCGTCACAAATGTCATATGGATTGAATGCATATCTCTATAATCGTGTTGCTCTGTATTCTAAAGGACGACTCTCTGATAACGGCACTCCTCCAATACCTGTGGAAAACCTTCATGTTGCTAGATTATTTACAGATTATGCTGCTAAACTGAATTTTTGTTCGCCCAATTTTTCATTGCAGCCTCGACTTCGTCGTGGTCTCGTAATAGTTATAGCGGAAATCTGATGAATTAAGATTATCGTCTAAGTGCCAATTCAGAATGGTTTCCTTTGCATTTTATTCTTCAAAGGATTGTATTTGTACTTTTAAAAACAAAACATAGTAAAGGTAAAGAGTATTTCCTTTTAAGACAGTTATGAAAATGTCTGAGTACTCACTTCTCAAATCCTGCCATTGCTAGAACTTGTGACTACTGGGGTCATTCCAAACGTTCTTTTGAAAATGTGTACATAAAACGTGTACGTTTTTTGATTTCCTGAAAATACAAGAAATGCATCACCAGAACACCTTGAATAAAACAGGTCTTAAAAACTATTGCCTCTTCCCTAGTAATATTAAATTTAGTTCAGACACAATATTATCGTGTAGAGCTGATAGCTATGACAAAACAAATCATTTGTAACTTGGAATGACAATTTTTACATTTTGGTAAACTTTCCTTTTGAACAGCCCTATCAAACCATGACATAGAAACTCTTCAAGCTCTCGCAGTTGAGTAATAAAAAATTACAAAGGCGTGAATATCTAGGACATTTTCAATTCTAATCTAGGATTTATAAGACCGTATGAATATTACGGCTAAGATAAAACACAACTTATAATAACAGTGACAAAATCAATGGCCTCGCAGTGGCAGGCCAGCATTAAGGCGCCAACAATCATAAATGCATCTAAACAGTACTGTTGGCTTTGTTGCAAAGTTTTAAGTAATATTGTATAGGGTAGACACTGAATATTTGGCACTCGCGAGCGTCTGGTCATAACTTTGTTTCACGGGGAAAACAAAGATACTGTTCTTCTAGTGTCAGCGACCTATTAGAAATCAAAAGGCTTCAAAAAAGCAAACATTTTAAGACATTTTTAAAGGCAATCAGCAGATACTAAAGTGAACTAAGCCTTCTTTCAATCAAGTGATGGCCAATCAAAAATGTTTGAGAGACATAACACATATTGATTGGTCAATTTTGATTGACAGGTGTCTTAAGCAATTGCAGTATCTGTCGATCGCGTTTGACCTGTTCGTCTGATACTTTTTCAGAGCATAAAGCGTCAGAACATTGAGCAAAAACTCCAAGCTAGGAAATATACGAAACTTTAGCTATGAGTTTCTGATCAGTCTAAAGTGTTTGCTTTCATCAAAGCTATTTTCGATTCTGTATCGCCAAAAATTGCTTTAAAATCAAAAAGTCTTGCAAAAACAAACTGATGGGAAACTCAAATAATAAACAAAAGGTGTAATATTTCAAGAATGTTCACCATGTATGGAGGGGTTATATCTTAAAAATATGAATAACAAATAGGATTTAAATATTAGTGTTTAAATAATCCTACAACAGGCCACTGTTAAAGGAAATGATTTTAACTGACAAGATAAAAATTATTTTTGATGAATACATTGAATTTCTTGGTCGTTTTCCAATGCACATTTCTCCGTATGTGAACAAGAGGTAAAGAATGGGTTAAGCATACAGGGATGAAGAAACTCAGGCATTAAGCACACGGAGGGTTCAATTTAGGCCACTAGACACGCTTCCCTGTCAATCTGTAGCCATTTTAAGGTTAAAATCTCGTTGTTTTTTGATGATTTTGATTCTTATTTTGCTACAATACAATCTAAATCTAAATCGTATCAAGTTTTTCAAGAGATGATAACTGCCTGGTAACAGAAGCACGAAAAACATGCAACATTTAGCAGTAAAGTAAACTTCAATGCCTAATCATAGAATTTCCAAGATGAATTCGTCTTGATAAAAGGAGAAAATCCTGGTTAACCATGGACAATCATGCGTGTTCTAACTTATTTTACTCGCTGGTGGCGAAGCTAGAAGAGGTACATAAGTGCAAACGTACATCTTGATTATTGACGTATTTTCATTAAATTATTTGGCAAGGAAAGCTCAAAAAACAAAATTGTTGGCCTCTCTTCCTACTGATCGATAATCAAACATGCTTTGGATAAGAAGTTTTAGAAATATCTCGCCCAACGCACGTACTCTCTTACCTAAACAGTGCCTTATAAATTAATGAAACATCCTTAATGTTAGATGTGTTGAATGCCTCAGCTGAGTAGATTGACATTAGAACAAACAGGCTTCAGGGCTTGAACAGTTTGCGTAACCCAAAGGCAGTGGCTTAAAAGATGGGGTCAGAGGGGTTGAGCCCCCCTGTTAATCTCGCTGTTTTGTCGGAAAACGTTCGATTTAGTTTGGCAAAAAACACAGTTGTCTATTTTCCACCTAATTTTCATTTTGAAAAAGGAAAATTTTAAAGCTGAATATAACGAATTCTTCCGTTGTCCAGAATCAGATTGGCAATTTCTTGCTATAATGTACGGTGCTTAAAATGTCTTCGATGAGAAACCCAGAGTAATCTTCAGAAAGTATGACGCACGGCCATAATTATATTTGAAGAGTTTATCTTCTGTTTTATTCCAGTTCTAATGTAGTTATGTTCTGATTAAATTCATTAAACATAGAAATGATCTTTCGATTCGTTTCAGCCCTTTCGCACACCTTCCTAGCTCATGAATCGCATTCTTTGAGAAAAATCTCCTTACTCTCTGAGAACATTAGTAACAAGAATTTATATTACATAAAAAACAATAATGATTCTAGAATCAGGAAGCAAAGGCCAACCTTGGACTAAAAAGGGACACTGATCCATGTTACCGGATATGACTTCGCTATTTTTTAGTTAACATAAGATTTCATGACATCAAGTTGGGTTGAAATCTATAAATAAGCAGTTTGATGTTTTGAAATGACAAAATTTATGTTAAGGTGCTTTCTACAGTAACAAGTGTATATCAATGTTGGTATTTTAGTATTCCTAAAGGAAATTTGTTGCTTTGTTGCAATACTCTTAAAAATCTATTGTTTTTACTTGTCTGCACGGCTGTCTCAAACAAATACTCTATAGATACGACCAGACGCAGACATTTACAATGTGTCTATATGCAGGGTTTTTGTCTCTGCTTTTGTATCAATTAATTTCACCTCAAGGTGAGCTTGTGTCACGTGATGAAACTGCAACTTAACGTGGCGCAGAAAACGGGGCAAATCTGTATGTTGATATACTAGCCAGGGTTACCAAATTAACCAAATCATCATAAACAGGGCGAATGTGTACCAATACTTTTAAATTAGAAACAGAAAGAATATAAACAAGAAGCTGGTTTCTTGGCACTATTCTGTAAAGAAAAATTTATAACAGATCGATACACGAGATTAGAAAATAATAAACGGGAGATCTGAAATAAAGATATTCTTGGCGGATTTAAAAAAACTAATAAGCGGGGGATGGGGCCGATGGGAACGATTCTTCCCAGACTTGAGTGTGAAGGGTTGCGGATAGGCATGTCGTCAACTTTGTGGAATATAAATAATATGGCCAAAGCCTCCCAATTTTAGGAGGAAGAAAAGTTGAAAGTTCGGCCATTTTTAAAAAAAAATCAAATAACCAAAATAAGTGCAATGTGTCGTATGTTTTGAATTTTAGGCAGAAAATCTTTCAGGGTAAGGATTATTCTCATTCGATACAACATGCAAGCAGCATTGGATGCCCGAAAACTACCCCAAGGAGTCTGGAACTAGCGGAAAGTAGGTGACGTCAGGTCATTGAGTAGAAGTAGTATTTGGATTGGAAACTTAAGCAGAAAACCCACTCCGGAAAATGATCCACGGATCGGATCAGATTTTGTGTTGCACACGCGCTATGGATGCAGTGGTTTTCTTTTGGTCAAAATCGAATTAGAACTTTTTAAACAATAGAGCACTTGCGTCATGAGTTCCAATCTGAAACGATTCGCGAATCGAACGGAACTGATCAGAACAACACGATCTGATCCGATCCGATCCGCGGATCGTTTTCCAGAGTGGATTTTCAGCTTTAAAGGAATCGCGTCACGAAAAAGGCTGATAGTTTAAGTTTACCCAAATACGCTGAGTAGTAATTTTCATATTGCAGATAAATGTGAACCAGAAGCAAGCCTACCTTCGGCAATCTATAAAGATGTGTACAAGAGTTCTCCTTTCAACAATGGGCTGAAATTTATAAAAGAGTCACTAGTTTTAATCCTTAAAATAATTTATACGAAACTCTTGATGGATTAACCTATTATGCCAAGGACTCAGACCACCTACTCAAAACACAACCGTTACATAGGCTTAGCCACTGCCCAAGTCTAGTTTGTATTTTCTAAATCATCAAAGGACCGGTTTTAGCTGTTGCTATGTACCTGCCCGCTTCTTTAAAAAGCACTTTAAAATTCACAATCAACCTGACCGATAAAAGACAATTTTTCATTTGTTCCTTTGTTAGTTTGATTAATGTCCTTCTGGTTACTGCGACTATAAACGGAGTTTTTAGCTGATAAATGTGCTTGTATGTTTTAGGTTGCATTGGGTGATAAAAGTAGAACACATTAATTCAATTTTGGCAAAACCCTGCGGTTTGTCATCAAGTAAGGAGGGCACAAAAAGTCCTACGAACTGAAAGGATTTAAAATATGAAGAGAAAATGCTTTTTGATGTCTCAATAGATCACAGAACAATGTGTTTTTCTGTTATCGTCTACTATCGTCCTACCTTTTTAGAAACGTTATTTAATCTGATAACGAAGTGCCCTACTAACAACAAGTATAATGAGGCGCCAATGAAGACACGGGGCAATGGGAGCTCGATGTACTTCAGGGATTCGCTAAAGATTTTCACTGTTTCACCAACAAGTTTACGACCGTGATGAAGAAACTAGAAGAACTGCTGTTAACTGTAACCAAGTATATTATTCGTGACACAATGTAAGATAATTCTTTAGTTAAGCCTTCAACCCTTCCCTCGAACAGCTACATCTAGCAACACAGTTGAGAGTGCAATTTTAAATCTAATACCTCCCTTTCTTGATTATATTTGAAGCATTATACAGCGCCATACCTGTTTTAAAATGCTACGATCATGCAAGCTATGGCAGTAAGGGGGTGGGGGAATCCAGTTAGGGTGGTTGGGACTCTTTTCTCAAAAGGCAAGAGTATGTAAGATATGAAGGGTTTCCTAGAAGAATATTTCTATAAAAATGTGCAAGACAGTTCCTTTATACACCTTCTATTATTACTAATCAAGAAATTATAGAGCTTTGCAGTTATAAAACGATTTAACAATTCATGACAGTTTTCAAGCAGTATTCTCGTTTAGATTCTGCTCGACACATTCGACTCGTTTAGGTTCCAACCACTGATTCCAACCACTGATCTATAAAAATAACTGGATCGAGCTTCTAATGTGACCAGAGTGTCGCCATCCGAGAAGAGGGCCCCAGAACAGCCCATGCGAGAAGACGGCCTTCTCTGTCACCCCTTGCAATGTTTTCAGCTGCTCTTGCCTCTATAGACCTGGCTCTTTTATAGATCAGTGATTCCAACGCGTTGCAGAGATCATAATCACAAGCACGTGTAGCCTCGATTTTAGAAAAAAATTCTCCAAAAGGGGCTGTCATACATCTTTCCTATTACGGTAGCCTAAGATGACAGTCAGAGGAACACAAACAATTCATTTAAATACCAGTTGTCCAACCACATGATTCTATAATTATTTCTATGAATATTGGCGATACTTTGCCAAGATATCACCCAGACTGCCCTTAACATATATCACACATTAATTTAATCACCTTTCACAAACAGATCGCGAAAACAGTATCAAATAACTAGATGCAAAGGCTGCCATTAGCGCTAACATACACACAAAGTAGTTTCATAGATAGCTGCATTCCAGTGTAGAACACGCATTCACTCATATTTGAGAACTTCTAAATTCTGCAATAGGCTATGAAATACAGTGATAAAAAAGTACACTGGTACTAAGGAGAAACAAGATAGAGTGTTCCAAACACAACAGCAAATATTGTAAATTGCCATTTTTGCAAAAACAAGGGGGTCATCGATAGCTAGCGAGTTAATATAGCAACCAATGGAATCTCGATGTTTTGAACTCACGTATTACGAACTCTTGCTATTACAAAGTAAGCCTTTTCCTTTGGAATACTTCTTATATAACAAGCTCTTGGTAAAATAAACCCCTCTATTAAGAACTTTTCTCCTAGTCCTACGAAGTTCGTTGTACCGGGATTAAACTGTAATTTCCAAAATTTTCGATGGCGGGACAATGTTTCCGATCTCAAGGGTGGCTCGGCAGCTTCTTTAATCATGAATACACCATGCAACACTTTTTACAGCACCATGCAACACGTTGCAACATCATTAACTAGTAGTGGAAAGTTTTCAATATGCTCATGTTTCCTTGAATGGCTGTTCAAAGTAAAAAATTTTTACAAATATCATATTGCAAGTACCAAATCTTAATACAGATTCGATATCGGCAGGGATTCCTCCCTGCAATGATAAAAAGCATGCAAATTTCTTTATTTCTCCGAAAACGTCGCCTATGGTCCGCACCATCTTTCCCCCCTCTGAGGCCCTTACTTCAGTGCTGCCGTATTCGAGATTTCAAACTTTACCACTTTCTTTTGGTATTGTTCAAATGAAGAGTGTTCACACAAACGAAACTACCAGTTCCATTCTAAGGTGCATCTTGATAATCAAGGTGGTTCTTTTAAAGAGACGTACAAAAAACGAATCACAACATAATTCTACTGAGCTTACATACGCAGAAAGTCGTCACCAGGGGCGGCCTAAAAGTGAACTGAGGCGCTTTCTTACTTATACAAAGCATCTTTGCTAGCAATGAAAACCTGTTCAATTGCGTAGAATTTAAGATGCATTGTATAAAACTAACAAAAAAGAGTTTAAAGAATAAATCTGCAAAGGCAAATTCTTTGAAAAACTCGTATCATGTTTTCATACAGCTTGCCGGATAAAGATCGCAATGCGCTTTAAATTTTGTTCCGTGTCCTTTTTTCAGACATTTTCATCTGCAATGGAAATACTTGCTTCGTGAAACTTAAAGTTATGACTTTCTACGTACATATCAATTGCCGACTGCACATATAATAAAACTAGCAAAAGCTACTAATAAAAACTATGCAAAAATGGTCATATTGACTACCAAGTACAAAAAGCTAAAAATCAGAGTTACATCATTGGGATTCTGATCAAAATCAGACTAAATATTTACGAAATACAAAAATAGATCTTTTATGTACATCATTTAACATAATATAAAACATTTCGCCGCGCAAGCTTGTTATAACTATACAAAAATCCATGCGTTATTGCTACTCCGATTTCATCCTTTTTCAAAACAAGCATTTTCAAGTAGGACAAAGGGATGAGGAAGTAGAGTAATTGGTGACTTTATGTGACAACATCCAAATACTGGGAGAAGAGTCGAGGGAATAGGGAAAACTACGTCATTTAACACTTGAAAGGATCTGGAACGAGACTCAAAACATTCGCAAAACAGAATGCAGTTTACCAAAATCCACAAACGTTTGGAACGTTAGAGCGGTGAATTCTTCAGGTTGAATATCAAATTAGCACTAATTGCGTTGCCCACTTGCCAAAAGTGTTTTAATGTTTACACAACTATAGGAAATCTATTAGGTACACGCGATTGGATGCTTAATGAGCTAAATTAAGAGAGCAGCCAACAAAGTAACATAAAAGGTGGCTTTCCGTGCCAAAAGCACTTGGCACATACTGTCTCATTAACTGGTACATGCCGCTACAAGCCATAAAATGGGTCTGAAATTGCGTAGGTATGTATTGACGAACGACACAAGGCACGACCTGAGAAACATAAAGGTGGAACGGTACCCTAAGGAGGAAAACTAAGCCTGCTGGCCTAAATGTCCCTAAGTTTAGAAACACCAAAAACATCTTTCGCATTTTAACATAAATGAGATTCCAGCCAAAGAATAGCTGAATAAGGTCTTCTATAATCTTTCATGCAATGTGCGTTGGAGTAGTATCGATGAATTTACATCATGAAAATGCTTGTTTGAAAATTACAGAAACATTGCGTGGCGACGGACCCAGAACTAAAAATTATTCATTCTACTTACACTAATGAAAAATAGCAAAAAGCAAGAAATTTATACATCTATTTAGACACTATTAAATCGATGGTCTGTGTTAGGCCAATCTAAGGTTAAACTAATAACCCAATACTTGCTAGCTATCGACCTTTATATTCTAATCGTTACACAATGTAACGAAAATTGCTTACTGATATTAGGACGAACAACGAGCTACGCAACCCGATTTAGAGTCCCTGAATTCTTCTACTGTACAGCTCCGACGGAGAGTGACCATGTAAATTTCCAATGACAACACTGTGTGTACCAACTGGACAGGTAAAACCTCGGTTCCGAGGTTCTGTAGCACCATTCTGATTTGCTTATGTTGTGGCCGCAATAGGCACCGCAACTGCATTGACAAAGCTCAGCCAGCCATTCTGCATTCCAGCATTTTGCGCAGGCACTAAAATGATTGGTGTTGAATAGGTCTGGTCGACAATGACATTGGGTTGTCTTATGTTCACCTGCAGGATGAAGTGAGTAACTTATTAGAAAAAAGAATTTCAATAAGGAGTAAATAAGCCCACAGTAATAGAATTAGAATAAAGCTTGTAGTCAAAAAGTCACTCTAGGGGAGAAGCATGATGTACGAATGAACGACAAAGCAAAAATTCAGCAGCTTATACTACGCAGCTTATACTACATTCCCAAGCTTTTCCATTTATATCCAGTTTTCTGGCGTTTCCCAGGTTTTTTTATCGTCAAAAGATCATTTCTGTTCACTGTGCATACATTAGAAATATGTAATGGATTAACAAGAATACTCAAAGTGGAATACTACAGTATATTGACATGAATGAGAACGAAAGAGGGAACAGGTATGTATGAGAGCCCAGGGGTATCAAAGTTGAAAGGAGCTGCCCCCCACCATCCCCCCTCCGGCTCCAACGACCCCACAGCAAAAGGAACACAGTCATGCAGGAAATAATTATAAGAAGCACACATTTAGATAGAGGAAGATACACTTCCTTCCAGTTGATTCAAAGCGGTCGGTGTTGACCAAAAGCCTCTGTATTGTTGCTTAATTATGATAAAATACCAAGTACTTACTCTATATATCAAATTTTACTTCTCAGAATCTAATTAAGGTAGAAACTGTGTAACGAGATTTGGCACGTGCAGAGTCTATTAATAAATCTCTTCCACGCTTTGAGACCCCAAGATCATAAATTGCTTGGTTCCGGACTTCAAATACTCAATTGGCCAAAACAATTTACGAACCGCTATTAAAACAGAATAGATAAGAAGCACGGAAGCCGCATGATTGATAGGAATACAGTGGTAAGTCCATCGCAATGTAATGTCAACGCAAACCCTGCCAAAGGCAGGATAGTTGATTGCTAATCTTTTGTCCCATGGACAAAACGCCTTTGTCTCGCACACGGCAGAGCTAAACGGCTTTGACATCATAACTGAATTTTACTATGACTATGCTTTGACGGTAAGCGTGTAGGGGATTCAAAGTTGCCAAATAACTCATTTTGAGCATAAAGGAAAGAGAAGATTATAGAGCGTCGTATGGGCTCAAGAAGAGCGGCCGCCCGTTAACACCTTATTGGCGAATGATGGTTATTGTTAACGATGATTATGATTATGATAATTGTGATGATTATTATTAACGATGATGAATCATTATCAGGGCCCGCGCCACGAATTTTGAAGTGGGGTGCCAAGGCTCAAAATGTAGGGGGCCAAGGCTTCTAAATCCTCAAAAGTACTTGCTTCGCAAAAAGTGGGGGGCAATGGCCACCCCGGCCCCCCAGTGGCGCGGGCCCTGATTATTATTGATAATGGTGATAATGTTTATGATTTTTATGATTTATGATGATTATCAGTGATAAGGTACCGTTTTTACTAATAAGAAAAAAGGCAACGGTTATGTTGATCATTTCCTAAAAATCACTAACGATATTCTTCGAAAAGGTCAAAACACCATGACTAGTTAAGGCTTACAGATCAAAAATTCTTCTTAAATCCTTTACTAGGATCCATATCGTGCCATTCTTTATTAATTAGTTTACCAGACCTTTATATTTATCCTATAGATTGTTGAAATGCACGATTCAAGTCTCCGGAAGGCCTGGAGAGTCTCTTTGAAACATACAGGACAAAAGCACACGGCCAATCAGGCGGCCTTGTGATCCATTGCCATTCATAGTGTAAACTGATTGATAGTTGTCTATTCAAAACCATCAGTAAAAAACGATCATACGGAGCCATACTGGAGTGCCCTCGGTTCCATTCTGGTCGCCTAAAGGTAAACAAACATGGCCAAAAAAATATCGTTGTTTGCTTAAATTTCTGGAATAAACAGCAATATGACACATAACTCAAATAATTGCCAGATAACGCCATCACCTCCCACAAATTATGTAATTACACTACATCCTCTCAGTTCTACCATTGGACAGAAATATTACTCTGTCTCTCCTTACTGGCAGGGGCGTGGAAGGAGCGTCAAACATTCCCAGACGAGCCTATATATGCAATCTTTAATGTCAATCTTTCATCTTATTACTTTTGTAATAATGATAATTATGAGAGTTTTGCAGGCAGTAAAGCAAGTAATGACGATAACAAAATATATGGCAATGATAGTTAAGGAAAAATCAGAGGGGTTAAGATATTTTCAATAAAAAAGAAAGGGGAAAGTTGATGGGTGAAAGAATAACAATTGAAATTATGATGTCATAATAGCAAATTCTTCAGTGTAATTATAAAAACGCAAGAAAATGAGGCGCGAGAGATAAGGACTTGAAATAAAATTGTGTCTCTTATAGCGGAGATAATTTAGTGTTTAAGAAAGGTAGAAGTTCATCACTCTGGCTACCCACTGTTATCATTTCTATAGATCAAAAATATTTGTGTAACTTGGAACAACTAATAAAATAGCAAACAGAGACTTTGGTTGAAACAACAGTGGGCAGCGTGGTCTAGATTGAAAGAGACAGTGATTCGTTTCACAGTCGGTTGAACATCATAGATGATCATATCCAAGCAAATAAATTGGCACGTGCGAGTTCAAGTTGAATTAATAAACCATTGGATGGTCCGGGGATAAAAGAAACGTATTTCAGAAGCTCAGCGAGGCTTAATTCACGGCACGACTGAGATTTATCGATTCATGAATTTCGGTAACCAAAAACAGCCACAGAACTTTAGGCAATTTTCGTGTTAATATGCTTTTCAATGTTCGTAAGAAGGCGGTTCATATACCCAACCTGAATATGGATGATCACGTTTGTGAGCTACGAACCTAACGGGGGATAGTGCTCAGTAAAAGCTGGTTATAACTGTCCAAAGGTCTGATGCTTATGATCTCCATATAAAACCATCAAGCCCAAAGGGATAACAGAAACATTTAAGGTGCAATCCACAGAATTTTTGACATTTTTAACCATAGCAAAAGAAATAGCAAAGCGGGCATATGAATTAGACTGTTCACCAAATTTATTTTCTGCCATGGGCTTTTTGGCCCCTTTATCATGTTCCCATCACTAAAATTTCCCGAATATACCTTTTTCATTTAAGGGTGGCGTCTTGATTTTAAACCAATAGGTACTGGCGAGTTCTAGTAGATTGAAAATATTATGCTTTTTGTATTATAACCAGGTACTACAGCGCTTCACCTAGTGGTTGCTCTACTGCATAGGGTAAAGTCAATTCACAAGTATCGACGTGAGAAGGTATTACAGGTTGTTGCTTCTCATTGCCTAATTCCGACCACACCCTCTTCCAAATGAGTTCCTAATTAATTACATAACATTTCATCACAAAATGGTACAACATGCCTGCCACTGTAATTGAATATGTAATTAAACTATGAATCTTCCAGCCCATATTTTTAGTACTTTTTTCGTTTTTACTGCACCATTTGAATCTACACACAATGTAAATGGCTTCTAAAATTCATTTTTAGAGGAATACTTGTCCTTCACCCCCAAATCACTATTTTACTACTATTAAAGTAGTGCATTGCATTTCAATTTCTTTGTAAACAATTGATTTTTCACAGTGCAAAATCTTATTAAGAAGTATCTGACGTTACATAACACCCAGGGAAATTCACAAAGAATTAGCCTGTGATATGTAGGACTATGGAAGTAGGACGTGTACATCAGCAAAGAAAAAAACCCCCTGAGAACGAGAAATCATATTCGCGAATGCTAACAACCAGCTTTGCATCTCATCTGTGACATGATGAATTTGGTTGCGTATAAAGTAAAGATGATTTGAGTGGGGAATTACAGAATTACACTGCTGTACTGCTCCGATCTGCTTAAGGGCTAAGCCACACTCTGCCAGAGCTCAAAGGGGCCTTTTTGTATGTTGTGGATTTTACAAAGCTTAGAATGTCAAGAATTGGTATATACGCAAGGGTCAAAGATTTAGCAAGAACAGTAGACTCGACTTTATGTTTTCCAAAGTTCTTACCAGGATATCGAACAGCAGTCACGAATATATTCTTCAAGTTCTAATCGCTTAACAGTATCGTGTTCATAAATAAGATATAGCATATCAATTATGTAGCAAATTATGAAGTTATAGGAAATTGGTTTAAAATCTACTGGATCTCGTACTTACTAGCGAGTAACAGTAAAACAGAGAGTGCTTGTGAATTGGGGGTGGGGGGGGGGGAGGGGTGCGGTAAAATTATAGTTTGGGCTACACATTTAAGTTTGCCATAAAGGGAAATAGCGCTTGAGGATCTTATAAATAAAGTCACCGTAAAATTCATAAACGGTCGTTTCTATAAAAAAGGAGGTGTTTCTGAGCTGTGGAAAAAATTCACTTTCGCTACCAACTACAGTTTTCCTTGATTTTGTTATTGCCGGTGTATTAAAAATATTGCTAGTAGCAGAAACAGGCTAGCGAAAATCAAAGACCTTATGCCTCACTCAGCGTTTTTGCGTGGGTGCCTGTTTGTGAAGGAATTTGGCGCCAAAACATCAATTCTTTAACCGATACAACACAGTCCGTAATGATCCATGGTTTGACTCGGCCACCAGTTAAGTGAATTTCAGATTTAAATGTTGTAACGCAAGGCCAAAATATGCGTTATCAAAACGAATAAAACAAAAAAGTTCAGATTAAATGACTGAAATTTAAAAGTGAGGCCAAAAATAGCTTCAAACGTCTGTTTTTCAACTATGTGCTTTCCAGTTTGCACAACGATTGTAAGAGATGACAGGAACTACAAAACTGATGCTTAGATTAGCATACAAAGTTCTTCCGAAAGTTTACTAAACGTTTCTGGGCACAGAAGGAAAAGCCATTGGGACCCACGTTTTGGTACACTCGTGTTAGCGCAGACTGTTTGCATAGGTCGGAATTCCAGCACTGAACAACAATGTCTCGCTTAAAGAACAAAACGTGCTTGGGCCAGATCGACAAATATGTTTTGTTTGGTTAAAGATTTTATTTAATCTAGGAGTTTGAGTTGTTTTTCATGAGTAATCTTCAACCTGCTTTAACGACTTTAGTTGATTCACTCTACGCTACACACAGCTCTATCGCTCCACGTGTTGCGACATTCCATAGTAGTCGACGAGTGTGGCTAAGGGAACAACGCCCTCCAAAGCCAACGAACCAACGAGAAAGTTCTACCCGCCCAAAATGCAGCACCCTATTTAAATCTACTTCCCGTAGAAATCTACTTGCTATTTAATCATAACGAATATTGGACCGACATCTATAACCGAAAAACTATTTGCAGGACGACGGTTTTTCATTTACAAAAACATGGCGTTTAAAATGAACGAAATATATTCAAACGCTCTTCCCGCGTTTTGCTATGTTTTGCAGGAAGACACAAACTTGATTGGTCATTCAATCACTTCAAAGGCGCTTCATTTAGAAGTGTAAGATTAGTTAAGAAAAAGACTTCAATGGGATGACGAGAGATGAATTCGCCCCTTAGAGTTATGCTAAATCCAATTTTTGAGCGCACGTGCCTGTGTCTAAAAGGCGATTTGCACTTGAGCAGTTTGTTCCTGATCTCCACACGAAGTACACGCGTGGGCTAAGCCAGAGCATTGTCAGGTTACACATTTTATCTCCTATTTAAAGTTCTAAATCTCTACAAAACCATTATATTTCAATCCCCGCCATTTGGTTTTTCAAACAAATACACAGACGCGTCCAACATAACTTTCTAAATGCCCGATGTTTCAGTGTATTTTTGCCCAAAGACGGGTATTAAAATCAAATTGTTACTTATAACCAATCTAATACAATTCTTTGTATATTCTAAATATTCTGATATTCTAAATCAATAAGAAAACGAAGCACCTCTTAATAGTTTATGCATTCAAATCCCCTTCAGATTTTTGTCGATGGTACATCTTATTAAAAATGCTTATAGTTAACTATAAAAAGTTAAACAAGGACAACACTTTGCCTCTCTGCATTTCTGTCTGCATTTGCCACGGCCATACCTCCACATGAAGGGACTATGTTAATACAATACCCAAACAAAAAATCATACACATTTAGCTACTTTTTCAACACTACTTACGTAGCTGACAAAATCTAGTAAGTATGAACCAACCTGGTTTTTTCTGAGCTCCTCTTGCTGTACCGCCAACCATTGCTCAGTTTTGCTAGCTCTCTTCCTCACATCATCTTCATAAAGCACTCGTGACAATGTGTACATGTAGTATAGGGCATACTTGAGCGTTTCTAACTTCGATAGTTTTTTATCGCCAACACAGTATGGCACACTGTCTCTTAAACTTATGAACGCATCACTAAGTTTCTTCACCCGTCGCCTTTCTCTCTCGTTTCTCTTATGCTTCGTCTCGCCACTTCGTTGAGAAGCCTTTCTAGATCGTCTGCTCCTGGCTGCACGCCTTTTCGTATCAACTTTAGAAGGCTGCTCCTTTTCGCCTTGTATTGATGCATTGGTATAAAACTGCTGGTCAGTGACACTGGGGTCTGGCGAGTGCAGCGGGCTCTCCGAGCTTCCAGCACTAAAAGGGGAACTACAAGACGATCCCGTGGAATAGTGACTTGGAGAGGATAATGGAGAGGTTCCATCTGAACCAAAATCTAAAATGCCATCAAAATCTGCCCAGTCTGCGAATTCTGGCAGTTGAAGTTCCAAGTTTAAATCTTCGATTGGATCCATTTTTCCTTCGGTGATTTTAAACAGCGGTTGCTTGTCTTTGAAACCGTTGCTCCTTTGCGTCAGATTGTGAGAAGCGCAATACGGCAAACACTGACGCGTGCGAGAATATAATTGACACTTTGCACGCTCTATGGGGATTGCAATTCAAGCCATTTGATTGGTTGACTTCGTCAGGCGGAAAGTTCTTAAGCATTCGCCAATTCGGTTTAGAAACTTATCATATCTGAGGTGTACTTATCAATTACCATGACAAAAGACTTGAATAAGAAGTGGTTATTCAGTACGTGCCTGCGCGTGCTCGGTCTTATAATCTATTGTAAGCATGCTTTGTATGAAATTCTATACCCCGATAGACTGTTCACTCGACCATTTCAATGGATTCTATAAGCTTTCGGATAGCCGTTAGCCTTTTGTGGAACGTAGCTTATGGCCAGTTGCACAGCCCTGGATATGTACAAAACATCACATTGGTACATATGCTAGGTGTCTCAAAAACTGCAAGGGTAACAAAAACAGTCCTATTTCGGATTGGGTAACACGGCCATGGGGTCCCGAAAAACACTTTGGGGTAATCGTAATTTCAAATATTCTAAGTACCTCAACCTTGGAGACAAATCCTCACCATAGCAAAACCTTCAATGGAGACAAATCCCCCACTAGCAATTATATACGTATCAGATAAAATCGTTTGCAAGCTATAAACTTCGGAAAATTAACTCCAAGACAAGAGTTTTTCGTAGTTTTGGTAAGATTCGTGCGGAACTATAATACTTTGGCGCCAAACCTTAATCAAGGTAAAAAGAATTGTACTGAATTTGTTTAAATCAAGATACACTGACCCATGACCGACTTTAAATTAGGCATGACAAAGACCTCATGAAAAAACAAATAGAAAAAGTGGCCTCCTTAGCCAAAAATTGAGTCTGAAACTACAGCGCCTTGTAAAACAACACCCTTTAAACGCAAAGAAAAATCAACAGTCGGGTCTTCAACTCAATTTGAGTGTCAATAAGCATTTTCTAATATTAGAATAACTATGAACAAATATGAGCAAAAGTTTAATACGATGCAATTCCTTAATGTTGGAAAATCAATAACATGGCCTCCTTAGCTCACCCCGTGATGCCCCCCAGGGTGCTGG
The DNA here is from genome assembly GCF_057945365.1 of Rhopilema esculentum. Classification (NCBI taxonomy): domain Eukaryota; kingdom Metazoa; phylum Cnidaria; class Scyphozoa; order Rhizostomeae; family Rhizostomatidae; genus Rhopilema; species Rhopilema esculentum. The sequence continues at coordinate 4,796,025 of NC_142831.1, forward strand.
GGGCTCGGGGTAACGGGGCCCATGGTATTTCAGTAAAAAACATGCGCAAACGATAGATTATTTGTTACTCTTGTAACTCCATCCCGCAGAATTTTATCCAAATTTTCGATTCAAAAATGTGTTTTTGCAGTCTGAGCTTAAAAGCAAGAATAGTGCCACAATGAAGCAGACTTTTAGAGTGTATTTCCAAGTATTTGAAAGAAAATAGTTGAAACAACGAGCAAGATCATTCCAAAGATAGAAAAAACATGACTCAGGTTATTTTTGTCGTATATGAAATGTTGTTTATTTTGTCACCCCCACCACGAGGCAGCAATGCATGCAGACGAATTTTCAATACCTTCAGTGATGCTATGTAAACAGTTTTGTAAGAGATTTCTATAACAGGAACGAAGATACGGCGAATTCCAATAACCTATTGGCCCGGAACAATAAACTTTAGTTAATGGCACCACTTAGTTATCCTGAACGTGTCAATAAAAGACTCTAGGGTACCTGGCACGTGCCGTAGATATTCATCAGTTATTTAAAGGATGCCAGCAACTTAACGCGTTAATACCACCACACATCCTGGATAAGAGAATCACTCACTTTACCATCGTTTACAATACACCCAGGAACCAACGCGTGGCGTTTATAGCCACTATAACAATTTCTTAACATTTAAGCTCAGCCCATTCTGCAGAATTAGATTTGCCCACAGACAAGAAGCGGGAAAGTGGGGCTACTATGATTTATTAAATCTATCTTGCTTTTCACCAATTGGAGAGCTAGTTTAATAGAAAGCAAAGCTCAAAGATCAAAACTGTGTTTGTTTTTCATTTGGCTCGCCTGTAACATTTCTTGCTGGTTCATTTAAGACGCTTACATATTTTTTGTCAATTTCGATTCCAGCTAATAAATTTCAATGGGCAAGAATTAAAACTATTTCTTCCCAGGGATATTCATTTGATTTAACACCGTTTTCATTTTCCTCATGAAAAACGAAGGAAATGTATACTTTGCAACATCTATGATACACGATGTTGTTCGTGCGTAGCTCACCTTGACCAACCTGACTAAGGATGAGAGAGTAGTGGAAGGGGGTGTTGGAAGTGGAAGAGGGTGGGAGCAGTGGAAGGGGGTGGGAGCAGTGGAAAAGGGTGGAAGCAGTGGAAGGGGGTGGGAGCCTTTGAAGGGGGTGGGAGCCTTTGAAGGGGTGTTAGCAGTAGAAGAGGGTGAGGGTAGTGGAAGAGGGTGGGAGCAGTGGAAGGGGGTGGGAGCAGTGGAAAAGGGTGGAAGCAGTGGAAGGGGGTGGGAGCAGTGGAAGGGAGTGAGAGCAGTGTAAGGGAGTGGGAGCAGTGGAAGGGATGGGAGCCTTTGAAAGGGATGACAGCAGTGAAAGGGGCTTGGCGGTGGCTGGATGAAAAGTACCCCTTTGAATATAAAGACATTTTGAAGACTATATGGTCACTATCTTGTCTATCTTCAGGCTATTTTGCTAACAAAGTAACGATTATTCTAGCCAACTGTAAAAAGAGGAGGACGAGGTTTCCTGCAACAAGCCCCGAAAACAACAACTCTCCGGTCAGTTTCGCTCCTGTTCATTCTTGCAAAGTTTTGCATGGTGATTTCGGCAATCGAATGCAAAGGGGAATCTGAATTTTTACAAGCAGGTCGAGGAAGAGGCGGGAAAAAGGGTAAACGATACTAGAATAGTATTTGTATGTACACACTGCAAAGTTTCAAACCCTAAACTTCATCAGGCCTTAAGAAAGCAACCATTGTCCTAGGGTTTTAATTAGGCTTATGGGCTATATTACCAATCGACATGCTCCGATCTTATATCGGGACACATACTCAGGGTCAAAACTGCAAGGGAGGAGGGTGTGACACTCAGGGAAGTTGAAGGCACCAGGGGCACGTGCCCCCAAACATTTGGAAAATGCTCCTTGACTTTGCAGTGCCAATTTCAGATTTTTTGAGGGAGTGGCCTGTTTTTCTGGGACATAAGGACTCCTTCCTACATGTGTCCTTTTAACTCACTGGCCTGAGGGTTGTACGATCAGCGAAAACACTTGATACTTTGGGTAAAATTTTGACAATGAACTTTATTTGAAAGTTGTATCACCAACTAAAACTGATTTACATAATGTATGTTTATGGTACCTCTCAATATCGCTTTTCAACCTGGGTTTAAACTAGTCGATGAGTCGAAAGCTAGCAAACATATTACACACTTTTTTATAAGAATATAGTCCATAAGAATATTGTGGCTCAAAATGGCTGAAATCTAAGAATGATTTAAGAAAATGCAAGGATCAAGCGTCATCAATAACTTTTTTTTTGTTTATTTGAGTTTTTTTAGAAAGCAAATAAATGCAAGTTTCACACTATGTCTTGAAATAGATGTATCTGGCCTAGGACACTATTGATGGCACTATAATTCCACCAGGCTACACATTGTATCGCTTAAGTAAAAATTAAAGAATAATTTTAGGAGGCTAACAATTAAAAAATTAAAAATATTGAGGCTCAGCAAAATTTAGGTATTCTTATAAAAAGAGTGTGTAATCAACAGTAATTGCCTAAACAAAAATACAGCAATTTCAGGTCTGATCGAAGTTTACCTGAAGTATCATAAATCAAAATATTGCCAAGGTGCTACGGAAGATGAATAAGTGCATCCTTGCTGCTTGGCAAAATATCTCCAAGGAAAGAAAACAAACATAGAAAATAAACAAGTGCTTTGCCTTGATTGAACGAAGCTAACAATTTTTCGAAGATCAGGGGTGGCGTGACCATTTCTCATAAGGGTGGATGAAACATGGACGTTTCAGAAAAGGTCATGTTGAACAATTATCTTAACACTACGTTTTAGTTTTGCTTCATTTGCAATGGAAAAAACCAGTTGAATAGTCTCATAAAAATGTGACCAAATGTTCAATAAAGGGTTTTAGGGAATGGTTGTTAATGATCATATTTTCATATTTAATAATAATCATATTAAGCAAATGTAGAATGTCTAGTCAGTGGGATACACAGAAACAAACAGACTTTGTCTTTTCTAACACAAGAACTTTGAATAACAAATATCGGATTGCTTTCATAAAGAGGCTGCATTACACCAGGGAGAGGTGGATACAGGCACCGACCCAAATGTAACAGGTTGGTGAGCAGCACACAAAAGTTTTCACAAACTTCTTTGTCTAAGAAACAAAGTTTATCCACAGAAGAACATATCTCGGCTATATTTGAGAGACAGGCGTGCGTTTCATTAAACAGAGCAAATCGAGTTCTCTAGTGAGAAAGGTCAAATAATATACGATTTCCACTACCAAACATAAGAGCGATGTTCACAACAATTATGAGAATTGTTAGAAAATATATTTATCAGAAATAAGAAAATATGAGATTTATCAGAAATAATAGAACATATACATTTCCTATTCTCATATATTCATGCTGAAAATTCATACTACGCCCCCTCTCCAAAATATGGTCACCGTTACGACACCCCTGTACCAATGTTTCGATAGCTTTTTCTCGGTAAACTTATTTGTCCTTGTGAAAACTGGCAGACACAAATAAATTTAAAGCTATAATCGACAGTTTTGAAATGCACTCAGCAAGCATAATATCACGCTTTTGACTGAAATCACCACATTATTTAGGCCGGAAAAATTGCTAAAAGTTCTTTGAACATGCTTCGGAAGATGATAAATTTCGCGATCTAAACCTACAGGGCACTGAAGTTAATCAAAAGAAAAATCAACGAAAGATGCTATTTCTCATGACATGTATAGGTTAAAAGGAACATAAGCTAATAGATGCCAACTTGCTTGCTGTTGTCATGCTGCTGTAAGGGAAAAAGTTGTACCCAGTCCTCATAGCACGAAAATCATATTCACGTAATCCGTCGTCAAGGATTCTGGAAACCTGCAATGAAATTTCGATATATTATCGTGACTTTTAGCAGAATGATTGCAAGCAGCTGAGTAATACTGATAAAAATTAGTAAAGCAACAATAGATATCTTAGTCAGTCAGGGCCACAGTCAGTCAGGGGTGCTGGAAAATGTTATGGATAGGATAGATGTATATAAGGGGAGGGGGGCGTTGTCGACAAAAATAATTTAAAACATGCGAAAAGGGCAAAAATTATTCAATGGTGGTGTCATGCTATTAGAAATACTAAAACCTGGCACAGTCTCCCTGATACTTGCAATATAAAAAATATTACACGTACCAGCCATACGTTTCTTGACAAATAAATAAAGATGATCAAGATATTTTGTACTTTTGAAAGAAGTTTCAGTTTCTTGAGCCATCAAAGGTTGAGACAGCCCATGGTATTGTGGCACTGTTTTCTACAGCTAACAGATCCCTTCAGTTATTTGCCATTTTGATAAGACCCCTAACACAGTATGAAAAACATAGACAAGAACTAGTGTACAATTACGTTTTACTGGCAGGATAGATATGTTTTAGAGGCACCAATTTGTCTGCTTTAGGAATTTTTACGTCACACACATTGCTTCGTAGCTCTCACACTGCCATCTTAGGGGATAGATGAGGCGACTTAAAATGTTGTTTGCTAGGGGCTGTGTCTATTTTAAGGGCACTGTTTCCAAGATAAATGAAAATACAAAATACACCATTAGTATCACAAAATTTGAACAATATCATGGGATGGATACATGTAAAGTTGAAGTACTGAAAAATTCACTTTTCAGAATAAAATGGTGACAAAAAAGATCAGCAGAAATTCATGTCAAGATGCGGAAAGAAAGTAAGGAGACAGGGGGACTGTTGTGTCCGCTCACTAAATTAGAGAGGCCAAGAGAGAAAACTAACTCCTTGTGTCAAGTTCGTATGGAATGGGTAAAAATTTTCGCTGAAAGATAGATACATGAATATAAAATTAGGCTAGGGAAGAATTCCAGCAGACAAAATCTACAAATTTATGCACAAATACCGCCTTTTCCAGATATGGAATCATTAGTCTTGACAAAACATAGCGACGCAATCACAGCTAACCCTCCTCCCCCACTTCGCACCCTCATTGGGTAACATGATGAACGTTTCATTATGACAGTTCCCAATATACTCAAAAACGTTCCTAAATTCAGAAACAGATATCTTATATTTTACCATTGTTGATGGTGAAACAGTTTGGGAGCTTTTACTATTAACCTTGTGAACATATTCATAAATCAATATAGAAAATAGAAAAAATGACAAAGGCATGTCATAAGCCTTCCTTCGCCTAGGGAAATGTTATAGGTGTACATAAGATAGACGCCTTCTTAGAAAACTGTCTACGGTGTAACAAGGAACTTTAAAGATACCAATCACAGAAAAACCTCAATCTGACGCCCCCCTTTAGAATATAACATATAGGAATGTCCTGAATACGGTTAGGTAATAGGATACAGTTAATACATAAGATGTGTTAAAGCTATCTATCTAAAGCTTATAGTTCAAAATGACAACAACTGGGTAGAAACGGAGATTCCCGTAAAGTCTTTTTTTGAAAAGATTTGACTAGAGTAAAAAGTGTGGTTTCTGGAGTTTCACAAGATTATCTGGAAAACACCTAGAATCTGGTTTCCAAAGTACTCGACACAGCCAATCAAATGCGAGGTACAGTTGTTTGCATATTTCTCGCTTTTTTGAGGAATGAAAAAACTCCAAAGCATGCCACACCCTTTTTTGGTGCGAGGATGGCTCAGTTGTTAGAGGCGCTGACTCAAGGGTCCGTGGTTCGAGCCCCTGGCATGACCAAATTTTCACCCAGAGTGAGGAGAGTCTCCAGCTCTCTGTAATTCCAGGCATAGGAATCACGAGGTGTGGTCACATCGAGAGGAAGGACCAGGACACTGCTAGATAAGCATAAGCTTCTCAGTGTCTTAAAAACTACCTTCGGATGCTAGGTAGCAACAAATACAAATACAAAACACCTTTATATGGAGCTTATAACAGATACCCATAAGATGGGTGCTTCTTTTTAAACAGTAAAAAAGCTACAGTTAGCAAAGAAACAAATAATTTACAACATGTTTGCAAAGAAAAGAAATTGATTAGCCTCGGATGAACTGAGTTGTTGGATGAAAACTGACCTGTTGACTAGGATCTTCCCTCCACTAAGTATTGCATATTGTGCCAATATTACTCTTCTGATATCACAAACCTACAATGTCTGCCAAAAGTTTTGGAACACCGGCGTCAGTTTCCAAGGTTATCCCCCTCTCCCCTACCGAACAATGTTGGTTTACTATGAAACGGGCTAGGATTTTAGGAAACACTTTCTTTTGCGCTTCTTTTATGATATTTCTCTAAATTATCAGCATTGTCTTGGGGGGAAGGGGGTGCGGAAATTGGAGTATCAGGGGAAAGAATTGAAAAAATATAAAGATACAACGCAAATTGCTTGGTGTTCCAAGTATTTTGGCAATGATTGTAGGTACAGATTTTGAAACAAATTCATTCAAGCCCTACCCTTACATTTTCCAACATTTTGAGTATTTTATGAATCTTTCAACAGAATCCAAAAACATTTTTCTTTTTACGCTCAAATTTACCTAAATTTCAAATAACAACATTAGAAAACAATGAAGTCACAACTGGTCTAAATTCTGTAACAGAATTCTTGAAATTACGACCTTCGTTGGGTTCAGGATACGTTGGTCTGCCCAATGAGCAATAAACACTTTTCCTTCCTGCATAGGTTGTATAGCATCTTATTGCATTCTTTGATTTATTCAATGTTGGTTGTTACAATTGAGGACTAACACTAATTCTGGTTAACACGAAGAAGTTCATCGATTGCATGAGGCAATTCATTTACTGCAAAAAGAACATATGCATTTTTTCCATGGAATCGAGCTCCAATCAGATCTTGTGTCATGATTCCATGAAAAGTTTTGGCGAAAAATAGTTCTTCCTAAAAAAGATTTAGATTGTTGAGCATTTTATAGACTTCGAGTGCTAAGATATTATGACTACTTAGGTCTCATATGGCAAGAATCCAGCAAAATTCATTCACAAAAATTTGATAGAGATGTTTTGAAACTAAAAGCTCTCTATTCATTGTATACTACCAGGGTCTTATTGTGGCAAAAAATATAAAACAGCTTTTCACTCGGAAGGGATAAAAACACTTAATATCTGGCAAGAAGTTATCAATATTCATATAATAGCCTATACTCGTTATTTAGACCAGTTTTGATTTGTAAACAAACACATTCAAGCTTACAATGGTGCCGTAATTTAGGATTTTGGAGACTCCCCCCAAACAGAAGTTACTAGATATGAAACTACTTCTATTCCTATACAAACTCGAAGAATGCTTTCACAACTCTCGAAGTGTACTTGGAAAACATGACGTCGCCCGGTCAAAAGCCGTGAGAAAGGCAAATGACAACAAAAATTAGGCACCACACCCAAAGGCCTTATTTTCATTACTTTTTATATGAAGGTTTTACAGCTTTATGGTTTTGTCACGAGGAGAAAATAACACTTTATGAGACTCTGCTGGTGACAGTATTCAATTGTGTTTTCTAGATTTTAACAGTGGTGCAAACGAAAACAATGTGTGGAATAAAGAATTGTTCACATCCAGAGTGTCTATAACGACATTTGGTCATCTTTTTAACGGACTCGCATAGGGTATTTACTACAAAAAGACCCTCATATGGGTCTCAATAAGAAAATAGCACTCTCTACCAGTCTGCAGAGCTTTATCATAAAAACTGATATTGTTTCCCTATGATAGTTGCCCCAAGATCGCAATACTGGTGGGCCCAAAATATTACCTACACAAGCAATAATTTAGCGGGCTACGTTTGACACAGTGTAGCAGCTGAAAATATGGCCCAAATTTATTTTACTCACTTCCAAAAAATCACATGAACGTGTCTGGAACAAACAACCCAAAACAAGCCGAAATCCCTATCGGCCCAAAAATTTGATTTGGCTAATTTCATTGTCTCTTAGGTTTGCCCATTTTTTGGACGACTTAAAAAAGTCCATTCCATAACTTTGCCCTCTTGGCCAAATTTGCCCTTCCTGGAATATTTATCAGATCGACTAAAGTTGTTATGCAAGATATATTAACCAGAAATTATTGTCTAGAAATAAAGAAAAATAGGGAAAGAATGTTTAAATTAATGTTTAGACTAAATAAAATTCACTTTTTCCTAGTTAGCAACCAGTCAAATAAAACATTTTAAGGCCACGCCCTTTTACCATCAGAAAATGCCCTTTTACAAAAGCCAATTTTACCATTAGGGAGCGCCCACGACTAACGTTTGGTAACGTAACGGGAATTTCAAAATCATAGGTTTACATCACAAATAATACGTTGTCAAAAAATTACCCTATCCCCAAATATTTTCTCAACGAATTTAGACAAAATACAAGATCGACCATACCGAGAACTGGGGGAACGTGCCTGCCTGGCGCCCCCATTGGCCGAAAGTTATAAGGACGGTAAAATTTAGGGTGTAGGAGGAGGCAGTTTCTATTCTGTGTATTTTCAAATTTTGCCCCATATCCATGAACTATTTCCAACGCGCCTAAACAATTTTGCTTCGGGTAGCAAAAGTCTCTCAGCCAAAACCACGACGGGGGCGTGAAGAGCTAGGGTGCCCCCTTCTTTTATAGCTGTCTTTACCTCTAGAAAAGGGGATGCTTTTCTTTAAAAGGAGGTTAAGGAGGTTAAGTTACAGTAACCTATAACACCACAGTTGGAGGAGCTCATCCTATCTCAAAGAACTCCATCCTCAAAGCCTAGAAATGAAAGGTTATCACAGTCGAAGAAACATTTAAAAGTTGAAGGGCATGTGTAGGCAAAAAGGGGCAACATCGTGAACTGCAAATAGGTATTTTACCTTCCAAAAGACGGGGGGGGCTGCAAACATTGTCCAGGCGTGTTGGAAAAAGTGCTATGCTTGATATATATTCACTTACATTTACTCCCAATTTTACAAAGAGCTTTTGCAGAAAGTACTTTTTCTTTAAAAACTCCGTGCATGCCGTAAAAATCGTTTCTATAGTCATGGTACATTGTGTTTCCACTTTCTTATCTTGGCTAGCATTTTACTCACTTGAAAACCTTTCAGTTGTTTTTTACTACTTGGTTCACTGCTGGGTACACATCAAAAGAAAAAAATTCCATCTATCTACATACTGTTATGAAACCTTTAGAAAATACCTTATTAGCTACACGCGAAATTTAATACGGAAATATTAAAGAAAGGCATACTAAGATAGAATGGGTCACGCGTGCCTCCAGTTATTCCTTTATTAAAGAGGCCTGTCTGAGGGTGATCAAAGTGATTAGGTAATTCAAATGACTTTCTGTCGGTCAGAGAATTAAAATTCCGTAACGTATGATACAGTTACAAAAACAGTTAATGTTACATTTACAATTGTATTTCAAAGCATGTTTTTATATTGAAAGCGGCCCAAGCTTTAGAAAAGGGTTTCGAGCTGGGGGTGGGGTTGGGGGTTGGGGATTGGAGCGAATCACGCTGAAAAGTAGCCTTCTTCTAGTTTGCAATTGTTTTTAAAAAATGTTTCGTTAAGGTCCCCTTGCTCTTTTCATAGCACTATCCCCTGAGCTTACATCAAAAACTGGCGGAGCTGATGGACCCAGGGTGGAGCTGATGGGCAGAGAACTTAATATTTGCAGAAGGCTGAAACAATATGTAGAATGTGTACCTCTTTGTGGTAAAGAGCTTCTCTTTTCATAACAGATTTTTAACACGGCATTGGCAAACCTCTCTCTCTCTGTGAATGGCTTGAAGTCAGCTGATGGACTAGCTTACGAAACCAGACGAAATGAAACAAAGAGCAGAATTTTGCCAACCCAGGAGCTGGTAGGCTAACTTGGGGTGCCTTCAGTGGCGGCATCAGGCACTCAAAAAGGAGGAGTTGTAAAGACCACGCCCATTTCACGAAACACCCTTTTTCTTTAGAAAGCGCCCTTGTGGATGCTACTCGTTGTGAGCCCTTTTAAAACAGTTTGCCTGTTCAGTAGCTGAGATCGTGATTCTAATAGCTAGATCACTGTTCTCTGCATTCCAGTTCTTGCAACATAACGTCAAGTGGAAAAAAATGCTTGAAACACCCGAGGAAAAAGGGACTTTTTGAAACAATGCAGCTAGGTCCTTTAACGAATTTCCAGCTTTCAATTAGGCTTTGACGTGAGTCATCTCTTTGACAGAGCTGTGAAGTGTTTGTTATTATTCATCACTATTATCAACGGTTGTACTTTTGTGGCAGTGCCAAATTAAAAATCCCTCTTTTGAAAATAGCGATAACATTTGAAAGAACTAATAACATTTCCTCATCTCCTTAGGCTGATACTCAATATTCAAATCATTCTGTTTTAAATTAAAACGTTTAAAATTGTACGTAAGAAAAAATTATTGCATTAGACAGTTTCTTTACTGAACGATAACTAGATTAAACCTTGTATCGTAATTTTGTCCTTTTGCTCTAGTTTTTTCTAGTTTTGTCCTTTTAACCCAGTTTTGTCTGGGAAACGCTCGCTTTGGTTTTATTGCGAGTTTTCCTTCTATAAACTCCTTATCTTCTTGGGTTTATCTTCAAAAGCACAGATGGGCTAGACGATATTTATCTATCTTTTCGAGAAGATCTACGCTAGGGATTTTCCAAAGACATTTTTAAAAAGGATAGTTGGATAAAGAGATATACTAAAGATATTTGAGAATTTATCATACAGGGTTGGGTTCTCACCCAAGACCATTGGAAAAAGCTAAATCGATTCTATTTCACGAAATTATATGTAAATTTTTCATAACGATAATAGTAATGCCACGTTTACAACACTAAAAACCTGATTTAAAAGCTATCAGTATTAAAGATTAAGAGGATAAAAAGTTAAAAGACAGAATTTTAATACAAAGTTTTGTCCATCACAAGTTTAAGAAAAAAATTAAAGGTAATATTGAAGATAGCATAACGAAAACATTTCAATTATTGGAAACGTAAAACAATAGTGCATGATACCTTTCAATAAAATAAATATAACGATAAACTTCAAACTATAGAAGCAGAGAACTCCTACAAAAACTAACGTCCAACTCTGAACAGATACAAATTTAACAACTTGCAAAAATTTCAACATACGGGTTTAGGTTCATAATACAATAACTATACAGTTATTGGAAAGAGATCAGAGCATAAAAACATAAAACATTGTCATGCATAGCCTTGGCTAGTCATAGCTTCGGTTAGACGACAATACTTCTGGTCACAGAATAAGAATTAGGCAGAAAGGGAACTCCTGCCTATCAGGTGAGGCCTGAAAAAACTTGCGCATGCGTTAACTTATACGAGGCTTAGCATGTATCTGTCGGGGAAATTTTAAAAAAGAATGAAAATAGACAACTTTATTTGAGACGAAATGTCCCATGATAGTGAACAAATTCAATTAGATATCATAATTCGTTTATATCTGATTAATTAATGATAATTTATCATGGCTAAGTTCGTTTAATGAAATCGGGGTTAAAGGGGAATTAAGGAATTCTATTGTTGATTCAGACTTCAAAAACAACAAAGGAACCGACGAGAGTTACCCTTCTGCCTATTTCCTACCCTATGATCTGGTATAGTAATGAGGCAACTATAGAAAGTTCGTTAAGAACTTCATGACAAATGAAATGATTTAAAGCATAAAATAAAGGCAATAAGGTGCTAATAGATCAACTTAGAATGATAAATGAACATAATAAACTAATAATCGACTTTTCATATTGTTATAGTTAAGACACCTCTATTTCCTAATATCACTTTGATTCATAATTTAGCTGTTACGTGCCTTCGAACATACAGCCACACATTAACCAACCCATCCCTCTGCTAATTGACAACATCTGATTTACCAGTTATTCCTTCAGTTTCATGATCTGCTAACGACAATTTGCACATCTGTAATTGACCAGCCTTCGCAATTCTACGTACAAGTGTCTTGCTTAATTAGAGCTGTTTGTCTGACATTGTATTGAATTTGCTGCCACAACCAAAAGAGGCGTAGCTCTTGAGCTGCAGTAAACAGTGAATCATATAACCGCAATGGCATATTCAGCTGAATGATTGCGAAACTAGGTATCCTCCCCACGCGACCAGAGTCTGCAGGGAACGCGCCCTTTGTCTTATTGACATGCCTTCGAGTCTGTCACATAAGCAACGCGACCCATGTCTTTTGACGTCTCAAAACCAACGTGACCTATGTCTTATATGTTTTTGAGTCTGTGGCATAAGCAAAATGACTTATCTCTTTTGACATTGCACAAGCAACGTGACCTATGTCTTCTGATATTTTCTTCGAGTCTGTCGTATGAGCAATGTGACCTATGTCTTTTGATATGCCTTCGATTCTATAGTATAAGCAACATGACCAATGTCTTTTAAAGTCGCTTATGCAACCTGACCTACGTCAAAACTTGTGTTTGAGTCTAGCGCATATACTCTTTTTTAAAAGAAAACACGTTACAAGAACAAAGAGCCTCCGTTTGTCATGAAAACAAGAACATTTTAAGAATATGTCCAGCCTTAGATAAAATGTGAAAATAAAAAACAATGTTTTGTTCGAAAATGTTCTCTCGTGTTAACAAAACAGAGGGGATCTTATCAGCTAGTTAACCGTGCTTTTGAAAATGTCTTAAAAATAAATTTTGAAAAAAGAGCAACATCAGGGTCACTCGAGCCCAAAATTATCAAAAAATAAGAACATCGAGCCATGGTCACAATTATCTAATTCTTATACAAAAGAGTTCAAACAATGTGACATTATGTCTTGTTGTTTTTTCCCTAATTACTGTAAAGATAAAACGATCTACTAATTTCGATATGCATTGAATAAAAAAAATTATTTTTTGAGAGCCACAGCAAAGAACTGCAGTTTCTATCCACGGTTGTAAGGTTGACATTAGGTCCATGTTTCAGTTACATCACAGTTTTTCTATTGATTATGTTTATATTCGGTTAAAGACCTTCGAAACCGTCTACTGAGGAGTGCTGTAAAAAAACGATCTGGAGCTTGTTTTTTGTCTACCCTGATAGCTTAACCTCCCCGTGACCTTGACATTTGACCTTTTTGTGACCTTGAGACAATGGAAGTTCGATTTTTGGCGCTATGTTTGTGTACATAATGTAACAACTAAATTAAATTTTCGACATTATGTTGGCGTACACTATTTAGGAACTAATTGATTTATTTAACAAGCTCATAATGAAGTAAGCCAAGAAAGAGCAAGCGAATTATCTCAAATAAAAACATCAATTGTAAGAAATGCAATGATCATATTTTGAAACTATGCAAAAGATCATATACGCGTCATGAAAAACCTTTTGAAATAAACAAATAATGATATAAAAAAAATTTCATTTCAGAAAATGTTCTTTGAAAGCTTGAAAATTGAGAGCCCTAGAAGCCCCTAAATAAGAGGAACATCTCCAACCATGCGTGTTATTCAGACGTTCATTCAAAATTGCCTTAACTCTTCTGAAGCACATGTTGAAAGCATTGTTTGCCCACCACCAAACCATATTGAGGCTAGATAAAGCTTCTTCTGCCGCCCCGTTTACTGCATTTCAATTCATCACTCAAAAACTGGATACAATACTTTTAATGGGCCAGGAGCGCCATAATTCAACTGCTTGGAGAAAATTACTTATTTTGAAAGGTTCCTTCATGTTGGAAGTTGCTTTATTACATAAGAGGTCACAAGCGCAACTTTAATGTTAGGGATGAGTTTACGCTCGTGGTGAGGTAAACCACCAATTTGTGGCTAACTAAAATATTTTTGCATTGACAGCGATTTCCAAAGAAAATCTTATTGCAAATCCTAGCCTAGGTTTTCAGATCTCGATAACACAGGGTTTCAAAGCGCTAAAGACATGTCTCCATTGACAGGCGACATCGGTCAATTGAAGTGCACGTGCGTGGCTCAAAACAGGGCTTCTTTTCAATACTACCAGGGCAGACAAACACTTTGTAGCAGCATTCACTCCCCTATATGACCAATGAAACCCACCAGAAACGATCTTTGAGATGCAAAAAATTCCAAACAAATATCTCTTCTGGGGGTTTAGGGAAAAGAACAAAACGAGATCCATTCAAACAGAAGTGTGATCCTTCACGGTGTCATTCTATCAAAACAACTGAACGTTTCACTCAACAGGTACCGCAGAGCGTTGAGAAAAGTGGGCGGGGGGGGGGTGGTGGTGGAGTGGCTTGAGTGGTGATTTATTGGTAAATTATTTGCATTTTTGGCAAAAACTGGGGGGAGCTATAGGCCCCCAGCCCTCCTTTCTCTGCGGTGCCTGCTCTATCGTTGTTTTGAAAAGCTATTACCCCTGCCTGTTTTCCCCGCATCTAAGGACCACATATCATATTGCGGGAGCAAATCAATTCATTGTATGGCTTTATATAAATTCTTGGAATGATTTCATACGTAGTTTAGTCGTATATTTATATTTCTAAACTTTTACCATTAGTCAACATATATGACCAAATTTTAACCGGGTGTTGTAGGAGTAGCAAGCTCTCTGCAATTCCAGGCGTAGGCATCACGAGGTCACATCAAAAGGGCGGACCAGGACACTCGATAAGCATGGTTTCTCAGTGTCCTAAAAACTACCTTCGGATGAAAGGTAGAAACAAATACAATATAAAGCACCAAGAATACGAAAGAGTTAAATGCTTGAGTTTGAGTTTGAAACCGAACAATTGGAAAAGACTAAATTAAAATGCTAATAGAGAGAGCCCAAAGTGCAATTGGGAATTTTCTACTGTAAACGGATCACTGAGCCTATAAAGGTCAGGCACCGCGCAGCCATTGGGCTAGCAGGGGCTTTAGCCCACCCACTTTTTTTGCAATAATAGGCTAGAAACTTTTTTTGAAGGTTTACTCTAACGCAACTTGGGATAGTTTACCCCTATGTAGTAGCAGTTCTCATTGACTGGGAACCATTTTTGTTCTTTCTCTATGTGTTTGATCTTGTTTAATGATATGATGTATTTTCTAACTTGGTTAGCTTGGTTTTTATATTACCCTCGAGCTAAGTCTATCTATTTTTAAAGTTATTGATATCTTCTCTGAACCAGACTGTTTATAAAAATTCAATAGAAATAAGCAAGTATTATCTAGAAGGAGCGTTTTCCGGTGTTCAAGAGGGCGTGGCCTCAAAATTTTTTCGGTCACAACCATTTCAGCCCCTCCACTTTCAGAGTGGTGCGCGGTCCCTGATAAAGGTATAGGGTAATAGATCATAATATCTGCCTCCTGCATAGGTCAAAATATCTACCTACGGTTTTGCTATGATCCTTTTAGCATAGATTTCAAGGAGTTTTTAAAAGGTGAGGTCAAAGCTCATTTCAGCTGTAAGATCAAATGTTTGTTCATATAAAAAAGGGACAGAGAAATGCCACTTGGCTGGAGAATATATTTCTCGCGAGAAAGTTCTTGCGATACCGCCGCTAGCTATCTTTTTCAATAAAACCAGACCAATAAAGCCTTCTCGTCTTACAACAACAGTATGATAAAACAGTTAGGGACACTGCGATACCTGAAAGGTTTGAGAGCAACTATTTAAATCAAGTTATTTCAGGTCCGCGAAAAGCTTCTGTTCACAAACAATTGAACTAAAGAACTTTTTAATATATACATACACAGTCTAAAAAAGTACATTTTACAAGAAAACAAAAACGATGCAAATGGGAGTATGATAGGCATGGCTACCTATTGACCTTAACACAAAACAATACTGTAGCACCAAAAGCTATACAAAAATCCTGTTTAGGTGGAATATAGGGGATAGCTGGTTGGATCAATGAGGCTTCAAATTAAGAACTAATTGTAACCGAAGGATTAAGAACTTACGATGGGAGGAAAGGAAACTTTTTTACAGTTATTTGGCAAATCATTCCAAACTTTGAACTATAAATCAAAATCGCTACTTTGCAGCAAGCTTATTTAATTGCGTTAAAAGCTTCTGCGCAATCACTGACAGACACTTAGTAAAGTGGGAGCACCTTGCAAAGTACCGCAATAAGGTAACCAATGCCTTTATCTTTCCATTAGCTCGCTTGTTTTTTAGCATATAACATATTCTTGTTCAGGAGACGAAACATTTAGTTCTTTGTTTCGAAACAATACCATCTTGAACCAATCAATGTTGCGTGGTCATGGCACATGCGCATTAATAACAGTATTCGCATAGCTGTTCTGTATGTGACCAGACAACTCTTTAACTTCCAGCCAGGGCTTCAAGTGATAATGCGCATGTGCAATGACCCTGAAACGGGAGCATGTCTGGAAGACGGGCATGATTCATCTCCCGAACAGATTCCATAACGCTAATGCGTGCAGCTTGCTAACCCCCTTTTACGTCACAATCGCAACCAAACACAAAATCTGGGTTATCAGCAGGCCACAACAACGCTGTTTTGTTATTTGCACTGAATAACATGACCACTGTAAATTACAGTTGACCTCTTTTTACAGTTGGTTCTTTAGAACAAAATAGATGACGATAAAGCACGTATGACCAAAAACTTCATTATTTGATATCATTTAAAAGCAGGTAACTTAAT
Organism: Rhopilema esculentum; assembly: GCF_057945365.1. Taxonomy (NCBI): domain Eukaryota; kingdom Metazoa; phylum Cnidaria; class Scyphozoa; order Rhizostomeae; family Rhizostomatidae; genus Rhopilema; species Rhopilema esculentum. Next base: position 4,812,636 of record NC_142831.1, read on the forward strand.
GAAGATGGTCCAGGATTGCCAATAATAAGATTTCAAACTGCCTTTGGCAAAAAATATTTTCTATTTTAAGGGTTATTGGCCATCCTCAACTTCACAACATAAAACTAGTTGTTGTTCCTCTTTACTGGTCTCGGTGGTGAAAGAAGCCGAAGGGAAGAAATAAGGGGGCATGGTTAGGACAGTCTTGCCCACCGATTAATCGGGCCATCTTTCAAAATATCATCTTGTAAATTGCTTCTAAACAGTAAAATGTTTAATAGGGGTATCAAGGCTTATTAGGAGATTATCTTTATTCGTCAAGCTAAATCTTGATCAGCCACCTTTAAATATTAATTTCCCTTCTCTCAATTCCACAAATTTTCCAGTTTACGCCACTGGTGGTCTTTTTAAACATTAGTAAAAAAAAATACTAATGGACTAGATCTTCAAAAGGAAAGGCTCTGGCACAGATCCCTGAAGCACACTTAGGGTCCTGTTCAAAGAATGTTTTTAAACTTACTTTTGGAGTTTGTTACGTCATCCAGTCTTCTCATAAAGACATACCAGCCTAGGATAACAATTGATCGAATCAAAACCTAATAATTCAAGATCATTAAAGACGATAATAAATACTTTAAAAACATTTACATCAGACAAAATAATTTACTGTCGTTTTAACGCTAATTCTTATAGATAACAAATAGAGTGGATTGGGAACTTGATCATTAGGATTCGTTTGGTCTTAGAGGTTAATTTTAAGACAAATTAATTGACAGGCTTATCAGTTCGTCGCTAAATAAATCTACATACAATTTGACCCCCTAAAGGAATAAATTCGAGCCAAAAAAGAAAATGAACCAATAAATAAATATCCTATCTGAATAATGAAAAAGATTAAAATAATTTAGAGCAGATGGATTTCAGGATAAGATGTAAGAAAATAGATTATAAATTGCTAGAAAAATCTTCTTCAAAAGCCACAAATATTTCATTAGATATAAAAAGATCAGATTGAAAAATTAGTTGTTTTTTAACTACTCTAGCGAAAACAATTATACTGCATCCACGCCATTAAAATTAAAGAAGAAAAAATATGATCTCAAAAGTTCAGCTCAACTTGTTTTACATCCAGATTTAAAAAAATTACTCGTTGCCCCGAATGAATAATCCAGTCAAAACAACGAAGAGGCATTTGTGCAAGTTATTCTTGGATTTCGTCTCTCAAGATAGTCCTGCTCTTATATGCATAAAAACAGACAATTGGTCGGTAAATCTGCTTGCCCGAGACCAGGCTCCGTCCGAGCTATAACGACAGCTAAAAGCAGCGCGACTGATATTGAATTGCACAAAATTTTGATGTAAACAGTTCGTTTGCTTATGAAACTTCAGAATCTAAAAATCGAGCGTCGCGCATTAAAATTGGTTTGCACTGTTCAAGCTAATGAATTTTTTGTCAATTCATTCCAAAATGATTATGATGTTTTAAAACATTATTACTAAAAATTCTTCAACATTTTTTCGATACCTAAAAGTCCTGAAATAAATTAAGGAAACCTCACTGCTTGAAAATAAGATAAGGAAAAAAGATAAGCACGACCCGATAGCTCAGCGGTAGAGCACTTGACGTACAAAGTCAAGGGTCGTGAGTTCGGACCTCGCTCGGGTCGGTTATTTTCCCGCACTCTCTACTAAGAAAAAAGATAAGGAAACCTCACTGCTTAAAAAATTATCTGAAAAAGTTCCGTAAAGTGACAGTAAGCGAATTGATCTGTAACATAGAAGATTTGAACCATTGTCAGATATTGTCTATCAAGTCAAAAGCTGACGTCATAAAAGTCTGTTTTTTAATATTCGATTATCGACTATATAAGAACATTATAAACAGCCATAAGTATCAACAAACAGCTTAATCTATTCATCTTGGATGAGGAAAACATCGAGAGAATCCATTCAGAGCCGAATGAGTACATGCTCTTTTTCTATCAATTCACTTGGCTTGGTTCTAAAGCCAAAACAGCAATAATCAATCAGAAGAACGCAATCTTTTTACTTGCAATATATGTTAGTAAATATTATTTTAGCTGATTATTTTAGCTACATTAAGAGACATTTTTTTGCTGCTCTTTAAAATCATATGATACAAATTCAGAAATTCTTGTGTAAGATGATTACAAAATCAACACTTAAGGACTTTTTTGTGATTAAAGATTATGCAATCAAAAACCACGTGAGGGAATATTGGTCGTCAACCACAAAAACTATTCTCTTTATTCGCGCAATCTTGATCGAATGAAATCAGATATCAGCTGTGATTGTTTTTGTTAAAGCCACTTCTAACATCAAGCATGGTAAAGCAATACAACAAAAAACGAAAATCAATGATTGATCATGATTGGGGATTGATTGTGATCCATGATCGTGATTGGTATGTTTCTTTAAGGATTAAGCATGGTAAAACAATAACAAAGATAGTCCATTTGCCACCTATCAATGATCGATCATGATTGGGGATTGATTGTGATCCATGACCGTGATTGGTATGTTTCTTTGAGGACTATAGATATAGCAACTTACCCGTAATCAACGATAGATCATGGTTTGATGATCCACGACTGTGATTATCAAAACTTGAGACAGAGCCAATTCGTTTTTACAGCATTATATAGTCACAGCATTGACACGGGAAACAGTGACGAAATTATCTTTAAATGGATTGAGCAGGTCTCTGTTCGCTTTAATGCGGATAGTTGCAAACATTTTATTCAGTAAGGATTTGTACAAGCAGCCTCTGAAAGAAAAGGCATACATAGAGAAAAAATACTGACAGAATATCCGAATATGAGCAAAAAGCAACAGAAGTAAACAGTCCCTCTCCTACAAGTATGCTGGGGTGCAGATTATGGGGCTTCACATCTTGCAAATGACAGTTAATTCCGATTCCTGGCGACAGTTCTATTCGCAGAAATAGAGTTTGCCAATGTTGATGATAATGATTGTTGGCGAAAAAAATTATAACTAGACGAGAGGAACAATTGGCCGCGAATCAAAATGAATGCGAAATCGGTTATGGTGTTTGAGAAAGGACATGACGATTTCTGCTATAACGAAAAGTGAAAATGTGAATACGCTTAAAAAGTATTAGGCAGTTTGATAGGTTAAGAGCTTTAGTATCCTTCATTATATCGCATTATCATAATATGATGATGACGATGATGATTAATGTTTTCAATGAACCCCCAAACCCCCCCCCCTCCACGATCGATGTACATATTAGTATGTCACATCTTCAAAGAAGTCCTATAAGTGATTCTAATCGTGCATGAGATTAGAAACACGCGTCAGTTAATCTTAGTGTAATCTTAGTGTAATCCTAGTGTAATCCTTCTTTTACCAAGATACTATACTCATTGATTTACAAATGAAATTGTTCTCAGTCACACCATGCTGCTTATAAAGTACAATCGCTCCCGAAAGAGCATTCCAATCTTTGGATGTTTTGATCTGACCTATGTCTTTAAACATTTATCTTACCTGTTTTCATTAAACTTGTGAGACATTTAGTGTGTCAACTTTTATAGAATCCGACGGAATTTTTAATATCTTACTGGCATTTAGAAGAAATAAAGACGTTTACTAATCACAAAATATCATTTGAAAAATTATTATGGGCATAACTTTTAAGTAAAGCATGTGCATAGTGTTAATAACGACATTCTTCAAAGGCTGGTTTAAATCTCCTTTAGACATCATTCTAAGATCACCCAAAGAAGCCTATAGGGAAAATATAGTTAACAGTTACAAAGTAAATAAGAATAAAATCAACAACAAATCTAAACGTATGACAGGGCACCTAAACTAACTAAACGAGACCATATCGGAGAAGATAATAACCCGACCAATGCTATTGCTCACCAAATTTAAATTGTATTAGCATAAAAACAGTAATACAACAAAGAACCAACTAATATCACAGGCAATAACACGACTATTGTTGCTAACGTTGAAAGTATTAACGTTGTTAGATATCGAATAAAGGTTTAATATGGCTTTTAAGTGTCACGTTGAATCGAGTTCATACCAGACTGAAAAGAGATAGGAAAAACGACAAATCTTAACGAAAACTGTTAACATAAACAAGATCAAAACTGATTCAGCAACATAACCTTTAGAAACAATATAAAAGGACAAATATTAGAAAAGGCAACGGAGCATAAATACGTAACATATAAAAGTATTAACAGATTGTCAAAATACTGTTTAATTGTGTTACCAACTTATCTTTTACAAAAATTTCATAGTCATCATTTAAGCAGAAAAAGCTTAAAACAAACAAATGTGCTGCTTTTCAGAGACTTTCTGTTGACTTGCTAACTTATCAAACAAACTTATGAGTTGAAGTTTGGAAAGAAAGGCAATATTTCTTGCTGAAAAGCCATTAATTGTCCTAATTTTACAATTTCGGATGTTATCTTCAGTAGATTTGTTTTGACAATTTGAGACTTACTTTGACAACCAAAATGCTGATATGAAAATTGTTATTTTATTTTAAAATTGTGTCATTATATCATAACTGTGACCTTTCATGTCAATTGTTGCTTAAAGGCATCGACAGATACTAAGTGACTTAAGACATCCGTCAATAAACTTTTGGCGAATCAACGGATTTATTAGCCAATTCTGATTGACAAATGGCTTACGTCACTGTGGATTGCCTTTAGTATCAACTGTTACTTTAAAACTCACTTTTTCAGTATCACTACCGCCTATATTCTGTTAATACGCCATAGTACAAATACATCACTGATTAATGCTGAATATTTGCTTTTGATGATATTAAAGGGAATTAATATCGCACGAATCTTGTATTGTGGCGTTGATTATCTCTTAGTGCAAGAAATGTATATTTAGGTGATTACCATCATAGATAAATACATAAAGTTTATCAATCCCAATTTTCATCATTATAGAAGATGTCTTTGCGATATTTCCAATGTCAACCTTTCAACTTGACAATACCCTGTTATGGATCGAAATAGGCCAATCAGAAAAACGCAAGCACAAGACTGGTATAGTTGTCCAATCAGTGCCGAGTGCCTAAAGAAAAACTACCCATGGAGTCCAAGAGAGAAAACGAACTCCTTCTGTCTACACACTTGACTTCAATTTCCACACACTTGTGTAGACAGAAGAAGCTCGTTTTTTCTCTAGGACTCCACTGGTAGTTTTTCTTTAGGCATCCGGCACTGATTGGACAACTATACCGGTCTTGTGCTTGCATTTTTCTAACTTGACAATAGTTACATCCTTGTAGCTCTAGAGGTAAAGTTTGTTACACGGTCATCAGATATTAAAAAGATAAAAATTTTCTCAAGAGGAGGAAGAGATTTTCAGTGATTGTATTGAAACCAGAGCTTCAGATAGGCACGAAAATCCAGTAAATGTTATATTAAATAGTTCAACTACATCAGAAGTGAATACATGATGGAAAAATCAGACCCTGTAACAGGCAGTTAAGAAATTCAGAATAAGGCATATTTTACTCTCAGTAATATATTGGCAATGAATGTGTTAGAAGTCTCAAAAAAAGAATTTCTGAGGATGCTTTAGAGATGATTGTTATGTTATTTCCTTAGAGTCTTGGCTGAAGTATTGAGTGCCAAACGTCCGAGAAAACAGCGCAATTTCCTGGATGGGGAAGGCAAAATGTTCTCTATGATCTGGCACTTTTTGTACGCAGAGCTGGGAGGTGAAGACCTATAACCCTAGTTTGACTTTCCTAGCTTGCAGCCTACCTTGACCTTCCACATAGGGGGACTGGGGAGTCATCAATACTAAAATATACCGACAAAGACAAAGAAGAAGAAAAATCTAGGTGCTATTTCAGCTAACGATAGACACATTTAATGACAAGATAAGGATTTTGTGGACCAACTGACGAACTACCGGCCAACTCATAGGGGCTGTCACACGCCCCTATACCCCCATTCGCTACACCACTGCCCAGTAGCAATAACACTTACTATGTGCAATGAATGGAGCTTGTTCGCTGATAAGTTACAGTCTTGAGTTAAGTTCGTGTATTTTGCTGAAGATCATTTCAATGTGCTCAAGTAATCCCTGTCGCATGCCATTAAGCCTTCAATTGATACTTGAAGATTGACTCACCAGGAGAGACTGCTTTTACTATCGAACTTAGAAGAACCGAAAACGATGGGTCGAGAAGAAAAGATCATCATTGAAACAAGATCTCAAAATGAAGTCAACGTGTCGTTCAAGGTCAAGTAAATTCTGACTTCATGATAATTAGATTTGTAGCAACAAGTATCGAAGCAAAGGACCACGATAAACTTGATTTCAATGAAAGCAAGGACGACTGAACGAGGGTGGGCACGTTTTAAAAAGCCCATTTTTTGGGAGTGTCCTTTCAAGAGTGTTTGGAAAGTCCCCCTTTTTCTGGTAGAAAGTCCCCCTTCCTACCTGTGCTGTACAAGTTCAAATTTGAAATGATTTTGACGTCCCAGACATTCGGCTGAAGAGTCACAGTGGCATTGGGGGAAGGGATTCTCTTTGATAAACAATAAGCATCTGGACTGAAAAATGCATTGAAGGATATCTGTGTTGCCACTGCTTGCAAAATTATACAATTGTAAACAGTTATGATAATTATAGGAAAACTGAAGGAGTATGTTCTTCTTTTATAGTTGTCGAAGATATAAGAGGGAGAGAATCGCCATAAAGATAATCTTCTCATTTGGACAATTGTAAATCGTTGTTTCAAAAAAGGTCGGTCTGCCACTGATAAAAATTGTGGTTTTGAAAATTGCTGAATCTTTAATGAAAAATATATTGCATTATTACACTTGTGGGCGAAATTTAGACAAGCATATCTGAGAAAACAAAGCTGATTATTTATCAAATTTATTTAGATTATAAGACGCATTATTTCATACACAAACGACTGCCGTTCTGTTTGGTTAAAGCGATCTTCTTATAGACTGTGTTCTAGTCAAAAGAAAGGTTACTATAAATGAAATTTTTGAATTGTTTCAACAATTGGGGCTCATTTGAAGAGCTGACGGTTTAATATGCCATTATTACATGTTTATAAAGGTCTGGGAGATTTAATACCTACGACAAGCCAAGGAATTATTTCCTCTTTGTATGCACGACAGTTTACTTATATAGATAACTAAAGACAATACTTGTCATCATAGTATCAGGACTTATAAAAAGAAAGATACAAATTTCTAAATCTTCTCGAGGTTTGGAACGTACGATAACGTAAAAGCACTTATTTATTTTCTTTGTTGTGCCTAGGCAAAGAGGTTGTCTCGCTGATAATCAAGGTTCTTACGCGGCCACCTAAGAATCGTCAATGGCTTTAACTCATCTTGACATAGCAACAAAATATTGGAGACAGAAATATGACTAAATGGGGGAAACCATGAACGCCATTAAAAATAGGGGCAACAAAGGAATTTTTTCAAAATAAAGCAAAACTTGAATAGAACGAAGGAGCATTAGTGGCAAAACATTAGCATGGCATTGAAAAGATGGCATTGAAAGGTGGAAAAGATTTATGCTTAAAGAACTTTCAACAAACACTCTCTGGAGTTCGAAACAATGGATAATGCCTATAAGGTATTCTAGACCCTATTACAGATCGCTACAAGAATGTCTTTGGGCTTAAAAGGAGACTGAAGATGCTCTAAGATTGAATTATTAAACTGTTTATTCACATGCAATTTTCCTCGTGATCAATATACTCGCTGCCATTGGATAACAAACGCTTTTATGTTAGGAAAACGTATTCAATACTCGACGTGAGGTAATACCAATTAGGATATCAACTTGGAAATCAAACGAAGTATTGTGAAAACGAGAATGCGTTGTAGATGACTTCTTAAATCATACTTAAGCTTTTCGTCTAACATGCTTCCAAAGATGAAATGATTATTCTATCAATATTCTGATTTCTATACTCTAGAAAGGGTCAGACGAAAAGCTTTAGTAAGATTTAAAATGCTTCAGTGGTTGGTGTCTTTTCAAGCGCCTTTTTCAAATTCTGACCTGTTATGTTTTGGTGCCAGAAATTGTTTTGGAATTATGGTTTTATGAGAGTATCCGTGAAATAAACGACAGCAGGGTTGTTAAGACAGCAGATTTTGCAGCAGAATCACACAGCATATTCGACGGACAAAGAGAGAAAAACAAGACCAAAAAGATGCTGAAACAATTACATCAACGGTGCCAAGACAAACCAAATCTTAAAAACTTTTTGCAGAAGAAAGAAAAATGAGGAGTGAGGCAACACGTCAAGCATTAACTGAGATGTGCACTGCAGCCAATGATATTAATCAAGGAATGTAGTAGAAGATGTGTAGACAAACTATACTAATGATGTCGGGGAATCCCCATCGCGCTTTCTTCGGTATTCTAGTAAATTCTTAACCTATTTTTCTTAAATCAACACGTTTTTTTCTATTGTGTATGCTTGTGTTACATAACTACGGAACTATGCAATTTACGTAAAAGCCTCACTTTGAGGCCGAGACAGTAGATTAAGGATCCAGCCAGAATTTTCTGGAAGCAACCTATTGTAATAGGATTAACTACGTCAATCGTATTCTTAATTTTTATTGGCTTGAGTAGTAGTTAAAATTGATTGTGATTGGCCAAGATAAATTTTAGTTCCTTGTTTGCTTCTATAAAAGCTGGTAATTGAATTGAGCGCTAAGGATTCGTAGAGAGAGATTTTTTCACGATGTACGTTGAGTTGTGTTGAGCAGAAAATTCAGAAAACATATAGATTGTCTTTCTCTAAGAGTTTACTCTAATCATTCATTGAACCTGCGTTAACAAGCAGAGATATTCTCTACAAATGACGTCATTTCATAGATTTCATTAACAGAGCAAAAAACAACGAATGAAACTTGCATTTCACAGGTTATGCATTATCAATACTTATCAAACCGATATCAATAAACAAAACGTGAATTAATCATCAACATATTATCCGAAAAGTAAACTTCTTTGTAACCAGTTATTTCTTTAAGATTTTAGGCTATTCACAAGTTCAAAGCAATCGGCAGATACTTAAGTGGCTTAAGCCATCTGTCTTTCAAAACTGGCCAATCAAAAGTGCAATGCCATTCAAACGATCATTGATTGGTCAATTTAGACCGACAGATTACGCAAGCCCAATCAGTATTTATCGATAACCTTAAATATTCACATCATAATTTACAAGGATAATTACACAAAATATTTAAAATAATTAAATTCCTTCATCGAAAAAGGGGTTTGGTGACTAACCAGTTGCCACAGCAACCATAGTTTAGGGTCTAAAATTCGCACATGCCAAATCCGATACCATTTGGACTGTAAAACGTGGAAGAAATTATTTTTATTCCCGTTGCATTCATTAGATCGTATGGTCATGAAATTGCCATAATTTTGCGAGAAATAAAAATACTCCCCTACCATTTATGACAGTGTTAACGTCAACACCTTGTGAAGGGATCAGTAACATGGAAAAAGCTCTGTGTGTGGTTCTTTCGTTTGGAGATACAAGGATAAAATAATATAGAATTTCACGTCATAAACACTTTCAGAAAAGTTGTCTTTTCCTGAAAAACTTTTGATAAAAAACCACGAATTAAAGACCATTGTTGCATGTGGAAAAGACAACAAGACAAAGTTTCAAAGCGGCTTGAAAAAAAGTCATATAAAAGAAGGTCGTGATTTTGTGGAATTACTTGGAATTTCGAAATAATGATTTAATAGTAAAATGGGAGATAAATGAAACAAAAAGGGAGTAATCCTTGTATTGTACCAAACAACTCAAATTTCAAAGAAACTCAGTAGAAATTTAATCACTAGAATTCAATGCCAAAGAAAATAAGAAGTTATGAATTTATTTTCTTCTTTGGAAGTTTAATCGAAAAGTTCTGAACTTAAAAAAGCGGCAGCTTTTTCATATTTAGATCATTAAACTTACAGATTTTTCTCTTATAAACCATTTTAACTTTTACTTACAAAATTTATACTTTAACCCAAAGAAAAATTAAGAGAAAAGAATTTTCTTGAAAGACAAACTGAGTGTCTGCTTAATAAGCTTTGATCGGATTCAAAGCTGAGAAGGTCCGGCCTGTTGGAAGACAAGGAGTAAATCTTATTGCTTTAAACCATGTGAAGAAAATATTTTAGCTCCCTTTCGGCCTAGTTAGCTCCTTTGTCAAAAAATTTATGCAGCCCCCTAACTGATATATGGGACAGTGAAACTCATGCTAAATATGCAAGACTTGGGGAGTCAATGACTCGTTTTCGTTTTTGAAGAGAAGACTCTCAACTCAAATTGGCAGCTAGATAGCTGTAATTGGTCAGTAAAAGCCAATCAAAAGCGGCTTTCTGCACTTCTAATCGTTTTTTGACACCAATCACCTTTTAGACATCGTTCTTCCAGCATATTACACATGGTCGTACCGGATACATAACATTTTTGGGGCTTAGTATGGAGGTTGCCCGAATACCATTGCTTCATTGAGAAGGGATTGCCTGAATGTAGTTTGATACCAGCTCCTATGTCTCCCACACCTATGATTTTACATTCCGAAGAGCTTTCAACCTAAATGGTCATTGGAATGCTTGCTCTTCCATAAAATATAAAATTCTGAAGTTCTATTGAGCAACTTAACATGCTTGAATTGTTTTTATTCCCATCGACAAAAATAGGAATTATTGAATAAATTTCCTTGTGTGTATCTGGAATGAAACCAAAAAGTTTCAAAAGTAAAAAATGACAATTTTTGAAGTGTTATGAGGAAAATCGCGTTTTATAATGGCTAGGGGGATTTTTCTCGACAGTATAATGTGCTAGGCAACTTTGGATGTCTGTCTTTAATGGCAGCACCTCAGGGGGAGGGAGGGGATGGGCGTACAGGTCCCCCAGTTCTTGACATGAATCAGTTTCATATTTTGTCAAAACTGGATGAGAGAATTTTGGGCTAAGTGTCATATTTAGCAACGTATTTGTTTTGTGATGTATATCTATGATTTTAAAAAAATTTTACCAGGGACGGGTTTAAGCTGCAATAATTGGGGGAAGGGTGTTGGATTTGATTTTGATGCCACGCCCTCCAGGTGACTGGAAAATGGCAAAAACACCCAGTTTTTAAAATCCAGTTTTCAACTTCAAAGAAAGCAGATAAGAAGATACACAAAGTAAATTTTTGCATTGTTCTGTTGCTACTGACCACCAAAAAATTCTTTTACCGAATCAAAGCAAAATTTACCGAAAAACACAACAATATGTTGGGGTCGCAGCCCCTACATCCCCCGGAAAAAACCGTCCCTTGCCTTAACGTAATCAAAAACTGGCTATTAGTGTTCCCTTGAAAACAATCAAGATATCATTGGTAAGATATGCATTCCCTGTTGGTAAAGGGGTATTTTTGACGTTGAAACGCCGTAGCCAAATTGCCCTCCCCTAGTGACTGGCACCTCCACAGCCTGTTTTGAAGGAAACAATCACATATGCCAAATGACGTGCTTTTAAATTTACTGACGCAAAAGATATAGATGCAGCTGTAAATAAAGTGGGAAAGGATTAAGTTGCATATTACCTTGTGTTACGATGCATGTTAAAGTCGTTTGTGTTTTGTTTTGGGTAATATAAGGGCGCCTTAGTCAATTTTGCTATGCGGAACAATGTGTCACGGAACTCTTTCGCCATTCAGTAAAAACAATCGATAAACTGTATACAATTTTCCACCTAGCATCTCCTTTTCTCTTGCAGGTCGAGCCAGGGCATGCCTTTGTAAACCTTACCAGGCCCTGATAAAATATTGGCCCTACCCTCTAATCCAACTTGCTAGATCTTAATTAAGTCCAAGTTTAATTGCATCCTCTGTTTTGCTAAAGATTGCAAAATTTTAGGAAAGAATCAAGATGTTAATTCGATTTGAAACATATAATTTCTTGTGACGGAGAAATAGATTAAGAAACAAACTTTGAAAGGGGATTGCCCCCAGAAAAGGGTACCGATTTATTATGAGCCAATTGCTTCAATTTTTGAACCGGCCATGTCTGCACAACACTGTCTCTTTGTAATTTCACACTTGTCGGTTTATGTTCCTAAATACCTGAGATCTTTTGCTTTTTCCAATTATTTTTACTTGACTTTTTTGGAAAAGTGTTTTTGATTATTCCTCCTTCCTCAAATGCACGAGATTCATTTGAAATGTTAGTTGGTCCATAGTCTTTTATCTCTATCCGATCAATAAGCAATTCAAGAATCCTCTTGTGGAAAGAATAGGTCACTGATTTATTTACTATTCTTCTTCTGAGGATCAGGGTGGTCACTTGCTTTGCCCTTTCATTTTCCCAATAATTTCTAGAAATCTGATCTTCATTGAACAAATCTGATCCTTGCGTCTTTTAAGTTTGTATTCTTTAATGCATGAGACATACTGATCTACCCAGGGGCAAAGTGGGAGACGGCTAAAGACAATACTTTTGAAAATTTCTGATAAACTTATTAAATAAGGTTGACTATACCCCCTTTATAGTCGACATGTCCCTCTGCCACTATACCCCTGGTTCAACTTTATTAGATTCTTAGCTTCTATCATATTATTGATTATCTTCCATTCTTGAATGTGTAAAACTGGTGAAAAGTCAGTCATATCACACTCATCAGGAGTGGACTGGTACTATTCTTCTAGGGTTGCTTTGTGGTTTTGAAAGGGCCCGTAGGAAGGGCTCAATCCTGATTTTGTCTCTTCTCGTGACTCCACACACCCAGCGTAACATCCTGATCTCTGCACCATTCATCTTCTTCTCCTGTGCCTTCTTCACTGCCCAGGTTTCACTGATGTAAAGGTTTGCTGGGCGCACAGCTGTTTTGTACCCATGCCTTTCTGCCTGACATTCAGCTTCTTGTCGCACAGCACACCTAAGAGCTCTCTCCAAAAGTTCCATTCGCAACCTTTTTAATATTGTATCATATATTTTTATTTCATACTAACTCTTATTAGATAGTTGGCCTTAATTAGCTTCTTTATAGCTATCAACCGTTCATTTAGTACGCCAACTTTAAACAAATTATTTATTATTATTATATTATTATTATATATTGGATCAGATGGTTTATCTCCACGTCGAGCTCCCCATCTTCAGTCACATGCGTCCCCAAATACTTGAATGCTGGAATCTTCTTGATAATTTCCTCGTCCCTTCTCATGTCGTCAAGATCTTCAAAGTCATTAAGCTGAAGATATTCCGTCTTCGTTCTATTTATCTTAAAACCTTTCTCTTCTAAAGCTCTCTTCCATCTTGATAGTCGCCTTCGAAGTTCCGCTTCAGTTTCACAAACTATCACAATATCATCAGCAAACAGCTTGGTCCACGGAGCTTCACTCTGAACTCCTTCACTAATGACATCCATTATGAGATCGAAGAGAAAAGGGCTGAGAGCAGAGCCTTGATGCAGTCCGACTCTGATCATAAACTCATCTGAGTTACCAACACAGAACACATGATGTAACCCCATCGTACATATCTTGTAATAGATGCACATACCTTTCACTTACTCCTTTTCTCTCATGCATCGCCAAACTTCCGACCTAGGGACCTGATCATATGCCTTTTCGAGGTCTATGAATGCTACAAGCAATGCAATCCTTTTTGTTTTTCGCGATATCTCTTTAAAACTTGTTTCAGTGCAAAAATCGCGTCTTGATGTCTGCCTTCCTTTAATGAATCAAAATTGGTTTTCAGAAACTTCGGTCTCACTCTCAATCCTTTCCCCTATTAACCGTTCCCAGAGCTTTATAGTCTGTGATAAGAGAGAAGACTTGAAAGAGAAGGGCCTAAATTGTTAAGACTGTGAAAGGGTTAGTAAAGGGGGCTATCCCTTTACACGCAAATCAGTGATATGTTATTCTGCAACCTGATCTTTCTAAAGTTCAGCTGCCTCTGAATCTTCGTTTTAACATCAGAATTTTCAGTAGTCTTTATGTCACTTTTGATATCGTCGATGATGTGCATGGCCTAGTTTTCCTTGGGACTATTTTAATAACTGAATGCGAAGAGCTGTTCATTCGGTAGGGGACCCAGGGAAATTAGATGGTATGGCCATTGTTTCGGTTCAGCAAAACTTACGCGTATGGATACAGATTGATGCATTAAGTTTTTCCTTAAGAGGGGCCCGCTCATCAAATTTCTGAATGGCACCGGGTGGACCTGCCAGTCACCACCGTTTGTGTGTATGTAGGGGGAGAGGGATGGAAGTTTCAAGCCCTTTTCAAAGTAAGGAAGCATTCCCTAACGAAGAGACCACACAAAGTGTTTGACAACATTGTGTCAGTTCCTAAAGAGTCACATCACAAAATGATTTTACTTTTCATTATTTTCATTTTTCACTTGATTCAAAAGACTAATCCTTCTGAGAACTGGGGTATGTCCCCTAGTTCCCCTATCGTGCTGCCACTGTGACACCGCACCATGGAACAACAGCCACTGTGGAAAATTGAGAAAAGTGGGGGGTCTAAATAAAGTGGGGGCTAAAAGCGAATAAAAAGAGGCTCGACTGATTCATTCGAGAGGTGATTCATTGGTAAATTATTTGCATTTTTGACAAAAAGTTGGGGGTCTCCCAGCCCTCCTACTCCACGGTACCTGAACCGGTTTAAACATCACAATAGCACACCAAACTCATTACAGGTGCAGGATTATTCTTCAGATGAAGGGCTGTAAAGATTCACTTATTTACTTGAGGCTTGCTAAAAATGGTTCACTGAAACAGTTGAACTAATTTCACTGAAAAAAAGAAAATATTACAGAAACCATGCTTCAAACTAATTCTTCCAGGAAAGAAAACATTGAATTGTTTTTATTTTAAGCCAAAGCAAATCCCTGATGCAGGTATAAATAGGCCAGGGGTGCTCAAATTCATGTCATGCACTAGTTCTTGCATGAAACCTCAAACCGAAAAAATTCTTGTGAAATGGAAACAGTTTATTGGTGTTTATAAAAGGTTTATAGGCAGAAAACATTTCTAGAAATGCCACAAAGAAATTTAGCTTTTTTGCAATCCAAGAGTTTATTTTCTGAAATTATTAAGATCATGCTAATAGCTTTTACACAATATTTCATTCTTAGCTTTTATTTAATGAGAAAATGGTGAAATGGTATTTTAATAAAAGATCCAGGCCTTGACTGGATACTGTGCCCTGTATCAGGAATAGCCTCTGTAATAGGATTAGATAATTATAGTTCGGGTCACCTTATTTTCAAGTATAACTAAATGAATTAACACCTTACTTTTGCTTAGCTCATCATTTGTTTGTAAATTAAAATTTAAGTAACTGGTTTGATAAAAAGATTTAGCTGTTCCTGAGATGGCCAAAGCATAACAGGAGCCTCTTTGCTTTGCAGGAACCCTTTGAAGGGAACCCTTACAGTTCAAGGGGGTGTTGTGGTCCTGAATACCATCAAGAATGTGAGCTGACAAGTTTGAATAATCCACATCAAAGCAACTATAGATGGCGCAGCTAACAGTAAATGATGTCTTTGATTAATCAATTTAGTATGTTTGTCTAAAATTTTGCTGTTCCTGCCCTTTTGAATTTCTACCAAATTGTAGCCTTATCAATATATCTAATTTTTTTCAGGCTGTACTTCTGTATCTAACTTTTAGATTTTCCATAATGGAAAATGGAGAAGAATACCTTAACAGAACTGAACTGAGCTTGAAAATATGAATTTCCATGGTTTTCCCAATCTTTAATCAAAGGTTGGAATGTGAGCCACTAATCATGGACATTGGCACAAGAAGACAACACTGAGGGTCCTTTTTAGCAATGCTGGGAGATAGAACACCAGAAGATTTTTGATTTGGAAACACTTTAGCAGAAAATCTGAACATGTTGGATACTAAATTTTGAAAAAAAAGAATAGTAATATATTCCATTGCGACAAGGCTTCAGGATGGCCAGCAATAAAGTTGAATGAGGTTTCAAGCTGGCAACCTGTATATGTATACACACATTCTGCTTGAGACTCACACATGATAAAAGGAGGAACAATAGTGAGTTCAATGGAAATAAGAGTGCTAATTGGGCAGAACAATAGATCTTGTGCATTAAGGGTACAATATAAATAAATTGTATAATGTTAAATAATTATAGCTGTACAACTGTTCAATACAGTATTGACTATCAGGGGTGCCATTCTAAAAAACTCACTTGCTAAGCTTCGGGGGGGGGGGGGGCTTATCCACACCTGACCCCCAAACTGCACCCCTGATGATGGGGTTAAGTAGGTCGTTCAAATATGAAAAAAGCTTGGTTCCTTTTAAGAGTTGACCCTTTAAGCATAGTTGTGTAGCCAGAATGGAATCCATGTAAAGCTCACGCCGGATATACAACGATAAGCGATAGAAAAACGATGGAAAATTGTTATCTCACGCCGGATTTCTCTGGCGTAAGCTACATGGATTCCAAACTGGTTGTGTAGTAGCGGAATGTTTGTTCGAATCGCTTCGAATTCCAGGACTAAAGAAAAGCTAAAATGACGCAAAAAGACAAATAAACAAACTTTTGAAAGTATGTTTGAGCAGACAAATTGTTACCTTTCAGCAGACAGTATTTCCGTTTTGCACTCGAGGTCTTCTCCTCTGGGCCTTGGGGTGTCATCTTGAAAACATACACCACAGGGGATCGACGAAGAGGAATTCACATTATCCCCGTTTCCCTATGGTGACGTCAAGCGAATATGAAAAGAATGTGTATCTGGTCTGTTCATTTTTCAGTCTTCTATAAATGAATTATAAAACCCTTTCCATCATTGTAAACCCCGGCCAAACGATCAGTGGCGGCGCCAGCCCCAAAACAGTGGGGTGGGCAATGAAGGGGTGGAGGTGATAAAGGGGTCTGGGCCAGACTGGAAACTTTGCTTCTTGCGCGGGCAAGTTTATTTTGAAAATTTGAGACTGCGCGCCTGAAATCATGCACTCTTAGTTATTTTTATTGTTAATAATGTTAAATCCTATTGTCAAGGGATCTAGGGGATTTTGCGCGGCCAATATGCAAAAGCGCGCAGAGGTGTGCGCGGGCAATATATTGCGGGCGCGCAGCAAAGTTTCCAGTCTGGGGTCTGGGTAAACCGCAAGAGAAATCGCGCTCGTTATTGTTAACCAAGTTTGACATATTTTGAAACCCTCAATAGAAGAGTTAAATTTCATGGGCAAATCAAAGCTAATTTCAGAGTGGTATTTTTAGCTAGCAATGGCTTTAAACATATTAACGAGACTCCTTTGTCTATTTAATCTGCCATACCTCGACCGATGCTAATCTACGGAACTGACGATCCAACACACCTAATCTATGTCAGCTAAGATCTGAAAAGAACCGTACTGACAATCAAAATGAAAAAAGTTCCGATCTCAGAGAAAAAACCAACAACCCCTCCCCCCCTAATGCTTTTAATCCAGTTTTGGAAAAATTAGAAAGTCGATTTTAAAAAAAGTGGGGTGGACATTTGATTTCGTGATGATAATTTTTTGAGAAACCTTTCCGAAATTAACGAAGACGTTTAAAGGTTTGAAAACATTTGCAATTTTTATCTGTTATCGTTTTTTGATAAAATAAACCTTTAACCCAGGTCAAATCAACTAAGCATGTGAAACTTCCGTTTGCAAGCTTCGGTCAAATGAAAGGATTCGTGCGACAATCTTCAAGGCGGCCATCAAATAAATGGAACAGCAAAAGAGCAACATTGATAAATTCACTCATATCTTTCTTATCTGTTATCAAATGTTCACTAACAAGCGCTATCGCAAATATATATAAATATGTACAACGCGTTTATTACGCACCCTAATATTCTAAAGAAAACCTGAGCAACATAATTTGTTAAATAAATATACAAGAAGAGAAATCTACAAAAATCTATCAATCACTAACACGATATACCCATTTTGTTTAAAATTAATATTTATCATTATCATTTATGCTATTAAAATTGTTCTCAAGATTAAAAATTCTAGTAAAAATCACAGAAAAAGGAGAAACTTGCAGTTTACAAAATATTTGTAATGGAACGAGGCAGGGACCCAATATTTAGTTTAAATAATCTTAACTTCATAATAAGCAAAATCTACCAGGATCGATTAGCATGAAAAAGCATCTGGATCCGGACCAGTAACCATAAAGGAACATGTTATTCCGGACTCGGATACCTGACTCGGTATGGATAAAAACGTTTTCACTGAATGCTCTTGAGCTCTTCACCATGTCTTCGAGGTACCTATCGCCAGTTTGGATCTATGCCATGACATTTTAGCCAATATATACAAGCCAAATACAATAAAAGCCAAATACAAGGATACACAACTATAATCATTGAATCTGCTCAGACAGGGAAATTTTGTCACATCTATGATAACTTAGGCCTAAACTTTATTCTAGATAAAAACAGCAAATTGAAAAGCTAAATGGATGGAAAATGATAAGTAGTCGGCATGAAACACTACTTTGGACCAAGAGTGATCAATCAAAAGTTGGTCTCCCATTGGTTGACGAGCCTCTGTGAGAGGAATAATACCCCTGTTGGTGAAGGGAGGGGTAGGTTCCTGTTTAAAGGATAACTGGCATTAACTTATAATTTGCTCTTGGAATTGGATGGAAATGCAGTTGAGAAAGGTAAACTTCTTTATCAAAATTCTCCTTTGGAGAAATCCTAGGTATCTATTATTCACGGCCCCCTCAAAACCCCCCTACTCTGACTACTAGGAGGAGCTCGCTTTATTTCCCATCATTCTGTGGTACGTCTATTATCCAAGTTATATTAAAAACTGTGGTAACAAAATGGCAATGGGCAATACTAAACCATGCAAGGTTTCTTCACTGTGACAGATCGACAACTAGCTGCTGACAAACAAGTTAAGAAACGGTATTTCTCTTTTGAAAAAATTGCTCAATCTTGAGCTGTGGTTATTCGTTGATTAAACTTGGCATGTTTGTTTGTCACAGATTCGCTGCTGAAATCCGGAAAATTAGATCAAATGATATCAAATCCTTAAATATGTTATGCTACCAATGAATCCAACCGCAGTTGTTTGATTATCGCGTAAACAAATGGCATTGATGATTATCGCTTAAACATGCAGAATGCAATTTGTAAATAGCCACTCCTCCACAGAGATTTGCTATCTACCTAATTATGTACGTGGCTGCATCAGGCCTTGATGCCTGAATTTGATGCCGCATGATCGGCTTAGTGACTCCTGTGTTGCTGACTGTTTTTCTCAGAATGATCGATATTACATGCTAATCAGACAATACAACTTCTTCTATATGTTCTTAAGTCTTGTGCAAATGGAACTGACGATAATGCATCAATTTTACCTGCAATGTAACAGTATGCTGTAGCTATAACGGCATTCTACCAAAACATGTTTCGGCACAAGTCTTCTTACTGCCGGTTACTCAATTCTGTTCCCCTTCTTTGGTGGAAGCATTAGATACAGAATGTGGACACTCAGACAATATAGATACCTGCTCCATTTTGGCACTCTGTCACTTTTGGTGCACTTTGGCACTCATATATACTGTCACATCTGCCGGTAAACAAACCAGCGGCGAACAAATCAATTAGCAACCTGGAAGCTCTGCATTGAACACATACGCTTTTGCAATCAATATGTAAGGTGTTTCTCTTCTCGCAAGATTTCAACAGCCATCCGATAACAAAATGTGTATTGTTCCTGTGAGAAAAATTGCCATCATCAAGTTAGTTATTTTCACAAATAAAGGCTATACATACATACATATATTGCATTCTTTACTCTTTAATCAAAGTTAAACATCTAAACATGAACTAAAGTGAACTTTAAATCAACTATAGAAAATTTTCTACAATTTTGTAACGTTTTTAGAATCAAAACCCTGTACTTCGAGTGTCAGCCCACATTTTGTTTAACAAAAACTCCAAGAACAGTTTGTGTATCTTGGAAGAAAAGTTCACTAGCTAAAAGAGTAAGATTTTAAGGATGAAAAACTACAAGTACTTAGACGCAGCACATGGACATTTCAATATATGTACTCTAGATCAGGAGTAAGGGAGGGGGTTGTTGATATAATCAGGGGGTCATGGCCATGTCCAGAATTTGTGTCAAAAATAATGTTAATTAAAAGTGGTGTCAAAAGATCTCTTCTTCAATGAAATATCAGTAACAAGAACATCAGTCGAAGAAACAAAAAACATACCTTTGTTTGAATTAAGGATTGTCTCTGATGCTTCAATGTTTTCACCATGTCCAATATATTGAACTAAAATCAAATTAACATATGTTGAAAGCATGTATGATTAACGAAACAACATTGGCCTAAAGTTTTCAGCGTTCAAGCTCGCTCAAACGCTATAATTGACGCCATGAATATTGTAACAACTAAGCATTCATGGCAGGGAAGGATTTTAGCGACAAAAATTGGTAAGGGGTGTTAGAAAACAATTTTAGATGCAATACCCTTCAGGTGCCTGGAAAATAAAGGAAACGCCCCTTTCTAAAATCCAGTTTTTAAAATTAAAGTAAAGAGGATAAGAAGACAAACAAGTAATTTTTGGCATCATTTTATTACTACTGACTACTATTAGAAAATGCTTTTTGTCGAATAGGAGGAAAATTTACCGAAGGACACAACAATATTAGGGGGGGGGGGGGTTGCATCCCTCATACCCCACGGTAAATCCGTCCCCGATTCTTAAACACGTTTTTAATCAAGTAAAAGAGTGCAGTAATTTAGCATGGCATTATCTGGCATCGTCCCTTTGCACTTGTATTTTCATAACTTCGGCATCAGCCATAAATATACCTACAAGCCTTACCTGGGGACAACTGATGAGGCAAACGCTACTCATTGCAAATAATGCACAAACGGCATACCCCCTCCCCTTTTCAAAAAGATGGGACGTATGTATTTGATAATAACATTGACCTGGGGGGGGGGGTGTAGGAAGTTTCAACAATGTCTGTTCTGGATCGAAGCTGCATAAAATCTACTTCTAACTGGATTTAGTATATATTTTTTGACCTTATCAATAAAGTCAAGTCTCATTCTGTAAGGAAATTACTCACCTTTTGATCCGTGGACACAAGCTTGTTCAGAACATCTGTGATGATAAATAAACCTGTTCTACCTGTCCCAGCACTAGAAAATAAACCACCAAATTTACAGACAGGATGAAAGATTTTGCATCATCTTCAATTTTCAGAAAAGAGTTTGCCAAACTAGGAATATTGATAGAAAAAGCCCCAAAGCAATAGCAAAACAACGAGCCTGATAAAAAAAGCATAGGGCATCGTAGCCTGGTTCTAAGCTTTGGGAAAATTCTTGCAGTATATGAAAATAACCAAAGAATTTAGTTTGTGAAAGATGTCTAGGACATGGATTCAAAACGTTGACCAGCTTTGAAGAATTTATAAAAATTCCTAATATTAAGTATAAAAAGAAGGACATTAAGAATGATGATAACGGTAAATAAAATGGGAAAGACTATCAAATTTAGTTACCTGGCTGGGTGTATATAAACATGCTGAGTAGCTGGGTGTATATAAACATGCAACCTGTTTTTGGAGGCTCGTCTGGCATATATTTATTCCCCTGGGCGCTTCCTCTAGTATCATTTTTGGAATAGACTTTGAGTTAATTGTTTATGGCCACAGGGTTGTGTAAATTTTGATGAGCATAAAAGAATTGTTTGAATAAGAATAAAGGCAACAATGGCAGGAGCAAATGACGGCAACTAATTCAGAAGTGCATGCATTCATTACCTGCAGTGGACTAGCAGTGGGCCAGTGGTGTGTACTTCCATAGCATATTTAACAAACATCAAAAATGGCAAAGGTTCCTGGAACAAACAGGCAAGGGAAAGATTGAACTAAAAGGTGTCTGCAAGCTAATTGGACTTGAAAATATAAGAAAAAGATCTCCGTATGTTATAAAAGCAGAATTGCATCATAGCAAGAAATATATTAACCTAACTGTATGAAGTGACAGGGTTGAATAAGCACAAAACTTGCATGATTAAGCAATTTTCCATAAATTCTAGTAATTGCAATTTCCAGGTACCGTGAACTCCCAACCGGTTTTTGACATAGTAAGCATTTTTTGTAAATATTTTAACAAGTTTATAAATATTTACAATTTGCGAATCTCCATGTTAGCTTAGCAATGCCTTAATTAGTAACCGCGACAGTTTTTCAAATATAGGACGCTTTATTTGTGAGTTTTTCGCTTAAAGCGATAAACTATCGGCGCGTGTCTATAAAACATGGAGCGCTATACAGCAGATCGGCTAACAGTATTAAACTTTAATGTAGTTGTATTTGCCACTTCCTCGCTCCTAAAGGTAGTTTTAGGACACCGAGAGGCTATGCTCATTAAGAAGTGTCCTGGTCTTTCTTCAGGATGTGACCACAACTCGTCATTCCTACGCCTGGAATTACAGACAGCTGGCGACTCCCCTAGCTCAAAGGGAAAGTGTCGTAATCTCAGTGACTCGAGCCTCAGATACCTGGATCATTAGTCCTCAACCCTAACTACTGAGCCATAGAAATGCTGACTTTTCTTCTAAATATTCTCTGATATCCGTCAGTTTTGCTTTTGTTACAATTTTGGACAGATAGGGGACAAAATTTTTCAATATCTACCAGTTAAATGTAGTCACCTCTGATATCAGGAAACACACGCTCAAACTTTAATGGGGTTGATATGGACAATACTTGCATACGACAAACTATGAATATAGACATTTCTCTCAATAGAAAATATGCTTAGGGTTGCAGCTTTCCATCACTTATACTTTCTTTCAAGTCAGATTAAACATATGTGAACTAAAGTAGACAGTTTTATTGAATTAAGCTAAAATAATGAATTTATTTGTCTACTGTATCTCACATTACAAGTTTAAGTCTCTAAGAAATCTCCCCGACTAAAGCCGCATACATTGATAAGTAGATTCTTAATGTCTTTTTGGGTTTGTACAGTTAACCAGGTTTGCAATTAGCATGAGTCACTAGAATATTGTCTGAAAATTTGCACCAAAAGTTCCAATGTTAACGATTGGGACATTTTCTATAAGCCGATTGACTAAACGTCTGATGGAGCAGACGCATTTAGTGAGAAAATGACAGTTGTGTCATGATAAAAGATATATCCATCTTTCATTAGGTAGAAATAAGGGCACTACCAAACGCGATCTCAAGTACTAAATATAGCATTTCAAACCTTTGGAACTCCACCTTCAGGCCATGCTGTGTATAGCAGATGGTTCACCGTGACTGATTTATTGAGCTGTAAAAAATGAACTGCCATCAAAACAAGAACTTGTCAAGACCAAAACAAATATTACAGGAAGAAAAGGAAAGTTAAAAGTTGAAAAGAAATATATGCAAGGTATTTTGTAAGTAAGAAGTGTTGTAGATTTGTAGATTGGAAGCTTACCAGGGTTCCTTCTAATACCCTAAGCTAAAACATATATGCGCTTCTTGCTCAAATTTTTGATGAATAAAGTCAGGAAACGAGCGTTCCAGTGCTCAATTTCAAAATAAGTGGTAAATGTGATCAACCTTGAAAGAGTCAGGTGTATCTTCTAATGAAGCATATGCTTTTAATGTATTAATATACATTAGATAAAATCAAATGTTATTCTTAAAGCTTTTTGAAGACTCTAAATGCTGAAAACACTTTTGAGAAAAATTTGCTTGATATCTTTTTAGATAGCTTGAAACAAAGGGCTAGTTTTGAATGACTGTTTTGCTTGGTTTTGAAAAGTAAACCAGGACGTAGCTGGTCTCTAGTTATGATAGAAGGAGAAAGAAAGCTTAGTATATCTGCGAATAGGCAGCTACATTTATATCTTTAAAGGAACTGGCTAAAAAGTTTAATGCGGGATTATTACGCTATTTTTAGCGGCCTTGGTCCGGAAACACTTTGCACCCAGCAACAACGTGCAGAAGTGTTTCCGGAAGAAGACATAATTCACAGTCAGCTGCTCAATGATATGAATTATCTTACAGGATAAACACCTCACTGTTCTCAATGTGTCACATTCGTTGTTACCAATGTATGTCTTGTTATCGATTTGCTGTTTTACAGTAAACATTTATGTCTAGTTTTCAAATAAAAAAACTCGGAATTAAAAAAAAGTTATTACAGTTAAATTGCTAACATAATCTCATATTATTAAAGTGAAATGACACTGATTCAACTTCAGATCCCTATACGTATACTACAATACGCCACCCATGAAAAAATTTAGTAGAGTATGGCACAGGGTTCAAGATAAGGGTGACCCAAATCGGCTTAGCGTCTGGCTTCAAAAATCTGCAGATGGTATCAATTTAGTATAGAGATCCTTTCAATTTAGAGCTTTAAGATACTGTATGACCCTAAAGCCTTCTATGGAGTGTTTGGGGTGACGGTGAAACTTTCAGTCTCAAAGGCTTTCATGATAATAGATTCTCTCACCTTAGTGTTTAAAATAGAAAACTGTCTCTCGATGTAATTGCCAGACTCCTTTCTATGTACCAAGTCGATCTTGAATCTGGGGAGAAATAAAAGATTGTAGAAGTTAGATACAACAATAATTTCTTTCTACTTTGCTGATAAATCAACAAAATGAAACTACATTGTGTAGTGTAGTAGACATGCGACTTAATCACGTTTCAGGACATTTATGTTAGAGATACCTGGGAGCGTGAAGAAGAGAGATTTGTAGAGCACAGGAACAATTTTATTACAGTGATTATAGATTACCATCGATGAGTCGCTTACCAGGTTATATCTAATAGCAGTTAGAAACAGTATACATTGGTGTAACATTGGGATAACATTAGGATAGAAAGGTTGGGATAGAAAGATTGGGATAGAAAGATTGGGATAACATTGGGATAGAAACATTGGGATAGAAACATTGGGTAACATTAGGAGAGAAACATTGGGATAACATTAGGAAAGCATTGGGATAGAAACATTGGGATAATATTGGGATAACATTAGGATAGAAACATTGGGATAACAAAGAAAGATATAGGAGAACAACGAAAAGCGCGCATTTTTGTCATATTTTGTGGGTGATGACTCAAATTTGTTTGTTTTTAATGACATTTGTTACCCATATCTCTATTCCATATATACGGGACTCTGGGGATGAGACACGTTGTTTCAATCGAAAAGGATGACAATTAATACTATACATAAAAATATGGGATTAAACACATTTCCGTAAACAGTTCCTTTTTTAAATCAACCACATCTGATGCTAAAATTGGGAAAATCTGGCTTACAGATAGACAAACTGACAGTTAGACAGACATATGTATCCACTCCATATTAAAATCCAGAATTATGATTAAGGCCGTAACAAAGGTATAGTTTAATAAATATATAACTATGATTGAAAAATAAAAGAAATGGAACAGGCATAATTTCCTTAAAAAAATCATAAACAGGTCTGATAAGGTCAGAAATGCTTTTAGTATTTTCTTTGCCCAGCTAAAAATATTTGATTCAAAAGCTCTGGAATCAAACTTGTCTCTGATTGGTTTAATTATCGATCGAGCTTAACGGTGCGTGAATTTCACTCCTGTGAAAATAAAATTGACCACACTAGGGAACAGACTGCCTTTCAGATGGAATTGCAAAATACCCTTGGCACTCTTGAAGATCGCACGCACGCACGCACGCACGCACGCACGCACGCACGCAAACACGCACACACACAAACACGCACACACACAAACACGCACACACACAAACACGCACACACACAAAAACGCACACACACAAACATGGTGCAGATGTGTAAAAGCTTTAGCTGGTGTAGATGCAAATAAATTTGGTGTTTTAGGGACGACTTAAAAGCATTTGACACAGGTAAACGTGGCTTACAGCCACTCGACCACGAGCGATTGACCAATCAAATTGCACACAATAATAAACACGTGAACAGTTTCCGTCTTTCTGCGAATCGGTGAAATCCTAGAGCAGCGCGCAGTGGTTTCGCGTGAGAGGTTTTCAATACCTTTCTTGTGCGCGTGCTCTGATCAATTTGGCCTAAGTTATTTTTGGATTCGCTGTACTGATGCATGTCAAATGCCTTTAATGTTTTACTTGGAAATTTTGGCATCAACGTGACCAACTGCCCGCCCCCTTCATTCAGACAGTGCATAAACTACATGATACAACTATATACACAAATTTAAATGCAATTTACCTATCTGAGGCTTTCATGACGAGACCAGGCAGATCCGGCCAATATCTATGACATTTCACCTGACATGAAAAATGGGTCCGATTATCTGATAGAAGAAAAACTTGTAAGGAGAGTTTTAATACCAGAATTTTCATCGAGGGATGTTCGGATTTGGTTGGCTAGTGTCACCTTAATTCTTGGTAAATTTTTAGAAGATTTTTCATAAGAAAGTCCGAAGATATGAAGTTATACAGAAATCGATAAAAACGCTCAACGAAAGTGTTGTTAAGATATGGATAATAAAAAATAGGCTTAAAGAAGGTTATAAAAAGAAATACGAATTTTACAACAAAACCTTTAAAAACAGGCTTTAAATTTGAAGTAATTACCAAAGGCATCCCACAAATCTTAAAAAAAGGAACTACGGCTTGCAGATTCAAAGAGAAAGGTATCACAGGTCTGTCAATAATCAGAGAAATTGTGAGAACTTTTTGAACGTTTTAAAAAATGGGGAAACCGAAGTTTCAAGGAAACGAAACTTAATTAGTAAAAGCTCGATATTCTAAAAAACTGTGGGAAGAGCTCTCAAAACGTGAGATAAGGAGCACTGTATCAAGTCTGAAGAGTTTTAAACAAAGAACCCTGCATGAAAAAGTCTTTGAAAAGGAGCGAAATTCAATCTACATGTATTTGCAAGGCTTTGTACCTTTCCACCTTCCACATCCTTTGTTACCATTATGACAGTCTCAACCCTCTGCTCCCAAATCAGTCGCCAAAAATCGTCTACAGTATTCGAGAGTGGACCCTGCGACCGGAAATGAAAAATTTAAGAATACAGATACACTGCACAAATTAACATTAATCGCTGTGAACGAATATGAGACGAAATACACTGGGCTTGCGCCGGGCTTACTCTAAAATGGGTTTCCTCTAAAAAACGTATATTTACCAATGGTAGCCCTATTGCAGATGACCAGAATGGTACAATAAGTCTCTAGTTACAAAAAACTATAAGTGGTATATCAAACTGTCTAGTTTTTTTTAGGTAAGAATACTTTTCTAAATGTTCTTATATGTTCTTTTAGAAACTCTTTTCAGCATGATGCTCTCTTGTGAAAAAATCCTTAAATTGAAGGATACTTTTGCATAGCAAACGAGAATACCCAAAGAAACCAATATAGATGAGTTAAGTATGAAACATTTTAGGTAAAGAGACTGACTGCAATGTATTTTGGGATTGCTCACCTGCGCAGCAATGTAAGAGAATTGTTTCCCATTTGCTTGAACCTAAAGAAAGATATTGCTTTGTAACTGAAAAAGTTATTGCACTGAAGGTGATAAAATTTCAGCATAACACTTAAACCAACATTGGTTGATACCTCGTAACTTGTAAAGGCTATTCTTATTAGGAATTACAAACGACCACTGAATAGCCGTTAAGATCATTCTCAGAAATTTATGGGCTACAAAAAAGTATTAGCATGCTGTGTATCTTTAAAAGTATTTGTGATCGCCCTATTTGCTCGAAATTTTTGAAAAGCTTTAAAAAAATACTTTTAATACCAGAAGCAATAGAAAGGGAAACATAAATTAAAAATTTCGAATAAATTACTTTGGGCTAATAGGCATAATCAAGAGTCACCTGATTATCCATGCAATGCTTTACAAAAGACAGTAAATAACAAAATTTGATACTACGCAACGAAATGATAAGTATATAAAGAATTTAAAAGTTATAATTGTAGGAAGAAAAGAAATGGGTAGGACACGTAATGGTTTAACAGTGCGTACTAAATGTTAGTTGTGTGATGAAACAAATATGGTTAAAAAGGGGCGACACCCGAAGCTAAATATATGGACCAGATAAAGGGTGGCATGAAGAAATTCGGGACTGGTACAAAAACGTGGGAAGATCTGTGCATTGATTAGAAATGAAGTAAAACTCTTGGAAGATAGATGGGTAACAGAAAAAAGCGAAAAGAGAGAGAAAGAGATAAAGAGATATACTCTTATCAAAGCTTATCAAAGGGGCCTACTACGTAACAAAAAACATGGTACCTTGACATGACTCGCATTAATGTAGTCGCTTTCTTCTCCACCAGCCAGACAGACTCTCGTTTTGTCAACTAGAGAGAAAAAACCTCAATTAGTAGTGCTTGGTCATTGCAAAGTATTTATGCAATCAACATATTTTCAACATTCTCTTGCTGTAATTTTTACTAAACTGCAAACTACTTGCAAATGTAGATTTTTACTTTTCTGAGACGGCCGTTCAACTAACAATACATAAATAAAACAAAATATTTATTGTTAGACGACACAGTTCGGAACTTTTTGGAATCTGTGAGAAGTCTCCCAACCATACCATCGTTTTTTCAACTTATAAGCAGTCTTAAAGCACGAGAAGCTTCCAAACGGTTATTGTAGGGTTCTACTTT
This sequence comes from Rhopilema esculentum, assembly GCF_057945365.1. Lineage (NCBI taxonomy): Eukaryota > Metazoa > Cnidaria > Scyphozoa > Rhizostomeae > Rhizostomatidae > Rhopilema > Rhopilema esculentum. The sequence continues at coordinate 4,841,312 of NC_142831.1, forward strand.
AGAGAAAATACCCTTCTGCAACGTCTTTCAATATTCTTCACAAGTAATAGTATATTAGAATTGTATGCTGACTTAATCTAAGAGCGTAGATTGTAAGCCATTTCAATAAAAGTTTCTTACAAGGTTTACAATCTTACAAGGTCTTTACAAAGTTTGACTTACAAGGCAATATACTTCGAAACCTATTCTTCTCCCTGTTAACAGATCTTCTGGCTACATCACAAGAATCTGCAGACCTCACATCTTTAACTTCCTGTAAGAAAAGCCATCGAATCAAATCGGCCATTAGTTCCTTTACAAATTTGATTCAGTTGGGTACATACAACTGTGCCTCTCTGTGCACGGATAAATGCAGCATCGTATCGTATCGTATCGTATCGTATCGTATCGTATCGTATCGTATCGTATCGTATCGTATCGTATCGTATCGTATCGTATCGTATCGTATCGTATCGTATCGTATCGTATCGTATCGTATCGTATCGTATCGTATCGTATCGTATCGTATCGTATCGTATTCAGACCGTATATCTCACAAAAAGCCCTAGGACCAACATTGCAAATCTATAAAACTGCAACAGGTCAAAAAAAGGGTTTGAAGCGCTACTAGCTATTTGGGAAAAGCCTCAAACAGCGCGGAAGCCTAGCGTATAAAGACAGCTCAGGCTTTCAATACAAAATTTGCTCAACAATGCAGATCGACAACGTGCATAGTAAGATACAAACACGTTATTCTTCCCTTTTTCTACGTACTTTTTTCTGGGGATAGTCAAGATAACAAAAAACAAGGGAACTCTTTGCCTAGAGTTTTGCCTAAATAACATGAATGCAACGACAAAGGCAAAAAGCCAATCACATACCTGGAATTCACGATCAAGTTGCTCTGATTCTAGTATCGTCTGGTAGTGTAGAATACTTGCGTCTATCTCATCATTTGCCAGTGTGTCACCAGTAAGATTGATTGTAATATCATCTTCAGAATCATAACTTGATTCGCTATCAGTATGCAGTCCAATATCCAAGTCATCTATGTCTCCTTGGTTGTATTGATCAGCTGACTTTTCAACTGAAAATGTCGTTTCCATCTGCAGTGGATTTCCACCTGGAGTCTCTCTAACACCGCCCTTCTCTTTCATTTCAAGCAGGCCCTTATTCTTTGAAGGCGATAATGGAGGCGAGAAAATAGGAATACCGCTCTTTCCCGGCGACCTACGTGGCGGACTAGACGTGGTTGATAGCTTCTTTGGGTCAATTCTAGGTATCTTCGATTCAGCAGTATAATTTTTTTCTGGGCCTGCATCACTTTCCTGTTTATTTCCTTCACCGCTTTTTACAGGAGCAAATTTCTGGGGTTGGTCATTAATGTTTGTCAAAACAGTCGAGCTTTCTTTCATAATTTGATCTTTTAAAGTATCATTGAATTCCTCATTTCTTCGAATATCATATTCTTCTAACGCCATTTCCATATCTACAGAATCCGACTGCGCATCATTATCATCCAGAGACACGTCATTGTCCTCGTCTTTCCACGAATTCTCACTGTTGCGATCGAAACTTCCGCGAATTTGAGTCACGTGCCCAGAGTCGATAGACTCCTGGTTTTTCAATTCCTTTTCGTTTTCGAGGTCAGTTCTAATCTGCTCGACAGGCGGGTCTTGGCCTAAACTTTGATATTCCCTTTCCTGAAGTTCTATTTGGTAATCAAAAGCTGAAATATTTGTCTCTCTTTCTTTTCTATTACCATCTTCATTGGTCGTTTCAATATCTGAAGTCTTTACATCCTGTTTTTGGTTAAAATATTTTTCAAAAGCCTCTTTATCTTCAGGCTTGAAGGAACTCAAATCTGGAATTAACGATGCAGACAGGTCAAAATCCGAATCTTCGTCATCTGACGTATCTACGGGCGAAATTTCGCCTAGCATCGAACTTACAATTGACGAGGATGGCGTAACCTTTTCGAAAGTTGATGAAAATGAAGTCGAAACCTCGTTTTGGGTACTATCGCTTCTAAGGTTTAAATGCATGTTTTCCTTTTTCGCACTGTTTGTCGAAATACTTGATTTCTCTAAAGTCATAGCTTCAAGGTTTTGGTTCTCGATTGCAGGATTCAAATGCTCTTCGTCAGAAATCTCAGAGTCGTTCCAGGACAAATCTTGAATGCTTTTGTTTACACTATTTTCTTTGCTAGCTTCCATAGAAGGTTCTACACTGGTCTTATCATCTAAGTATGGCAAATCGTTCCTTATACCTACAGATAGATTAGCTTCATCGGAATTTTTTCGGACATTCAATGGACGATTTCGGTCATCAAAAGGTACGACAAGCTCCTGATTTTCTATACGATTCTCATGGTGCTCTTCCGAACCATTAACATACTCATTCATTGATTCCATTATTTCACCAGCAATTAATTCCTCCTCAGCTGATACTGCTCGGTTCATATGACGGTGTATATCGGAATCGTCTAATGCCATAACTTGTCTCGATCCCTCATCCTCCTTATCCAATACTGGTAATATCGATAACAACTTGTCTGACAGCACTGCCTGGTCGGGAGGCCCGTGACTATCTGTTAAATCGAAATCTAAGATGACGTCATTATCTTGGCTATGACTGGAGCTTGCAATGCTTGAGGCCCCTGTTTCAAAACGCGGTCTTGCAGGATGCCTGACAAACGGAGAGAGTATGTGATAAGCCTTTTACAGTTTTTGAAGACAAATAACTATTTCAGCTGCTAGAGAAACTACGGAAGTGGAGATACCGGACAACACCATATTTGAATGGAAGAAGCTCAATGAATAGAAATTAGTGGCAGGCGGTCGAAGAAGAGAAAACTAAGAACAGAAAAAGTAGGAAAGAGAGAAGATTAAGAAGAAGAAGAAGAAGTAGAAGAAGAGGAAGAAGAAGAAGAGGAAGAAGAAGAAGAAGAAGAGGAAGAAGAAGAAGAAGAGGAAGAAGAAGAAGAAGAGGAAGAAGAAGAAGAAGAGGAAGAAGAAGAAGAAGAAGAAGAGGAAGAAGAAGTAGAAGAAGAAGAAGAAGAAGAGGAAGAAGAAGAAGAAGAAGAAGAAGAAGAGGAAGAAGAAGAAGAAGAGGAAGAAGAAGAGGAAGAAGAAGAAAAATAAGAGAAGTTTACATGTTATGCGAAGCAGTGAACGTTTTGCGTAATTTACCTGAAGACTTCTAATGACACAACTCCATGTGATTTCCTAAGCAATGCAACCACATCTTTCTGCTGTTTGTTTTCCACATTTTCACCATTGACCTTCAAATTGATGGAAGGCAGTTACTAACGAGAAATAAAAGTAGCTAAAAATGTCAAAAAAACTTAGAAATTAAGATGTGTCAGAACAGAATTCATAGGCATACTAATGCTTTAAAAAAGAACTTCTCACTTTTAAAAATAAAGCTTTTATGATGCCTTCAACAGAGATTCTCTATTTACAGTTTTTATGGGATAATAATTCTCCGTACAAAAAATCAAACTTACCCTAATGATCTTATCGCCTGTCTTGAGCTTTCCACTTTTTTGCGCTGCTCCGCCCGGGTTCAAATTGGCAATAAATGCACCATCTGTGTCCCCTACTTCATTATTGCCGGTAAGGCTCATGCCAAGACCAACTTGGCCCTTTTCTAACTGCACCAAAATGATTTCCCCCTGGAACATGCAACAAACGCAAATTATGACAGAAAAAGATTACATGCTTTGAATTATTTCAATTTATACTAATTATGTAGGAATTAGTACTACATAATTATTTACACAAGTTGGTAAGATACAAATTGAAATTCAATATGTATCAAAGACCATGGAGCATATTACGTGCTGAAGGAGCAAACATGTTTTTAGGGGGGGGGGGGGGGATAAAAGGCTAAAAACCAAGACTTAGGCAACTTTTGTATGGTTTTCATGAAATTTTGGAAATCATTTGCTGGGGCTAACCCCATCAGACCTACACTTCCATGGCCCCTGATTATACGTTTATCAATGCTAGGTTTGTTTAGCTTTTGCTATAGCAATTTCGCTGATAATGAGCCACGATTTACAATGATAACGACAGTTTCACAGATTTACATCACGCACTCCTTCTGACGAAGTAATGCCTAACGCTTTCTTGTCACCAGCAACATAATCTTACGTAAACAATTTTATCATGCATTACTATTGAAATATTTAAATAAACACTAACTCGATATATTGCTCTTTAAAAAGTTAAATTTTATTTTCTAAATACATAACGTTGACTACTTGATATTTTATACTCAGCCAATGTTTTAAATTTTCATGCAAAAGATTGTATCAAATTATATTTTTGTCATCTCTAGACAACTCATGTACATATTAAATAGAGGATTTTAAACCTTTTCCGCTTGACTGCTTGTCTTTCGCGTTCTCCCGTTATACCCAACATCAAGTCTTTTTAAAACTGGCGAATTCGTAATCGACATTTTCCTTGGCGATGACGACACCGAACTGTCACTTCTCAAACTGTCACTTCTGATATATGGCGGCAGAGACCTGTTAAAACTACCAGAAATTTTCCGCGCGGCATTTGGGCTATTACCACGATCCAAGCTACTTGATTTCTCCGCGCGGAATTGCGACGAACTGCCTGGTGCACCAACAGCATAACGTGACTCCCGCACCGCCTGCTTTCGACGTTCGATGGCCAATTGCACTATAGGAAATGCTTCTTCGAGGATGATATTTGCGTCATGCAGAGACATGCCTTGTAGAGATATTTCGTTGATTTCTTTAATTTTATCACCGTGACGCAAGCCACCCGTTCTACAAAAAATCGTATTTGCAACTGTCATTTACCTAACGATCGCCTGTAACTGTAAGAGAGGTTTCTAAAATAAACAGTATGAGTATACCAGAGCAATTCTTAAACGTAATTTCTTCCTAGTCGAGAAAGAAAAGCTCTGAACACAGAATTGGGAATCATTTAAGGTTTCGTATCTTTTAAGGTTTCGTTTCGTATCTTACGTATATCAAAATATTACATCAGTAAGATTTTACGAGAATAGTTCATATAATTTTGATTATGGATAATTTTGAAAAATCAGTTGAAGAGAAGGACCTCCAGAAAACCTTTATAGTCCAGCCTTCAATGCATACAACCTCTTTTACGTAAAACCTTGCATTCATACAACCTCTTATACATACAACCCCTTATATGTAGAGCCTCTTATACATATAACCTCTTATACGTAAAGCCTCTTATACTTACAGAGAAGCAGGTTCCTCGGGTACAGTGTCTTCCACAATTATCTCTCCGTTTTCTTCACCCAGTATAAGGCCAAGCCTGCCTCTCTGATTCCTATTCAGCGTGACCATTTCATACCCATATGTATTTTCTCTTTCCTTTGATGCTTTTGGCTCTCTTTTGATTCCAAGTTTCACCCTGCTCCCTGTTCCACGCAAGATCTCCACGGCGTTCATATGCTCGAACTCGCTAATATCGGTTGAGTCAACCAACACAATCTGATCCCCGCTTTGCAGCTTGCCACACGACTTTGCAGGGTCCGATACAATTTCACGGATATAACAGCCACCTAAGAGAAATTTTCCAAATTCATGTAACAATCGAATACAAAGCTTTTAAGAAAGACAAAATGGGTAATATAATAATCTAACAGAGTAGCGAAAAGCAGATGTAGAACGGTAACACAAGCTTTTGAAGCTTATAAAGAAATGAAATGCTAGGGAATCGTTTTTCTAGGGTATCTAAGCAAATGGCTATTAAAAGTGCAGTTACAGACAAAGAATCCCAGCTTCAAAGGGAAAACAAATTTACTTGAATTATCAACAGCTCAAAACATTAAAAGCAATACTAGGCAGAGATAATTATGAAGGGATAAATTACCATTTAACTTAAGAAATATTCTAATATCGGACTAGGGACTTTTAAAGGTTTGATAGTGTTACTGTGTACCTGTGGTGCTCTTGCCGCCAGCCAGTGTAAAACCCAGACCAGAAACACCTTTTGTCAGTGTTACTTCAAAGTATTCAAACTTCTTTCCTTCAGATTTTTGCTCTGCTGGATTGTGTTTTATAACAGCTGATTCCTTGACCTCACGATCTAGAATCGAAGATGCCTCGCTTTTCGAAGACTTCAAATCGAGGTTGCTGCCAGCAGTGTCTGTTTCTTTGGATGAATTTGGCTTGCTGGTGGTTGATGCTCCTCCGCAGGAAATATTATCAGCAGCATCCACTTGACTATTGTTTCGACCGCTTGGTTTCAAGCTTGGCAGGCTGGTTGAATGCGCGGACATGAAAGATGTAAAGCTTAGCCGATCTTCTGCGCGTGCACCGGATTCATTATCTGTATTTTCCGGAGACTCCTCGTTGTCTTCGATATTGTAGCTTGGCAAACTAAGACTTGTTTCGTCTTTATTTGGTAATTCTGGCAGTGACAAATCGTGGTTTTCATATTCGTCCTCTGCAGGTTCTCTGGAATTTTCATTCACTGATGCACCCGAACTCGGTTGTTTGGGTCTGGGACTTGAGATCTGTGCATGAACCAACACTTCGTGTGCGGACAACTGTTTGATAATTTTGTGTTCCGGTTCAGGTTCGGCATGTTGTATGCTTTCTGAATACGGAACGATCTCGTCTTCGTCTGTGCTATAAAGCTTGCCACTTCTGGACCGCAATGAACCAGTGTCCTCAAAACTGTTGGTAGCATTAAGAGGTATCTCTGGCATTTCCCTTGTTGCTACAAAACAAAAATATGCGAGATGTAGTGTGCAAAGGGGTTGAGAAGGATGAGAGCGTAAAAACCGGAGTGGAGAGACAAGGACCGGGAAGATGAGGTGAGTATACCGTGAGAGAAGAGGTTTGGGGCAATTACAACACGGAGTAGTGACATAAGGAGGTAAGAGCTTGATTGGGTAAGGATATGATGGGTGAGATTGTGATGCTAAAGGCTTATTCATAAAATAATCCAACAGATGAAAAGCAAAATGTTGTTTGAACTTTTGCAGGTCTGGCAAAAAATCTTAAATTTCGTTTACGAGCTCAAGCCAATACTTTTTCCACACCATTATTAAATCTGGATTTTTAGGACTTTTCCTCTAAAAATTTTGAAAATCCAGAATTTCTAGTTAATTCTTTACAAGGACTCCCCATAATTTCTTGAAGTAACAACACCTCTCTGTGGTAAATCTTTGCCATTCAGAGCAACATAAGTTCCTGGTTAATGCAGTTTTAGCAGCAACTTTTCGTACCTGATTCACTCATTCGTTTCTGAATGTTCTCCAGCACTGATTTTGGATCGAGCGACTCGCGTGGTGTTTCAACTAGAAGCTCTTCTGGTATATCATTCGGATGGACCCGCTTCACTACCAAGGTAACAGTGGACTTCTCTTTCCGAAGCATATTAATCGCTTCTTGTTGTGATAGACCGATAACTTTTGTTCCGTTAACTGCAATGATGACGTCACCAATGCGGAGCTTGCCACAGGCTGCGGCCGGCTGACCCGGAAACAGACGCCGGACCATAATTCGTTCTGAAGTAAAAGATGCAAAATAAGTAGATGACTTCATTTGGACAAGTACATTATTTGAAACTGGCATTCATTTCCTACTGGAAAACTGATAACCTTAATTTCAACAGAGTTGTTTTGAAAATCAGAGTGTATAAAATCATTTTATCCGGGGCTTCATCTGAATGTCAAAAACAGAAATATTGAAGCCCTTCTATACTAAGGCTACGTTCACACTGCTCCGTATTCGTTTCGCTCTGTTTTTGTTGATGAAAACGCTGTCCGTTCACACTTATCGGTTTTCAAATGAATATGATGCGAATACGGTAAGTGTTCACACTGCTCCAACAAAAACGCTGTTGGTGGCCTCATTGTTAAAAAGAGGCGTTCACAAATCCTCAACAAATCGGCATCATTATGGATGAAATTAAATAAAGTAAATCGTGAAAAACTTTGTTGTAACAGCTACCAGTTCATTGTGAAGTCTCAATTTCAAACCTTTTGAGATTTGGCGTGCTAGAAAGCACGTATTTTGTTGCCGTTATTAGCGTATTCAAATGACTCAATTTATGGTGTTCACACTGAAAACGGAGCGTATTCGAAAGTATCCGTTTTCATTAGCGTTTTCAAATGACTCCGTTTTCAATGCAGAGTAGTGTGAGTGCAAAAACGAATTAGTTTGACTCCGTTTTCATTTGACTCCGTTTTCATTTGACTCCGTTTTCATTTGACTCCGTTTTCATTTGACTCCGTTTTCCCTAAGTTTTTGTTATGCTATCACCTAAACTAATTTGAAGCTACTTCAAAGCGAAACTCAGGTTAATGAAGTCTTTGATACACAAATTGGAAGAGCCGGAAATAGGTAGAACCACTCGCACGTTCATATTATTCCACTCAAAGGTGATTGACCACGAATGTTTCTCACAAGAAAGCCAGGCAGCGCTTTTTAGTGGGTGTTGCAAATTTATATTAACTTATTGAAATCAGATTTAAGTAGATGTTTGTGTATCGGAGGTGGATAAAAATCATGGATAAAAATGCTTGAATATCAATGTATATGTCCACATAAAACGATCCTAGCGCTCTGGTGTGTGTAAGCTGTTTGTCTATTCAAAAGTCTGTTTTATCAACTGAATTCATTTCCGAATCCATTTTTTATACCATGGCCATTTTTCATTTAAAATTCTTCATTTTATCTAAAATTTATTGTTTAGGCTAAAATTCTTTTCTTGTGGCTTTATGCATAGAGCAAAGTATAAACTTTTTTAAAAAAGTATTCGAACAAGCTGATCCCTACATAACAAAATGGTCTAAATATCAGCACATTTAGGGTTGAAATGGAATTGCCGCCCCTTTGTCTGCACAGGTGCTCCCGGAATTCCAGATGGGGCCCCTTTTCAGAATCCCACGTAACTGGTTTACAGATGTGTTCCCCCTTAAAAAAATTTTCTCAATTGCATCATCGAGCTTGCAATAGCTTCACGCGATTCTAATTTCAAATGGGACTTCAAAAATGGTCCGACTTGCGCAAATATCCAACTTATGAAATCCGACCCATGCGATGAAAATTTAATAGCTTTTATACCAAATAGACTGGGATCAAGCATTTCTGTTCTAGTTATGAAATGTCCGACTTATGCGAATTTGACTTTATAGCCTAATGTTTAATTCATCCAATCGAAAGTTAGATGACTACTGAAATTCATCGGTACACGATCTTTGATTAATTGTCATATTTTCTAGAGAGCTGCTTGACTGGAATTAGCAAATGATCGGTCGTCTGGAGTGCGAGTAAGCTCTTTTGAAGATATAACAACGAGCAAATCATGCCTACTATTCGGATTAGCCTGGTCGGTTTCAGTTGCAGATGAAACATTCAATTACCTTTAAATTCCGGCGATGCATCCACACCTCCAGCGAGGCTTAGACCAAGCCCACCAATGCCCTTTTCTATTACCACCTCAAAAGTGTCCTGTCCCAATGTGTCAGGTCTTGACGGTTCAGTTCTTGTACTTTTTACATGCACTGGCGATACTTCACCATCAAATTCATCCGGCTGTAATGCCATTGTTTTACTGATTACAAGAGTAGACACGGTTGGGGCTTTTCGCAATACTTCAACGGCCTAGGATTGGAAAATCGTATATTCTGACTATATACAAGCGTAAATTAAGTCTTTTCAAAACATATCTTATCTTCAATTCGTAGTGCATAGATAAAAAACCCACAACTTATATCTGATATCTTCAGGTGGCAGCAATACTTAGTCTCTTAAAGAATACACTTCTGAATATGCCTTTCGTGCAGTTATATGTGATATGCTTTTGCTATTCAGTATCAATTTGAAAGAATGCAATACCTTATTGTGTGTAACATGTCTTATGTCGATCCCATTTACTTCAAGTAAGCAATCACCAACTTGGATAGTACCATCATCTGCAACTGCGCCATCTTTTTCGATGGACTGCACATAAAGGTGTTTAGAAGTAAAGCCGGATGCAAGCCCACCCTGTAAAAGAAAGCGAGCATTGAATTTGAATGGGCAGGCAACGGGCTCTGAAAAAGGAAGATTTCATCATGAAGTGATCATACGATGCAGAAATAATGTTAGGAAACGAAATTAAGCTCTTACATTTGTTTCAAGATTTTTGAAAAAGCCGCTGACGATAGTGAAAAAGGTCTTTGAAAAATAAAACTCGATCACCGAGTTTAGATTAGAATTCATATTTATTTATTTTCTTTAGGGATTGCTTTGAACGTTTCAGCTCAATTACGCGTGGTTTATTATTTTTCTGGGCGCTAGCCAAGAGTAAGCGTAGACATTTTCCTTCCCAGTCCCTTTTTTGTCGACGAAGGGCGATCCTTGTGGTCTATTTTAGAGGTATTACTCAAGAGCAATCGAACCATTACATACGCTTTAGGATCACACTCGATTGGTAGCGGTAGCTTATCGTGAGCACGTAAATCACAACATCAACAATTCCCTTTGAAATACAAACTGTGAGCCATTCCAAAGCATAGCAAGTTTAATTCGGTATTAGATATCACAGCTTTTTATACAACAAGAGATATCCTATTCTAAAATTGAACGATTTTGCCTATTCTCCCCATCCTTAAGATTTCTTTAGGGTTCTTCCATCAAAAACAAGGCTTAACATTTCCAAATTTTCTACTGAAGCTAAATTAGAAGGAAAATGCTCCATGCACATACCACGATGTTAATTCCAAATGAGCCATCTCTTTTTCGTATGGTTACTGGTATGCCTTCAGAGTCAGACTAAGATTTAATTATCAAAGAGAAACAATCAGATCCGATTTAAAACACAACAGCATGCTATAACAGACTTGCAGGCCTTCTAAACAGCGATCAATTCTTAGGTAAATTACTTGATTAAGTTTTTAAAAAGCAATTGCATTGTCTTTTCCGTGGTATTAAAAACATAGATTTGAAGAATTTCAACTTTTGGTATTTGTAGCAGCTGCATATGCAGCCCCGCCCCTTGGTGTCTGCAAATGCCTTAAAAATCTTATTCAAGAATTTTAACAAATAAGATCGAAACATGATAAAAATTTGCATGAAAGAGTAAAAAAAGAGGGCGCGACAACATTATCCATTCAGTCAGAGTCGACCGTTTTCATATAAATATGACATCACGACAAACCCTTTCATGTTCTCTGATTACAGCTCTCACAAACAGTTTAGACGTTGCGACTAAAATACCAAAAACCCTTGCAAACCAACCTCAGAAGCAAGTTCTTTTCCACTCGCAGACTTATATGATCTTGTAGACGTCTTCCCTCCGAGTGAAGGTGTTGAGTTTAACACTTCTCCATCCTCTACCGCCATTACTGGGCACTCTTCGACAGGGGCTTCAAATTGATCACTTATGTTATCATCTACAATCACTTTCTCCCTTACTAATTTCTTTCCTTCCTTGCCAGCTGCTGCAAGGTACAAAAAGTTCGACATTAAGAAATTTACAGAGAAGCAAAATAATGTTCATGGAGCTGGGCAAGTTTCGTTACAACAAACAGGAAACCATCAATCAATCAATCAATAAATTTATTAATGTGCCAAAAAATATTTAGCTCACAAGCTAATTGGGGACACAACGAAAAAGTATATAAAGTTAAATTAGAGCATAAAATATGAAATTACAGTATAATCATTAAAACATAAAAATTCTATGTACAACTAAACTACAGTCTACAGTCTAAAAGAGTTTCTATGTCCATTCTTCTTATACTTCTTTTGAATTGGTTGATCGTTTGCACCTCCTTGATGGCTCTCTTTAATTTGCTCCACAGATATGGGCCAAAGTATCTTACTGAATGTTTTCCTTCTTTTACCGTGTAAAATTTCCTAATTACAAAGTTGCTGTTTGTTAATTCATAAAGAGTTTCTTTTATTGCAAATATATCCTTTATATAATGTGGGGCTATGCCGTTTTTAACTTTATACATAAGTATGGCAATGTCCTGAAGTCGTCTATTCTGGAGAGATGGCAGGTTTGCTTTCATAAGAAGTTGTGCATATGGCGTGTAAACAACAAACGCCTGCGAGAAGGATTGGTTAATTCGCTTTTTTTAAAGATTTTCAATAACATTCCCCTCTCTACTTCGAAAACAATGCTTTATTGTAGTTCATTTATTAGTAAAATCCAGGTAAATTTAAATCCGGGAACATTCAATTCTTTAAAAAAATACCACTTTACACAATATGACAGAACGAAAAACAAAGTGGCAAAATATATGTTCAAAGAGGGATTACTCGAACGAGAAGCTTCCAGAAGATGGAATGGCAGGAAGGGAGCTCCCTTCCACCACATCCATTTTCAAAACACAAGTCATAGGAAAAAGCAATATTTCTAGTTTAGTTTTAAAAAATTAAGAGTCTCAGTGTTAGTAAACTACTTCCTGTGAGATAGTTACGATAATCAGATCGACTCTCAAGATTGTGTTTTCGGTCACTGGTATTTTGGGCCAATGATTTGATGAGATCCCGTGTGTTATACGACAAATTATATTTAGGTAACTTGGTACCTTTATTGTGTTTAGAAACTATAATTAAAAACACACATACACGATCATGATTTGTTCAAGATTGAGTTTAGGGGAAAAGGATGCTGTTTCGGTTGCTTTTTCTTTGGAAACTGTTGTTTTTTTTAAATACCACTTGAGCTCCAAGGCTCGAAGGTTAATGGATGAGACGGTTGGTATCAAGATGATACCGAGAGGGGAGGAAGGCACGATCCTGAAGCGACCACGCATTAATTTTCTAGCTTGATCGTGATCACGTTTCAATAGCCAGAAACCCAAAGAATGAAATCATTTGAATAAAAACGCAAATTCTTTACCAAACTAAGTAAATAAATTTAATTAGAACAAAAAGGTGGAAGCATAGCACACTAAAATCACTTTTCCTTCTCAGTGTATGAGCCCAACAAAATTCAAAATGTAAAATATATAAATATATTTTACCTCTCTTTTTGGGCTCTTGCTCGTCATCCATTCTCATAATGGGACTCAGCGTCAAGCCATTGTCTGAATTCTGTGTTTCAAAGACCCTTCCCTTTGTAGGAACGGTGTCGGGTGACTCTGATGTGGGGCTGAAGTTTCCTTCATCGAGTGTTGACAGACCAGTTTTATCTGTGAATCAAGAAAAACAAAACATCAAGTCAAGCACTGTTCGCTCAAATCATAGCAAGATTAGAAGTAAGACTGCCTTCAGAGAACATCGCTGGGGAGGTTGGCTCGAACATGTAACCGAGGAGCCTCGAACAGAGGAGCCTCGATAGGAAAGACACTTGTTGAACTAGAAATTTTGTCAGTTTCAGGAAGACAATAGACGTCTGAAGTTCGTTTTGAAAAGCATACTTTTAGGTTTGTTTCATACAAGATTTATCTTTGCCTAATGAAAATTTTAATACACATTTTCTGGAATAAAAGGCGTACATGTAAACATTGAACTTATATACGCTTTATCAAGGTCTCGTTATCGAGAGGGGGTACAAGAGGGGCAATTGCCCGTGAGCAAAACGGGGCCCGCTGGTAATCAAAATGTTTCTGTTTGAAAATGGCTCTAAATAGCACAGCAAATTCAAACCATATCTGTCTTTAGGAAGTTTGGCAATGTTTTACGAATAGAAAATTTTATGCATTTTGACTTTTCTCACCCCTGTTGATAATCGCTGCTGTACAATACGCCTGTTTTTACGAATTACAAATAAGGGAGAAACAAACATTTTTGGCCAATATACCGTAATAATATTTCTTACATGGTAAGTATTGTTAGGTTCATACGAAATCTGAATAATTTTCAGGTGAGGTTTATTCGGAGGGGGCTTTCTAAAACCTGGGGGGTAACAAACGGTTTCGGTAAACGTACGCACCTAGAAATGATGCTCCTGCCGAGGTGAACTGAGAAACAATCAACTGAACATCACCATAAGCATTCTTAAGGATCCCAGCAGCTTCATCATGTGTAGCCTGCTCAAGACTTTTTCCATTTACAGAGAGAATTCGGTCACCTGCAAAAAAATCCCCTCTGTTAAGTGCCCGCATTAATAAGCAGTGATGAACAACAGATGCATTATTCAGTACAAAACCGTACAAAACCCTCTCAATTTAGCCCCCCCTCTCAATTTAGCCCCTCTCCAAATTTTCACTGATGCTGAAATAAGTAAACTTGACAAAAAACAGAGATTTTCATTTTATTCATTAGTCGTTCAATTCTTCGCATCAAATCAAAATTCACACCATGTCTCTAGAATGAATAATTGTTGACGATGACGATGACGATGACAATATTATTGATATAGAAGGCTGATTTGATGCTTTTTATTTCGCGAATAACAAAAAATTTTACCACATTAAATTGTTTTTTACTACAAAATATTTATTAAGCCCCCTCTCTCAATTTAGCCCCCCTCACTTATAAGCCCCCCTTTAAAGTGCTAAAAAACAACAAGCGCCCTGGGGGGCGGGCTAAAAACAGAATTTACGGTAAGTACTTCTGAGAAGTTACATTAAGCATATACATCTTATAAAATTATTTGCTTTCATACAACTTTCCCTAATGCATCCTCTAACAAAACAAAACAAAACAAAACAATACAATACAATACAATACAATACAATACAATACAATACAATACAATACAATTTTCTTACTTTGCTTTCCAGACACTAGCTTGATTTATGATTATCGTTATGAGTCTATGCTGAACTTATGAGTGTTGTAATGATTATTAGAGAGTATTCAGTGAAAATTTGGTATCTATTTCATTGATAGCTTTGGAGAAAATTGCATTCATACAAACCAACTTATACATACAACTTATTTAACTAGCTTGTTTCTACATGAAATGTGTTCAAATGAAATATGCAGAGAAGTGAACAAATCCATCTTGTACCTTTTTGAAGCTGACCATCCTTCGCTGCAATTCCATTAGGCATAATTGTTTTTATCAAGATGCCATTACTGAGGCGCTTGGAGTCTTCCCCACCAACAATCGTGATGCCTGTAATACGCAATGGTAAAATTACGAATAAAAACAAAAAGTAACAGGAAGATTGCTGTTTACTGTTCTGGTGTAGAGAGGGCGAGGCATCAGTAACGTGTCTATTTGGTACAAATGATGACCTAACAACAAGCCCGTAGACAGCTAAACTAAATTCAGCTTTTTCTATACCTGCCTTACAAAATACTGTTAGATCAAGCTGTGCTTATAAGATATTCAAACGCAATTTTCGCAAATTATTGGCATTGCCCCCAAGTGTCTACGGGCCTGCCTAACAATAAACACTGAATTCTCTGAGACTGAATACCGAGACTGAATTAGTAAGACGCACACATTTTGTTAAAGAAACTAAGCTCTTATAAACGAATTAAAGAAAAAATCAGTTTCTTATAAACGGTTTCTGATAAAAGCTGAGTGTATAACAAAAAATGATCAAATTCTTGCAACAACAAAAAAACAAACCCACCAAGCCCTTGACCAACTTTTCTCTTCAGGATGACAATAGCA
The DNA here is from genome assembly GCF_057945365.1 of Rhopilema esculentum. Classification (NCBI taxonomy): domain Eukaryota; kingdom Metazoa; phylum Cnidaria; class Scyphozoa; order Rhizostomeae; family Rhizostomatidae; genus Rhopilema; species Rhopilema esculentum. The sequence continues at coordinate 4,856,830 of NC_142831.1, forward strand.
ATACGTCTCTCGGGCACCCCGCGTAAACTACTAAGTCTGCGCCTTGTCCGCGGGGAATAGTCTGTCAATAAAAGCATAGAAGATTATCAAAAAGAAACTCCCTGTTTAAACATACAATCATTGCCCAAAGTCTTGGAACACTAACTTAAGTTTTCAAAGGCAAATTCAGCCACTCCCTTCCCCCCTCCCCCCTAAGAACAATGTTGATTTACTGTAGAAAAAAGAAAGGGGTTATGGAGTATGTTTTTTCTTGTGGCTGGTTTGATATTTTTCTTTACTTTCAACATTTTGGGGGGAAAGGGGGACGGAAGTAGTAGTATTCGGGAAAACAAAGGAAAAATAGAAAAGCACAGCGCAAAGTGTTGGGTGTTCCAAGTAATTTTGGCAGTGATTGTACTTCTACTCTGGCAGGTGCTGAATAAGCTCAAATGTTTTGTCAACCTGAATAGCCAGAATAACTAACAGAGATACGTAGCCAGTTCTGCAAATGAAAGGTTCAGAAATCAACTTCAATGTGAAAGGAATCTGCCAAAAGAACTACAGAAAAAATCTAAATTAGAGCCTGGAAGACAGAGATCTCGAAAGAAAAATTCTCAGTTTTCAAAAAACAGTAAAAAGATTAAGAATGTAGCGTAAAAAGTCATATAAGTTTACAGAGAGGCCTACAATGTAGCGATCCAGAAAGAGATTCTCCAAAAAGATAAGATCGCATTTGATTTTTTTATCAATATAAATAGTCTTGGTAAACTGTTCTTGAACTACATATAAAGATTGATAAGCAAGAACTTGCAACTTCACAAGTCGAAGAATACAGACCTTTGAACATTTCTTCATCATCCTTGACTCCGTTGACATGTGATAACTGTTGAGTTTCGACTTTTGGAGCATCTTTCGGTCTTACTTCACTGCCATTGTGACCTACACTATGCTTCCCCTTTTTCGGGGCTGAGTGTGTGCTAGAGTCAGAATGCCCGTTGTGCTTTGCTGCTGTATTTGAAGGGGCTGGGAATGAAGACTGAGGAGCTCTGTTTTCTTTTTGCGAATCATGTCTCTCTTCACTGGATTTTGTGGCTAAAATGCAAAACGGCGCTTGAGAGGCTGGGAAATAAACAAATACGAATAGAGAATTTTTGTTCTATGAAGTTTTTATAAGAATATTTTAAAGATAATGATTGACTGAAATTTTTTTGGCGGTACAAAACCTGAAAATGGCTTTGAAAAAAGCAAACATTTCACAACATACCACTTAAAGACTTTTCGTCCGACACTCCTCAGAGCATAAAACATCAGAATAAGGGGTCGAAAGAACACGATGGAAAGTATATACCCAGTTGTGGATCGAAATAGGCCAATTAAAAAAACGCAAGCACATTACGGGCATAGATTAGGGGTGATTAGACCACCGGCTAAGTTAGGGTTGAAAAGAGCTTTTACAGTTTAACAGTAATGATAACAATTGATAATTGATTGATATTTCATATTTGGTTTCCATCAGTAGATTCGCCCTTCAGCACAGGCTGGTTTTTAAGGAGCCCTCAAATATTAGGCATTAACTACAATCTGTAAAAGTAAATTAAAAAGCTGTTAATTAAATCAAATTATAAAATGTTGATGCTGATCATGGCACTGATGGTTATAAAATTGATAATGGTTTATTATGATGATTATGATGACTGTAGAGGTTCTGGTGTAAATTCATTGTCCCCACTTACAATCAATGGTGCTTGCACTGTCATTTGTAATATTTCGTGGTCGGCTATACTTGCTGAACAGGTGAAATGACTCACACATCTTAAGCAGATATTTTGCCCTGGGTATGAGTAGAGATTTAATTAACATATAATGACATAAATAATCAATACAATAATAATTATGTTACAAAAATCCAGTGAGCATTTGTTTACTTGTTCAACTTAGACTGGTTTAAGAGAATTCATTATAAAGGTTCTGTCAAACTGATAAACTCACTTAATGTAAGAAGCTTGGAGTAGTGGCCTTGCTTTTACAAAGAACTTTGTTCCAAAACTTTCAGTAGGGTTTGCTATATTTGGAAATTACTATTTTAGTAAAAACTTTTAAGTAAAAGATGCTTAAGCCCACCAAGCAAAGTCTAGTATACGGTCAATCAAAATTCATTTCCTTCTTTGAAGGTGAAACGAAATGGCAGAAACATAGAATTTCGTGCTATTTCGTGCCATCTTCGAATTTTGCAGTACCAAAAACGTATTTGATTTTCTTATTATTTGAAACAACACCAACCAGTTTCTGAAAAATTACAGTTGGTTGGCTCTGTTATTATGACAAAGTCTACTTACATTTTGTAGCTATTGGTATAAAGAGTAATTGTTGGAAGGCCGATTCCCTTCTTAGGCTCGACCACAAATTTCTTTCTCTAAACAAGAAACAAAAACGTGGGTGATATCACCAAGCATACAAAAGTATTCGTACGTCATAACTGACTAGCATAGTCGATTAAGAAAAATTATGAAAGAGAGTAATTCATTGTCATCTACAAATTAAGAGGGTTCTTCAGTTAATCAAGATACGTAAAACACTTTTAAGATTTCAAAAAGGTAAATAAGAGAGAGCAGTAAGTTATGCATAAATCCACGAGATAATAAAACAGCAAAATGAATTAAAAATATTGTTTAGAGAGCTTTGCGTGCCAAAACAACATTGTACTAGCAGCGATCTTAAATGTGACAGTTAGAATTCGTGAATCTTTACTTGGAACTATTTCAAAATACAGTGTCCGAACAACTACTTTGGTGTTTTGTTTCACTTTTTTTCTTGACACACAGGAAAATTGATAAAAAATACCGTTGATATGGAAACAGTACTTCAGTGAATCGAGAAAAGTTTGGTACAAAAAGTAATAAATTTAAAGGTGAAAAAATCTTAAAACAAATGCTTACACTGAATGAAAACTTCTCGATCATATGCCAGAACTGTCGATGAATCTCCGACTTTATCTGGCCTCGAACCTTGAAATTTGAATGCAAAAGGTCAAATTGGTAATATGGGCATTACTTTATAAAAGACAAGCTTAGTTTATCAATTGCAGGTCCGAGATTACCTAGAAAATGTAAGCTAGTCGTTAGAAGATCCTTCGGCTTATATTTAGCGGAAAAAATTCCCTGCACTATTTTAAATAAAAAAAGCTTTCATTCCTAGCTTCGTTATTACAAGTTTAAGGAATACCAAGAAATCAGAATATTCGAGTTTCAGGTTTACGAAACTCCAATCATGAGCCACTAAAATTCTGATTTACAGCACCAAAAATCTTCTTTCCACCTCCCCCTTCTTTCTCCTCTCTTCTCCTCTCTTTCTCTTTTCCAAAAATCTTCTTTTTCTTTTTCTTCGCCTCTTCTCTTAAATCTTTCCCTTACGTTATATTTTATCCCCCTCATGTTCCATATTTTCAACACAATCAGAAAACATATTCCTCGCGCAGAATTTCAGACGTTAAAATTACTTTTGATTGCCTTTCAAATTAGCAGCAATATAAATTAATTTTAAAAATATAAACATATGAGATCTTTTTCTTTTCTAGCTTCTATGAAAAAGTGTCTATGGATCAGTAAAATTTATCAGGGTAGAATAATTTATCAGGCAGAAACAAAAACATAAACTGATCTGTTTTTATAGCAAGATTTCATGGTATATATTTTTCAAAACAGTGGCCCCATAATTTGAAAAGGATTTGCCACAAATACAATTCTCTAAAATTAAACTTCCATTTAACAAGAAATATGAAATACATATATTTTTACCTCATACAAAATGATCCCTTTCACACAAACACCAAGTAGAATTGAATCTTTTGAGTCCTTTTTCGACTAGAAGAAATTTAATTATATTGTCATTCTTTACAGAAAAAAAGATTAGTTTTTAATCCACAGTCGCTGTTGTAACCTGCCTGAATCTTTAGACTAGAAAATCAGGCCATTTGTGAGAAGAACAGAACACAACTCTATAATAATTATATGTGATTACAACAACAACAACAACAACAACAACAACAACAACAACAAAAACAACAGTATCTGTGACTAACGTAAATACTACAGTCGCTGCGTAGTTTTCTACGAAGATAAAAGGCTAGTCGGGGAAAATTGCAGACATTATATTTTTATTTCGGACCACAGTCGCTGCGTAGCTTTCTACGAAGATAAAACGCTAACCGGGGGAAGCTGTAGAAAATATTTTTCTATTTCGGACCAGAGTCGCTGCGTAGCTTCCTACGAAGATAAAACACTAACCGGGGAAAACTGTAGAAATTATTTTTCTATTTCGGACAACAGTCGCTGCGTAGCTTAGCCGGGGGAAACTGCAAAAATTATCATTCTTAGCAACACGTTCTATGTTCCCATAACGAACAGACTGTAAATAACACCTTTTAAGTGACCATTTGTTCACACATGTTCGCATAGCAAGTGGGCGTTCGTTTAAAACTAATCAAATAGTCACCCATCGCGGCAAATTATAACCAACTGCTAGACAGATACTAAATTTCTTAAATCGCCTTATCGGCGGTTAAAGAATAATTTTCTAGCAAATCATGAATGAGCTTCCCTAATTGCAAAGTTCTGACCCAACCAAATAACACTTTTGATAACCCAATATGCTTAAAAAGAGAACGGTTGATTCACTTGGCCAGCTTGTAGAATTTTTTCTGCGATGTTGAAGGTTACCTATTCCTTATTAAACTATGCATAATGGAGTCTAAAAATGCTGTCATTTTTATGTACCCAGATGCGAGAGATCATCGATTGTTTTACTTCTAATGCATATTTTATCGTTTCTTGTTTCTAGAAAGCGTGAGCCTTGGCAGGTCTCAAATGTTCGGTAGGTCTTCGATACTCTCATCGCTCTTTTTGACTCTTAGCAACGTAAATCTAGTGAGATGAAAACCGAGTCTCTAGAGAGATATAGCCTATATATTTTATACCAGCTGTCTGAATGCTAAGCAGAAAACTTTAAAAGTGGAAATACCCTAGACACTCTATAGAAAAGCGTTCCGTATTCCTTCAGCCTCTGCGCCTCTTTTAAAAACTTCAATTCAGCCTCGTCTTCTCGCATGCCTCGATATGAATGGTGCAAAAGAGGCAGGTTATGATATATGTCTGCTCTTGGAAGCTTGCCCAGCATCTGCAAAAGACAGTTAAAAAAGGCTCATGTATTTAGAACGAAGTTTATATTTGACGGCTGACATTGTGGAATCATAAATACTAACAGAATTTTCGACAGCCAAAAGTAGCCGGTTTTCCTAGTAAGACTATAGTGTCAAGACCAACTTCAAAAGTTAGGCAAAGTATAACCTTTATTAGAAATTCTAGTGTTTGTAACACAGTAAACACTTGCCAAGAAGAAGCTACTTTATACAAAATCAGACTGCTTCTGGGTCTTACTATAAAGGTGCGTGTATGGATAGCAGGTTCAGAGGCTTTTACATAAGGTCCTTATCTAACACGTGCATTGCTAAGACGAACCGGCTCTGCGACGCCTGGCAATTGGTGTGTACTGTTGCAAAGAAATCGATTCAGTAGGCAATTTTTAAAAAAGATACTATTCCAAGAAAAAGATAACACTTTACAGTCATAGAGACATCCTGTGGGCTCTTAAAGGCATTCGACTCCTGAGGTGACTACCTGAAGGTAAAAGTGGCTTACAGCCACTCGACCACCAGCGGATAACAAATCAAATTGTACACAGAGAAAAACATGCGAATAGTTTCCGCCTTTCTGAATATCGGCGAAATTTTAGAGCAGCACACAGTGGTTTCAAATCTGGCCTAAGTAATTTTTGGATTCGCTGTACTTATACATGTCAAATGCCTTTAAATTCGTGCGTTCTTTGTGGGAGTTCACTGTACGTTTATTGCTTCTTAGATCTGCCTGAATAACCTCTACAACATACCCGTCGAGGAAGGTAATGCTCAGCGTCAAAGTATGCCCTTCCGTGGTATTTTTCCTCGTAGTCACTATATTCAGCCTGTAGTGCAAGCGAGGCTAGTGATATTGCTGCTTCGTCGGGGCAAAACGTGTAGCCACAAAGAATCTCTCGACGAATTTGCAAATAGAATAGATGACGTGTTTTGAAATGCCTATACGGTACACAAGAAACAATTTCATTACATAAAACAGTCTAAACAACACAATACAAAAATGAGTCAATGAAACTAACTTTCAATAGAGACCAGGTAGAAGTCCGATGTTAAAGGCAATCTGTCACGACGTTGATTGATTATAAGAACAAAGGGCTTTTTAAAGTTTCCAGTCCCCCTTTAATTTATCGCATTGTAAAAAATGTGGCGGAGGGATGAAATTGTGTTTAGGCTATAAGTTCTTCTCAGGGGTTTCGAGGAATCCTCGAAGGACCCTTTTTACATGATCATTTCTTATATCAGCCCTATTTGTATACTAACTTCCACCCATGTCAGACTGGAGATTGCTGCTCAAGACGTCAGTTTAAAACAGCTTAAAACTGCGCTAACAGAAGGAATTAGAGAATCCCACTACTTGTTGATTAGGTTCTTATCTCATAAATTGAAAGACATCAACAGATCTTATTCCAGACAAAACGTTCAGTACTTGCGGAGTACCACAAGGATCTGCGCTTGTCCCCGGCCTTATTACGCTAAAATACGGGGATTACATCGTCCAACCAGGACAATTATCTTGAAAATCATCGACTGGCTATCTGACCTAAAAAGCGCAAGGTATGTTGCTAAAGTAGTTTTATAGCGTTCGTTAAGAAGAACATTCATAGCTTTTCATGTTAATGAGCATACAATAACATTGCCTTGTACCACTGTAATTTTTATGAGTTAAGCGAAGTAAATCAAATTACAGCCTAACTCATACAGAGAGGAAAATCTGATTTGGAACCAGACTTTAAAGGATCAAAGTAGTGGATTACACGTTTAAAAGAAGGCTTAGTAAAGGCCAAGTGGATGATCAATCTGCCATGATTCCTCATTTCTGCACAGTTTCTGCGACATCTGAAAATATATCAGATAACAACCAGGCCAGCTGCAAACTTTAACTGCTCTATCTAATAAAATTAGAAAGAATCTTTGGCTTAGCTTACCGTAAACCATCAATGTTGTCGATAAAAAACTTCACTTTAAAGTGCAGTATAAAATCCACTTTGTTCTTTTTCTGCAAGAAATTAAATCAAGTTTTAAAAACTTGGTTCTAACAGGCAATCAACGTTGTAGACAGCCATAAACAAATTAAGGTAATAATTTGGTCAAAAAAGGACTGATCTGGACTAAGTGGCTTGATCACACCGATTTTAGGAAGAATATGGAAAGCAGATGTTAGGGGATGACAAATGGAGGAAGATGGGGAATGAGACTGTAAAAATATAGTGGGGCTAGAAGGCAAAGAAAAGTGATTGGAATGAGGCTGCGACTGTACTGAAATAAGGTGTGAAGGTAGAAAAAGTGGCAGGGATGTTGGGTTGAGGGTGGAAGATCTTAGGAGGGAGGAAGCTCAATGGGCGTGAAGGGGAGGAGGAGATATAAACAGGGAATGGGTGCGAGATAAGGGATAACAAGAGGGGGGAAATGAGGCAATTGAGGCATGGAAAAGTACGAAGGATTTGGAATAAATCGTTGAAAGATTAACATAAAGAATGGAGGGTTAAGAGGATGGGGGACAGGTTAAAAAAATACAAAGAAGACGATTTATACAGAAAATCACACTTCAGCTTCAAAGATGGTTTAATACATTTTCTGGTTTAATACATACATCATCCTTCCAGCCAGAAGGCGCATACTTTGTCAGCTTGGATTCCAGCTTCAAAAATATATGCTCGCTCTCTAGAAAAGAGAAACATTTCATGTAGAATTTTGAATCGCAGTTTGATTGAAAAAAGAGGCACACAAATCTTAGGGGTCATTTGTGCTTGGTCGGAGATAGGTAACAAAAATTCTAATCAGGTGCGTTTCTGCACCCAAAACAGCTGAATAATTTCATTTAACAAAATTTGATGCCAATCACATTATTTTAAATGTTTAAGGAGGTTAGCCATTATATATTAACTCTGATATTCACGATTTTGGTTAAAGAACTTCAATACATATGCTACGATCAGAAAATGATAAAATATTAAAGCTGTAATGATCATAAAATTTTTAAAAGAATTAAAATTAGTCACCCCCTTACAATTAGCTTCAAAGGCTTGAAATATGCAACAAAGATATATAAGACTTCTCGCTCAACGATTTTAAAGTCAATTTAATATATATCACCTTCAAAAATTGAATCACGTTCAGGCAAATAGACAGCTATAGATGCGAAACTTTTAATAAGGAGATGGTGCAAAATACTTTTAAAAGGAAACTATTACAAAACAAGCTTTAAGAATGTTTTCACCCGTTGTAGATTTTCAACTTCTCATGAAAGAACATAAATGAAACGACATTTTATTTTCTAATTTTCAAATACTTTCAAATTATTAAGACGATGAGAAATCTACCCACCCTTGATCTGCGTCAGTCCAAAATAAACTGTCTCTTTAATTCCAAGATACCTGGTTATTTCTTCAAAGATCTCTTTAACAATCGAGGAAATCTGTATGAGACGATATCAATAAATTTTACATAGTAGAATACAGCAAGCTTTTATGATATCGAGCACACAACCAAATTGTACCGCACAAACTGAGAGCTACTTTTTAACGGGCACTTACCCAGATCCCTTCTTACAAATGACTCAACTAACTAATTGATCAACTCCTAATCAAATGATTGATGATTGGGAAAAGTATTGATCACATAAACAATTTGATATTTCATATTATTGTACATAATTTTATATTATCTGGTATTATTCGGCAGTACAATATTTCTGAAAAATGAGCCCCACCTAAGCCCAATTCTCGACAAAAAACAAACGTAATTTGAAAAATACTAGGGAAAGTTTTTGAAGCTTTGAAACATACGGCAAGGGGTTTTCCAGAGGATTTCAAAAGATACTGGATGGGATAAACATCACCAACAGAGTCTTTTAAAACAATAGGGAAAATTTAAAGAAAGTAAGAACGAGACAATTTCTAAATTGATAAAACTGAAAATTAGTGTTTTCTGGTCTGCCATAAAGTAATCGAAGCCGTATAGGCAGAACTGTACACGATTCTGGTGTATATTATAGGACGGGTCTCTGTTGTTTATACCGAGTTTTATAAAAAGTTGAAACGCGGAACAGCAACTTAGACGCATCCTGTTCTGTACAAACAAAGCGTAAGTTGATAAGAAAATGAAACAGCTTTCCTCATCTAAAGGATACATGTCAAATTAAAATAATCTTATTAACTTCATTAATTAGAGAAAAGTCTTATACCAAGTTACCGTCTAGGAGCAATTTGTCAAGGCATTTCTAACATGGAGTCTTGTATCCTAAATAACGGTTTTTAAGGAAATAAATTTTAACTACTATTTAATCAATAAATCAGAAACACAAAATACTGTATCAATTATCTGGACGCACCTCGACTGTTGTTTCTAGCCGCTGCGCGTTTGGAAGCATGACACTGATTTTCCGTCTACCACGGGGAATGGGGCCTAGTCTTGGCTGTAACAAAAAAAGACATTAACAATACCAATACCATAGTGAATAAACAGCTGGCGAATAGATGAACGTTACGATATCTGTAAGAGCGAAGAGAGAATGGAAGAAGGCTCAGAAACATTTGAGCAAGTTTCTTCATTTTGCACAATTATTTAAACAAGGAACTGCTCATCAAAAGGGTGTGCGAAAATGGGCAGTCCGCTCTGGAGATTCTTTGGCCTTTCCTTGCTTTGATTCAGAAGTCAAAAGAGCTTGCAAAACAAATTCTTAAATTTATCTATCTTATATGAAAAGTACTTGCATGAAATGATGAGGGCCTAAAAGGGGTGAAATAATGAAATTAGAAATCTGAGAAAGTTACCGGTGTAATATCGATCACAGCGAGTTCTGGATCATTTGGAAGGAAAACAAACTCTGGACCACCCTGATACTGGAAAAACCAAGTAAAAAAATTAAACAGTTTTTAAGACAATTTGAACAAACTAAGTACAATCTATAAACCAAGATTGTTATGAAGCAATCTATAAACCAAGATTGTTATGAAGCAATTTTCAGTCGCTACGCTAGCCTATTGCAGAAGTTCAACAGTTACGAACACAGCACTTTAATTGTACCACTAAGCCAAATTCACTTATAAAATACAATTGACGAATCAATCTATGTTCTGTTTAGGCATGTTTAAAACACAAAATTAGTATGTGTGAAGAGTATCAGACAACTTGAACCCACACATTTGGTCCCAAGAAGCAAGCTTTCCTAATCGATTTAATTTAGTTGATTTTCAAAAGCTTTAATATTTGAGTGAATTTGTACACAAATCGTGCAACAGAAACCACTAGATGGACTTAAAATATTCACGTTAACGTTTGCGCTAGCTGAGGAAGATGCAGCATAGATTTCTCTAACAAATTTTGCCACCTTACACTTTATATACTTTGATAATAAATTTAGTCACAAGGTGATTAGAGAAAACTTACAGATTCCGATGACCTTCCCAGCTGATTCTGCCGGATGCTCCCTAGGCCATTCATCACAATACCATCGCTTGAACTTCCACCATAGAGACTCGTGGGCCTAAGACGAAAATTCAATTCTTTTATATAATATACATGAAATATACATGGTCTACAAAAAGCCACTTGAACCTCTGTTTAATATTAAACTAATTCATTTGGAATTCAGCATGCTACTAACCTATAAAGAAAAATTAATTAGCAAGGTGCTCCTCAAGCCTATTTATTTAGACCTATTCTTTTGACTTCAATCATTTTTTCCTTGCCGGAAAGAACACAGAACAGTTTCAAAATGTGTTGCAGCTTATATAGATAAGAATCAAGATTTAGTTCATAAATTTAAAATGTACGCGGAAAGGCTCTCCAGTGACGTACAGAAATCATAAATGTCTTATAACATTAAAATCCGCAAAATCTTTCAAGTAATTATTTATGTCCATTTCAAAAACTATAAGATACTCCAAATTTGAAGATCCCTCTCTATCTATTTGGCAAAAGAAATTCGATCCTGAAACTTCTATAGCCAGCAATTCTAGAAATGTTAATCATTACTGTTGGCAAACTTAACATATACAGTGCGATACAAATGGTGGCCCATTAGTGCGAGTATTAAACAAAATAAAATTCAAAAACTACCTTGAGCTTCCTTTAGGCCCATCTAGAGTGTATGATCCATAGTTTAAAGACATCGCTGAAGAATACTGGCTAGTGGCCTGCGAGTCGACAGAATCTTTGCTTGCAAACCTTGTCAGTTTACGATAGCTGCCTAGAACAACAGAAAGTAGATAGAAGATTAGAATACACACTAAAACCATATAGGAGAGAGTTGGTATTCCTAGAAACTGAATTTAAGCAGGTTCTTCAAAATATTAATAAAACAGGATTCATTGTACCTAATTTTCTTTCATATTGGATTGAATGTCATTCTGTAGACATACGAAACTAGATATGTTAATCTTTTCTAACGACAGGAGTTGTCAAAAGGGACAAAAACTTGTTATTGATCGGTCATAGTCTAAGAGGAATTACCAATTTAATCTATCATGAAAGTTTGCAAAGTTTATTAAAAATTGATGCTTGCTTGTCAGAAATTGACTCAGAGAGCAAGTTTGATTTAAAGCTTCTTTGCTTTGTGATGGTCTCTAATTCTCGCATGAACAAACAAAACTTGTCAATTCTTTATGAATGATATCGAAAACAACGCTAAGAATTCGCTATCAAAATCAAACAAAGTCTATTTTGAAAATAACGTCATTACAAGTGAAACAGTAATCAGACGCGTTGTCGGATAGCCAGATCTGACAATAAACCACATGACAATATTCATTTTTGCTTTTGAAAGTGAAAAGCAGCAGTAATCGCGACAAGGTTGGGAAAGGCAACAGTGATTATATCATGTGTGCTTATTGAAATTGGCCTTGCATATCGATGTATTCGAGGCCAGACAAAGATGGCTTCTTTATTTTACAGATGACGGATGTCAGAGTCGTAACGTCATTCAATCTGACCTAACCTCTAACAGATAATCTGAGTAGGCAAAACGATCATGTCCGTCCTGCTCATGTCAGTAATTAATCAATTAACCACTTGTGGGTTGGACCAATCAGAACTAGTGACAGTTTTCTGGTGGTAGAAAGCAAAATCTAGAGAGCACCATCAAGAGAGACAACGCCATTTTCAAAGCTCTTTCTAATTGGTTGCTGCACAAGCATTCTTTCTGCGCATGTCTAAGGATGATTCTTATCAATGATAATCGATTTGTAGAGCGCATGTGGAGCCTGGCTTTCTAACTATTTGGGCATTGCTCTGACGGCGAAAACAACATGATTCCTTTCGACCCATTACGATACACGAATGGCAACCACTGAAATAATCACTTACGATATGCGACCAATTCACGATCAACAATGCACTTGCGACTTACAATTCGCTTGAGATCGACGATTTACTTACGGTTTACGATTTATTTACGATTTAATACTCGCTTGAGACCGACGACTTACTTACGGTTTACGATTTATTTACGATTTAAAACTCGCTTGAGACCGACGATTTACTTACGGTTTACGATTTATTTACGATTCAAAACTCGCTTGAGACCGACGACTTACTTACGGTTTACGATTTATTTACGATTTGAAACTTGCTTGAGACCGACGACTTACTTACGGTTTACGATTTATTTACGATTTGAAACTTGCTTGAGACCGACGACTTACTTACGGTTTACGATTTATTTACGATTTGAAACTCGCTTGAGACCGACGACTTACTTACGGTTTACGATTTATTTACGATTTAAAACTCGTTTGAGACCGACGATTTACTTACGGTTTACGATTTATTTACGATTAACGATTCATCAACTATTGACGCTCCATAGCGCAAATGCATGAAGCTTACAAACTGCAGACAAAAGCAACAAAGTACAAGGCTGGAAATTTTTCAACATCAAATAAACAACAGCAAAAACATAAAGTGAAATGAAAATAAAAGCAATGAACAAGTCAAAAGTACAATGGAAAACATGACCACAGCGATGAGAGAATTCATATTTTGCTTGAAAATCATTCTCCTGTTTGTTGTTGCACGCCCTTGTTAAGCAGTGATAAAAGGCTCAGCGCAATCGAATCTGCAGGTGGATTCAAAAACAACTCATAATCAAATACTCCAACAAAACGTCAATAATGACCAATGTTGGAGATTCAAAATGTTCACCCCTGCAGAAGGCACATATTCTATGGCCAACTACGCTATGTGTTGCATGAGAAGGGGGTTACGCACTATGAGAAAATGACAAATCACTGTCTCAGAAGAACAAAACTTTGCCGAGTGGTAAAGTTTTTAGGCTGGTGTTAAATTTTCCGTGTGCATAGAATTTGTGAAAAAAGAGTCATTTGATAATTTTCAGCACTGACAACGAAGGGGATAAAGGTTCAAATCCAATTGAAAACAGGATTATCTTTGCAAAGAAGGAGAAGACTACGATCAATAGCTCACCTTGATATTTCTATTTCATATCGGTTAAAGACATCTTTAAAATTTTCTCAACATAAAGGTTTTTCAATTTGCTATGTATTGGACCATGGGGAGATCGGACAATAATTCTTCTTTCTACACCCAGTAATCAATACCCCAGGCACTGCAGAGAAGGGGGATGGGGCGCTATAGCTCCCCCCATAAATGCAAAAGATTCAGCAATGAATCAGCAGTAAAACCACATTTTATTCGGTTTTAGCCCCCCCCCTGGGAGACCCCCACTTTTCTCAACGCTTCGCGGTGCCTCTACCCAAACATAAAGCATGCATTTCAGTTAATGTGGTTCTACCCAAAGATGGTGGAATTGGTCAAGAAACTTGTTTCAGGTGCAAACAAAGAGCAATACATTAAAATACAAAGGTAAATGTCAGAAAGGCAAAGCAAATGTTGAATTGAAAACACGTACACTTATCAGCTGATAAAACGTGCTACTAAAATATCAGGCAAAATTGTTATTTAGTAGTCTTCGAGACAATTTTTAGTGAGTAAATGTAGAAAGTATAGTATTGATATACGAACAATATTAAGAACCGAGTGAACAATAAACGGATATTTTCTTATCAGCAAGAGTTATGTAACTTGTTTTAAGCCAGCAGTTTTGATGTAAATGCCGATAATATATGACAGATCTATGATCCTATGAGCAACTGCAATTAATGATTTTTGCACATGTTTCTAAATAATCGGAAATGAAATTTTGGCCTTGGAGAGAATTTGCTGCAGGTGAAGAATTTCAAGTCTGATGAATAAACTGCTAATGAGACAATTAAATATTTGCTTCACCATTAGATACACACTCACTATTTCAAAAGCACGAGAACAAAGTCCGGCAGGGAACAGCTTTGTTTTTGAACACCAAGGAACACTTGCCAAATATTATTTAGCCTTTCTAAACTAGCAAGTTTTATATTTTCAAAAGACAGATGTAAATATTTTCATATTCGTTATCGTACTCAGCGCTTCGTTTTTCGACCAAAGAACTTCTTAAAACAGGTATTTCGTCACGCAGGATGTCCCGAGAAGCAGCAGCCTCTTTAATATCAAAAAGGGTTGCCCGTGACTGACAGTATAAAATGACAAAGAATTGATTCAAGAGATCAGCTGAAATAGAAATTTGAAACAGAAGATCGTTTAGTTGCGGGGATGGCTCTGTGGTTAGGGTTGCCAAACTTTCTCCCAAAATGAAGAGAGTTGTCAGCTCTTTGTAATTCCAGTCGTAGGAATCACGAGGTGTGGTCACATCGATAGGAAGGACCAAGACAAGTTTAGAAAAACACAGCTTTTCAGTGTCCTAAAACTACCTTCGGAAGCTAGATAGTAAACAATACAACAAAAAAGAATACTGGTTCTCTTGAATCTTTAAAAAGCATGTTACTTCAAAGAAATATGATTTTTCGATTACCATGTCATCATCAAATTGCAAAGATGTCCGTTTATAGCCCTTTTATTCAAACCTTTGTAAACGTAGGGTACCTTGGATGACAATAGGTCATAAAGGAATTGAATTCACATGAAAAACGGGGCACACAAGGGCAACTATTTTTCTTTTGCTAATCATAAAATATATTCATATGCTGTCAAACATAAAAATATATTTTTTCCGACTTCAGGTTGTTCCCAATTATCATTTTGAGGGGAATGGGAGGCTTTCACTTCTTTAATCCAAAAATTTCTGTCACAGGTTAGTTTTTTACGAGTATTTTCAACTCTGAATCAGACCCTCAGATTAAGATCAATTACTGCCGGGCTTTCTATCACACTTGCAAAATAAAATTTCAACCTTGTTATATCGATTCATGAAATCACCATAGACAAGATCATCTGTTTCATTTGTAAAATAGCATGATATTTCTTGCATCTTTTGATAAGGGTGCTGATAAGCCTTCAACATTAATACAAGAGCCATTATCAGCTAAACTTAGTTTTAATTAATCAGATGCTCAAAAAGCGGTCGATGTTCTTCAAGCAATTTGATTATTATCCTTGACTTTGACTACAAAAAGTTTTAGCCGACAATTGATATAAGAAACAAAAGACATCAAACAATGAAAAAAATCTACTACAACTAAAAAAGTTTTTGTTTTCAAATTGATTTTCTTGTATGCAGGTTTTAGCCCTTCGAGTTTAAGAAAGTTAGCCAAAATCAATTATAAGACAAAAATATGACGCATCGAGGATAATAATAAATTTTCTACATTGCGTATAAATGCTTCGTACTAATCGAGTGGATATAGAAGAATGTGTTGCTTTCAAAAATAAAAACCCAACAAACCTTCGACTACATAAATCTCTACAAATTTGCAATAATCACTTTTTTGAGTCCGCTATTGAAGATGGCACCATTTCGAGACCTCAAAAACTATTTTTCGGTTAAAAACTTTCCCCTTACCAAACAACATGACTGTTAAAGAATATACGAGAAGACGCTTTTGTGAGAAAAAAATCTTATAAATACCTTGCGTGTGTCCGTGGTTATAATCAGCACTCCGGACACTTTCCGGGCCACTTCTAGGCGATTCATTCTTCATTGAACTTACAAGACTTGGCATACTCTGGTACTTTGGATCAACAAATTTTATTTTACTTCGCTCTTCATCGAGATAGCCATCTTTGACAAGCTTTCGTTTTTCTGCAGCAATTAACCGTTTAAAATTTGGCGTGGAATATGTCGAGGACTTGTTTTCGGGGCGCGGGAAAGATGCGACCTTCCCAACCGGGGGTAGACTATCTAAAGCTCCTTCTTGAGTAGTAGATCTTTTATGTTTCAATGATTCCTCCTTAACAGGTACTCTGGTTTCCATAGCTACACTCTTAGTCTCTGTTTGATGTTCGGGCTTCCTTCTCAGAGGTTCGTATGATTCTCCGGAGTCTAGATTGTCCATGCTTTTATATGTGGAAATGAGGCGGCGTACTGGGGTCGCAGGAGAAGTGCTGCTTGGCATGTCATAATCGGCATAACGCAAACCTGGAAAGGTGTAAGCTGATAAATAAAATAGTTTTCAAGAATCAAGGCCAGCACTAGAATCGGGGCTGAATACTCTTACAGGACTCTGAATACAAATTAGAATCTCATTCAAATTGGCAAGAAGATCCTAAGGAAGGAGATCTTTGTCAGTAATTCAAATGATGATTTTAATTTAAATGATAAATTTAATTTAAATGATGATTTTGATTAAGACGATTATGATCAAAACGAAGATGCAGATGATAAAGATGATCAGAGTTACATAACAATCAAGGCAATAGTAACGGTTGATGATGGTGATTACTGATTATGTTTAGACGATTATGATCACAAAGAAGAAGCAGCTGATTTGGTTTAACAGAATATAGATAAGAATCACGGCAACAACGTTTGTATGATTAATGATAACTGATTATGATTAAGACGATAGTAATCACAATCAAGAAGCAGATGAAATTGTTGAACAGAATTTTTATCAGTGCACGATCGACCGGTACAGCTTATTCACAACATTCATGCTATTTCTAAATTTTTAACACACGGATCTGCTAATGACCCAGTTTGTTTGCAAATCGTATTGTTTAGTCTTTTTATACAAAAACCTGCGCTTTCCAAATGAGAAACAAATCCTTGGCTAGCTGTTCATTATCAGAATTTCGTGGTTTCAAATTCGCGAGCAGCTGTTGAGTTTACACGGGCGGCTAACAAAATATTATCCTAATTTTTCGGTAACAAGTATAGACTAGGTTTCAATAGAAACTTGTTAGACACATTACAAAGAATAAAGACTTGGTAATTGGGCTTAACAAATTTCTCACCGAAATCCTACTTTTGGAAGTATAAGGTTTCTAGCACTCTAGAAGTTAAAGCAAAATGGCGGAACAGCGTAAATCAATTATCTTACCCATGTTTAGCTTATACTTTTAATTCTATTATGGCGCCAGCAAAATTTTACGAATTCCTGCCAAAATGATACTCGAGACAAAACAGCAAAGAGTGCAAAGATTTGTAGATTGGGACGATGATAGCTTAAAGAAAATATCAGTCGGGTGCTTGGCAAGGAATTCTTGATAAGATCTCAACAAGCATCTGAAAATATCCAAAAGGGGAAAAAGCAAAATTCAAAGCATAGCCACATCAGAACTGAGCGTTTTATGCATCTTAATGTTCACGTTACAACAAGAAATAATTGTCAGAATTCATCTTTGATTATCAAAATGGGCGTTAAAAGAGCAGTTGCGTTGTGAGTCTTGTTATGTAAAGAAGTAGCTTGTGCTGTCATGAACCGTGTGTTAAGGGGCGGTGCTACAGAGGGGTTTGAGGGGGTGGTGTGACACCCCAAGTGTTATGAATCAGTTTTCAAGAGGGTTCTCTTGTCAGATTTGATTTTGAAGTGACAATGACAATTCTATGATATATCACCGATAAAATGATTCTTGATTTTAATCAACGTGACTTTTCGTGATTCCTGGCTAGATACGTCACCAACGAATGAACAGTACGCTGTGATCAAAGATATTAATAGCATGCAGATAGGTATAATTGCATTGCAACGATGACACCTCTTGCTTATACTACTGTGAAGTTGAGGATATTTGCTGCTACTGTGGAGTTGACGATGGAAAGAATATCCATTGACAAAGACATACAAAATAGCAAAAATGCAACTTATAAAATTAACACGCAATCTGATAAATATTGGTAAAACCGCACGTTTCCTTGTGCAATACACCTGAATATGCCATGATGTAGTATTATATGTCTTAACACAAACCTAATCAATCAATATCATAAATTTTCATAAATAGAATATGATGTTTTTTAAATAAGTAGTGGACTGTGGTTAGAGATGAGAATCCTCATGTAGGTGTTCACGGGTACAGCTTCAGAAAGTGGTAGCTGGCATGTGTACAATATGAAAACCTACGCCTGACATGTTTTAGAAGTGTAATACGACACACACACTTAATTATCTTCGGAACACACGCCTTGAAAGACAAACTTTTCGTGTCAAGTAATCTAATGGAAAACAGGTGCAAGGCTGTAATAAACTGAGAATGAAATAAAACAGATGATTACTACAACAACAAAATGTGTTATTCTATTTACCTCTTAATTGAGTTGCCTCATTCACTCGGGTAGCATTTAACGGCGTTAATGCATGAAGAGAGCCAATTGGAATCGGTTGTCCAAAATCACCAGTGGGGCTGAAAATCTTTAATACTGAAGATGTGAGAGAAAGGTTTACGGACCCTGTCGGGGAATCATCCTGAGAATAGATAATAGTAATAATGATAATTATGATTAAAGTGCATAACTATAATAAAATATTCTATACACTTTATAATTTAAAACCTTTTTACATAACATCATAAGTTAATTTAAATAAATGAGTCATAAACGCAAATATATTAAAATTTGAACAAAGAAAACAATTAGTTTCTACGTCAAAAAAATTCTGGGTGGCTTTGGTCAAGCACTGCCACGAAATAATAGCTGTATTCTCTTGCTAGCCACGTTTTTCATGTGAATTCTCCGTAGATTCTGGAAATTTATGATAATCTGTAATGACATGATGAATTATTATAAAATAGAGGAGAATTTTCACGCAGTGCCTTAAAAGACATCGGGTTTTGGAAAGTCCAAAGACCTTTTTTAATATAATAACTTGGTTTTAAATCAAATCCCTGTCCCTTTTCACAATCCTATCCTACATGCATCAGGTAACAGGTATATTCTAACCAACGGTCAGCAAAATGAACGCTCCGGTTATCAAAGAAGCTTAATAATCCTCTAGAAGAAGCTCCGATTCGCGACATTTGAGTAAGAAATGATTTCTCAAAATGAAGCCGAAAAAAATTGAAGACTATGACAGTTATAATTTATAAATTGAAATTATAAAAAACCGCATCACAAAAGTAAGTTATATGCTACAAAAAACTGGCAATAATTTGTATAAAATACCTTACCATAAAAAGCATAAAATTGCCACGGGTAGGCACCGAAAGATTCTTTAATCAAGATATGCATAAGAAATCGACATGTTATTGAGTCAAGTAATAAATAATACGAAACTACATAACGAAAATCTCACCAATTGTATATCACTTCCCAAAATTGACTTAACCATAGACTTGATCCGCTCAATTGATAGATATATTCCTTTTCTGGTGTTGCAAGCCTAATGAGGTAGATTCCAATCGTTATTATAGAGAAGTGTATATTCGGAACTTGAAAATATCAGTACATAAGCCTCCGTATTGAGATACATGATCTTTTGGTAAAAAGAGATAAGCAAAATGATTAAAATATCAGTCTGATTCGCAGTTACGCTGCAGTTAACAGTTTCACGCAGTGATTATCACATGGCAGTAATTCTAAATCTCACCTGAAAAACTTGAGCAAGATTGCATCGACACTTTGGGTCATCTTCGCACATATAGAGTAGCAATGTTTCAAGCTCGGAACTGAGGCACAGCTCCTGTATAGAAACAACAAGAGTGTTAAGCCATAAATAAGAATTACTCTTCGCATAACATTCTATTCTTGCTTCGTTACAAAATTCATAAATAAAGGTCTATTTATGGTTGCTTGGATTTGTAACAGCAAAGAATAACAGCGTTGTATTTCCATCGTTTGTTAGAAAAACATTATTCAGACAATGCATAGAGTCAAATGAACTTGCTTGCGATTGCAAAGATGAATCAAAATATTACATTCTTAAAGTGGACGTACACCAATTCTTTTTGTTATCTTATTTGAAAGTTCTTAATGAGAGATGATCGAAACCACAAAAATTTTCAGGATCCGACTTATAGTTCCGATTTTATTGCAACTTTAAAGTGCGGAATCAGCACGTTTTTCGGTGAAAATGTGGTTCAGGGTCGCGTTTGCAAGGGTCTGGAGATGAACCTCGAGTGACGTAAAGTCAGGAAAAATCTGGCACAACTCTAAAACAAGCTCTAAGACAACTACACCATATTAGCTGGAAAATTCGATTAGTTTGTTTTACGCATTGAGTTACAAATTACTTTTTTAAGAGCTTCATATCTCATGTGAGTACATTACTCAAGCCACTACTTCACATTAAGCTGATAACATAGGATATCAAAAGCCCTGCAAACTCCAATCAGATTTTTTGAATGTTGGCCAGCAAATCTGGCTTGAGCAAGATTCTGAAATCGATACTTGATACACAATTTCATCTTTCAAAATGATATAACAGTAATCTTTATAGATGATGAAAAATATCCTTGGGTATCCTTAAAGATTCTATTTAAAAGATATAAACTAACAGTGTCATTTTTGACATGGTTTGGTGGAACTATACAATTGCCATGATTTCTTACATGCTTTAGTGGAGCTGACAAGTATGTGTTTGCATCCTACAACCTACCTGACAATATAATTGACTAGACAACGAAACAAGTCACATAAAATTGAACTTACAGCAACAGATGGACTACCATATTCAATGGAAGCATATACTATCATCCCAATGGAATAAATCAGCATCTACAATTAAGATAAAGATAACAACAACTGCCAAATTGCCATAAACTTTTAGAAACACTTTAAAAACCATATTTCAAATCAACTATAAGCCAAATTTATGAAAATATATCATATTTTGCTATGTACAAGACGCAGCTTTTTCGAATTATTATTGGCTTCGTTTGAGGGTGTGTCTTAAACATGGTAACATTGACTGTCCCATTAATTCCTTTTAGAAAGCAAAGTGTCATTTATAGACAAAATATTATGATATCTGGAGCAGCTGCTCTACTAATTCAAATAATCGCACTTTCGCCGGAAATTTAATGATGTTTAACTTTAAATTTGATGATTTTAACAAATAATGTAACGTAACGTAATATTTTGAACATTGCAGTTTGGACGAATTTTCATCCACAGAGCTAGTGTCTATAGTATTCTCAAGTTTATTCTTTCACTGAAATATACATGCTTTACAAGAACTGGCGTGTGTCTTATACACTGTAAGACACAGTAAAAATTATTTTTTCAGAAATCAAACATGGAATCATAGGTGCGTCTTATGAAAGGATGCATCTTATACAGGGCAAAATATGGTAATCGGATCTAAGTTGAAGTTCCAAGGTTTTTAATAATTGAAGGTAACAAATGTATGAGGAATGAAAAATAGGTACAAATAGGAGGAAGTCCACTGTGCTAGCAAAATTACATAACAAACCATATAATTTATTTAAATCAAATGGAAAATATCCATGAAAGGATGCCACATGTATGACAAAGCTTAATTAGCTAAAATTACAGAGGCACAATTAGCTAAAAGAATGTTTTCAAAATACTCAAATATTTAGAAATTATAGAAGATTTTTCATCAGAGAATTGAACATATTTTGCCTTGATAAGTTTTATCATTAATCTTTTTGTGTAAAGAAAGAATGCATTGCACATGCTATGGATTTAGAGAAAAATTTGAAACCAAATCCATGGGTCATTAACTGTCTGTGATGGTATTATGAATTAACTGTGGATCACTGGCCTAAAGAGCTGCATTTTGATGACCATGTTACCTTTTCAATCCCTAGGTCTGTAATTTCATCTTCCTTAAAAGTATACTTTTCAGGTGGAATGAATCTTCTATCAAACACCAAATCATCTGCATAATAAACAAAGACAAAAAATAAATGAAGCTTGTAAATCTTTAATGCCAAAAGTAACTTGAGAAGAAATTCCATCTGTTCAATTTGCTGATAAGAAACTTTAACAATAAGCTCTACATATTGAGACACTTAAGAGTATATGTTGCAATAACAGTTAGTTAATAAAATGAAAGCATTTTCAGTGGAATTATATTGTTTTGTGACTTTTCATTTCTTCTTGTTGAGTTTTTACTGCATCAAAAATTCACCCTTGATTCCATGCTGAGTACTAAACAAAAAAGATAATTGTATTGCTTTAGCCAATCATGTTCATGACACAGGCCCTTTAATCAGTATATTAAATGAACAATATTTTTGGTGGTACATTTGAAAACAAACAAAGCATACTTAAAGCTTCAAGTGTCAGATAAAAAAGCTTTTAGTATGTTGTAAAATGCTTGCTTTTTCTAAGCCTTATATAATATTAAAGCTATCGATATATATATAAAACATAGTTTTCTTACCTTCAGTTGCGGTTGCGAATTTTACTTTGCCAGACCCACATAATATTATGTTTTCTGGGCAAATCACTTTATGTACTCCATGTAAATACCTAACATTTCCTTGGAGAAGAAAAGAATCTTTTATAAAAACATATACTATATAATTCAAATGATTTTGCGCATTGATGTAAATGAAACCATCATAAAAATATTAACTCAATAAACAGCTTTAAAGCTTTATAACTTTATCTAAAAGGAACAAAAATATCACCTAAAGAATTCATATCAAATTGTAAGCAAACATACTGCAATATTATGCCAAACATACCAGTTAGAAAAATGTTTTTGATTGCATCACATGTTTCATAGACCAAGGCCCATAATTCATCTTCATACAAAGGACTACCTCTGACCTCCAGAACTTCACTAAGGGTAACTTGATTTGATGAGAGCCCTGGCATTTCTATAAGTTTCCCTGCATGAACAAGAACATAAAAAATTTATAATACATTGGGGAGCATGTTCGAAAAGCATCTATAAGGTTATGTTTTATGAATAAAAGAGAGTGGCTGCAGAAATAGGCAACATCGAATTAACTTTTGTTGCTTATAACATGAAAAATACAGAACTATTGAGAAGTGGAATAACTAAAAGGGCCTGACATTACATCATAAAATTTAAAGGCACACTTAGGAATTTCTCATTACCCCTAGGAATTTCTTCAGTTTTTCCTAATCTTATCACAAATCCTCTTTCCTAACAAAGCCTAGATGCCCAAAGATAAGCAAATGACTAGATAACAGCAATTCATGGTTGTTAAGTGGTGCTGTACTTATCAGAAAGCTAGTTCCATAGGTTTACTGTGACACCCTGCAGTTATGAAACACTACAGTTTTTCCTTCAATATACAGGAGGACATTAACTTTAAGGCAGATCTGTAGAAGTTCATGTTTCTGCAAGGAACTTTAGTAAACAATTTTGCATCCTATGGTGAACTAGTTAGTCACAATTACAATACAAGAGGCAACACATTTTAAATAATGAGTAAATAAATAAATTTTAAATAAATTTTGTCTTTTAAATAATATTATTGTTGTTGTTGCGTTCTTTAGTTGATTTGTTTATAATTTATGTAACTAACTAGCTTTGTAGAAATGTAGTAGAATTTGAATTAAATCAAATTAATCAAGTCAAATCAATCAAACAAAACTATATTAGCTGTTTTTTAACCTATCTTAAGATTTTAAAAAAACAAAGTATAAATATTGAAGGACTTTTAGGATTTTTACCCTATATAGATGACTTTACTTTTCTTAAATTTTCTCTTCAATTTTAATTTTGAACAGGGCCCTTATAGATAACAGTACTTTTAGTACTGACAAGGTTTACCCTGTATAAATATTTCACTTATTATTATTGTATCATTATCATTATTATCCCTATAAGAATGTGAAAAAAGATTGGGAATCATGTAATGAATCAACTCATGGTGAAGGATCCTGAAAAAGTTATGCCAGCTACAGGCGTTCACTCAGAGTGGCTGTTTGCAAAAAACTTTAGGGTATGGCAAATACAAAATGTTAATCTGTGTCCCTCTTTTCATCTGCGTGGAGGTTAGGATTGATTCTAGATCTGCCCCTGGTATTCAGATTCTATAACAGTTTGTTATCATAAGAGGGGACTAGAACTGATTTTTGTATAATTTTTACAACTTTTGACACATGTTACTTTTGCAGTGGTGTATGCAGTATATTTCTTATTGGAGACTTGTGTTGGGTTCGCTTTGACAGTAAACACTTAGGCGGTCTCATCCCAATTCTGTGGAAAGGCCTTTCTTCTACTACAGAGTCCAAACAAGCATAATCAGCAGAATTTGGGCTAAATCTGGAAGTATAGCAACTTTGCTCTTTAGCATAGACAGAGTAACTGCTTATCTAATCTATAAACTGTAAAGAAATGTGCCTAAGGAACGGTCTTTGGGCTTGTTGAGACCAATTGTCTCGGGCCTAAAATTATCCCCGAGCTTCATTCACCATGCCCACTAAAATTCTAACATAACTTAAAACCAAAAAGCGTTTATTTGAGAGTAAATAATTAAGAAGGATTGAAGAAATTAATCTCAACAAACCTTTTCCTCCAAATTATCTACTTATTTGAAAGAAAAACAACATTTCGTTACATTCCTTCGCAACTGGATTCGTTGATGTGCATTTTGTTTTCAAATATTTCCCGAACGAGTAAGTTGTTGTCGTTGTTACGGGAGCCAAGGATCATGGGAAAAATTACCTAATGAGTCACCGGTGATTCAACAAATAATGAAATTCATATATAGACTACCTATTCACGACCACGATTATTTTAATTTCAAGTTTTTGGATCCACCTGCTATATTTGAAAGTAATGGATTACAAATATTAACCGTACACACCTTTAAACTAGCATTATTCAGTTTTGGAAAATACCTGCCAGCATTCACAGTCAAAACGTAATTAATTGAAGCCTTTTCTTTTCCAGAAAGTTCCACATTAACATTCGAAGACTTTTCCCTACAGCATTCCCAGGCATTTAAAATTTCTTGGTAACAAGGGCAACGGTCGGTCCCCTCCAAAAAGTTCAATGTCTCATTGAAGCCCTGCACAAGCACCGCGAAGCGTTAAGAAAAGTGGGCGGGGGGCTAAAACCAAATAAAAAGTGGCTTGACTGGTGATTCATTGGTAAATTTTTTGCAAAAAGTGGGTATGCAGCCTCCTTTTGATGCCTGCAGTATAAAATAGAGCCCCCGCCCAATATTAGACGGTCACATTGTGTAAAAGCAGTCAATTGATGGCGATGTTCATTCTATAAGAGCATCCATTTGCAGTCTCCTGCAGTTCAATTTAAGCGCTTTTTGAATTCATTTTCTAAAAAGTTTTTGGGTCACAAATCTTACTGCTTTAAATATCATTATGTGTACAAGATAGACCCCCGAAGGATGATAATGTTTTAACAAGTCCCCTCACCATCGCATCAATTTTCACTAAAGTTTATTGTCACAACCTACATCTCCTCCACTTTGAAGTTCAAGATGTCCAATTGCATGTTCTGAAAGCATGGACCAACTAAAATGATTAAAATAAGCAGTTTTCGTACGTTATTTTGTCAAATTTTGCTCCGATAATAACCTACAATTTCCTCCGATGGGGGGCTAGATGCTTCCGACGGAGGGGCTGTAGCCCCCCCTGGCGCCACCACTGATTTGAAATGATTTTGTGATCTGACATTAAAAATTATCTCATGAAAATTAACTCATGTTAACTCACGTCATCCCATGAGCTTGGAAACAAAATTTTTTTTACAAATTCACGAGTTCACGCGAGATAACATCCTATCAAAAGTAGCTGATGCATGGGAGATGAATGTGCTACCATTTGCTCCGAGGTTCTTACGCAACGCACTTGCACTGAGTATTACTTTAGAAGTTGAAGACAGTTTTCTTTACTAAAAGAAAAGTATGGATAATATTGTCCTCATTTCGAAGTTCCTGTTCCAAGTGGTTGTATTCACCAAACGCATATCTTTTTTGGCAGATCCGTACCGAAAACCTTGGTGCAGATCACGAACGGGACTTCTAGCAAAATATCTCCTCCTTCTACGTATTCTCAAAAGCAGATGTAAAATAAGTTGTTCTTGTAAGACCCCCCCCCCCCCCCTCCATAGCCGCAAGACTCAAATAAAGTGCGATTTCTGGTATTTCCATACTTAATTCTATCTCAAATGGAAACCGGATCGGTACATGGGTTAATTTTGAGCTAGGTCGCGTTATCTCACGCTATTTCACACTATCTCAAGTCAACTTGAATTTAGACCATGAGTTGATTTTAAATTTAACTCAGAATTATCTCACGCTAACTCATAGTGGAAACCAGGCTTAACTGCCCTCTAATAACCAGTTTGATTTTGAACCTGCCCACAAAAATTTTTATCTAAATTACAGCCAGAATATAAGAACAAAGTTTATTTCACCTCACTTAACTAGAGAATCTTAAAACGATTTTTTGTGATTTAAATTACAACGCAAGCTTTGTAGAAAGATGCCTTTTCAAGAAACAAGAAAACATCCTTTTCAGTAGTCTTTTTTATTAATTTTTTTCTAGAAGCTTTTTATCTTCTGCCTGGGATACATCTTTAACTTAAACAACAAATTTCTAAATGCCCATTGATTTGAATAAAATGCAAAATTAAGGCCATTAAGAAAAGAAAGACAGAAAAACTCAATTTGTGAATATGAAAATTCTGATAACAGAACAATTTAGAAAGTGATCATCTGGCCCTAGAACAAGAAGAAAGAATTGAGTTAGTTACATCAAAAAATACAAATACACATACAGTAAGCAGACATAAACTTTGTCAGGTAGATATGCAGTCCTTTCTACACGGTCAAAATTTTAACTTTATTAGAGAGACAAAATCACTTTTTGGCATTACTAATCTATGTGGAACCTGGTACAGCTAGTAGCTAGATCAAATCTTACTAGGGGCAATAGATTGTGCTTTACCCAGTAGGCCTCCAGGCCTCTTAGCACCAATAAGCATATTCATAAAATCAAAATTAACTATATCAACACAGGAAAAAATATTACAGTGCTATATACATGATTTGAAATTGTAACAATCTAATTTCTTAGCCAGATAAAACCACTTTTGAAATGTAATCACAAAAAACACCTGTTAATCCTATGATAATTATTTTCTTAGAAGAAGAGGGTTCAATTGCAATAACTAAATACATTATATATATATATATATATAAATGATTTGAAATTTTTGGAGTTCATGTCATGAAATTTTGGGTTTCCTATTATATGAAACCAATTGCTTCTCTAGAAACCAGATGGCACATACCTTTCGCTTCTTATCACCTCCAAGCTCAAAATGTTTGCATCGTTTGATTGGCAACTGTTTTCTAAATTTACAATCTGTGCATTCCATCCTTAGCACAATCTTTTTTGTAGTTTTGGCCTAAAAGAATGAATGTATTCAAGAGCTATTTAAAATTCATAAATCACTTTTAATGAAAAATCAAACTGGACAAAAAAATTAAAACTAAGAATAACATAAACTTTAATGCACTACCACATGCACCACTTGTGCAACAAGTTGGATTTCTATGTCTCCAGTTCCTAGCCACTTAAATTATTTCAAATGCAAAACTTTTCTACTTTTTGGGTGCACCATATACTTTGGAAATGAAGTTTGATTGAAACAGATGCCAGGCCATGCTGGGAATAAAATGGCAGGGGTGCAATGAATCGCACTCCTTGTGGTGCCAAGGCGTGCAATGGTGTGCTATAGTATTGCACCAAAGTACTTAATAATACAGTCAGCTGTATAAGGACTAGACTACATAACTTTATCATAAGAAAACATAAGCAAGGCTAGTCCAATCAATACATTTTATCAAACAAGCTTTATTAACATCAAACCCAACATATTAAAGAGAAAAACATTAACAATAAGGTAGGTTAATTAATATGTAATCCTGCAGTTTATAAACCCTTCTGATCTGCTTCTCCTGACAATCTCGTTCTCAAAATTTAAGAATTCTAACTGTGTTTTCACCATAAAGAAAACTTATCTGTTGACTAGTGTTAGAACGAATTAAATGGTTAATTGCACGTTTATTATTTGTAAGAAAGCTACAGTAGTTAAATCCTCACAATTCAAAGTCTCTTAATTTTGGAACATTTTTGCCCACATTTTATTGGTAAAAGTTTCTAAAATGTTTTGTATTTGCATACAGATTAGAAAAATGCACATAAAGTAAACTGTATATAGAGGAATTGTGAGTCCTGAGAAAACGGGATTTTACTGATCGCACTTGCAAGATACACTCGTAAACCACAGTGTAATCTGGGTCAAATCATTTAAAGCTTAAAGATCAATAAGCCTGTCTAAATAAACAAAGCCTTACATGTGCCATGGGGTTGTAACTACAGTGGAATCCCAATATAACGAACTCTGAAGGGAACCAGAAAATATTTCGTATATCGGGAGTTTGTTAAACCGAGAGATAACGTTTTTTGGGGGTCCTTTCGCAGTTCACGCCTAAAAAACCTGTGGTGGGCTTGTTTAGGCTATCTCCAACCTCTGTGCACATGTACAGCCATACATGTACCATTTAACTCAAAAAAACCAATCTGAATTCAAATAATACAACTGGCTGGTCATTGAAAATGAAAATCTTAATGTTCCTTTTATAACTTGGGACCAAGAGATTGGCAAAGCTGGTATCACTTCGCTCCTAGTTGGTGCCTGAATGATTTGTTCAATTACTTCACATTCTTATTTGTCTTTTTCTGCTTCTCCATCTGGGTCTCTCAATAAAGTTTTGTCGTCTCTCATTGCCAATGTCTCATATGTAAAAAGGTATTCAGTAGTGTCAATGTACTCATTTGCAGTAATTTCTGACGCAATCAAACTTTCATCTCGTGGTCTGAGTCTATCAGCCAGTACTTGAAATGTATCATCGGCATGTTTTGCCGATTATAAAAATGATTTCTCCCCAAGAGAAAGTGATAAATAAACACCGAAAATAAATAAACAAAAATAACAGATGAAAAATTTATGAAAGTTCGTTATATCAAGGGTAATTATGATGAAGGGACCTAAAAATGGTTCGTGATAACGAGAGTTCGTTATATCCGGGGTTTGTTATACCGAAAGAATTTGTAAGGAGTTTGTTACGCAGAATCCAAGGGACCAGGCATTTAGTTTGTTATACGGGGAAGTTCGTTATATCCGGGGTTCGTTATATCGTGATTCCACTGCAGTTATTGCAAATGAGACAAGCGACCACAACTGCAAAGCAAGGATTATCGGCCTAAAAGGTCGAGCGATTTTCAGACCTCAACTCAAAACTTTGATAAAAAAATTATGGAAGCCTTCGTTTACAGGAGTTTTTCGCCACTTTCAAAACTTCTGTTAGTTTTAGACATGGTATCATTGTGTGCCTTGAAAGTCCGGCTACTAGAATCTGAAGAAATCGAGAAGTGGATGTTTTCATCCAGAAAACGTTTACCATAACTTTAAGCAAATTCGAATATTCGCCAAATTTTTCGTCAAGTAGAAATCAAATAGAAACGATTGCGTGATTATCACCTTTCGTTCATAGTTGAATTATGATAAAAAAATTACATTGGGCCATATTGGTCACTTTGGAATAAAGTGTTCAGATTATTTAAGGCGTGCGATAAACTGCACTTCTGAGCAACGGAAGGCGTGTGCCAAGGCGTGGGCGTGCGATCGCACGCCATTCCCAGCATGGCCTGGATGCTCTCATAATTGCAGAACATTTTCATCAACATAATTCAGAAGTTTGTAGTGTTTAGTTATCTAATCATTGAGCATCTTCTCACTTCATAAGAACACAATAAGAGAATGTAACACATAAATTCCTGGACATCCACAATAACACTCTGAACATAGCATTGATTGTAAAAGACTCTATACATAGTGCTTCACAGTAACATACACAGTTTCCACCCAGGATACTAGACTCAGGGAACCACAAACATTTGAACACATATATATAATTTTGGAAATTCTTGATGATGAACAGGGCTTTATCTAAGGCAGGCATAATTTGCCAAAGATTATGGGCTTATGTGAAAATGTCTGTCCCAGTGAATAAAGGCCTTGTGAGGAGCAAAAAGCAGGCGCTTGACAAACTGAGCACCTTCAACCTTCAACTTTCTAGGCGCTCGATTTGAGCACCATCAAAAATCATCAAAAACAAAATTTAGCTATTTGCATTTAATTTTTAGACTGCATAAACAAACTAGGTGCACAATCAATCAAGCTTCTACAACTTTATAGGTGTCTTGCAAGGCCTGCAGTGAATGGCACTGAGCTGATATTGGCTTTTAGACACATTCCTCTTTGCTGACAGCTATTGATCAGTCATTTAAGGCCTATACAAACTTAGACCCTGTCTACACTGTCTCATGCAAGTTTGGAGCCCTGACAAAACTGCTGTGGTTCGCCCTTACATTTACACTACACTATGGAACTGAGATGATTTCGCTCTGCTATCCGGAATAGTTTTGACCCTGCTATGAACGAGGCAGATTTTGTACTGCCACTGTTTCTGTTTTTTAACAGGACAGTGCTATTGAGTCTAAGGGGTTGTTTGTCTGGCAAAAAAACTGACAATCCACCAAGAAAGAGGAAACCGGGAATGCTGATGACCCCCCCCCCCCCCCTCCTATTAGATACTCATTCCCCTTGCTAGGGCTTGACCACCAATAAGTTCAATTTGTGCAGGATAGATAGTTTCATATATAAAAATAATGCGCTGTCATTATCAAATTGTACCTTTTTGTGGAAGATGGGCTTTGTTTGTCCACCATAACCAGACTGCTTTCTATCATAACGCCTTTTTCCTTAAAGAAACAAAAGAAAAGATAAATATACGCATGAAGATACTTTGAAGAGATTTTTTGTAAATGAACCTGAGGGTAAAATCACTATCCAGGCTGATGGAAACAGATGCTCTCATAATTGCAGAATATTTGCATCAACATAATTCAGAAGTTTGTAGTGTTTAGTTATCTAATCATTGAGCATCTCCTCGCGTCATTTTAGACTAATCATAGAATTAATACATAAACTCATGAGCATTCATGATTACATACTGAACATAGCTTTGATTGTAAAAGTTTTATAAAACCAGGAGTAGGTAGCATTTCATCCAAAGTTACTTACCTAGTAAATTTTCGTTCCACGCTCACAAAGATAACATTTGTTGACCTTTCTATTGTTGATCTTCCGTATATATATCAATATATATATACATATGAAAACTTGTTTACAAATGTCGAAATATCCCATTAAACTTTCACTAACATTTATTGATCTAAATGCTCAGGTTTGTTAGAAATTAGGACTTCGTGTAGACGATACGATTCTCGAAAACCTGACCTTATACTGCTCGTGGAGTAAAGCTAGCCATATTGATTTTTAGAATACGAATGAAAGAACAATAAACCTTGTTGCCGTTTACATACCTTGGGCGTAAAGAGAGGCCTTGCCAGCTTTATACTGTGTAACCTTGTGCAAGGTATGCTTGCGACATTTTGGACCTTTACAAAAGGTTTTGCGCGTTTTAGGAACGTTGACCTAGGATAGATTAAAAAACATCATTTGCGAATTTTCAACCAATTTCGTACCAGGGAAACGACACAATAAAGTGATTGAAATGGATTTAAAATGCAAAGAGTTTCACTACCCACCATTTTGAATTGAGCGTCGCAAAGGAAAAGGATTTGCAAGGGCCTCGGTTGCATGATAACAACCTCCTACACATACAGATAACCACAAAAAAATGTCGAAGAAAATACTTTGACAGGCTTAAAAATGTGATCGAAAATTAATAAAATTAAATAATGACTTTGGACATTTGGAAGAAATGTATCTTCGACAATTCGAGCATAACTCTTTATCAGGTCATGCTTTGCTGATTGAGATAGCAGGGAACAACATGCTGAACTACGTTGATTATCTGAAAAATATGACAATTTAATGTTTGGATTTTACGTTTCCAGAGGTGTTTAAAAATCATTTTCCTCTGCTAACTTCATTTACAGTATCTAAAATCTATAATCATTGTCCATTGCTTTCTTGACACCCGCATGCATCTACCTGAAATGCCAGATTCTTTAGTTTTACTAAAAAGAATAAACTTAAAGACTTAATTGCCAAGAATTGAATAAACTGTACGAATCAATTTTGTAAGATTTTGTGCATCAAGCAAACGGCATATATTAAGTTTATGCACTTTATTAGTAGGGCAGGATTTGCTGATTGAAAAGCTCAATTCCACGACCTTTCCAAGTAATATATTTATCAAAACAATGAACAAATGAGTTGATCTACAAATTTATTTCTGTTATCAAAGCCGTTTAAAATTAAAATTTGAATAACGGCCACATCCCTACAACGAATAAAAGCACTGGCTTTGACGATGCTGCTTTTCTTTATAGAACTATCACTTTCCAAGCCAAAAATTCACAGTAATACAAATATGAATATTAAGGAATAATAGGCCAAATAGACATAAGAATAAGAATCAGAAAAGAAACAGAAGAAGAATAACAAAAAATTTACCAGATCTCATTTTAAGTATTCTTAGATAACATTCCTCCTTTCATTTGTTACCAAAATGTTGCTTTACCTAAGATCAAAGGAGCTTACCTATTCCATAGCCGACATAGAAGGTTCGCTTCTTTAACAGCCCGCTCCTATCTTATTGACTTAAAAACGTACAGATAATAAAATCAATAAAATATTCAGTTTTGTAATAGACATTAGACATTTAGTAAAATTCTCAACATTAACACGAAGCAACTAGAATGTGATACTATGAAGTTATCAAAATCAAGTAAGGTATACGATCCGAGGTTTGTGAGTTGCTAACTGTCGCGATGCCAGGTACCACAGAGAGGGAGGGTATTGGGTGTTACCCATAGACCATGTCCTTTTTGCCTCATTTCAGTGCTAAACACCGGGTGTATTTTCCTCAGGCCTATTTCCTCAGGCATTTCAAGCAGCGCATTTGATCAATTTCTAATAGAATTGTGTGTACTATATTTTGACAAAAGGGGGGTGGGTGGTATAATTACCACATATCAGTAAATCTTACCTTGAAAAATTAAACTATAAACACATAGATCAAGGGACTTTTACAAAAGGTTATGAAAATACAAAAGCCAGGTAATAGACGATCGGCAGATAACAGTTTCGTACTCGCCACTGCAAGACAACTCTGAAAAAGAATGCTTTCAATTCATTTTGATTGAGGCACTGTCACAGGTTTTTTTTCATCAGGCAAGTATTTGTGTGAAACAAAACTACACATTGGAAATTCATAAGTATGAACGACAAGATTGACTTTTCCTAATGCGCTATATACTAGTTTCTTTATAAATACTACATACTGTTATACTATAAAAGTAAATACTATTTTCTTTTCTATTTCTTAGAAATGTTTGCTATTGTGGCCTAGCGAATCGTATCTTTGAGTTTTCGCATACAGGCACGTATTTTACCCTTTTTACAAAAGCACCAGGGAAAGAAAATAACTCAAATCCAAGTTTTATAAATCAAAATCAAGAGAGTGTGTGCCAAGATTGTACGTCTTCACGAGTCGATGATAGCATATTGTTCCAATGTTGACGAGCTTCCTCTTTCGACACCAAGCTACCAATTTTCGTTTCAGCAACTGGAGTAAACATTTTTCCATGGAAGCCGTACATAAGCATGACAATCAATACAGTTGATTGAATGTTTTTTATGGCAATTCCTAATGTGAAATCTTCGTTGATCACAGGATTGCTTTCATTTTCCATAACTGGTGAGGTGAACGAGCGAACACTGCCATATTTTGTCTGTACAAGAGCGACCCTGATCCTCATCTCTAAAAAAAGGAAAACAAGATATGATAATTTGAAAATGGCTTTGAAAAAAGCAAACATTTAGTAAACTAAAGCTTTTCGTCTGACACTCTTCAGAGTTTAAAACGTCAGAACATAGACCGAAAACTCTACGTTAGGAAATATATATACCCAGTTGTGGATCGAAATAGGCCAATCAGAAACACGAGCACATGACTGTTGAGGTTGACCAGTCTGTGCCGCTTGCCTATTGAGAATGTTACCAATGGAGTCCTAAGGTGAAAACGAACTCCTCCTAAGGTGAAAACGAACTCCATTTGTCCACACAGTAGCAGTTTTTTCGTGCTTATGTAGATGATAATTAGATGGTAGGGTTTAGATGTTAGTGTAGCAAAATACGAGCGGTTTTTGGTGCGGTGTTAGATAGTGTTTGCGAAGAAGGTCATGACTCGAAGAAGGTCTTCATTGTTTTATGAATCGAGTACATACTTTGTTTTATTTGTTGAAGCTCAGGGCCTCAGACTAG
Organism: Rhopilema esculentum; assembly: GCF_057945365.1. Classification (NCBI taxonomy): domain Eukaryota; kingdom Metazoa; phylum Cnidaria; class Scyphozoa; order Rhizostomeae; family Rhizostomatidae; genus Rhopilema; species Rhopilema esculentum. The sequence continues at coordinate 4,891,510 of NC_142831.1, forward strand.
GGAAGCATTTTCTCTGGCCTTGTTAACTTACCCTAATATATTATTCCGAGTATTAATAGTTAATAGTAGAAGTTTGGCATACTTCATGAAGATGGACAAGGTTAAATACTTTTCAGACATTTTGGCTTGTGCTTTTCACGCCAAAAACGATGCACTACGTGAGGTGGGCAATAGAATAGGGGTTTGGGAAGAGATGTGTTATTTACAATAATAATATGATACCATTTTTCTATCTTCATACTAAAGAAACATAAAATTCGTAATGTTCGAATGACAGTCTCCACAAAGGAAGCTTGAAATGTTGACTTACGATGTGCAGAAACTGGAATATCTGCTCCCTCAATAACACGAACTATAATTCTGCCTGATGTTGGCTTGTAGCAAAGCCCAATCAAAAGCTTCGGTCTTTCACGATAATCGATAAGCTGAAACATAAACATCGTGATATCAAAAGACCGAACGGACATGTTAGGATGATTCCTTTTTACATTGAAGTGAACAATCATTTACGAAATAAAAATGGAATGTCGAGACGTACGCCACAAGATACACAGAATAGATTAATTAGAATAAATCATAATAATATTTGGAATTAAAATTGGTAAAACGTAAGAATTGATAATTGCCGGTTGAATTTTATGAAAATTGAACTTATATCCAAGGACCATGAAGCATATTATAGATTGAGGGGGTCTAAACGTGTTTTTTGGGGGGACTAAACATGCTAAAAACCAAGAGCAAGACAATTTTTGTATGGTTAAATTGTTCATTATTTGTACACTTTGGAAATTTTTGGGTAGCCCCCCCCTCAGCCCCCCGCTTCTGCGGCCCTTGATTATATCTATTTAGGTTTTGAGCAATCAAGGCAAGGGTGACTTTCACACTCAAAAAAGGAGCACCCTTTTCGACCTTGTACCATCTGCACCCTTGTCGACCTTGTACCATCTTGTACCATCATGTTTCGTTTTTGTCAATGTTCCGTGAGAAAGAACGACTGCTCCAAAAAGACGTCTTCCTCTAGTCTTTAGTATTTTGGATGCATTATCATGGCGGCGGCCTTCACTAAACCCCTGAACAATCTTAACGTTTTTGAAAAATGATAATGGAAAATATATAATAATTTCCAAATTTCTTTCTCAGGTCTAAATATGTTGGATGCATTATTCGCCCATCCTAGAACGTCGTATTTGTAAATATTAACCCCCTAAACATCTTAACATTGTGGCCTCCACTTTCATTCATGTTTCACCAGCCCTGATAGAGTTGTACCAAGGGTGTAGTTCTCTGGGGAGAGGCGCCCAAAGACTGATGCCCCCTAGGCAATTTGGAGACACCATGCCACTAGTACTATGTTACGAACTCTGATGATTCTTGAAAAAATGAAATGTGGAGCACTCACCTCTCGTACTAAGTCGACTTTCACAACCCTCTCTGTTACTGAAAGAACTTCTGGGTCCTCCGATATTGTCCCAGGATCTGATGAGCTTAAAATTAGCGAAGCTTTAAGATTGTATTTAATATCCCATAGAGGTGCCCTTTTGAATTGTCTGTCTATTAAATTCACTTTACAAACCATTCCAGCCCCGTCCGAAACTGTAACCGGTACATAAATGCGGTACGTTTCGTCGAATCGTATATTTTCGCGCAGTGGTCGTATTTCAGATTCGAAGTCCTCGATATCTTCCAGGGTAAACGACAGGATATACTGTATGCTGTAGATTGGACTATAATCTTCTGGCAAAGGGCAAAACATTATCTTGTTAAGCGTAACCTGCACATATCCTCGGTCATGGTTGTATATAGCGTTAATTACGATATCTCGTAATCGAAGCGATTCTCGTAAACTAACGAAACCACCAGTTTCGTCAACTTCAGGAATCATGGGAAGCAGTGCTAAAGAGCGAACGTGTGACATTTTCCTTTTAATCGACGGTTTTCTCGGCGCATTTTCGACTCCTCCATCATGCTTCTCTTGTTCCTCTTCATCTTTAGCAGATTCCAGTCTTTCATATTTTGTTAAAGTTGCAATTTCTCTTATATATTTGAAACAGTTATAAAGACATATGGAAATAATACAGGAGACAAACACACCAAAAACTACGATGAGGGGTAATATCGTGTTTCTAGTAAATTCTGCAAAGAAAAATATTTCTTCATTATTGTCAGTTAAGAAAACTGTAAGCAAATTTTAGAATTAAGTCTTATAAAGAGGTTCAGAAAATTATCTAGAAAGATGAATAAAACTTTGTTGAAATAGTTTCAGGCCAATGTTAGGAAAGTAAAAGTGAAATAAAAAAAATTTAAAAAGTCCCCCAAATTTCAAGCAAATTAGGCAAAAAGATCTTTATAGTAACAAACAAAATAAGCTAGCACCTTTGATATCCTTTTGCTGGTATATGGCTGTGTTTTTGCTTATTCTATTACTGTTTGCAAACTTTTTGCAAATAGAAATTTTTCACATTTCTAAGCCAAGCTGGATTTAGATGTGCCTCCCCTTCACACACAAAGTTCTTCCTGCCTAATCAACACAGACAAATCGCTTTGATAACAAACTTATAACCAGGGAGCAAAATGATACTGAAAGCGGTTACGGAGATATTCGAGTAAAGATGGAAAAATTTCAACTTGCACTGTAAGGCTGAAATGAAACGAAACAGTAATAATTAAATCAAGAATTGAAGTCATCCGAACGAAATTCATATTGAGCGGGGGGTGCCTATTTAAAAGCTTAAATTCAGTCCAGTTCTCTATTACCAAGGAAATATAGCACAGTTTGGCAATTATTGGGGGACTGCAGCCCCCATTCCAAGTGACCCGATCCTGCAGGCCTGGACAACACTGTCAGAGTCGTGTTTACATGTGAGACGGGAAGAAAACACATGCCATTAACATAAGCTATGTCCTAAATCGAACCAGCTTTCGCTATCATACCCGGGGTGTATGCATGGTATATTACTGTTAGGCCGAAATATGGTATTCCGATCCAAAGTGAAATTCTTCCTCGGCAAATAATGAATTTGACGCTATTTAGAATCAATTTCGATCAATCAGTGACTGCGAAACTACAACAAAGATTGCAACTCAAATACATACCATTCATGACATTAGACACCCACATGTACTTTTTCATGTAAAAAATTCCATGTTTCATCACACCGTTTCTATGTTTGTGTAGGCCACAGAAGTTGAGCAAAGTTTCTGCCAAGTTGACTTGTGGTTGTCTCTCCGATCCATCATTCCACGCCCAATTGTTAAATGAGACATTGTAGACAAACAAGACACATAATTGTTTGTACTTCGCGGTTTTCTATTAAATGAAACCCACAAAAGCTCAGAACATAACTGCGTTGTTTAACAAAGGTAACAATGGAGCACGGAAAGTTGAGATATAAGATACTGTATCAGGGTAATCTGGAGAACTTTCTCTTGGTTCTTCGTTTATACATTAGTTTACGCAGGGAGCGGTAACAATTTATTCGTAAATTGAGTGGCGTACCCAGGGCTGCAGTAGTGGGGGGGGGGGGGTCTGGGGTGCAGCCCAAAGAAATGTTTTTGGACCACGCCCTTCAAACACTCGCAACGCCTTTTTTCCAAATTTTCCCCATTATTTGATTCATGTTAGCTACGGTAAATAGCAAAGTATTTTACAATTGTTATTGACACAAGCATACAGTATACTACATACTACACAAAATGAGTTTTATATCGTTTTTGGACAGATCTTGAGGATCATATTTTAGAAAAGTGGGGGGGGGTCCGGACCCCCTTATTCCCCCCCTTGGGTACGCCACTGCGTAAATTCAAGATAGGGGATGCAAGTTAGGGGAAATAATGAAGGTTACCAGTCTTTCTTACGTGAAGCTGAAGAGCAATAGATGTCCATACTGAAATGATCATGTTGTGATGCCCCCTTTCGTCCTGGGGTATAGCCCCAAATTGTGCATTACTGATTCTACAGTTTGGGGACAATATTCAAAATGTTTCCAAATTCCATTGTTCTTTTTAAACCGTAATGTACCATTTGTTCTAAAAAGTGTGCAATTGACTATTTAAAGCCAGCCTGTAACACTGTGGACTTGCCACAAGTTTCTCTTGTTGAGATGTGACTTATATTTACCTATGTATGAACATGAACATTTACCATTATGAAACATTATTTTTTCAGTGGTGCCTAGTTCTCTGACCGCGCACCACGTTAATTCGATTGGCAAGATGGCTGATGTTGTTATGTTAACATTTGTTTATGTTGAATGCGTTATGTTAACAATAATCCAATGAGTTTTCTCTAAGTTTTACCTCAGTCATAAGTACAGATTTAACATCTCTCGCGGAAAAAACGGAAGAAGGAGAAAACAAGTCCAATAACACTGATAAAACAAGACACAAAGAACCAGGAATACAGACGTCTTCTTCCACAGATCGCCTTCGCAATTTTCGAAAATCAAAGATGTTTCCGTTAATTTCCCTTCACAGACCGATTCTCCGGTACACCAATCAAACAGTAATGTTCAGGGAAGTGTGTTATAATTGAAAGATTTATACAAAAACCAACAAACCAAGACATATTCGAAAACCATATTATCCTTACACTAATTCTGTTGATTTTAAACTTGATGCAAAAGTTACAATGTAAAACATCCTGTAAGCAACAAACACATATTATTGTCATAACATGAGGAAAAACAACAAATAAAGAGATAGCTGTTCGATGAGTAAACTCACGTATCTCTGTGAGTTTGCAACCAAAAAAGCTAACTTTACCTCTGTCTTTTATGAACATATTCCCTTGAAGTAAAAGGATGTCTACATTAAACAAAACGTTTGATTAGAAAACGTCTTCTTCTAAAATAAGTCACAAAAGTGACAAAAGTTGTCTAAATTTATATTACATTTGTCAATAAGCGTCTATGTAAAAAAATGACATGAATGGAAAAGTTACCGAAGTCAAGGCCTAAGATGGATTTGTCATTGAAAACTGGCAAAAATATTTAAGAATAGAAGGTGTCCTTTTGTAGGGAGCAAAAATCAAATGTGGAGTTCTTCAAGGATCCTGCCTAGGCTCCTTTTATTTTTGAAATACATGAGTGATCTACTTAATGTTTTCTCTAAAAACAGCAAAGAAGCAATCTATGCTGATGATACCAGCATAGCATATTCTTATAATGATATAGATGAGTTTGAAGAAACACTTTACAGAAATTGAAACCCTACTAATTTACAGAATTAGTAGGGAGCAAAAATCAAATGTGGAGTTCCTCAAGGATCCTGCCTAAGCTCCTTTTATTTTTGAAATACATGAGTGATCTACTTAATGTTTTCTCTAAAGACAGCAAAGTAGCAATCTATGCTGATGACACCAGCATAGCATATTTTTATAATGACATAGATGAGTTTGAAGAAACACTTTACAGAAATTGAAACCCCTTGAAACAGTTGATTCAAGATGATAGGCTGCCGCTGACTGTTATAAAAATTCAAGCAATGGCTAGAAGATCAAGGCCATGTATTTCGCTGCTGGCGACTGGCAGGCACATTGATGTTGCAGAGAATGCTATATAGAAAAGGGCCCAATTAAACAAGCATCTTTTATGGGATGAACGCTCATTTTACGTTCTAACCCATCTCACCATAAAAAATATAGAGGTATTTCTGAGCAAAGCTTTTAGAATTGTTGCTCAGTGCTCCAAGTGGAGACTCCCACTTACTAATGCTGCAGAAGCTGTGTCTCAAACTGCAGCTTTTACACAGGCAGTAATGCTACTAAACGGGCATTATTTTTCACGTATCCTAAAAATAAGTAACATTAAACATACGAGACATTTTACAAAACGATCGCTAGTGATTATCTGATAAAAAAGCAGGAACTCAATCAAAGGTGAACGACATTGACAAGGAATAATTATGCCTAATTGTGTCATAATTATGCCTCTTTGTATCATTGAAACAGATTTGGACGTTTGAAACCAAAAAAATTCACATCAACCCGCTCAGAGAGAGGACACTGTGGTCGTTCTTCATTCTGATTGGTTATTTGTGCATTCAGCCAACGATGCATGAAAATCGTGGTCATGATTCTGAGAACAACAGGGGACAGACTACCTTTAAGGTTGCTATTCAGATTCTCAGATGTACAGAAATATGGTATCCAAGCGTGTAGTTTCATATACAAAAATGACACAAGTATAATTATCAGGGTTGAACCAATGTTTATTCATAAAACCAACGTTGCCATCTACACATCGATAGGCATCTTTATTCATTACCTTAAAACCAAAATTTCTCAATTTCATTAATTCATAAGAATTATACAAATTATTCGTATTACCAAAATCCAATTGAAATACATTCATTATTTATCAAAGACGATTGCCATTTTTTGTGAATAGAGGTGGTGTGAGTTATCAAAGGATGGAGAAAGTGGTGAGGTGCCATCGATTACCATTTGAGCTTCTTGAGAACGAGAAATTACCTTTTGGCCCACAGAGCTAGCGGCGCTATGAAGGGTCTGCAAATTACCAAAATCCAGGGAGGACTGAGCTTCCCTTGTTAATGCCATATATAACCAATTACTTTTGCTACTGTTTTTAGCAACATTATGTGAACAGCCCCCTTATTATTTTGATATCACTACACCCCTGGAAATAACTGCATGCTTTAAGTTCCCACATAAGTCAATAAGTAACTAGAGAGGAACGGGTGGCCTTCCTATTTTCTCAAAGTTTGGTATCTGCTTGGCAAAAACTGATAAGTAACAGTAATTCTTGTACAATAATGTTACTAGGAGGACGAAGTATGATAGAATGCCGCGTGTCATACGTGGTATATTTTCAAAACTACCAGTGAAGGTGTGGTTTTGTGTACTTTACGGTTGAGGTATAAGATTATTCGTATTAGGCTTAATCCCAAACAATACCAAATAATCGAACTTAAAATCCCATTGTGGGCTAAATAAGTTAACAAACACCCTCAATCAACACATCCTGCATCCATGAAAATATAAAGAAATTTATTCCTTTGTTTAAAATATTATTTTCAACTTCTACTAGAATAGCATGCAATTGAAATTCTAACGAACTTTTTTCTCATTGATAATAACAGAGAAGTTGTTGCGGAGTGTTGAAAAGGTATTGCAATGTTGTCAATAACTTGTTGTAAGGAAAACTGAAGACTAATACTGTTGCAAAATATTTAAAGGCCAGCCCGTTAGAAGATGAAGGTACATTCAGGTCAATTGCCAGGGAAGAAAATGGTATTATATCAAGCACCAACCACTAGCGCAACACATTATATTTCGTATTAAATAGTAGGTAATTTCAATGACACAGCTAATTCAATAGAATTATTAAGATTGTGTGTCGGTGCGCGTGTGTGTGTATGTGTGGGTGCTGTATGTAGAATATTTGTTGTGCTGTATGTAAAATTAAGCCAAGCTTGTTATGCGATGAAACCAAAATAAACAAGAATATTAAAAAAATTAGAAGCGAAGAGTTTAGACTGCTGATTCAGTTACTGGCTGTTGGAATTTCTGCCTAAGATGCAATAAACCGAATTTTTCTATATAGATACCACAATATAGAAAAATTCTATAGTCTGAAAATCAGGGCATGGAAAGGTAATTTGGTATAGGCAGTTTTTTAAAGAAAGATTTTGGTGACTTGATCGTGTTGCATTTGTTGATGCTCAATTTGTGTAGATAGAAAATAAAGAAACTTTTAGCAAAAGTTTAAACTCAAACGCACTCAAAATCCAATTGGTTTGGAGGCCTACCCTTGCAATCCTAATAATGTTTCACTTGAACCCTAACTTCGCCCGATTGAATCTATCAATTGAAGCAAGCTACAACCTAACAAACACAAGCAGTCAGAGGTATCAGACATCTAAAAAACGTGCACCCAGCACATAAGGTGCATTAAATATACACAACATGTAAAACACACAACAGACTTGAATTCTACACTTAGAAGTCACGTGCAACGGGAGTTTTTGCATCATGTCTGAACACAAACTCTCCTTGAGTGCAAAGCAATTGTTCAAAAAAGTGAAAACTAATCATATCTCTTGCTAAGGGGGCGCAGAGGTTTTGCTCACATCATAAAAGGATTCTTAAAATGTTATCGCTCAATACTTGATAATCTTATGCCACATCGCGATAGGCTTCCTTGGATTGTTCATCATATCGGTCCAGTGCTTTAAGGACGAGCCAGCTGTCCTATAACCTATGATCACTTGACCTATAGCCTCATTTGAAAGGATACGGTCAAAGTCCATAACAGTAAAAACAAAGGAAATGTCTCTGATCTTATCAATTGGCACATCGAAGTCAAATACCTCGTTCCAAACAGGATTCAGGCACCGTTTCTTTATTGCTGTCTTCTTTTTATCAATACGTGTGCCACCATACTTCAGGTAAACTTTTACGTATGGATCTGCAATGAAAAAACATTTGATACATTCAGGGGTGTATTGCAATAAAAACAGCAATGGGAACTCCAGCAAAGAATTTCTCAAAAAATAGTAATGTTAAATAGGAAAGGGTGACTTTTATTGCAATACATACAATGCTGTATTTTCTGTACATAGCCCCCTGAGTCCCCTCACTCAGCCCCCTGACACAGTTTCCATTGCAATTAACAATGTCATAGATATGGGGGTCACAGAGGCAACTACCTTAGTGTTAAAATAAAATAAACAGACATTCTGACGCCAAAGCCATACCAGAAATTCAAAAGAGGAAATGATACTTGATGGACCAAAGTTGCTACAGAACGTTGTAATTAATATTTGTTATTTGGAGATTATCTATATTTGACTTGAAACATATATAAAAAATAAAAGAAACAATCTACTTGACCATTGTTTGGGGGTGTCTGCTATTGAGAGTATCTATTAATTAAAGTTTCTCTGCACTTCCATTCAAATGTTTAATTTGCAAAGCAAGAATCCAAGTAGATTTATCGAGTAGATTCTACAACACAAAAATTCCTGGAAACACTACTATATCAAACACTTGGAAGATTCTTCAATGGGGTGAAATCCGCTTCACCCTCTTTTCTGGGACAAATCCTCCTCTGCAGGAGATGGTAAACAAAATACACTCACTGCAAATAAGTATCTAAAAAATACGCCTAATGGATACAACTACAAGGTAGTGGCTCCAAAGCTAATGATGTTGTAGAGGCCTTAAGGAGGTGGGATCAAGGTTCTGCAAGTAGCCAGCCCCCTTCAAAAAGCCCAGTGCTGCCTGGATAGAAGTGATGCTCGTTTTAAAAGTTTTAGAGACTGTTTTCCCAGCCTAAAATTATTGTTATTGAGCCAAGTTGCCACCCACTGCACCAGGATTAAAAGCCTTTGTTCATTGCCGAAGATAGGCCGGTAAAATTTGGCCAACAGATTGCATATAATGTCTCAAATTCTCAATTAAAAATAACACCCTCTATTTCAAAACGGAAATATTGCTTCAGGTTGGCCTTATCTTAAGCCAAAAATTATTTTTTACAACCGCACGAAGAGAAATAGAAGCAGCAGTGGCGAATCGTGTATAGCCTTGATACATTATCTTGCTATTCAAAGGTTGGCTTGCAAACGGATGGATTTAAGGGATTGTGGGAGATTTATTCCTGTGTATTCTACGCCGACCAGTTTGAAATTGTCGATGACATTTCTCAACCATGGGCACAATAAGCAAAGATAATTCTTGGAAGAAAACATACCACAACTTCCTGTTATGTCCATCACTTTGACGTTACTGCATTTCATAACAACAATTGTAATTCGACTTTGAGTCGGATTGTAGCACATTGAAATAAGTAGATCTCCTAAGTAATCCTGAAAATGAGAGAAGTGGTTATTTGGACAAAGAAAGGTAGACAGTTAAAAATTACAGTAAAAAACCTAGAAGCACAAAAAACAATTCTCAATCATGACCTTAAAAGAGAAGTGAAATGTAAATTGAGGAGATGAGTTCAAACAGAGGGAGGGGGGGGTGTTCTTTCCTCTAATAATATAACTATTGAAAGGGTTCCCATCTTTATGTACTTTCCTCCGTTTATCTTATTTCCTTATTTCTTATTTTATATTATATTGTATTAGAATTAATCATTCTCTTATATTGTCTATACTGTTATTGTTCAATCAGTTAATGTATAAATCTGTTTTATGAGGAGTTGTATGTATTGGAATTAAATATAAACTTAACCAAATTGAATCTTTTCTAAAAATTGAGAACTGGCTGGAGCAATGATATTCTTCAGTTATAACAAGAGTGAATTTAAATTTATTGCTCTTAATGTGTTTGTTGTGACTGTGAAAAAAGGTGTCACTTCTTGTGAAAGATGCTGTAAAGCAAAAACCTTACTGCTTCAATCACTGCCAAAATTACTTGGAACACACAACACTCTGCGCTATGCTTCTCTATTTTCATTTTTTTCTCGAATACTACTACTTCCGTCCCCCTTTCCCCCAAAAACTATGTTGAAATTATAGAAAAATATCAAACAAGCCACAAGAAAAACATACTCCATAACCCCTTTCTTTTTTCTATAGTAAATCAACATTGTTCCTAGTGGGAGAGGGGGGTGGCTGAATTTGCCTTTGAAAACCTACGTTAGTGTTCCAAGACTTTTGGCAGCGATTGTGCTGTAAGGTCATAGCCTTATCAAAGAATATAAAGAATATAAAGATATAATGAAACTATAAAGAAAGTGACAAAGGCTGGGAGCCCTCAGCACTCCAAAACAAATTCCAAAAGGGGTCTCAATAAATTCCAAAAGGCAAATGGGTCTCAATCAAACTTGTATGTTGTAAAAAGTTTTCGTTAAAAGCATTTTAAGATTATCGATCCCTCGTCAAAATATCTACGCATAAAGGAGATGAATGCTTAAAGCACTCGACTTTATAAAAATATAAAAATGTCACAGTATCTGCTCAAATAATTAGAATATCACAACATTAGAATATCACTTGAGTAAAAGTTGATGATGCAATGCTTTTTTGTTAATTCAGATTACCAAAAAAGTAAGTCAATCTTCAGATAATTCTTAACATAACGACGCTGATTCAGAAAGACACCACACGATGGCGTGTTGCATGCAACAAAGCTTTAATACTAAATAATGGCAAAAATAAATCAAAATAAATCATTTTGCTACAACTAGAAATTGGTAATCACTTACGGGGTTCCGTCTGCATGGCTTTAGCTCCTTCACATAGGGCACTGGCTCAGCCTGCAAGTGGACATCTGCTAAGTTCAATTCAACCTCTCCGATCGGATCATTCCTTGAGAAGCGATCATAATCAAGAACTTGCAAGTAAAGAGTCCTTTGCATAAGTTTCTGGTGGGGGAATCCCTCAAATGTGAAAGCCTCGTTCCAAACTGGGTTAAGGTTTTTCCGTTTAACACGAGTCTCGAGTCTATGTTTCTTGTCAGGAAGAAGCAAGACTTTTACAAACGGGTCACTTGTCCCTGAAATATCCTTGGCAGCAAGTCCAGTAGCCTTTTGTATATACAATTTTAAAATCAAATCTTCGGCATTATAGCATAAATTAAAAAAAAGCGTGCCTAACTTTTCAGCGGCATCACCACTCGGCGGCTCTGGTTCTGCTGGTATGTCTAACTGCCCAGCACTGCCGAATAAACCAGACTCGGCTCCTTTGAGGATGCCTTTCGTTTCTCTGGAGGGTGGCTGCACTTTGAATTCGGTAAAGACGGGTGACATTGAAGGGGTCACGGCACCATATTTGACGCTACGCTTGCCAAACCCAGGTTCTCGTATTGGCACTTTGCTCGGTGTTCCTGGTAAGGAAAAGGCATTTTCGGCTCGCGGAGGGACATTCAAAGTGGGGAAAAGTTCAGGCTCCTTCTGCGAAGAAAGCAATTTCTTCTCCGGTCGATAGGCCTCTTCAGCTTCTTCTTCTTCTTCGTTTTCTTTATTCTTCCTCTTGAAACAATAAGTGCACAAAGCAACAAAGCTTATCAATGTCACAAGACTGGCAACAAATGTTGGTATTATCCAATCAAGATGTCGCGTTAATTGATGCATCTCGCCTGAAAAGTAAACACTTGCTTCAGCAATATGACAAATAAATTACACGGAAAATGGTCCGGGAAAGGTACAGGGTTTTCATGTCGGTATCTTCACCAAGAAATCTAAAAATTGCTAATTGAAATGCAGTGGAGGAGCGGGACAGCTGTGTATGGTTTGCATATAAATTAAACAAACTGAGTTAATTCTGGATCTCTCGTTTATGAAGTTATTTAATATCAAATTAATATATCAACCACTCTTTCCGCTATTATCAAGTCCAACTTGGCCCTCAGGAGTAAAGGCCAGAAAAACAGCTGACAGAGACAATAGTTCTTTCATTGACCTTTTAAACAGTGTGTGTTTACAGGGCTGTTCATCATGAACACAGGCATATTGTACCACATTCGCGACTGATGAAATGAATGCAACAGTATTTTTCTAAAAAATGCGATATGATTTGAGTTGATTTTCTCAGAGGTGAATTTTGACAACAGTTTATTTTGTACAATAATGTAGTCGGTATCAAAATAACTTTAAATTTTTAGTTTTAAACCGAATATAAAATTTGAAAAATAATTACTGGTCAGACAACCGATTATTTCATCTTATACAAATCAGATGACTTTATCTTTAAAAAAATTAAGCTTAATTTTTGCCAGAGTCAATTTTCGTCGCAATAATATTTGCCAGCATGTAAATATTTATTGCATACGATCTCTTTGAGTTGAAAAAGCCAATATGGGCAGAGAACGAAAACAATAACGAATTGACTCTAGGCGAGAATTATTCTCTTGTTTAACAGCTGCACACTCAAGTTTATTGTAACAGCCGTTCAAGTGTTTGCTACTGGCTATGCAATATCTGTGCAAAAGTAAGCCTAAGGCAGATCCAAAATGAAATAACATGAAACCTCAGATGATCAGAGTACATACAGCAAAAGCATAGACGTGTCCTTCGGTAAATTTTGCTTCCAGTCGGTAAACATTTTGGTAGTCACTAGTAACAGATTAACGCCAAGAATTTACTTTATTAATCTTCTTATCCTCTTTACCAAAGTTAAAAACAGAATTTTAATAATGGAAGTTTCCATCATTTGCCAGCGACCTGAAGGGTGTGGAACAAAAATCCAATAAGTGTCTAACCCCCCCCCCCCCTCCCCAATCGTTGTTGCTTAAATGCGTCCCTGAGCAAAAGTGATATGTGTTTGATTATTTTCTAATATAATTAGAGTCGATATGATAACGAGAATTCAGAGGTTTGAATAACGAGGGTAATACAAAAGGGTATCGAAACGGGTGAAAAAGGCCTCTACTTTTCACATTTTAAAAAACAGCCATTTTTCCCAAAGTGCGCTCTTCGCAATAGGACAACATCAATGCCCATACACCCTAACATATGTTTTTGTACAGTTTATGTCCGATCAGGAGAACTGCCCAGCTCCACAGAAACTGTTGACGAATACAATTTTTGCAACAGCAGTACGTTAAAATAACTGCACCTAAAAACCAAGGAATGGATAACGCAATGTAGTTAACCAACCGAAATAAATTTTAACGGTATCCAGGCAAAACCTGGTGAAAAATGTTGCCACAGTTCTGATATACGTATATAACAACTAACAGGCAACATTCATTTGAATAAGCTAAAGTTTTCGATTTTTAGACTAGGCCTAAATTTAGTTTCTTTATGCAAGAATAGCCTTATTCTCCCATATCTCAGGTCCCGTTTACACGATACCGGATTCACTTCATATCGGATTCGTTTCATATCAGATAGTCCTTCTGTTTACACGATGAGGACCCAATCCGAAATGCTATCGCTCCGCTTTTGAGGAGTGAAATCACTCCGCTACGAAAGTGGCATGAGACCAATCCGACATGTGTCGGATTGGGTAAAGTGCTCGTGTAAACGCTCGAATCCGGACTTGCTCCGCATCTTCAGTTACAATCCCTGTGGTCTCAACCCCACGTTTGGCGCGTTTTTTCAACAAATTGTGGTTTCATTATCAAGAAAAAAAGATGGATGAAGATAAAGAGAAATTTTTCTTTACCACAGTAATTGGTCTTGCACACATTTTTCAGATAAATAGCCACTTCATGGATCTGTTTTTCAAGATATTCCTTATCTTTAAGAAGACTTCACACTCTCCCATCCTTTCCCCTTGAATTGAGAACTCGCTGCATGCGATCTCACGGTCTCTAGCAACAGCTCAATTTCTCGCTCAGTAACTACTATCGTGTAAACAAAAGCCTTATCTGGTATTAAACCAATGATGCAGCGAATCCGATATAAAATGAATCCGGTATGAAATGAATCCGGTATGAAATGAATCCGGTATCATGTAAACGCAGCCTCAGTATCGAGATCCAGATAAGTTTAACCTAAGAATCCAAAACAATGATTCCAAAATAAAATGAAAAATGATAAGGCTGATATTGAAAAGCCGAAAAAATAGTAAAAAGTGGCTTCCAACCTGATAAAAACTTTTGACACGAAATCTTTTTCACAGCAAACTCAACCGTTCTGGTCGCATGCCAAGCTTGAGTTGATTAAAGGCCCAAAGCGAAACTTACTAAGGCTCTGTTTATATGGAGAAATTAGCCTCGGCTACCTGAGGTTATTTTCCAAACTGAGATATCGGCATCCTATACAAAGGGAATATAATTCTCAGTTTACGTTTATATGAGTGTCGCAAATAATATCACCCAGGTGGGGTTATTTCTGACTGCTGATATCTCACCTGAGCGAGCCTATATATCGGCTTGGTGGGGCTATTTTTTCTCATATAAACGCAAACAAAAATAGCCTCACTTCACCGACACAAAATTGCAGATACTGCGCAAGCGCAAAGCATTATTCTCGTCAATGATATGCCGTTAATGATAATGGACCAGCAGGTATTACTTCTACCAGGTCGAAACCAGACAGAACGTGATTTTCGAGCAAGCTTTTTCAATGCTCGTTGCCTCATCTTTTCTTTCCAGGAACCTTTCTCCCTCGCAAAGTCAAATCCTGACATTCCTATTAAGTTTCCCAGGTAGAGTTGAGATAACAGAACTAAAAAAATAGCATCGGGTAGCCGAAGCTATTTTCTCCTTTATAAACCTAAGAGCCTAAGAATCCACTGACCGCAATTTAGTAGGCGCAAAAAGAGCCGACTATCGAACAGCTAAATTCCTGGCAGCATTATCAACTTTTCTTACATAACACTTACCACAGAAATATGTTAAAACAATTGTTCAATCTTTGTAACTAGCAAAAGGCGCCAACAACGTTTTTAACAAAGATACTTTTTTACGGAGTTGGGAATGCTTCCAGTAGAAGTGGTAGATTAAAATAGGAAAACAAGATTGTCGTCTTTGTTGACTGCTTATGACACCAATGACATTATTATAACGATCACTGAAAAAAGAGGATATACAGAGATTGGAAAGTGCAGAGATGTGGTTTTGGAGGAGAATAGAGAAGATGAGGACAGAAAAAGTTACAAAAGAGAACGTATTGCGAAGGACTGGAGAGAAAAGAACATTGATTCCGGCCATATAACCGGCAGAAGAAGTGGATCGGTCACACAATGAGACACCAGGGACTACTAACAATAATATAGAGGCGCATATATATATATGCATATATATCATTGACTACTAACTGATGTAATCGAAGGGAGGCTAAACGGCAAAGGGAGCTGAGGAAGGAAGATAATGGCAGTGTTCGATCATTCGCGTAGGAAAGAAAATGGCAGAACAGAAACATAGAGATATCAAGCGTAGGGCTGAAGACCGGGATAGTTGGCGGGTCTTTTTTTGACTATTTATGACACCGACTAAACGACAATACCAACGATGATTATAATTATTATCAAAATCATGAGGATGATGGCAGTTGCAGAGTGGTCGACTCAACCTATGGAACAGGAACCAAAAGCTAAACATTGGATTATGAGAAACAGCCCGAAATGATAATCACAGAATTCCAGAAAGAGAAGAAGGAAAGCAAAATCTTAAAGAATCTATTATTGAATTTTTAGCAAGGCGTCATAATGCATCAAAGGCTCACAACTCGCTCCTGTTGTGTTGAAAAAGCCAACAATACGGCGCAGCGTAAATAAACGTTTGTCTTATTTTGCGATTTTACAAATATCCTTTCAAACTGCCAAGCTTTAAAATCTTGATACATCTAGAACTAGAAAAACGCGACTTGTTCACCCCTTTATCAAAACACGCAAACCTCAGCTACTATAGACCTTGTATACCATAAAATACAGAATTAGCTCTCGATTTTACAAGCCTTGAAACAATCCATTCAACAACAGAATGTTCAGCAACTTAAGAGATTCAGTTATAGGACATTTTTAATCAAAATTGGTAAAAGAAGGATCCACTGTGCAGCAATTAATATAAGCAGCTGTGCTAACAAATAATAACAGGTAACAGAAAGGACCTATTGAAACTGCAAATATGATTTTTTATTAAAATTAGGATCGAATAAATTCGTTCAATCTTCTATTGCTATCCTGCAGCAAATTCCTATTGCGGTAGACAAAAATTTACACAAAGATTTGAATTATAAAGATAGCTTTATTGCAAATCTGTCGCTATGGAAATATTTTCCAGTCCTTTATAAGAAAGTGTTATATGGCAATATGCTATGAGGTGATTGTGAAATGTTGCCTGGGGAAACAATTCCCTTTCGTGTCTGAGCTAATTGCACAAACATGTGCTATTAGCACCTCGCCAAAATATTTCACTACTGGCATTTGTATGGCGAGAACTCTGAGCATTATAGAAAGATATCCCATGTGGCATACCAGCATATCTGAGTTCATTTCTCTTCACGAGAGCAAGAGGCTACATAACATAATTTTGAATCAGCCTCGTTTGGGAAATAATCTCAAATTTCAGAAACCTGAAGCCGAAACAGTGAATGCCTGCTAGAATGTGAACTTTAAAAATCCTTTCTGGCTAGGCCTAATTAAATCGAATAACTCAGTACAACAAAATTCCAAGATCTTGATTAATATTATTAACTCAACCTAACAAATATAGTTTAATTAATCGGAAAATAACTCAATCATTAAAGTCGAAGGCACTTTTTCAGATTTAACAAGATCACCATGCTTAGAAGTCTTGAATTTCGAGATCATGTTAGTAATTTAGGATTCACAAACTGACCGAAATCAGAAGTCTTTAACAGAAAATGCAAGAAGACACAGCCTTTATTACAACCAAATTTTAAGATGGGTAGATGAAATTTTTTATCAAGAAGCTTGAGCTGCAGAAATCCTCATTCACAATCCGATCAAAGTGGGCCTAAATTGGCTAACTTCTTGTTTACTATCAAGATTTTTGTTTATAAATATACAATTCAACAGCTGCTGTTCCGCAGGTTTTGCAAGATTGGATCAACAGTAGAACCGAAAGGCGCCTGTATTTGCATAAAACCACCAATCCTATTCTCAGTTAGACGAAGAAAAAGCAAACTGCAGGTAACAGTAATCAGCCACAAAACAAAAGTTAAGTGCTTTGAGGACCTCTTTCGAAAAGGTATTTCTTTTGTGCATACATCGAAAATCTACATCGATTGTGCATTACCGACAGATTTTGGAGTGGACTTTTCTTATTTCAATTGAAGTGACGTCATCATATTCAATACATGATTATATATGCACCCCTTCTCTGAACACCTTCTTCAAGTCTGAGAATTTCAAAATTGACTCAAGAGCAAAAATTATCCATCCACTCTCTCCACAAAATCTCTAGGTTCCTTACAGCTAAGTTGAGGCTTGCAGTTAAAGCAAACTGACAATCTGTCAAGCTTTATGTGAAGTTTATAGTATATCTAGGGTATTTTTAACGAGCATTCTAGAATACCCTCTATAGAGATCCCCTATTACTAGCGCCATTATGAAATGAGGGTAAATTTCACTCACCCCAAGCCCCTGAACAAAAACAGAAATTTTTTATATAAACAAAAATCAATTTTTAATCCTCCAATTTCACATCAAAACAAAGCTACTTTTGCCTAAATTCTAGAACAAAGTAATGTTTAATCATTCAAGTATGTAATGAAACCTAATTACAATGATTTATTTCGTTTGCGGGTCTTCCTCTCTCGAAATTGATGATAAGGTAATAACTTAACATGGCGAATAACTTATTTTTGCAAGCAGAATCACGGTACTTAAAAGGACAAACATATTTGCAGAAACGAGAGGATAAACAACTCAAACGACAATACACAACATGGAACAGCAAACACAAATATGAAGTACGAATTCGTAGAATAAAAGCCATATTAGTATGGCTTTATCGTAAACAAGAAGGTTTCTATTCTTCTGATTGGTAATTTGCCGCAAGCAAATATATATATTATAAAACAACTAGTTCCCTTTGACTATGGTTTCAGGAGGTTATTTACTTAGCTGCTGGCTTCAATAATATCAACAGACGTCAGAAAAATAACAGATAAATGTTAAAAATTCAGAGAACTTATCACATGGATCCTATGGGGAGGGGGGGGGAGCAAGCTATGCTGCTATTTTCAGCCTAGGCCCAACACAGTATATCAAGCTGATACATCTTAAGGGGCTAGCCCGAACTCGAGAAGCCCGAATGCGTCAAGGATATCTTTGGGCTCCATCTTTGATATAGCTAACTGAGTGATCATGATACAAAGTAATGTAAAGGTATAATGGTGATAGGTATTCAAAAGAAGAAATAGCTTCATGTCTTGAAAAAGTGGAAAGAAGGAAAAACTGTATCTGCTGGCAAATGTGGTTTTAAAAGTATAAGCAATCGCTGCTGTTTGAATGCAAAATACATCGAAGATTGATTGGTATAATGAAAATAGTGATCGAATCGCTATACTGAGAATGACAAAGGGGGATCCAGAATTTCTGGAGAGAAAATTTTGTATATAATTAACGAGCGAAAATCTTCGTTTCTTAAAACATCCACTAGGCTGTCTCAACACTTAAAGTGATCATCGGGCTACACAAACAAAAGTACATTGTTCTTCAAGGGTTGCCTGCACCCCCACCTACCACCAACGAGATACTTTCAATGACATTACGAACAAATGGAGAAAAAAATCAAAATTTCTACAACAACTGGCTCATACCTCATCTGATTCTTTGTTACTCAACTTTTCGCTGAACCCAGATATCTGGCTGCTCCCTTCAAGGGCCTCCGTATAAATAAATGACGTAAATTCACCCCCCAGCATACCAAACAAACATTGTCTTTATCCACGTCTAAGTTGTCAGATAAAATCAAAAGTAATGAAATTTGTCACGTACAATCCATTTTTACCTGGATTATTCGTCTAACCTCATTCTGAAGATCTCTATTTCTGAAGCTCTCCCGTTTTTCAATTTGATCCAAAAGATATAATACGGGGGTTGGATAACAGAGAAAGGTTTGTAATTATAGACATAGAGGATGTTTTTATAGTTGTATACATGCTCAAGAGACAAAGTCACTTTCTCTTTGATAAATGAAAAAGAAGCTGCACTCAAACAGATGGCTGATCTTTTTTCTCTGTCACACAATATAATGATATGCAAGGGATAATTGTGCATAAATCAAACACAATTTAATTATGCAGACTTTTTAGAAGTCTCAACCGATAAGTCTAGAAAAATGTTTGCAAATTAAAGCATTTCTTAGATAATGTTTGTGAAGATTTGGATAATAACGTTCTATTCTTGCGGATTTCAGTACTCAAGGGTTAGAAAAATAAACCAGATACATAATAGAACAAAGCACGTGCGGAGTTGATATAAGACCTGCAAAAACTGTGCAAAAAACCTGACTTCACCAGCTTGATCTGATTCTATGAACAAGCAGTGAACACAAACATATTGTGACTTGCTCAGTTGCTTAAAATGAGAACGGCTTCCAGTTTAAATCTACCACATCATATGTAGAAAACCAAATACACCAATGTACAAAATTTTCTCAAGATCTATTATTTTTTATAGTGGCATCACCCGTTGTTACAATCAAATTATAAAGCTCTATTGACAACCTATTTTCTAATAAATATTATTAGCAGAATGACTGCTTGTTGAAAAGGTAGTTAAATTGCAAACCAAAACGCTTTAATGGATAAAGGCATGAAACAAAAAATGGCTGGATTGTAAACTCTGCTAAACATACAATAAACTATGATTATTGATATGCCTTTGGGTAACACATAATGGTATAATTAAATAGCTATCATCGAGAAATCAATAAACCATCTTGATAGGTTGGCAGAACGATAAATGAAAGCCCTGAAATAATATTATTCAAGAAAATTCGAGTTGCGCACGCTTTGTTTGCAGACGATGTGAAAAACTGAGAGAATTCTAAAATACTCAATGGTGTGAAATGCAAGGACATCATAATGCTGTTTAAAGGGATTTACTAATAGTTTAAACGAAAAGATAATAGCTGAAGTAAAGATAACACTTACACGCGTTCCTAGCAACGAAATGAATGGATGGATTCAATGCATGAACTCAAAGCTGGTAGTTTACAATCATAATCATCGCAAATGAAGAAAACACAGAACAGTCTGTTCGGATTGATTTCATTGATATACATCGACTTTGTCGGAGAAAATGAAATAAGTATTCATACAGCCACAGCTTCCTGCACAACTGGCATTGCTGCCCAGCGAATTATCGAGAAAGCGTATTAATAAAATGGGCAGATGACTGGTAACGCACGGGGGGTTGCATAACAGTGAATCGCGGATGTCTTGATATTGAGGTAAAAAGGAAAATGGAAGGTTTGAGCAGTCTTGGCGCAGAACAAGCCAACTTTTACATTGTTTAGTCAAGAATTTGATGAAAAGTGATCATACAGATATATTGAATATCAAATTGATGGTTTAAGGAAATAAGCTTCTGGCAGCAAATCCCCCCCCGACCGGGAGCTAGACACCTGCATCAAATCCATGTGTGAAACTACAGTCTGCCTGATGCAGCATTCGATGGAATATCCAGCTTGAAACCGAGGACAAAGTGTCCATGTGCTAGATTTTTGTCAACGATGCAAGCATGCATAGACAAATACTTAAATATAATCGACCTGATTTGATGAAACAACGTTATGATTGGAAGAACGGAAAGATTACAATCACTTATTTCTAGTAAACGGGAGAATGCTCGATCGTGGACTGGTGGCAACATTTCACACAACAGGAAATTATGTTTTCTCAATCTACTGATTGCTTTTAAATAACACTTGGTCGCACTAGCAACTGCTCAGGAACGAAGTTATGAAAGATAGCTGTAAAACTACATATCCGAAATTTCAACAAGGAATTAACAAATTCCCTCCCTAATAGCACAATTTAAAATGCCAAAATTTCACCAAAAACTTTTTAGATTGATTCATATTCCCCTATATATATTTAAGTAAACCTAAAGAGACAGGAGAGTAGAGTTTAGTAAAGATCATCAAGAAAAAGTGAGGTTGGAGAGAGGGGGCTTCAAAAATGAGTCTGGAGTGGGAGATAACAGAGCCCTTACCCTTTTTCCCAGCAGCCCAGAATCATCTTGTTGTATTCCCACTTTTCTTAACTCACTAGATATGTAGACGATTTTATAGAAGGTTAACTATGAGAAATGAGCAGCCAAATGGTATCAAACACGCAGCTTAATATTAGGTAGTAGACAGAGATCAAAAGAAGAAAAGCTTCTTATAAAAATTTAGTTGTCGATGGTCTAACAACGCGGGAATGTCTCTGAGCAGACGAAGCTTCAAAACCATTGCTTATGATTCGAAGGTATTAAAGATGCTTTCAAGGCTACCGCCAATTGGCTGATTGAGAGAACGAACAATTTTCTTTGCATGACTCGATAAGTATGGAAGTTATACAGGAAAAAATTAGAGGATACCGGAGAGTTTTGCAGAATCCTAGGCACACGTTTTGAGCCTGTTTTTGAAATTAATTCCTTGCAAAAACTAATTTCTTAAATATAAACTGAAACAGTTTTCTGTGTTCACGAATACACCAAGGGCTGAGATTTATCGCAAGCTAGCAGGAAGTAGTTAGCTTTAAGACGAAAATTTCAAAGGGTAGTGAGAGACCGGTCGATGTCATACATATGGATCCTGGTAGCCTTTCGAAGTAGGATGGACTCTGAGAAGCAATTGGACAAACAGGTGAGGACCGGGCGGGTGTTGGCCATTCTCAAATTCGAGGGAAAAAATGATCAATATTTCGATGATTACTTCACTACACCCAACTGTTTACATGCTGGGCTGCAAAAGCATAGCTCGGGCCTATTCCCATGATAATTACTGCAGCTGTATCAAACCCATTCAAATTGTCCTTGCAATAACATAAGCACAGGGCTTTCAAGTCAAAACGGTGTCCCCCATGAATATTTGAATAGTGGATTGAGGGCATGACGGTGGCGTTGAATGGTACATCTGTCATATGAAGACAAAAGATTCAATTAAATTGAGGCTCTCGCAGTTATATGAAAATAAATCAGGCACCGCGGAGCCGAAAGGTCTCTAGCCCCCCTTAGCCCCCCGCCCACTTTTCTCAACGCCCTGCAGTGCCTGTTAATATGTAAAATAGAAGTTGTATTCTCAGGCTAGTTAGCTTATTTATCAATTTACTTTATTTTGCTGTATATGCTTCCAAAACTTCAAGATATCGTGTAGAAGTGTACGATGGAGGATACATAAATGGCTACTGATAGAAAAAGACTTCAAAATGGCAAACAACAGAGATTTTTTCTCAAAACCTCGTTACAGCGATAGATGCCTTAAAAAAGTAATCAAGCAGTCCATCATTTTGGGGTTGTAGCCCCCCTCTGACACCCAACTTGTCAAAAAATCAATGAACGTTTGCGACTTGGTCAGAATTTATCGAAAAATTGCATCTTCAGAGCCCAGTCCCCCCTAAACATTTCACTCCCTCTTGAAGTAGCCTCGAGATAACAGGCACCTTTTTGCAACAGTCCCCATTATTTTTCAGATTCACTGTGCTCCTCCTAGACAAAAAGACTCTTTTATGAAAGTCCAAAAACCTGCGTTCTGCATATTACACAGAACGAAAACTTCTGTAAAAGCAATTTGCGGTTTCTGCTCATAATTTTTTCAGTGCCGAATTTTCCATTAAAAATCAAATCATTTCCTTTTCCTGGCATATAAACTGTAAACAGCATGGTCTATTATTTGAAATTCCTTGAGCAAAGATTTGCAGAATCATAGAAATTGACTGATGATAGAGGCGCTATACAAACAAAGCCACCTACTGATAAAGTAAAAAAATGACAATTTAAGCGTTTTTTCCCAGACGCTGATAATCATGTTCAGTGGAAATTTTTATTATTACTTGAACTCAAGTCTTTCAAACTGACAGAAAATTTTCACAGTGAGAAAATAAAAATGGCAGGGATGAAAAGACTGTCAGCGATCAAATTATGACTGGTGACGTACATTCTTTGGAAAATCAGGCCTATGGAGAGCCATTTTTGTTTCAACATACATAAAAACTATATTACTATTCGGAGTGGGATGGTCATTTGTCCTACTGCCCCTGGTTTCACACCTGTCAACAAATTAATTACATATGGCAAGCCCTCGAATAAGCTCCTGCCAAGCTTCTCCCTCAAATAAGTCCCAACCCTAAAGTATTTTTTGTGAAATAAGCCCTCACCCTTGAATAAGCCCAAATAGGTTAAGATATTGCCTCAAAATCAATAGGTATATCCCAATATTAAGAATACTGGGCATACTAAAACAGAACAAGAAATTTTCCTTAGAAATATATTTAGCTGCTGCTTAATAAGCCCTCCCTTGATTGGGCCCCTAGCTCAAAATAATTTTTTTTGAAATAAGCCCCCGGGAAATTATTTGGTGACCAGTGGCGAATTTAAGAGGGGGCAACTAGGGGCAGTTGCCCCTTCCTTGACGAGTTGAAGCATGACTGGCACCCCTTTTTTGGAAATTTTGCGCCCCTTACTTTTGAAGAATGAGAATCAGGTGAAAAAGTTTCTGAGACCCATAGGTTAATTTGCTTCAAGGATTACCTGAAAGTTATGTTGTTTATTCTGAAAATAGATCTGAAATTGTTTATTCTGAAAAAATTTTCAGTGCCCCACTACCAACTGCCCCTCCTTCAAATTTGCTCTGGATCTGCCCCTGTTGGTGACCTATGGTAACTTTATTTTCATGGGTAAAAGCTTCACATACCAACACATTGCTAGGTAACTAGAAAAAGATATTGTTAACTCTTCAACTGTTCTACTTAAAGCAATTTTCAAAGTTTTCTTGCTCAGAAACTTATCAAAAAGATTTAACTTTCCTTGCTTTGTTGAATCAAGCCAAAGTTTTTTCTGTAAATTTTTTATTTGAAAATAGCATGGGAGAGTGGGGGCAAATCATACTAAATTACTTTCTCTCCTGACATTACTTGGAGTAAAAATATCGGAAATTTTCCAAAAGTAAACAGAAAAGGTATACCTAGATGCGGGTCGAAAGTAACATCAGAAAATAAAAAAGCGTTTTAATGGTTTTGACCAATTGCAGCTACAAATCTTGACAAGTTTTAAAGCCTTGTCGGAGGGGGATAAGATTAATATTGAGAAGGGAAATCTTTTAAAATAAGGTACAATATTCAGTTTTTCTGATTACTATTACTATCATTATTAATATCCCAAAAATTTTATTCCTTTCAAATTGACGTAAATGTTTTTACAAAAAACTACATTGCTTTGTAGTAAATGTAAATTTTTGGTTTAAGGAATTGGTAAAGATTAGTGACAAAGATAATACAACCTTGTCTGTCTTTACCAGTAGCTTAGTTTTCTCATGGTAACATTTGTAAACTTAATTCAAAAGGAGATTTAAAAGAATGAAAACAAGGACACAAGAATATATTAAAACAGAAGGAATGACATTCACTCTTGGTAAACATCATAACAGGATGGGTTCCTTGCTTCATTTGTTGCTCTTCAAGTGTTTTTATTTGCTGTTGGGAATGGGTGTTGCAGGCAGCAGGGAACCTTCAACCTGGGGGGGGGGAGAGTCATCTCAAACTCAGATACTCTAATCGGGGGGGGGGGGTTATCCACTATTTGACTTGCCAGGATGTGCTTTTAGGCAACAAGGTCCCTTCTGGATAATTTTCTCTGTGACAGGTAACAGGTTGTAGAGTGGTTTTCTGCACAGTCCCATCACTTTCCTAGACAACTTTTTTCTAACACCTACTATAGTCAAGCCTTATCTACACTTACATTCAAAAAGTATTGGGACACCTTCAGGACTTAAAAGGCTTTTTATAAAATGAATTTTTCAATCCTTTTCTCATTAACTAAAAACAACAAAAAAGATTTTCATATAATTTCCACAAGACATTGTTTATGTTTGAAAGACCGTCCAGTATGCCTATAAATTAAAAAACAACCATAACATTTTTCTGGCATTTTAAGGGGTCATCCAAAAATAAGAAGAAATTACTTTCAAGGAGATATTAGAGATTGTTTTTTACCAAAAAAGAAGGGGTGTTTTCCAAAGTTGCTGCAATTGTAGGCTGTTTGAAGTGTTCAGCTTTTGCTGTGTGTGAGCCCTGTTTTCTGGGTTAGAAATTTAGGCAAAGTGGAAAAAAAATTAAAAAATTAGACCAAGGTTACATTTAGAAAAGCTGTGCAACTCTGGACCATTTTCTGTTGTAAAGCCTTATCAAATGCAACCACATAATTCTTTAATTTAAGTATCCTATTACTTTTTGATACTACTAACACATGCATCACATGGACACATAACCGCCCCTTTTATTTAGTCATCATTTGAATGTCCCATTCTATATTCTCTATGATTTAGCAGATAAGAGGTCTTACACTATCAAGAAAATTCTTAAAACCATCATTTTTTCAAAGAAGCAAAATTGAGATGGAGATATATCAATAAATAATATACCTTGATGGTTGCTATGAAACTAAACATTTGTGTCAACATAAAAGCAGTTTTATATCACAAATCAATTCCAATAACATTGGTTTTGTTTTTAACTGATTTAACATGGCATTAATGCCACTGTAATGGCATTGAATTTAATGCACTTATGAGCACTTTTAAGTAAATTGGGCCACCCACTCTAAAGTGGACAAAACTGGATCAAAATTGGAATTATGATGATGATGATGATGATGATTAAAAAAAGGATGTAGGCTAAGTCTGTAATTTGATTGGAAATTTCTTTTTCCCTAGCAGAGCTCCTTATATTTCATACTGGTGTGGTTGTGTCAATGAATGCAAACATGAGCCAAGGAACAATATAAATCACATATTGAAGAACAAAAATACTAAAATTTAAGTCCTTTCAAAAATGGTCAAAACTAGGGTCATGGGCAGATACTTGGTCAAATATTGGGGGGAAGCCTATTGTTTGATAAGATGTTGTCACACTTTATCAATGTTTTAGAACAAAAACAACTGTCTTCCAAAACATCGCCCCAGGTGTCTGCTAATGATTAGCATGTTCTTTAAATAAATTTTTTCCTACTTCAGATTTTCCCATTATTTTAGAACAAAAACAATTCTCTTCTAAAGTATCGCCCTAGGTGCATGCCACTGGTTGGCGTGTCCTTTTTTTATAAATTTTTCCTACTTCAGCTTTGAATATGTTTTACATACTGTTGTTGCCCCTTCTTTCACCCTCCATACCCCAATTGACATTTGGTGGACTGCTTGGCTTTCTCTCGGATACCTTTTGCAAACTTCAAATGTTTTTTTGGCCATATTACGACCAACTTTTGACACATTTCACTGATATTGCATGTTTAGAAGTATTTCATGGTGTTCTTTTCAGTTATGTAGTGAAAATTTAAAAATTTTGAAAAATACATTTTTAAATGATTTCGCACTTAGGAACTCTAAAACAATGAGATTTGAAAAATACATTTTTAAATGATTTCGCACTTAAGAACTCTAAAACAATGAGATTACCCTCCTACTTAAAGTCTGAACAAAAAGAAACTAAATAGGATCGAATTCGGCACATGCTCGTACATGCTTATTTCCTTATAACTCTGAAGAGCTCGGTATTGTAAAATATTATCGGCGTAAACTTTTCCAGCAGGGACTGACACCACCACAATATTGTTAAATAGATAAAAAAACCGCTACATGTAACGTCGTCATTGACATTACAATAGACGAATTTTATCTGTAGGCGATGGGCCTACAGATAAAAGCGGAAGAGTTTTACAACTTTCTCAATGATTAAATTCTACAATCATTCACCACCGTTTTTTTTATACATAAAAGCTGTGGAATACTTAGCACCTTAATTAACAAGAGCGCGCAGCAAGGATACGTAAATTGCTGTTACCTTTGATGAAATGTTGACTCATTCCGGGGAAATTTCTTGACAAATTCCTCTAACGAACACAAGCGAACATAATCTTCTTTGGATATTATTGGCAACGGTAAGATACGAAATACCGTCTCCGCTTCAAATGCTTTCTCTGTTTTTGAATTTGAATACGAACTCCAAATGAACAACTTTTCAAAACACTTTGTGTATTGTTGGCTCTTCCCCATTAACAAACCCCAGCATTTTGAATTCTGAACAGCATTTCATCGACGAAAAGTCGCATACTGACTCCTGTATATTGATAATGTTTCATTGGGTTAAATTCTTATATTTCTCCAGGAATGCCTTGTGTAATTGAACTTCGAGACATGAGCATCAGATGAGGATGACAATTCTGCTGGTCGTCACGGTTCAAAGAACAGTTGTTGCTGTTGCTAATTTGGGGATGACACGAATCCCTTACTCCCTCGAATCCCCCTTTAAAAAAGGCCCCTTTTTAATAAACCCGATTTCAATAATGCTCCATCTCAAAAAAAAAATTGAAAAATAAGCCCACCGCTGAGTTACCTTCCTTCCCAAAATAAGCTCAATTTACTTGTTAAATGATGATTAAATGAAATTTAATCAGAGTTAATTTCACGAGGGGCTTTTGAGCGTTAACTAAATCGCGTGAGATTGTTGTTATTACTATTTCGTTATGTTTTCTTGT
This sequence comes from Rhopilema esculentum, assembly GCF_057945365.1. NCBI lineage: Eukaryota > Metazoa > Cnidaria > Scyphozoa > Rhizostomeae > Rhizostomatidae > Rhopilema > Rhopilema esculentum. Next base: position 4,919,569 of record NC_142831.1, read on the forward strand.
GCCACGCGTTTTTCTTGTATCTGGTCTACTAGTTTATAGGCAATGCGGGGAGTCTTTCGGCCTCCTGTGAATTTGATTTGTATAACTAGGGTAAGATGTGTGTTTCGTGGCGTTTTCATTCCCTTGGTTAATCTAGGGGTATTTAAGGTTTTGGCAAAGCGTGGGTCTCACCTTGCTTGGTGAAGCCAAAATACAACTAGGCTGTTTTATTGTATTTTCCCAGCCCTCCCTCCCTCATTTTGTTTCTTTATGCTAACTGCCTTTTCAGTATAACTTTGCGTGTTGAGTTTTTTATGGCATCGTTAGAACCTCTCATACCTTGAGGCATCTTTTTTGCTTCTTGGCGCTTTCTGATGCTATTAGGAAGGACTGGTGCATCGGCTATTACTGGGGAAGAGAGGCTTTTCCTGTCCATTCCCTCCCAATTATCAATCATATTTGGGGGTTATTGTGTAACTTCCCTTAGTAACCCCTTTATTCTAGGTTGAGCGATTGGCGCCGATGCACCAACGGCCCAACTCGCTCTGATGATGTGGGAACGTAGCCTCATGACTGACCTTCTGATGTCTATGGCAGTTTTTCTGAGGGAGCTTTACGCTCTTTATGTTGCATTGGTATTTCATTCCCGAGTAAGTAAATTAATTGAATTTAACAGAAGAACTTCCTACCCATTTGTTTTCAAACAATTATCTTTGTTGTCACTTGAAACTGAACAATTGAAGATAGCAGCAGCAATTAATCCTACGCAGGAGCGGATTAAAGCAGCATGGGTTGGGAGGGGGTGTTAAGCACCCGTTTTAAAATTTGGTAAAGAAGATATGAAGCTGTGGCGTAGCCAGGGTTGGAAGATTGGTGTAGCAAAAAGGAGAAAATTTTCGCTGACCAGACCCCTAAGAAATTGGGGCGAACACCCATTTTGTAAATGCATTTGGAAAAGCTATGACATTTTTACGTGGCAATTTCCATTTATACAAAGTCATATGAAGCGTTTTGTGGCTGACCATATTCTACAACTGTCTATATCCTTCACAGTTCCAGTATTCAAAAGTTTTAAAGCAAGTCCGTCCTCCTTGGAGCAAAATCCCCGACAAGCACTTCAGAATCCAGTTTTTTCATGGATTGAACTGCTTTAGCATTCTAGTTGTTATATTTTTTTCAGGACTGTCTCAAGAACGTGAAGGACGTTTCTATACAAACCCCAAAACGAGGGGAAATTGTTTAACATCCTTTAGGGATATACAGGAGGGTTTCCTGCGAGCAAAAAAATTTTGCGAGGACATCCTTGAGGTTTAAAATCGTTTCAGAATATTCCTCCCTACCGCTACGCGGCTGATAAGAAGATAAATTCTGATAAGAAAATCAATTAAGTAAAATCTTGGCGTTACCTTGTTTCTACTGAGTACCAACGAATGATTTTTACTGAATGAAATAAAATTTACCTAAGGATACATAAATATTGGGGGGGTGTCGCACCCCCTACACCCCCCCTCCTCCGCTAAATCCGTCCCCGAGTCCTAGCAATGCTAAAAAGCTGCTAAATCAGCCCACTTTAAATAAGTCATCCTCCTGGAACAAGCACCCGTATTGAAATATCTTTTTACAAAATAAGCCCCCGGCAGTATGGTGGAAACTAGGGGTACTTTCGTTGTATCTCTACAATCACTACTGTTGAAATTTGATGAGATCACTGTTAAAATCGGTTACAATATCCGGTCACAATATCCTAAAGCTTAGGTAAGTATGATTCAAAATGTTTGTTTTTCAAAGCCATTTTCAAATTTTGCACCACAAAAAATGGTTAAAGGAGCAATTTCATACATTAGTCCAAAAATCAAAATTAAGTAGAAAATACAAATGAAGGCAAGAAAATGCTGTAAGGTGGTTGACTGGCGTCGGCAATTATTGTCCCTGCTTCCCTAGATTTTACAAACTTATCCAGTAGTTGGAGGCACGCATTCTCGCAGCGTTCGAATCCTGCCCTCTACGCCTGCGCATCTTCGCAGCACTCCCGAACTCGCCGCACATACATTTGTCTTTTGATAATCTAAATAAAGTATGAACAGAGAGAAAAACTATACCAATTTTCCCACGAATTCATTCTACCTAAATTCTACAACATTACTTAAGACACAAAACTCAAAACTAAAAACATATTATACCAATATATGTTATACTATATAATATATCGATAAATAGTGTTTACGTGGAGGACATGCCACATTTCTAGCGGAAATAGGACTTTTCATTGTCCTTACACGGGTAAAAATTAAATATTCCTAAATTAGATGCATACAGATACGTTCGAGGCGACGGACAATCCGGAGGATATAACACTTGTTAGGCCAAGAAGCTCTGTATATTTCTTCTTATCTTAGATGTAGCTAAAACAACACACTACTCACCCCAATTTGCAAAAACTATTTTATTACTTAAAGAAAAGCCCGTGAATAATACAGTTACATGCCACGCACCACGCACATCTAGCAACTCTGTTTACAAAAAAGTTGACTAAAAACACTTACTTAATTCTAGAAAAAATCTCCCGTTTACCTAAAACTTATTTGAATTTGAAGAATTGATTCGTATCTTGGACAATAATTATATCTTTATAAGAGATACATTGCTTGCAAAAGTAGAAAAAGATTATTTTGTTCAGACATTTGAAAAAACCAAACAAATCAATATTTCCTGACCACATCCAAAATTCTTGATTTCATACTAACTTCTTCTTTTGAGGCTGGGTCGAGGGATATGACGCATTTTAGCTTTCTAATGAATTCATCTTCCAATGTTTTATCCTTGTGATATACAGTTAAAATTGGACTACCACTTTGAACTACTTCGCCAACATGACAATGTAAATGTATACCAACATTATGCATGACTGATTCTCCCGGCTTCGTCCTCCCAGCGCCAATTGCTGACGTCACCTCCGCACAGGAAAGTGAGTCGATGGCAGTCACAACTCCACTGATTTCAGCATTTACTGTTGTCTTGAACTCTGAAAGTGGCAATGTATCATAAACATCAGCACAGCTGCAAAGCTTATCAGAAACAGCTTTATCGACGCCTTGAGCTTCCATCATTTCTTTGAATTTCAACAAAGCACTTCCGTCTTCAAGAGTTGATAGTATCTTTCGATAGCCTTCTTCTGATGAAGAGGCTTTGCCCGTCAGCAACAAAAGTTCACCACCTGCATAAGAGCATTTAAAAGGTTAAACTAGCTAGATTCCAATTCAAAAATCTGTGATACTGTAACTTTGAGAAAAATGGGGGCATGCAGTGAAAAATGAGCCAAATAAATAGTTATTAGGTTGCCGTACAGTAACAAAGATTGTTCCTGGAAAACCTTGTTTAGTTACCTCATGACACCCTCAGGAAATTATCAAATTAATACGTAGTATAGTCGTTGAATCTAAAAATGTATCACTATCTTCTTCCACAGACCCGTTTCTTGGTGTTTATTGTTTTTGTACCCTGGTTGCCAGAGCCTCTGTAAAAAAGTGGGTCGATGAGAGCCAACTTTTCCACCGAGGCTTTGGTCTGGTATCCAGAGTTGAGTTTTTGTGAATGAAGAGAACAGAGAAGACTTTGAAAAAAGAAAGACTTATACACTTGCTAATAACTCCTCTTATCGGACAATGAAATCATTAACAATAAACTAATATCAATTTATTGCAAGAAAACGAAAATTGGAATTGGCTTGTCGTTGATGGAACCAAACTTGTAGTGAACCTTTTAATGAAACAAAAAAATAAAGTCGTACGAAAGATTTTCACAGGAAATAATTGTTCAGTACCTTGGCAGTTAGCTTTTGTGATTTCGAAATTGAGCATGCCACTGAGGCTAGCCACGTTACTGTTTCAAATACATGAGAAAGATATCAATTTTTTGGGATCTAAGATTGCATTATTTTCTTTGTTGCGATAACAGTGATATGGCTTACAAAGACATATCATATGTTATATCATATCATATCGTATCATATCGTATCGTATCGTATCGTATCGTATCGTATCGTATCGTATCGTATCGTATCGTATCGTATCGTATCGTATCGTATCGTATCGTATCGTATCGTATCGATCATATCATATCATATCATATCATATCATATCATATCATATCATATCATATCATATCATATCATATCATATCATATCATATCATATCATATCATATCATATCATATCATATCATATCATATCATATCATATCATAATCATATCATATCATATCATATCATATCATATCATATCATATCATATCATATCATATCATATCATATCATATCATATCATATCATATCATATCATATCATATCATATCATATCATATCATATCATATCATATCATATCATATCATATCATATCATATCATATCATATCATATCATATCATATCATATCATATATCAATTTATATCAGTGTTAATCTTGTGTTTGACTTATATTCATTGATTCCTTGAATCAGTCGTATGATGACCATTCCAACGAAGTCCTGCTTCTCAGATTGAGTAGTACTGCACTTTGTTCTAGACCAGGAGTTCTTAATCATATTAAGTTCCGGGACAGAAAAACATAAATTTTCTTCGGGGGCAACTTGGTTTTCAATTTTTACATATCTATCTTAGTATAAAGCCAAAAAATTGTTTTCCACAAAGGTTTGTAATTTCATATTTCTTTGTACCAGGCTGAGTCAGAAAATCGTTTTAGGCTAGAACGTTAATCTTCGTTAGTCTCTTGTTGAACCGATTTGAAGCGCCTGAAGTCAGGTCGTGGGACTGCACAGTGTATTTTAAAGAAAGGCCAAAATCTTTTTTTTGTGGATGCGTTCAGTCAAGGCCGCCACCATGGTTGGCGGCAAGAAAATTTTTCGGTTACATTAATCTAGGAATGGCCAGAAACAGCACCTCAAATAGATTTTAACAGGAGAAAATTCAAAGCAATATTCTTAAGGTTTTAGGTTCCATAGGTTCCATAGTTTAATCTGTTGACAGGAAAAAAGAAAAATCTTGCAATGTTTATAATCTTGGCATAGCAGTGTGTAAGATAGAGAAAATAAATAAATTAAAAAACAATTAATTAAACGCTACAAAACGATCAATTGATCAAATAAAGCATTTCCTATTTCATTACTCTCTTGTGGCCCACGGAACGCATTTAAAATTTACTACAGAAAAAAACAAAAATATCAGAGAGGACAAAAGAAAATCAAAGATGAATCGAATTCCAAATTTTGAAAATGTTGCCAAAAAACATTTTCGAAGAAAAAGCATTTAGCGGGCCGGATGAAATATTGCTGCGGGCCGGAGCTGGCCCGCAGGCCGGAGTTGGCCCGCAGGCCGGAGTTGGCCCGCGAGCCGGACTTTAAGAATGGCTGTTATAAAATAAATTTGAAACTTCCTTTTTGCAAAGAAAATTATTTTTATAGTTTACAGTTAATTTTGTCATTGAAAATCTAACATATAATACAATCTACAAGAATCTAGATTTTTTATAAAAACTTTGCTCAATCGGCAAATTGAACTTTTTCAGTGCCGTAATTTTATTCTTCCCTTAAACTCACGTAGTATGAAAACACGGGGGGTTTCCTATTATGGCCTAACAGGGGGTCCAGTCACGGTCAAAGATGGCAAAAGCTAAAACGTTAAAAATTCCCTGAGATGGTAGTATTTTTTGACACAAATGGTAGTATAAGAACTTAAATTGTATCCTTTAGTAGTATTAATTCTTGTGCTCCCTGGTCCTTCTTTGACCAATTTCTTTGCGATTGACTGTTGTTGATTCGAGAAAGATAAAATCTTGTTCATTTTCTATAATAAATTGCAATCTAAACTAAGCAGCTATTTAGAAGTACCCCCCCCCCCCCTTAGAGGTAGCAACTACTTGAAAAAACCTCCAGGCGGTAGAGTTATTATCGAAACTGGGTCATTGGTAGCGATTTGGTAAGACCCTCAGATCGACGGGACCCGTCTGTCAGGCCTTAATGGGAGCCGCCCCCCCACCCCCACCCCCCCTCACCGGGTATAGCAATATATTTGATTTCTTTTGGTAGATAAGACAAAAGAGGGAATCTTCTAAGTTCAATATTATCTTTGCCTTATATTGAGGTCTTTAATTTTAGAAACTGTGGATGGTTATTTCTTAGAATATAGTTACTGTCGTTTTCAACTGAATTCAAATTGTTCTTGGTTTTGAATACTTCAATCATTAACAGTTGCAGATTGCGTTCATGACTGGCTAAATCGTTTCCTGTACTTTTTGCAATCCTACATCACTATCTTTGCATACAAATCGCATTGCTCTTTCTGCCAATCAAATTTTCTTTTGGATTGGTACCCCTGTCCTGAGACATCCATACAAGTGGGAAATACTTGAAATATGATATTAAAAAGAATTCATCAAAATCATTAGATTAACAGGGTCAATGAGGTTTGATATGCATGGAAGGGCCTGTTTATATGAGCAGATTTATCTCACTTCTCTGCACATAATCTGGCACACCTTCCAGCTTTATATGGAGAAAATCGTCCCAACTTCAAGATTGTGTGCTGACAAGTGGGACAAAATTTGATCGCGATTATATGAACATTTCATCCAATCTTCCAGCTCCATCCCACCTTCCAGCGTTTACATGGAAAAAATTCATCCCACCTCAGTGAGATCTCACCTTTCAAGCAGTAGGATCTCACTTAACCGGGCAGGGTTGTTTTCCATATAAACGCAAAACGAAAAACACAAAGGATTCTATAGAAGAGTGGGATCTCACCTACGTACTGGAAAATGTCGAAGTTTGAGTCCAAAGTTCCCTTCATGGGGTTGGAAATATCATGTAACAATTCAATTCAGTAGGGGAATCTACCTACTTTAAAACTGTCTTTTGTATCAATCGGTTGCTTGCTGAAGCCTCGAATATCTAATCATATAAAGGTATGTCTTTATACATTTGTGTTAGCTTTACCGTTTCTTTAAACTAGATCTGTGCAGTGCTATTTATTGTTCACATCTATCATAGAATTCCGTACGACTTCTAGTTGTGAAAAGAGAAAAGAAATGCAATGAATTTAGCTTCCTGTTACGAATTTCGCTTGCATCCTTGCTTTCCTGATATTTTAATCCCAGGCCAGTAAAACAGAAAATGGCGTAGTTCTCTTAGACGATGTACAGTTAACCTCAACTCTACCAAAGAGGTAAATACACTCAAAAACGATCCTCTGCTCAGCAACATGAAAAGTAGAAGACACTTGGAACGCGTTGATTTGTATAGGCCTTACTATTTAATGGCTTTTGATAAAATTCTTCTATAAAACTGATTTGAATTCTACACATCACAGAAACCCAGGGGCGCATCCAGAAATTATCCTAACTGTTGGCAATCAGATAGGAGTTCGATTTATCTCACTCGTTTTGTGTTTACGTTTTGTCGTGATGCCAACCATTTTCAGTAAAGAAGAAGGGAGCGCATGACAGTGAAATTTGAGTACTTATCAAATAGAATAACTTTTCAACATACTCATAAAACCTACATAATAGAATGCGTGATAATATCAATAACAAAACCAAATCAATGTGTATTTTATTCCCAAGAAGCTCCTTCGAATTGAAATTGGGGGAAAGGGAGGGGGACAAAACAAAAATTTCTAGGCCACGCCCTCTCTAGCACCAGAAAACGCCCTTTTACCATCTGGGAACGCGAATTTTACCTGGAGAAAAAGCCCATGACTAACCTTTGGTTACGTAAAGGCAGTTTGAAAATCATAGGATTACATCACAAAAAGTACCTAGTCAAAATATTACCCCTCCCCCAACATTTTCGCATCGAATTAAGACGAAATACAAAATTCATACTGCTGGGGGGAACGCCTCCACTGACACTACATTACAAGTAACGCTCGATTTAAACAATTACCCGAGGATTGTATTAATGTATTACTATGATTACAAGGCATAAGAAAAATAACAATCATCACCAGTGGCGTACCCAGGGCTGCAGTAGCGGCAGAAATTTTTTGGACCACGCTCTTCAAACATTCGCAAATGTGGGGAAACGCCTTTTTCCAAATTTCCCCCATTATTTGATTCATGTTAGCTACGGTAAATAGCAAAGTATTTTACAATTGTTATTGACACAAGCATACAGTGTACTACACCCCCCCCCCCCAATGAGTTTTACATCGTTTTTGGACAGATCTTGAGGATCATATTTTAGAAAAGTGGGGGGGGGGGGGTTCCGGGCCCCTCTATCCCCCCCTGGGTACGCCACTGATCATCACTTTATATCCCTAAAATGGTGAATGTATACCCTAAAAAGTGAAATGACGTAATGTTCATCATTCAGTTTCCTTGGTAACAAGGAGAAAACACCCATGAGCCAGGATCGTAGCTACTGGGGGTGTGGGGAAGGGGTGAAATGTGGTCACAACCCACAAAATTTCCAAACAGTGGTAAAATTAGGACAAATTCTCGGGAATAAAGTGTTTTATTTCTTAGTTTACAACTTTAGATCACGTATGAATAACCTAAATATACGGTTATCTAAATATAGATAACTATATTGTTTATATATATATTAATTGAGATAAAATATATTACATCAACCATTCTATGTTTTCCATTGAAATCCTTCTTAGATTTCAGTAAATCTAAGGATAACAGGGAAAGTGCGGGAAAAAATGTTTTGACCAACCCCTCCCCGCTACTGCAGCCCTTGAATTTTTTCTTCTTCACTCTCTTTAATGACAGAGAAATATATACTGTATGTTTTGATTTTTAAGCTTTTTTCTCGCCAAATACAGTTTTGTGTAAACCTATTGCTCAGTTCAGCAGTTTCACTTTCTAGCTTTATCAGAATAGTTAATTGTCGTATTGTCTGCAAAATTATCAATTTCAGTCTCTTTCATCATTTATCATTCATCAAAATGAATATATCATTAATACATATATATAAAAAAGGAGAAGCCCCAGGACTGATCCTTGGAGGACACCTAATTTCATTTCTCTCCTAGAACAAGAAAAGCTTTTTATTTTGACATATGCAATGTTTTCATGATCTATCTGCTAACCTTTACACTCGGTTAAAGCTTTAAAATTTCCCAACCTGTAATGTCAAAACTTCTTTTTTCTTCGCTTCAAGATTCCGCGCAAAGATTGATTTTGTCATCATCATGTCTTTTGATTTGCTTTACAAGCGTGAGAGCAAGACATTTAAACTCCAAGGACTTCTTTTTTGTTGTAGACGCTTAGTTTACTTCCAGGTTGCAGGCGTGGTACCTAAGGAGTCTAGGCTGAGCTTTTTTCGAGCCAAAATGAAGAAGTAGAACTTTTGTTGCTGCGGAGGAGCTTGAAACAAGATAATCGTGATAATGCCATTTCCATTGGATTTTTATATTCTTGATTTTTTACAGTGGTTTTCTATCAAAAGTACGTTTTCAATGGCAGCATTAAAAGCTCCGTTCTTGAGAGACCAGATACAAATCTTAAAAAAACCAGAAAGAGAGATATCATTTGATCTTTTTCGAAGTATCCTTTATTTAGATGCATCCTTTACACCCTCTTCCCGAAATGACAAGTCTCTCACTGAAGGCCCAGTTGGCCTATACGCAGGTATGACCCCATTGGCCTTTTATACAGGCTGGACTTTTATAGGGGCTGCTAGGGTATATAGTTCTGAGTAGGGTTCTGTTCATGATTGTCTTTTTAATTGCTTTCGTCATAGACGGGCCGTTATTGGTGTATGATTATCCATAGGAAGGGTAAATCACTCTAAGAAAATCTCGTACACCTTTTGTGAAAATCCTATTGTTTTATCAGAAAAACCCCAGAAATTCTTTTGTTTTAGGCAAAATCTTGTACGCTATTTGCAAGAGTGAATCGCCCCTCGTGATTATCCAGCACAATCGTGACAAATTCTGTCTAATATCGTTTCAGATTGTTCCTGTGCCAGAATGTCAGTAGAAAGAAATGTACTGCGAATAAGAAGAGATTTTAGAGCTGTGAAGGAGAAATCCCCCTGACCAATATTACACTGATGCCAGTTACGTCATACGATGATGGATAGTTTGATATTGACTTTGCTGCTGATGACATTGCTGTACTTTTCCAATCTTGGCACAATGGGTTATCAGTGTCCCAAACGTTGTGAATGTTCTCCAATTACTGTCCAGTGTGTTGGGGCTGGCCTTAAAACACTACCATCAGAGATACCACCATCCATTCGCTATCTTGATCTTTCTGAAAACCCTTTAATAAAGTTCCAAAATAATTCCCTTGCTAGATTTACACAGCTAGAAAAGCTCATCTTACGAGAATGTTGTTTAGAGGTTCCGTTTTTTCTTCCAAAGAGCCTGCACATTGTTGACCTGTCATGGAACCAACTGTCTGCTGCAGCAGTAGAGGAGCTGTTTAAAGACGGCAGAACACCGAAAGTCGTGACAATATCTATGCAAAACAACAAAATTGTTCTAGATGGAAATTTTTCAATTTTTCCCAAAACCGTCGTAACACTGAACGTTAATGGAAATTCACTGCAGAGAATATGTAATAATGATTTGGACAACTTAAAGAAACTCCGGTCACTTGACCTATCATCGACCGGATTACGCAGCATTGATAAAGGAGCGCTTGATCAGCTCAAAGATCTCCGGATACTTGACTTGAGTTACAACAGCTTGTCTTCTCTACCAGATAGACTGTTTCAATACAACAGCCTCTTGAACGAACTTTGCTTACAGAGAAATCAGATTGAAACAATGCCAGACCTAACCGGCATTCGCCATCTTGTCTACCTAAAGATGCAAGGAAATCGTCTGAAAGAAGCTGTTAAGTTTAATGTAAGATCAATTGTTTATCTTAATTTGTCAAGCAACTTTATTGAAACTTTCGACGTTTCACGAATTAGATTCCTCAAATTATATCTGTCACACAATCGAGTTCAAAAGATTGACAAACATTGTTTTCCAAAGTTAAATACCGTTTCCCAAATACATTTGCAAAGAAATAACATAACAACAATCCCAGTAGATACTTTCGAACATTTTGAATACATTGGGGAGTTGTTTCTGCAAAGAAATGGACTCATGAAACTCCCAAAAGGCGTTTTTAGGGGTTTATCTATAAGAAAATTGTTCTTGTTTGCCAACAATATGAGAACCGTGGATGAAATCTTTCAGGATATGAAAAGACAACCAAATCTACTTTTATTGTTTGGGAACGAGTTGGAGTCTATAAGAAGCTCAGATTTCAGGAAGATGCCGAATAACTCTGAGATTTATATATCGTGTATCAATCTCAAGGAGATCCCAAGCCATTTTGATGGCAATCCAAAAGTAATTTGTAGCCCATCTAGCAGACTGGTAATAAAAACACAATTATTATTTCTAGAGGGTTTTGCATGTGTTGCAGACGAAGCTTATAAAGACTATAGCATCTGTAAGCCATGTCCAGTTGGTTATTATGGTCTAAGTGGTTGTTTAGCTTGCCCAGCTGGGGCCTTCTATCAGGACGAAATGGCAGCCATTGCATGCAAGTCTTGTCCGCCAGGCCAGTTTGTGCCACTAGATAAAGCACCAGGCAAAAGCCCATTGCAATGCCTCACATGCCCTGCCGGGACAAACACAAACAGTTCTGCAGGTTTTCGTGCGTGTAAATGCTTACCTGGTTTTGCAAGAAGTCATCGCTTTAACGGATGCACAAAATGTACCCAAGAAGGGTTTTCCTGTCAAAATGACTACAAGGAATTAAGTGAAGGCTATTGGATGTCGTGGCAAACAATGCGATCTGCATCAAATACATCTTGCAAGAGTTTGTACAAGGCTTTTATGCAGAATCTGGATACAGAGAACGATACCTATAACCGGGCAACAATCAACTATGGCTGTCACATGCCCACGGCACACAAATGTCCGCTGAAAGGCTCCTGTTTTGGTGGCATAGAGGCTCGCTGTAAACGAGGCTACACTGGAATATTGTGTGCGGTTTGTCAGGAGGGATACATGAAAAACTTTGGCGAATGCGCGAAATGTCCCTCTTCAGTCATTGCAGTGGTACAGTGTGTAGCATTCTTTTTGGCATTTGTTTTTATTTGCTGGGTAATGTCCAAAGTTGATAAACTGAAGCTCGCGGGAAACGATAGCAAGACATTTGCTGATTTGATTCTGTCAACATTGAAAATCATCGTTGGTTTTTATCAGGTGTTAGTTGGAATCATACATACTCTTCCAAACATTCGCTGGCCCGGAAATTTTACAAAAGCTGTAAGAGTTTTTGAATTTTTTCAGTTTTCAATCTTGCATGTACCTGCTTTGCACTGCATTAAGCGAGAATGGCGAATGGATGCCCTCAAGGAATTCTGGTTTGCCGTCAGTGCCACCGCAACTGTTCCTTTTATAATTTGTATTTACATGGCCATCAAATTGCTTTTCACTCAATGTTGTGACAGGAATACAGATATATTCAGAACGAAGCTTAGAAAGAACGTTAAGCAGTGCCTCGAGGCCATATTTCTGTTCCTTTTTGCGACTTACCCATTGACATCGAGCAAGATATTCCAAATCCAGCCAGTTAGCTGCCATAGACTCTGTACATCGGAAAAGGACGGGCAGTGCTTGCACAGAATTTCGTTCTTGCGATCGGACTATCGTGTTCCCTGTACATCAGGCACGAGTGATGACGTCACTGTAACTAATGCTGCATACGCAGCCTTAATTTTACCCCTTGGCTTTCCTTTGCTGCTGTTCCTTCTTCTCTGGCGTTTAGCGCCAAAGAAGAACAACGCTGGTGTTGCACATCGGCAGCAAACCGGTTGTATCAACGATCTTGGCGTGGAGGGAGCGGCGAAGGAGTCTGTTGTAGCTGAGGCGCTTAGACTATTCTACGGAAACTACAAGCCGGAGAGCTGGTACTGGGAGGTGACTGAAATGATCCGAAAACTGATCATTAGCATTGCAAGTGCTTTGATGCTGCACAATATAAAGATAGGTCTATTTGGGCTTATTATCTTTAGCATTTTGTTTGCTGTTGCTCATGCTCGAATATGGCCAATGAAAGACAAGTTTGACAACTTGATGCAGTTACTGGCACTAGTGATTGTATCAGTGAATCTGTGCTATGGTGTAACACAAAACAGTGCGATAGGTGATGACGACATTCTCGAGCAAAGCAAAGACAAGTGGGGACTTGGCATCATGCTAGTCTCCCTCAACTCTCTGCTGTTCGTCCTGTTGTTTGGTAGATTGTTGAAGGAGATTGTAAGGAAAATTGTCAATAATAAAGAATATAGAACTTCGTGTTGCCAGCGTTCTCTTTGTCACTGCAGTTACCAAGACCTTTCTGAAAACCTCAAGATATTTGACGAAGAGACTTAGTGCCTTAGATGAAGGCTTTTTCCTTTGGCGTGTATCAGGATACTTTTCAACGAACTTACTGCTCAACAATTGATTCTGCAAGGAAAGCATTTTTAACTGGAAGATAGATATATAATTAGATATCCTATTACCTCTCCTAAATGGTCTCTGGGACAATGACACCTGTGAAGATTCAATTGGTAAGATTGCATGATAATCATGTATGATAATTTGGTATGATAATCCGGTATGATAATTTGGTATGGTGACCCGGTATGATAATCCGGTATTATAATCCGGTATGATAATTTGGTATGGTGACCCGGTATGATAATCCGGTATTATAATTTGGTATGTTAATTTCGTATGATAGTCCGGTATGATAATTTGGTATGATAATCCGGTATGATAATTCGGTATTATAATCCGGTATGATAATTTGGTATGGTGACCCGGTATGATAATCCGGTATTATAATTTGGTATGTTAATTTCGTATGATAATCCGGTATGATAATTTGGTATGATAATCCGGTATGATAATTCGGTATTATAATCCGGTATGATAATTTGGTATGGTGACCCGGTATGATAATCCAGTATTATAATTTGGTATGTTAATTTCGTATGATAATCCAGTATGATAATTTCGTATGATAATCCGGTATGTTAATTAGGCATGGTAATCAGGTATGATAATTCGGTATGATAATTCGGTATGATAATTTGGTATGGTAATCGGGTATGATAATTTGGTATGATAATTTGGTATGATTATCCTGTATGATATTCGATTGTTTATAATTTTTTTTGCTATCTAATTGCACCTTTAGGTTCATTAATTATTTCATTTGGGATTTTTGTATCTTTATTCAGTTTATCTAATTAATCTTGGGAGTAGTATCTTTTGTAATCACTATTATTTTGTAAATACCTAGCTATGTAGTATTTCAATTAGTTCTTGTTTAGGTTATATTAGGTTTGTTTAGGTGATTGTGAAGTTGACATTTCAGACACTTCTGATTTTGAGGACAACTATAATTGACTTGCATTACGGTTTTTTTGGTTTGTTTTGTTTAAGTTTTTGTTGACCAAGACTCCCAGAGCACTGTAATGCGGTATCCTTTTCTATTTATCGTGTAATATTTTGCGTTGTGTTGTACATTTATAAAAAATGTGCTAATTTTACAATAAAGAATTGTCTCTATTTCAACAAACCGGAAAACATGTGGATGAAATTTGTGAAGGATCAAGTCCAAAGTGTGATCTTGGCAGTATGTATGTCTAACATCAGCAATAATGCTTGAATGGGATTATTCCTTTGAGTTTAAAATGAAAATTGGGTTTGTCCCATGATTTTTTAATGTATTGAAAATCAACAAGGTAACTTTAAGGGGCATCTTATAGGAAATTGTTCAATGATAATCGTCTTAAAAAATCAGTTTAAATGTAGGACCAGCATAACGAACTCAATTTTGGAAAGAAACGAAGTGATATTTGCCGATGACTGTGCATCTATTTAACATTTACAGGGTGACTTTGGGGACAATTGTCCCAACATAATCGTCTTAAAGCAACACAAATGCTTGAGTTTGAACATTACTTTTGAATTTAAAACAAGACTGGGGCTTGGCCAATGACTGTTCAATTCATTCAACAACTAGGGGTACTTTGAGGGGGTCTTAAAGGTTGATTGTACCAACTTAACTGTCTTAAAAACACAGAACGGTGTTTGTTGCTTTGTTCTGAAGTATTTTTTCCGAAAATCAAGTTTGGCCATTGACTGTTGTATTTTTTCAACAATTTGGGAAACTTTGGGGCCATACCCTGACTCCCTCGCAGTAGTAAGAATGCCTTACGAATTAAACAAAAATAGACATTGGGAAAGTCTACGTTTATTCAAGCATTATCAAAAACTAGTTATTTGTAAAATGAATATTTGTGAATATGTAGAGAAGAAGATACAATGGCCTTCTTGCGACCCATAGCGACATCATTTTAAGGCAGAAATTGAAAGTCATTTGGTCAAAAAGCGATGCAGGAAGAAAAGAAAAAGAAAGGTAACATGCTATTAGAAAATGAATTGCCAAAAGATGAGTTGCGTGGGTAGGGTTGTACAAAAAATTTGCTCTTCACTGTTCAACTTGAAGTTGTCGTGCATTGTGTGAGTAAGAAACTATATAAACATGAAGATTTTATACTCAAGTTTTGAGTCTCAAGACCAATACACACTTTAAAGACAAATATAATGCTTACTGTCTCAGTTAAGCATTGTTACAAAGTGCACTAACCCCCTACCCTGTTGTAAGGGAGCTTGAAGTACCCTGAAGTACCCTGTTGTAATCCAAGCAGAAAAGTTCGTCGATCGAAGATTCACAGCCTACCAAGCAGGCACCAGATTATCGTTTCAAGCCTTGCAAATTCCGCCCTGTAGTTCTAAATAACTTCGTTATGAATAGACTGACATTGAAAGCATTAACGTCTGAATTGGCCAGATATTTGCATTCATAGGATATTGAATTTCTATTTTGCTTAAAAAATGATTGACAGACAAAACTCATCAAATTTCGGTTACAACAAATAATGACACTTATTTACTCAAACTGTTTGGTAAAATGAGGGTCTTTTGCTAGTTTCTAGCCGCATTTTCAAACCGGATGAATTTTCAACTTCCATATTTGCCTAACTTCAGCTTAGTCTATCAGAAATTTGTCTCACTAGGTTTTCGCAATTTTGAAAGTTATTGACATCGATTCTGAATAAAATAGGATAAAGGAATGAGCCCTGTGGTACACCTGTTCTAATCTAGATTGAAAAGTAAAATTCATCTTGCGAGGGATGTTTTGACAAGTACAGGATGTTTTGATAAGTATGTAAACCACAGAGTAAATGTTTTTTGTATTTACAAACTATTTTGTGAGCAACACAAAAGCTAAAAAAATTGCAAAAACACGAGTGATTTACAGAGTATCTTAAATTCTAGGCCAATCATGTTCTTGGATTTTACAAAATTTCGTTGTTCTCAGTTTTATCACGATTTAATAGTTTCTTAATTCTGTTGCTTCGAGCACTTAAGTTTGTTAGTTTTTTCTGAATGTCCAGTACTCGTTTTGTTACAGCCAGTTTCTTATAAAAAATTAGAGTATATTCTTATAACATATTATCCAAAATTAGACCTTGCATCAAGTGATACCAGTTCCTACATTCCTAAATTAATTCCTACAGTTGTTACAATGAAAATATCACGATAATCTGTGAGAATGCATTTATTTTCCTACCTTGCATGCAAATCAGCTCTTTCAGGTCCTGGGGTCCCTTTCCGTGAAGGCACTCTAATGCTTCGGCAACTTCCACTGAATTCCCGATTGCACGGCCTATCGGATTATCCATCTCAGTGATAAAGGCTGTTGTCTGTATACCAAGACCGTTGCTGGCCAACACCATCGCTTTAGCAAGAGCGTCAGCAACTTCCTTTGTTTTATTGAAACAACCGTTGCCACATTTGACATCAAGAACCAGCGCTTTTGGTTTTTCTGTTCCAAAAAACGAAACAAGATTACGAAACTTGTAGGATGATTAGACAGGAAATTTTTGTAGAAAAAACTAGCAAACTGCCTAACCTCGAATTTTATTTCACATTCTTACGAAATCGACCGTGGAGATTCCAAATCCAAGAAGGGCCAAAAGAAATTATCACCGGAAGTTACTGTTTTGATGACGTCATCAAAAAATGATAAAAAAAATCATTAAAAATCAGCCATGGACTCGACCTCAACTTTTCTTGCATTTTTGCACTAAATTAACTAAGCAGATTTCAAATCTGAGATGAAATGAACAATATCTTTAGCGGATGTCAAATTTTGTGATGACGCCATCAACTTGGAGAAAATTCACTTTGAATCTTTTTAATTGTTTTATCACAACTATCATTGTCAAATATGTTCCATATTCGAATAGCACACATTCAGTGCTTTTTGAAAGATGTATTGAATTACTATTATACTTACTTTTAAAGTTCTTTCACGACGTCATTATCATTTTATGACGTCATCTTCCTTTAAAGGTGAAAGTAATAACACGTGAAAGTATGCCTAAAAATCTTTAGCTAGTTAAAAAGTCATTCAAAATTAAAATTTTGTTGTATAAAAATGATATGGAATCTATTCATCCTTCATCACTGTCTCCTTTGCTGGAACTTCCAAAGAAATTGTAGTTCCACTCATCATCATCTGCTTCAAGCTGATCACCGTTATTTCTCACGCCCTGGTCCTCATTGGTTACGAAATTTTCTTCGATTTCATCACTAGAGCGCTGCAGATCATGCAGTTTTTAAGCGGAGGGTGTGCGGGGCCTTGTAAAAGATGAAAATAATTTGTGTGCAAAAGATTTTGGGAAATAGTTGGCTGACTCCAGTATTCTCTGCAGACATTCACAGCTTTTTTAACGTTGACGATCGAATATTTTTCTCATTAAGCCGTTAAGAAACGTTTTTCTCTGTATATCCTCTCAGTGTCACTTTTTTATTTATTTATGAAATGTATGTTAAAAATTAGAATATATAAAGAAAGTTTGTTCTTTTAAACCACACTAATACCACCTGTAGGCCAGATCATTCTTTCGATCGTATGTCTAACAAAGCTTAGAGGCAATTTCTCTTACTTTTGGAAATGTAACCAATAGTAGATGCTTGTGTCGACCAGTATGGATCTGGTTGTAGAGCTTCTGATTACCTGTTTTTCATTGCCTTGCGAATTCTTACTCTTATCTGCACAAGTGTTTCGTCACATTTCCCTTTGTATGATTATTTTTGCAAAAATTTGATGGCTTTCGCGAGAAGGTCTTTGCAGATTTCCTGTCGCATCGTAACTCCCTCGAGCAATTCTTCCTTTCCAGAACACTCCTAAAGCTTTTTAAAATGTTAGCTTTCCTTACAAGAAACATTACTGGTGTTGTTTCGCAGCCAATAACTGCATGATTAGCCGGTAGCTTTTTGGAACTATCTAAACCCAGGTAAGATACGACTTTCCAAAATTAACGTACTTCTCGTTGTCAATCTTTAAGGAATATTTCCTTGAAGGTTTTTCACACAATAAGCAGAAAACTAAATTAGTGTCCTTTCAACAACTAGTAAATTTTTATCGATGAGGCAAGTATGGAATATCAAGTGGATGCCAGCCTCTTCATAGCTGCAATTAAGCAAGTATGTCGTAGAACCTTTGATTATCTTGAAGGTTTATTGTAAAGCTATACCCGCACCAAACCTATCTTGTATTCCATTTCAAGTTTCTTGTTGCTGTTAGTGATGCTTGGCATTCTTCTACATTACAAAGATCCAGATAATCCAAAGGCTTTACCAGCTATACCCGCACCAAACCTATCTTGTATTCAATTTCAAGTTTTTTGTTGCTGTTAGTGATGCTTGGCATTCTTCTACATTACAAAGATCCAGATAATCCAAAGGCTTTACCAGCTATACCCGCACCAAACCTATCTTGTATTCCATTTCAAGTTTTTTATTGCTGTTAGTGATGCTTGGCATTCTTCTACATTACAAAGATCCAGATAATCCAAAGGCTTTACCAGCTATACCCGCACCAAACCTATCTTGTATTCCATTTCAAGTTTTTTGTTGCTGTTAGTGAGTGATGCTTGGCAGTCTTCTACGTTACAAAGATCCAGATAATCCAAAGGCTTTACCAGCTATACCCGCACCAAACCTATCTTGTATTCCATTTCAAGTTTTTTATTGCTGTTAGTGATGCTTGGCATTCTTCTACATTACAAAGATCCAGATAATCCAAAGGCTTTACCAGCTATACCCGCACCAAACCTATCTTGTATTCCATTTCAAGTTTTTTGTTGCTGTTAGTGATGCTTGGCATTCTTCTACATTACAAAGATCCAGATAATCCAAAGGCTTTACCAGCTATACCCGCACCAAACCTATCTTGTATTCCATTTCAAATTTTTTATTGCTGTTAGTGATGCTTGGCATTCTTCTACATTACAAAGATCCAGATAATCCAAAGGCTTTACCAGCTATACCCGCACCAAACCTATCTTGTATTCCATTTCAAGTTTTTTATTGCTGTTAGTGATGCTTGGCATTCTTCTACATTACAAAGATCCAGATAATCCAAAGGCTTTACCAGCTACACTCGCACCAAACCTATCTTGTATTCCATTTCAAGTTTTTTGTTGCTGTTAGTGAGTGATGCTTGGCATTCTTCTACATTACAAAGATCCAGATAATCCAAAGGCTTTACCAGCTATACCCGCACCAAAACTATCTTCTATTCCATTTCAGGTTTTTTGTTGCTGTTAGTGAGTGATGCTTGGCAGTCTTCTAGATTACAAAGATCCAGATAATCCAAAGGCTTTACCAGCTTTACAACAAACCTTCAAGATTCCACAACATACTTGCTTAATTGCAGCTATGAAGAGGCTGGCATCCACTTGATATTCCATACTTGCCTCATCGATAAAATTTATTAGTTGTTGAAAGGACACTAATGTAGTTTTCTGCTTATTGTGTGAAAAACCTTCAAGGAAATATTCCTTAAAGATTGACAACGAGAAGTACGTTAATTTTGGAAAGTCGTATCTTACCTGGGTTTAGATAGTTCCAAAAATCTACCGGCTAATCATGCAGTTATTGGCTGCGAAACAACACCAGTAATGTTTCTTGTAAGAAAAGCTAACATTTTAAAAAGCTTTAGGAGTGTTCTGGAAAGGAAGAATTGCTCGAGGGAGTTACGATGCGACAGGAAATCTGCAAAGACCTTCTGGCAAAAGCGATCAAATTTGTGCAAAAATAGTCATACAAAGGGAAATGTGACGAAACACTTGTGCAGATAAGAGTAAGAATTCGCAAGGCAATGAAAAACAGGTAATCAGAAGCTCTACCACTAGATCCATACTGGTCGACACAAGCATTTACTATTGGTTACATTACCAAAAGTAAGAGAAATTGCCTTTAAGCTTTGGTTAGACATACGATCGAAAGAATGATTTGGCCTACAAGTTGTATTAGTGTGGCTCAAAAGAACAAAATTTCTTTATATATTCTAATTTTGAACATACATTTGATGAATAAATAAAAAAATGGCACTGAGAGAATATACAGAGAAAAACGTTTCTTAACGGCTTAATGAGAAAAATATTCGATAGTCAACGTTAAAAAAGCTGTGAATGTCTGCAGAAAATACTGGAGTCAGCCAACTATTTCCCAAAATCTTTTGCACACAAATTATTTTCATCTTTTACAGGGCCCCGCACACCCTCCGCCTAAAAACTGCATGATCTGCAGCGCTCTAGTGATGAAATCGAAAGAAATTTCGTAACCAATGAGGACCAGGGCGTGGGAAATAACGGTGATCAGCTTGAAGCAGACGATGATGAGTGGAACTACAATTTCTTTGGGAGTTCCAGCAAATGAGACAGTGATGAAGGATGAATGGATTCCATATCATTTTTATACAACGAAATTTTAATTTTGAATGACTTTTTTAACTAGCTAAAGATTTTTAGGCATTCTTTCACGTGTTATTCAATTACCTTTAAAGAAAGATGACGTCATAAAATGATAATGACGTCGTGAAAGAACGTTTAAAAGTAAGTATAATAGTAATTCAATACATCTTTCAAAAGCACTGAATGTGTGCTATTCGAATATGGAACATATTTGACAATGATAGTTGCGATAAAACAATTAAAAAGGTTCAAAGTGAACTTTCTCCAAGTTGATGGCGTCATCAAAAAATATGACATCCGCTAAAGATATTTTTCATTTCATCTCAGATTTGAAATCTGCTAAGTTAATTTAGTGCAAAAATGCAAGAAAAGTTGAGGTCGAGTCCTTGGCTGATTTTTAAAGATTTTTTTATCATTTTTTGATGACGTCATCAAAACAGTAACTTCCGGTGATAATTTCTTTTGGCCCTGTCTTGGATTTGGAATCTCCATGGTCGATTTCGTAAGAATGTGAAATAAAATTTGAGGTTAGGCAGTTTGCTAGTTTTTTCTACAAAATTCCCCGTCTATCAACTACATCAAGACCTTATACAAAATGATCCGGAATATACCAAGTCTATTTGTTGGTATTCTAAAGAAAATGGAGCGTTGGTCTTTGAGCTCAACAGCTTTTCATATTTAAAGAGGTGAATCAGACCTAGAGCCTGTTTTCCTTTCAAAAACATACATGGGCATGTTAACTTGTCGCTTACAGGGCCGCCGAGAGTTGACCCCGCCTTGCTCATCTCCTCTCGCTGGGCCCAGAGTCAGACCCGATGCTCGGGCTCTGTTCTACAGTTTCCGAAGCAATAAACCCGAAATGCGCTTATGCTTGATTGAAATCGCATAAATTTCCTTTATTAACTTTAAATTAACTTTTAAGTTATATTTGTAAGATATCGTTAAACTTTCTCAGCACAAATATGATTTGTAGTTGTAATGTTTTCACTAGCCATACTTTGAATAATCAGACACCGCGGAGCAGGAGCAGGAGCGGGGGGCTTTTTGCAAAAAAATGCCAAATATTCAATAATAAACTACCAGTGAAGCCTCTTTTTATACGGTTTTATCCCCCTACCCTTTTTAGACCCCCACTTTTTTAAACCCCCCACTTTTTAGACCCCCTACTTTAGTCAACGCTTCGCGGTGCCTGTGAATAGAGACAGTTTAATACCAAAGGGCCCAGAGACAGATGCCCCTCATCTACAAACCCCTCTCAATGGACCTGCGCGCCTATTTAGGACGAGCTATTTCATAAAATTATGCTTTTAAATTGTTTAAATTTGGAGATCTGATGAATTCGATACGTTCACCCCTTTATGGGCAAATCTGACCATTTTTCAATGTTTACCTCAATACTAAAATTTGTACATCTTTTGACTGAAATTACTATGCTGAAATTAACTGCTTGATTCCATGAGAAACGAAAAACAAATCAAAATTGTCCCACAAATAAGTCACCTTTGCTGGCCATTCCCTAAAAGCAACATCGTTGGTGGTTGAAATCAATACAGACAATCCGTTTGTTAGAATGTTGAACTTGTGCAAGATTGTAATTAACCCTACTGAGTAGCAGTAGCGTAATGAACGGGGAGGCAAGAGGAGGCTAACTCCCCCCAATGGCAAATAACCTCTTTGAAAAAGGGCGTTTTCTGGCGTTCCAAAGTGTGTGGACCCCATTTTTTCCACGCCCAACTCGCCTTTGGAACCCCCAAATCTAGCCATACCTATCATATTGTATAGATTTTTGTTTATTTTCTACTTACAATACGCCATACATTCTGTTTGTTACTCTAAATTGTCTGCCTAATTCATAGAATTTCGAGCATTAGAAGTGTATGACACCCCCACATCCTGGCATTTATGTGACCGTGGTAAGGGCTTTTATAAAATACTATTCTGGGGACGGTAGAAATTGCGATTCAAGCCCTGAGAATTGTCTATGCTTAAATAATTTCTCATTTTGTTTACATATTTGTTAACATAAAGAATTTCAGTTTTGCGGAGCACAGGTAAGTTGGGGCACTATGTCTTAAAAAAGGACTTCCTTATTATTTTACAATCTATATAAATTTAGGGGCAACTTTTCTTAACAATGTAAAATAGACTAACATCTTACTTTCTTTTAGAGTTGTACAACCACGCCTGTGTGTAGTGGATATGCCCATTTATGACATATGATAACCTTTCTAAAAACTTATAATTGGAATATAAAATAGGCATTTACCCAAAATTTGGGGCACTTACCCCTGAGGCTCCTGGTTCTGATGCCCCTGCTTTTTTAAGACTATAAAATATTGTTTCCTATTACTGGGATAACAATATTTCGACCCACCAGAAGAAGTGGCTTAAAAAGATTTGTTTGGGCAATGCCAATATAGAAGATATGACAAGAAACTCACCAGCTGCCTTCTTGGAAATAATCGAGCTGGCAACCAATGGGATGCAGGCAACCGTCCCAGTTATGTCTCGTATGCTGTAAAGAATTTTGTCTGCAGGAACAATTGACTCTGTCTGTCCAACTATACAGCATCCTACCTCCTTAACAATATTTATGATCTCATCCTTTGTTAAACTTGTCCTAAATCCTGGTATGGATTCAAGCTTGTCAAGAGTGCCTCCAGTGAACCCTAATGATCGACCAGATATCATTGGAACCTAGAAGACCAAACAAATATTTTACAGAGCCTAGCTCTGAATTGGGCAAGGGTCAGCGATGGCCCACTCTAAAACAGCACCATAAGTATCATCTAAATTTATTTAGATTGTTATGAAACTGATTGCTTTAGCAGAAAGCCCCTTACTGTATGCTCTTACTGTGGATGTAGGCAGGGGTGTAGAGCAAGGGGGGCTCAGGGGGGCTAAGCCCCCCTTGTTGATGCCGAAAATTGGCAGATCACTACTTTTGCTATTGTTTTTCGCAACATTTTGGGCAAGAGCCCCCCTTGTTATTTTGATAGCACTACACCACTGAATGTAGGTTTTGTTATTATATCCTTCGAAATTAGACACAAACAGATTTTTAATTAGGAGAGACTTGTTACAATTAGTAACCTCTTCCTAGAACACAATTAGTAAAAATCTTTAGCATAGCCTCAACAAACAGGAACACGATTCCATTAGGTTCGTTTTGGTTGAGACAGCACAGCGGAATCCAGATTAATGCCAATGGGCATTTCAATCCAAAATTATCTGCGAACTGACATGTTCTGCGAATTCACATGATCTGATTAGATCGGCAGATCGTTTTCCATAGTGGGTTTTCCGTTTTACGTCAGAATGACCTCAATTTATTCAATATCGACCACAATCTGATGAACCGGTCAATAGAGGTCAGGTCCTAAAATAAGCGTGGATCTGACTCCCTTTGTGGAGTTGTGAAATAAAATTGTGGAACTGTAGATGTACAATGTGTGGATTTGTAGATAGTGCATTTTCTTAAAAGTGCAGCATAAAATGGCAATCGTAACGCCTAAGATAAAATTAGAAACATTTTTTCTTCAATGCGAAGTGAATTTCCAACCCCAGCCTAATATATTGCACTCATTTTTCATGAGAAAATTGCTATGAGAAATGAGCAATGGTTAATAAAAAAGCATTAAAAAACTTAAGAACTCGAAGCTTCAGTACATGGGAGAAGCGTTGGAAAGATTCCTCGCAAGGTTACAATAGCTGAACAGTAATAACCCTTTCGGTGGTATCTGGGAGGAACATTCAATCGGGAATGTTACATAACAGGGACTATAGTCCTTCCCAACTTTTTGCAATAATAGGTTAGGAATGGTTTTGAAAGTTTGAGCTTATGAACCTAATGGCGGCGCCAGCCACTACGCTCTGGGGGGGGGGGGGGTGGACAGAAACAAAAAATGTAGGCTACGCCCTTTTAGCACTAGAAAATGTACTTCTACAAACAAGGAAAGCCAATTTTACCGGAAAGGAATGTCCATAACTAACTGTTAGCTATTTAAAGGCAATTTGAAAATCAAAGGTTGACATCAAAAAATTACGTTGCCAAAATATTACCCCTCCCCCAACATTTCTCATCGGACTTGGACGAAATTCAAAATTGATCCTGCCGAGAACTGGGGGGGGGGACGTGTCATGGCGTGTAAGACATAGTTTTTGCACTATGTTGGCAGTTTCTATATTTGCCACGCCTATTATATCAATCCCAGCAAAGTACCACGCCCAATTTTTAGAAGAAAATGTGGCTCTGTTAAAATGTCTTATTTTAGGCCCTGATTGAGGTTAGAAGTGAAGTGGAGTAGAGGTCAATAAACAACAGGAATTCTATCAAAGGACCATAGCTATAATGCTAGAAAATGTTTTGGTAGAGGTCTCTGTGAGTTATCATGTTGAGATGGTAATGCAAAATTAGCATTGGATTTTGCATCAATTTCTTGGACTCTGGCAGGTTTAGCCCCATAGGGGATCATTAATTGTTTGCACTGAATAGCTTTCTAATAAACTTTTTATCTTCTTACTTTGCTAGATAGATAGTAGATGCATTCAACAAACATCAATTTTCAAGTATTAGATATTACAACACAAATAGATATTATGCAGTTAGTTTACAGTTTGGCATTTGCTAAGAATAATGCTCAAGTTAGGTGTCCAGATACCATTTTCAGACAGAGAAAGGGAGCAATCCTTTACTTGTTGACTAGTTTGAAACTTTGAAGCACCCCCAGAAGAAAAAACTCCTTGTTCTTGAAACAGAACTTCAGGGGCACAAGGGCAAATTGAAGACCCATAGCAAAAGATTTTGCAAAAAGGGTCTTATGTTTTGCAAAAAGGTGGGGGAATGGATTAGAGGCCCTGTGAACTTTTCAAAAGGGATGTAACACTGACAACATGCCCCCATAGCAATAGCCCTGACTAAGTTGTAAGTTTTAAAAATTTTGCATACAGTCTTTCCCCCCCCCCAAAAAAAAACCCAGATTTTAAAGAAAAATAGTTGAGGAGTCCGGTTTTGAAGTTAAAGGTGGATTATAGGGTCAGGAGCCAAAGTGATGCTGCAACTTCTTGGTAAATGTGAAATTTAGATCATGCAAAGTTATGCATTTTATCAATGACTCTATACATATCAATTGAATAAAATCAATTTTGAACAGCTGAAGGCCTGAAATTAACAAACTCAATTTTTAACAAAACATTGAAACGTTTTTGGTCAATTTTTCAAAAATCCCTGTAGGAACCAAATATGGGTATGGGCTTGCCTAAATGGGTAAGGATACTTTGAGATCAGGGGTGCTGTCCTAAAAAGGTAGGTGAGGTGCTGTGCTGTGGGTTACTTCTAAAAGCCACACCAATGACCACACCCATGACCACACCCAATATACTTGCATTTTTGCGTAAGACTCACTGTTGTGTTTCCCCCAGTATAGGGCTTTATTCGTACTCATTATTCTGCTATCTAGATTGCAATATGTACACTGCCAATCCTAGCACAGCTTCCAAATGAACCATACTCAGGAAAACCATTGGCATCAAGCAAAGAAAACATACCAATAAACTAACTAAAAATGCACATAAAAAGCTGCTCAAAAAGGTCATCCTGGCCACTAAACCAATCAATAACATTGTCAATCTATCCTCAGCTCACATTTCAACAAGTGAGATATCTCGTTGAACAGGGGGCTATTGTTTGTCCCTGCCCCCAGTCCGGTTGACAATGATCTCATCTTACAAGGACTCAATGACTTCATATGTCGAATGCGACTGCAATATTTTTTCCACTCCCATCCCCCAAGGACGGAACCTGAACCCTTTAGAAAGAAATCATTTTGGCCCCCCCTGATGATGTCTGTCCCCAATTACAACAATATTTTGATAAAATCTCCGTCGACATCAACAAGATCATAAGGTCAGCTGCTAACCCCATACCCCATAGCCTCACCCCAATAGAAACTGAGAGCATTAAAACCTTATGCCCCCGCAAGGACATAACCATCAAACCTGCGAACAAAGGAGGAGCCATTGTCTTATGGTCTATAGAAGCTTACCTTAAGGAAGCTAACAATCAGCTGTCCAACCCCCTCCACTACAGTAAACTAGAATTTGATGGAACACAGCTGCTATCCACCCAGGTCACAACGTTCTTAACACACCTACTAGGTTGGAATCTTCTCACACAGCAATGCTATGATTTCCTTGAACCAACCCCCCACCCCCGCACCCCAGAATTCTACCTTTAACCAAAAATACACAAAGCAAAGATTAACAACTTCATACCGGGCAGACCAATAATCTTGGGGTGCGGCCCACCCACTGAGAAACTATCCAAATTTCTGGACCATTTCTTAAAACCAATTGTTAAAACTATACCCTCATACGTCATGGATACCAATCATTTTCTCCAAATTATATTTAGAGAGAGACATAATTTTTCACCAGGTATCATCCTGTGTACCCTGGATGTTAAATCCCTCTTTACTAATATACCACAGGATGAGGGTATTCTACACTGCATAGTGGCGTTAATTGATTTTTATGCCACTGGACTACCTCTACCAGCCACACATCTACAACAAATGTTTGAGCTTATATTAAAAGGAAATTATTTCTCCTTCAATGGTTAGCCATATCTACAGACACATGGCACTGCCATGGGTACCCCTTTTGCCCCAAACTTTGCAAACATCTTTATGTCTGTTATTGAACAAAATATCCTCTCCACAGCCCCCGAGGGGGAGAAACCTCTCCTCTGGAAACGATTTATCGATGATATATTCATGATATGGCAATATGATGAAGCTTCCCTCACTGAATTTCTTGCTCATACCAACAATGTGCACAACACGATCAAATTTGAAGCACAACAATCTAGAGCAAAAATAAATTTCCTTCACACCACAATTTACCTTAATAATAACAGTGGTCTCCTGGAAAGCACCCTATTCGTGAAGCCCACTGATATATGTACCCTTTTACATGCTAAATCTTTCCACCCACCTTTGTGTAAAAAAAGTGTTATTTACAGCCAAGCACTTCGCTTCAGACGTTTGATCACAAACAACAATGAACTCCACAAACACCTCAAAACACTTCGAAAAAATCTAATCATAAGAGGTTATGAATCTCAGGATATCACCACCGAATTTAGTAAACTGACATATGTCACCCAAAACGAGCTCCTCTTCCCAGGAAACCCCACCAACAATGAAACCACCCTTCAGTACCTCAACTTCGAACCCCCTCCACCAAAACCACAAGTCCTACCTTTCGTTGTCCCATTCGACATAAAAACTATAAATATAGGTTCCGTCCTTACTAAACATTGGCACTTGATCTCAGCCGATGCTTATCTTAAACAAATATGGAATGACACCAGACCGGTTCTAGCCCTCACCAGAAGGCCTAACCTCAAAGATCGATTGGTACACTCTAAATTAGGCCATTAACACAAAGCCGCTTCTCGAAGCATCATGCGCCTTTAACTTTAACAATATGTAAATATTACACTAGAGGCACAGTTACATCTGAGGTACGGCATCCACTGATTATTAAATTTTCACTCTTATTGCTTATATATTCATTTTGCAACCGTGATCCTGGACGCAGGATTACGAGGGGCGGCCACGAGAAACGGACATACCTAATTAAAGCCCCGAAATGTCCCTCGTGGGTTTCTGGCTGATGAGTTGCTTTTTTATCATTTTCTGCCCATTTTCAAGCTAATTGCCTAAACACACAAGGGGCACACAGAACCACCCCCTATCTGGGTTTGAGGCTATAACCAGGTGGTAGTGACTACTCCTTATCTCCTTTTTTCTCATTTTTCCATTTTGGATTTTACGATTTTATTCACACAATTGGTTCCTTAGTTTTTACCTTCTATACCTATAAAAACAAACGTCTCGTGCCTTTCAGCATATTTCCAAATACTTTTGCACACCATAAAACTCTATTAGACTGGCAAGAATAAAACCTAAGAGTATAAACTGCTTTCCTGCAGCGGACGTGACGTGATCACCTGGAAAACAGGAGGTGTGATCAGGGGTGTGTGATCGAGATCGTCTACCAAATAATGCAACAAGCTGGAGGTTATTGCATATAAAGATCAAAATGTATTTTAGTACTTACCTTCAGGCCACAGGCAGCCAATGCAGGGGCTAGTGGAAGACTAACTTTATCACCAACACCTCCAG
Organism: Rhopilema esculentum; assembly: GCF_057945365.1. Lineage (NCBI taxonomy): Eukaryota > Metazoa > Cnidaria > Scyphozoa > Rhizostomeae > Rhizostomatidae > Rhopilema > Rhopilema esculentum. Next base: position 4,948,572 of record NC_142831.1, read on the forward strand.
TTGAATGTTTATCCACAACTAAATGTTTCCATTCATCAGGCCATGAAAATATCTCCCCGGAATTTAGCATTGAATGAGTTAGGCCGATCGTTTCGTCGTGGTTCATTCCCTTCAAATAGATTGCCATGAGCATTGCACCAAGTTGAGAGCCATGAACATTACCTTCCACGATTCCGCGGATGAAATGTGCAATTTGGTCTGGACTGAGGTTTCCACCATCTCTTTTGATACCAATTAAGTCAGGATAACGCAAAGATGCAGATGCCATCTTGTTCTATGTTGGATCAATTCAAATAAAATTTATGAATATGCTAAGCAGCCCACTGAGATCAGTGTAAGCAGCCACGTGTTAGGGGTCTTTCTTTCGTGACCCACCCAGCAACTGGAAATGTACAGATTTATTTGAATTAATGACCGCTACCGTTCTTTATATTCGCTGTTACCCCTCAGGCAATTGCTTTTGGAGTTACCTCAAGTGATAAAGTTATAACTTGTGGCTAGTTAGGAATCTTGTGCTTGGATTAGGTTATTTTCTTTTGTCTAGTTTTAAAGCGTTTCCTTGCGTCGCCGATCATGCAAAAAAATTAAAGGTCTCATATTACTGTACATCACAAATACTTGTTGATTTTATCTTCTTTTAAATTCTAGGTCATGGCATTTTCTCCCCTTATTATTTTATGAACAAAAACTGACATTCGTTAAATGGTACTGTGATGAGCAATAAAATATATTTAAATATATCTTGTTTCGGTACTAAAATCCTAAAAAACGTTTCGCAAATAAACATTTACTCTTTCCAACTTCCAAGTACTGTTTACGAAGTAACAAACTTTGAGCCTCTTTCCTAACAGCAAGCCCCTCGTTTTGAAATAGCTTTCTAGGTTGCCATGGATAACTAAACATGGCCTAATATCATCGAAATTCAGGAAGGTGGCCACATTAAAATCGCTGCCAATATGAATCAAATGGAGCACAACGTTAAAATAAAAGACTTTAAAAGAGACTTAAATCCAAGTCCTTTGAAACAATCACTTGTAGAACTTGATTACGCAAAAAATTACCCGTCAAAGAAAGAGCAGGACCGACTAATGGAGCGGTTTTCGGATTTCCATTGGGAGAGACAAAATGTTTTGACCGTCGAAGGGCATCAAGATCGTATGGGAGTTTTAAGACACCATGCCAATCAACTTGAGGAGAGGCAAAACAGAGAAATAAGTGAATACGAACATTACCGAATTCGTCATTTAAATGGTATCAAAGATAATATCGAAACATCTCGAGAGAGGTTTTTCAGACGAACTGAACTGGACAGAAAGAAGAACATGGAGGAATTTGGCAAAAATCAAGAAAGAAAGCCTCTATATAAGATAATTAATGATGGTGTTCCAACAAGATATTGACTTTTAAAAAAATTTTCTTTATTTTTTGTAATATGTTTTGTGTTAAGGCACATCTATTTACTGAAGGTTTTGGGTTGTATTTATCGATCTAGTTTCTTTAAAAATCTTACTTTTAATAATGACATAGAAATTCATTCAGGGATATTAGCTTGAATCATTTTAATGGTACCAAAAAAGGACCAGGTAATGTCCTAAACTTATAATATAAATTCATTATTGTGTGACTAACAGGAATTTATCGTTGGATCAACAATCTATAATAATTAGCTAAATACATTGTAGTTTTGGCTCATCCTTTCCAACGTAGTTAGTTTAACTTTACCTAAATACTCTGGGGCGTAGCAAAGTAGGGGGTTGCCGGTGTAATATGCGTTTTGGTACCCTATGCAAAAGTGCCTGTGCAAAATTGTACAATTGTGAAATGCAATATGTTTCAAATCATGTGATTTCATCAAAGTGCAAGTGCGTTGTCATGACATGAGTAAAAAAATTGACCATAATGCTTTTCGTGTTTGAAATTTCACACTTGTCAATCACGAAAACATATGGATTCGCCATTACTCTTAGCAAGGGAAATCACAGCACCGCTTCTTAACCCCTTGTTAAAAATAGTTCGAGTGTTTTTTCCATTCTGAACAATATGAACCAGAACATTTGTGTACCTGGACCGTCTTGTATGCTAAATTCCACCATTCGTTTTGGTACCCTATTGTTTAATTGCTTCAGGACCTAACTGCATCAGGTTACCGAAACGCATGTGACACCGGCAGTGATGAGGAGGAGGGCTACCGCAGCATTGTTGTCTTGGTTAAGATATTTTCTTGTGTCTAGTTTCGAAGCTTGAACTTTGATTTAGTTATTTTCTTTCTTTTAGTTTTGAAGCTTTTCCTTTGGTTAGTTAAAACATAGCCTGCGTCGCAGACCATACAAAAACATTATGTGTTAAAAAAAGGTATTTTACTGTGATGAACAATAAAGTATATTTGAATTATAATTCTTTCGGATCCTTATTCTCACGTTTTATACTCTGAGGAGTGTCCGACGAAATATTTGCTTTTTTCAAAGCCATTTTCAAATCTTAGACATGTGTTCTATACATATTGTTTTATATTCAAGTCTTTTTCTGTAAAGCAAAGCGTATCAGTCCAGAGGCTGGAGGGAGGCTATTGTCTTGTCACCCGAGCAGAGAATTGAAGACACTAACTTTTTCTAATGTAGTTTTGGGCGTAGATTGCGAATTTGAATGTTGATCAAGTGTTTGAGGGGGTGTTCCTGAGAAACAGGGAGTCAAACCCACAAAATTTGGGCTAGTTGATCGGTCAAGCACTGATTGCTTGTGATGATTTAAATGTCAGTTAAAACATAATATTCCTTGTAATTAGCTCGATATTAATGGATTAGGTCATTACAAAACTGGTTTCTACTTTTGGGGGGCCTATGGACTTTTAGCATTTCATCTTGTGGGAAGAAAAACCTACAAAATTTGCATTTTTGAAACAGGATTGCATTCACAAAACATGGGTCCTGAATATGGCATTTCAAGCAAAAGTTGTAGAGTAGGCATACCATACTGCACGAAGGAAGACCTGCAAAAATATCATCAATATAATATAATACAGCTGAATGCATCCGAGCAATCAGTAGTTTAAAGTCTGTCTCGCTTGATTAACCTTCGGTCCCCCATTGTTTTCACAATCTCTTTTCATGGCCACGATATTCATGCTTCGTTGATTCAATGCACAAATAAACAATCAGAATGAAGAACCACCATAGCGTAATTTTCCTGAGCATCACGAAGGGGACAGACTGACTTTAAGATAGAATGGGAGCGTTTCAGTGTGAACATTATGCACTCAATCATTGTTTGAAAGAGCAAAAAGAATGCGTGCGCGTTCAGTGATAACTGAGTAAGTGGCAGTCTCACATGATGTTTACATGGGTACCGTGTTAGCTCAAGTCATAAACAAAATTGACATCTGTAAATATTTGCACCGACCTGCCAAATTTAGGCCACAAAGATACTGCAGTTCCCAATTTGTGAAAACTACTTCATAAATGCAGATGATATTGGTTCCAATTCAATTGAAGCTATTTCAGAAGAATTTGTTTCATGTTTAAGGTATATAAAGACCTATGGAGGTCAATATTTATCAGATGTTCATCAGAGATATCTGAATGTTCGTTGTGAAACATTGCCTACATAATGAAGATATTTCTTGTTTTTCTGGTATTATCAGCAATAGTTAGTTTTGGAGCAACTGCCCCTCTTTCTCCAACTCTCGTGGCAAAGCTTTTGTCTGTCCTAAACTCGGTGAAGGCTGCACTGCCAAATGCAGGCGCTGCTGGAAAAGATGGCAAAGGTGACCATGGGGGTGAAAAGAAAGGGGGACAACCAACTCACTTTCATATGGACGATAGATCCCCAGAAATCGAAGTCAAAACTAGCGATCAGGGAATTGATGTAAAAGCAAGACCAGCTTCCTTACAAGTAGAATCGATACCTGAAGAGATAAAACATATTCATGAGGAAGAACATATTGAACACGTGCCAGTTATAGGCAATATGCCCCAATTGTTTATGGCACCACCGGAAGTAGTGCATCCCATCCAACCTGTATACTACGGAGGAGACTCATATCACGACCATCATCCACACTTCAGACAATATCATCATCAAATACACCGCCCATATTATTGGTACCCTTATCGTCATTTCCATAGACATCATTATGATGATTACTTTCCCGGCCATGGCGATGAAGACGGCTATAAAAAGGGACGTATTCCAATAGCAAAAAATAGAAGAAGAATAAAAACAAAAAAGGGCAGAACATTTAGTTAAAGCAAAAAGGGCCTAACTGATTACAACGCAACTCGAAATCGAAGCTCTCATAAATTCACAATCGAAGCTCTCATTCAAAATCAACTATAAGCCAAATGTAATGAGTCACAGTCGCGAAACAAGACTGGAAAAGGAAAGATTGTTATGTAACCAAAGATGGTATTTACTTTCAATGAAAGCGAGTTTATTATTTTATGAAATATTTACTATAAGGTATTGTACTGAATATAACCGTTTTTAACTGCCATAGCATCTTTACGCTGATAATTATCATTGACATTATGTTTGTTAATACAATTGGCTTGAAAAATAGTTGTATATAAGCTTGTTTATAATAGCATTTTAATGAAAAAAGAGAAGACTTTTTGAATTCTCCCTGAAAGCAATTGTGGTAAACATATAATCACAGTTCTTATGATCCCACAGCTGTCACCAAAACTACAGCTACCAACACCAACGCCATGACCACTGCCATTGGTGCCATTACCATGAATAATTGGTGCCATGACCACTGTCATTTTTACCATCGTTATCACCACAGGGTACGCGTCATAGGTTCTACACTGAGACCCAGCATTGTAAAATTGTCTTCTTACTCCCTTTAGCCCCCCATAGAGGCTGTTTTACACGTGGATTTTGATCCCATGCATTTGATGATATTTGGTGTATATTGGTTGAATTTTTTGGAAGCTCGTGAAAGCAATGATTGACCAGAAGGTTTTTAAATACCAGAGCCTAAGTGAAAGCGAAAATGATATACGTAACAAAATTGCACGTAACACGTAACACAACAAAATTAAAAACACAGCTACAAGAAATACACATAAATAATTTTTACAAAGAAATACTTAGGTTTGTTCCATTTTGTATGCTGGGCTGACCTAGGGCAATCAGGTCTTCCAATACTTCTAATATTCTAATAATACCTAATATTTCCATGTAATTAAAATATCTATGAAGAAATACCAAAATATACCCATGGTACTGATGATTTCATAAAGGCCTATGTGTCGCAAAAATTATCAACAGTCTGACAGGTGGCAAAAATTAATAACTATCAATAAAGTTGCAGTCATTCAGATTGGTACCAGGAACTCAGAGGCATAGCTAGAGAGGGTGTCGGAAATATGACAGCCCCCAGTTCTTCATGATTTGTACGGTAAATCTTCAGTTGATTCACAAAATCATAGTTTGTCGGTAAAATCACCCATCGATAGGTAAAATAGGACTTCAATATCTTTTCATTTATGTCTTCGTCGGTAAATTATACTCTTGAAAACCCTCCAACCGCCGGGTCTGGAGGGTCAAGCTACGAAAATTAGGAAATTTTAGATATACTGGTAGATTAATTTGACCTGTAGTCTGCAGAGAGCATGTCCTACTGCTTTTATCGATATTTTTTCTTATCTATTTAACCCTGAGTCTTGTGCTTTTCATCTTTTGTGCTTTGTCTTGTGCAGTCCTGAGTCTGAGCCCTTATTTAAACATCTTCAGCCGATTTCTGAGGCTTCAAAAGGCTGCAAAACTCATTTCTCTCATCAATAATGTAATCGTTTTCCCTTTTGTAGTAAGTTAAGACAAAGACACGTAAAATGCAATAAAACTTGAAGTCCTTGTGCTTGAATCTATCTTGACTGCACCCGTGACAAGATGCAGGCGTCCTCTAACCACCCCGACCCCCCCCCCCCTCATTCAATATAAACTGCAAAAAACATGCATATAAGAACCAAATTTGTGAGCATAAAAGAAGCTAAATTTAAAGTACCTTAAACTTTCTAAAATCTCTTATGGTTGCACAAAATCATATTTAACATTCTGTAAATTTTGCTGAAAGCTTAACAAAAAATATTCTATGAATTTTGCTCATTGCATACTTTCTTTACAATATTCTCATAGAATTGTACATCCCAAAAGCAAGAACATGTTCACCCCTTGGTTCCAGACACTATGCTTCGTATACGTGGATTTTTGTTGTATTGAAGCTAACATTATAATGATGGAAACCAAAAAAACCTAATTGTTTTTATGCTGGTGAAAACGAGGTATTTATCGCATATGCCCCTGGCAGAGCTTTTGATCCGTGAAAGATATGTGTACGAGCACCTGCTTATTTCTGCAGCAGGAGAAAATCCTGAGGCTCGAGTAGTTTTCTGAAGCTGTTTTCACAATAAACGAATTTAAATGTTGAAAGTTTCTACATAAAGCAATAATGAAACGATGAAGAAGCTTAGAAAGGTCTGTAGTATTTTGCTGGTTGGCATTTTCGTAATCTCTTTGTACGGTCAATTAAAGAGTTTTGGAAAAGCAACGAAATCCAGAAGACGACACGACTGGCTGAAAAAGTTGCACAAAAAAGACACCGTGTCCCATCCACTCAGGGCTGAATTCGGAAATTTCCAGAACCTCGAGAGAAGATTCGAGACAATCAGAGACCTTGGAAGCATTGTACGATGTAGGCTCCACTCTGACGAGACAACTATAGTAACAGGTATGTGACACTTATCTCTGGTATCAATATATTAAACATTGCAAACATTATGAATACTTTTGACAAGGCAGGTCAACGAAGGGATATAAGTTAAAAATTAAGCTATACGTACTAAATAGCACACCCTTTTTTAAGAACCATATAACTTTGGTACGATTTTTTTGTTTTGGATATTTTGAGGCTCTGGTGTTCTTCATTTTGTTTCATTTTATCATTGGTTTTTCTACATCTACATAATATAAATTTCTTCTAAGACCACTGAATAACAGTTTCGCATGACTAGCACGGTTTATTTGCTGTTCTATCTACTCTGTTTTGTTAACATGGAAGAATTTTTTCAAAACATGTAGTTTTTAGGCAAATCGATCATCGGAGTCTAAAAGTGATGTATAATGTAATTAAAGATATAGCTAACGAAAGAGCTACAGATAGGTTTTAATGACAAGGCTTTTCTTTGGCACCATCGAAGTGAATATATTTGTAGATTGTATAAATTTTAAAAAACTACTGTAACTGATAACTTTTATCTTTCACGAGCTGTTAATGTGAGTTAGATGTTTGTTGTCAAAGACCCAAGCCCTCAGCAAATCTCAGTATTGTATCAACAATTTGTATCATTAACAATCCTTCTAGGTGGGTAACTTCCCTAGTAAGCATTGGTGTAACTAGAGAAAGCGTGGGTGCATAAAATCATGTTGCACCCTCTACGAAATTCTTAGTAACGCAAATATATTTTAAGTCTTAGCCTCCGCAAACAAGGATATTTTACAGTATAAACGGCCCTGTTGATGATAGTTATTTCAAACAGTCAGAAAATCATTTATTCTTTTACAAAATCGTGATGGTATTGATCCATTATATCTTGACTTTGCCTGCCATCTGACTAAAAATTGCTTGGAATAACGATCATGTTTATTTGATAATAATAAAGACCATAATATGACCTTAAAAATGGAAGTCTATAGTGGAAAGAATTTTGACTAAAATGAACCTTTTAAAAGAGTCTCTTTATTTTTAGGCAACAGTCTCATATGTGGTGGCAAGCGATACCATATCACGCCTGAAGCTGCAAAAGATGCAGCAGTTACAACAAGACAGACAATATCATATGCCAATGATGGGAGCCCGCAAGATATACTATCCACAATAAGGTCTGGGCTCTACGCTAAGCCAATTACGTCATTTCTAGGGGAATCAACAGACTCAAAATCATTCTCGGGTTTGGTTGAGCCACACTCTCGATATCCATACCTCGGAATCTACGATAAGGGTATGCGAAATGCGGACCCAGCATTTATCGGTCGCTCTAAGACCTCTTCATTGTCGTATGAGGATACATTAAATGATATGAGCGATGGACAGATGAAGAATTTGGGGAACATGGAATTGAATGATATAAGTCAGGCTGTTGGCAACGGTGAAGGGAGAGGAAACCCAGACACGTTTTATCGAGATTCTCAATTACAAAACAGAGAATTTGGAGTAGACGGTGCGAAAGAGAAAACGAGTAACCCTTTCGCAGCATGTGAGTACCTTCTGTTTTTTTCATAGCCATATATCTTTAAGGGTGACAAGGGACTTGGGACTTGGGGCGAGGGACAGGCCCGCCAGCTCTTGGCATGATCGATTTTGTGACTCGTCTACATTCGAAGGCGTGATATTTTGGCAAAGTACTTTTTGATTTTAATAATTGATTTTGAAAGTGCCAAACATAACCTAAAGCTAGTAATGGGCTCTCTTTTTTGATAACATGACTATTCTAAGTGTTTATGATCATAATTTTTGTTTCACTTTTTTCTGGTTATTTTGATTATAAATAAACCTACAAATTATAAGCCTACATCTTTAAGCTCCAATTTGGTAATAAACTTAAGTATGTGCTTTCTAAACTCACTTCAATGCTCATTTCAAATTTCATTTAGACTGGAAATCACTTAAAAATAGTTTCTACTCAACAACGCCAAGCCAGCTGGGCGAAACAGATCCCGTTGGCAACAGTTTTCACAAAGCAGGACAACAAGCTGAAGTGAGAGCAATGATTCCAAGATGGGTCAATACAAAACTTTCCACTAAAAAGAGCAGTATTCAACAAAAACAGGGTGCAACTACCTCCCAATCAAGAAAGGAGATCCCTAAGCCTGCATCAGATGTTACTGATAAGTCAAAAGCCGCAAAAAACACGAAAGATTCCAGTAAAAAAAGGTATTTCATACTTGGGTCTCAGCAAAACCGTCTGCCCCTTGCTATGTTTACAGGCGTACCTGGCATTGGTCCCTGGCAATACAGATTAAGCCAGCAGGCAATGATGGGAACTGGAGAACTAATGGCGAGACAAAACCCCTTTCGTTTGCCTCCTGCTCCAATTGAGCCTCAACCAGGAAACGCGAGATCATTTAATGGACCAAACGAATGGGGTACACGAGCCAGCCCAAGATATTATGATCCAATCCTTGCTGGAAGTCCCATCAGAGTTCCGATGAATCCAATTTTCGCACAAATGCGAGCAAATGAGTACACTGGGGAGCCGGGACTTCCAGCAAAGGGTAGGTTTCAATATGGAATACAACCTGGAAATGGCCCACCCTTTCTAGGGTTCAAATCAGTGCCAATAATGGAAGCCGTTCCGGTTAATGGTATGCAAGCAATGCAACCAGATATTTCCGATAATAGAGAGGAAGGCCCCCCAGATGCAAGGTTTGCAGGAGGATTCGAAAGAGGTATGCAGAATGAGCAAGGTGGCGACCAATATTCACGTGGAGAAATGCCATTTAACATAGAAAGGGGTCAGGAATCATTTGGGGACCATCAACCTTCAATACCCGGGCTAATTCAAGAGAGCGAACAACATGTCCCTGAAGCTAGAGGGTCAGTCGGACTGCCAATGATGAATGGAGGAGAAAATTTTGGACAGAATGGAATGGACGAGAACCTCCCCCAAGCAACTTACGAGCAAAATACCTTCACTTCAAGGAACAGCATGGCACCTCAAGAAGATGCAACCGGAGACTTTGAGAGAATGAGCGGTCCCGAAAATTATGTACCCGCTCCTTTTTACCGGCCACCTTCGTATAATCCGCATGAAACAGAGCAATACTTCCCAGACGGAACTAACGATAAGTTCAAAGAGGCAGAGAAGCAGTACTTACAAAAGAATGGCTTCACTGGTCCTGATAAACCCTACAGAGAGGAAATTCACGGCTCAGAAGGGGATGCTGCGGAGCTTTACCAGGATGAAAGCAGGCAGGAGCAGGAGCAAGAAGAAGCGGAAGAAAGAAAGCGTGGACATTTGAGGGATACGAAAATCGATATAAACGGAAACAAAATCGAAATGGGTTCCGATGGGAAGTTTATGTTTACAAAGGAGCATGTAGGGTTTGGTCCAATCACAGTCGAAGCAAAAACAGCACGATCTGCCCTTAAAGACCCAACTGACGATAAGTAACTTATAAAATCTACTCTGTATTACGCTACAGTTAACTGGAGCTAGTAAGCGTCACGGGACGTCTTCTCAAGAAAAGTTGCTCTAGTTTTATCTAGTAGATTTGCACAACAGTGTGTGGAAGAACTGACTTACAGTGTAAGTGACACAGTGTATAACAAGTAAGCTCTTCTGGGAGTTTTTAAAATCTGCATATTGTCTTACCTTTTGTAAGCAGGGTTAATTATATTGTTGACAAAACGGTTAAAGCACGAAATTGCTTAGAAGCAGGGCTTTGAAAAGCTTTCTAATGTTCTGATTGCATGGACCCGAGAAGCAATTTCCGGAGGCTTTGTCTACTGTTACAACAACAATCGAGGTTTTAGAATATCTGGAGATATTAGATGTCACATAAATGCCATCACTAGCATTTGCAATAAACATGCCTTTGCAAGAGGCATCTAAAATGGTAGTCCGATCTTCTTTTTCTGACACTTTAACTAAAGATACTTCATCTTAGGCCAAGGAGACGTTTTTACTGTCAACTCTTTTCGTCTATCAAGTTTCAAAATCTCAAGAACATGATTTTAAAATCTCAAGTAACACGAAAAGGCTTTATAATTAAGAAACAAAAACAGGGATGGCTAAATCTCTTTTTATTTTCTAACCTCTTTAGTTTAAAAGTATCAAAGTAACAAGATAGATAACCTGTCAAAAGCATTCTTCGACTGCTTAACTTTGTGTGTAATAAAAATTTCACATTTGAGAAATTTTCTGTAAATATCTTTCTATTTACTACAATTAGACGATTGATCTATCTGTGTTTTATTTGATTTTCTTCTGTTATAAAAAAAAGTTTCAATATGATCTCTAGTTAAGTGTAAAAAGTTTTTATGTTTAAAATGTCTTCAAGTTACATTTTACAAAGCTAAAACTTAAGCAAGTTTAAAGTTACAAAGTTTAAACTGGAGAAAATATTCTTAAAACTTAAGATATTCCATTACCGCGACTAATTAACTTAACGCTTGGTTTCTTAAAAAGATGGCAAGTAATGTTTAGGTTACTTTTCTTTGTCAGCACCAGTGTTTTTTTAGACACTATTTTAGGTACCAATAATGGGCTTTTTGTAAGTTCAGGAGTCAAGCAAAGTCGTATAGCATTTTCAAACGTAAATTTTTGACAAACATAGATTGTGTGTTTTTGGAAAACGGAGTTGAATGAAAAAGATTTTTAACAAGCTACAGAGAGCATTGAAGGATTTTCATACTTTGAAAATTACATATGCTTCTAAGGTTTTGAAAATAGAGATAAGAAAGGTTAATTGTAAAAGAAATAGTTATTTAATATATAAGATTATATTATAAAGAGTAAATCTAAACAGAGAAGCACTTTTGTTTAAGTTGCGAATTTTAAGATTTAAAATGTTTACGTTACAATTGAGGATGATATACAAATCACACAACACAATTGCAAAAAGTGGGTTAATATGCAAGGAATACGCTAAACATATTAAGTATGAACTTTACCCTATTGATTTCTTCACTGAAAATGGGGTGACGTCATTCAGTATGCGAAAAACCGCTTGGTACACTATAATAGGCTGGGGCCTACTGTCATACATGAATTTAAACGTGAAAGATAAGAAAAATTCCATGATAACGAAATTCAGAAGTACCAAGGAGCAATTCTAAAGCCCTGCAGAGATGTTTGGTGTTTCATGTTTTTAGGAAAGAGGGCATTAAACGCTGCATAAAAATGTTTTGCAACTTGGAACTAAATTCATTATGCAGCAATGAAAATATGCTTGTCAAAATTCCATGAAAAGGGGTATCTTGCCAATCGAAGCTTTATAACCATAACTCGAAGTTCGTTTTTGTAAACGTATCGAAAAGTAAATATTTATCTTGGGAACATGCGCCTGTCAGTTAATTGTGTCGATGAACTTGGATGCGCGCGTCCTTCTAAATAGTGCAGGCCTGAATGAATCATTCAATTAACCTTACCTTTCTTTTAAGAGAGAGCAGTTGCAACAGTACAGACTGGGACTGAGTGACGTCATATAAGTATATGAATGTTGGATAAAATAAAATTAACGTGGACTTCTATCCTATGATGAATTGATACAAGCGAGTTAGCATTTAAAAGCCAAAAGGGAACTTCGATGTTTAGAAATGATTTGAGTTGCTGTAAAGGGTTTTTCTAAATTGGAGGCTGCCTTCAACAAACCTTCAGCAATTTTGCTGCGTCTTTCTACTTTTCTTTGTAGCTTTAAGACTTTTTCATGCAAACTTCATGATTTCCTTCGACGCTGTAATAAAAAGATTCGAGATTTTTTTATTATTGAAGGTTGAATTTTTTTTTCGTTTCGATTACATGTCTGCTGTAGCTCATAGACTGAAAATTTATATACTGAAAACAAAGACTTTGGTAAATATGAAGTTTTACCAAGTTGTATGAAAAGCCCAAGTAAACAAACAGATAAAAAGATAAAAAGCTATGACCCATTTCATGAAAGAGCAAGCACGTGCTTAACCGATACCTTCATGTCGGTAACCATAGGAAGATGTCGAATGGGCCTAAAACATAGCCATAAGTAGGGTGAATTGAGGAACTAGGATATTGACGGAAGATTCTGCTCCATTATGCTCTCCTTGGCCTATGACTGGGCTATTTCCATCATAGCAAAATTCAGGCACCGCGGAGCGTCTAGAAAAGTGGGGGTCTAAAAAAGTGGGGGGGGGGGGGTTACAACCGCATAAAAAGAGGCTTTTCTGGTAGTTTAATACTTAATATTTGGCCCCTGCTCCGCCGTGCCTGAAATTAAGGACTCAGTTTTATTGCAAAAGCTGAAGCTATAGGTAAGATATCACATACCCCCTTTGCACACATGTCAATCCACCTTTGCATGGGCCACACTCAGGCTTATGATCGCCAATCCAAATTTTCCGAAATAGAATAGGAGAGCATTGATGGAACTCTGATAATTTTGGCTTGCAAATCGAATGCTCCTCGTCAACGGTCGGTTCTAGGACACAGCATGCTTCTCCTGCACATTCACTATCTTTTTCACAGAATGCTCCTGAAAGATAACAGAAGGGTCTAGTTGGACAAAGCACATCAGCCAAAGCTGTTTGCACGCCAATAGGGACAGTAAGACAGACCAACAGAGCTTAATATTACAATCTAAAAACCTACCAGACATGTGAAGGTGCAAATAATTTGGCCATTTAGGGTAAACTGGGGGGGGGGGTACTCTTTTAAAATTTTTTAAAAACAAAGGATTGTCGTGCTAAAAAGGTGGCTTGTGTGCATCAATTCATGGCTATCTACTTTTAAAATATTTTTCCTAAAGTAAATGCTAAAAACTTTGCTAAAAGGGCCATTCAATACATTTTTATCAATTGCTAGAAGAATTATGTATACCAAGGCCTTACGAAAGTGTATGGGAAGGGAGGTTGGCTATCCCAAAAAAAGTTCTCCAAGTAGGTTTTTCATTCTAAGTGATAGAATGGATAAATGGGCTACAGGAGAGTATGGTTTGGGTGCCAGATATTTGCATCTCCTTTAGATGATTATTAGAAAACAGCAGCCCTCATACGACATTCATTATTTCTTAGAAAAGCATTCATCCCATATTACCTGGACTTCCCTTTGGTTTGTTTTCACATCTTCCGTAGACACATTCCATTTTGTTGCAGCATTGCTCACGATGCGTACACGCGTGTTTACTGCGATGACACTCCACGCACACGTACATTCTACAGTAATGTCCATCAGGACATTTTTTCTTATCATCACATTCAGGTTCGTAATAATGGGGACCAATAATCTGAAATAAATCAATGTGAAGACACTTTTAGCTATAAAAAAATTGGTTACTGTGTGGCACAGACTACAAATGTGGCCAAGATGCTTCTTTACGTTGTATTTTGTGACACGTGGTACTTTAGAACCAACGTCAACTGAAGAAATATTCTGAGCCGATCAATCTTCCCTTTCTTCCACGATCCACTATTGGTATCATAGTTTCATTCATAGCTTTCATTCGGAATTTGTCTATTCCTACCTTCCTGACACCTTTGGCAAATCGTTTTCACAATTTCCATCATTATTTAAGGTGGTACGGATTGATTCCCTTTCATAAAAATGCTGATTACTTAAGATTTTACTACGTTGCTCTATAGATCAGGCCCTGGAGACGATGGCAGGCTCAGTAGGTAGTGACAAATATAGTTAGAGGGTCGGGCAAGTGCATGTAATTTTTTCGTTTGTCTTAATCTTCGGCCTATTTGTGAAACATAATTCTTTTATCAAAGGCGACATACAAAAGTTCGTAATCACTCCACAATTAAAGAAAGTTTGAATGCAAATGTATTGAATTGAATCCACTCTCACCTCGTGTTTCTTTTTGGCACTCACATCTTTACCAGCCTTTGCCGTATAGTCAGCTGTAGCTGCGCTTGCAGTTTGGTTCCCAGCCCCCTTTTCTTGAGCGATAGAAGCATTTCTCAGCGTGTTCACAAGCCTCGCAGTCTCGGCTGTCGTGTTAGCGATTTCATCTAACGTATCGAGAAAGTCTTTCAGTTTCGAATCAGCGCCTCCTTCTGTCTGTCTCTCTTTCAAATCCGTGCTATTGCCTTCAGCTGTATTGTTTGAAAGCAATGTTCCCCTGTTAATCGACTGCGATCCATTACTATTATCCACAATTCCAACGATAGACGCCCCAAGATTTGGCACTTGGGGGCTCCTTTGGTTGACATTTTCTGAAGCATTACCATCTGTTACCTGTGATCCATTCGAGCTAGAAATGCTGCCATTTGGTACCATCTTATCAATAATATTTGGCACTTTAAGATCTGTAATCATATTGGAACTGGAAGTCCGAGTATCCGGTGTCTCTTGTTGCTTTGTGGCCACTTCAGAAGTGGAATTTCCATCTGCACTTGCCTCTTTGCTATCCGACCCGTTGTTATTCTGTGTGTTTCCAAAAATAGCTGCCCCCATCTGGGGTACCTTAAGATCTGTTATTATATTCGAACTGGCACTACGGGCTTCATTCGAATTGTTCTCCTGCCCAGTCCCCTTATCCTCACGACTTGAGGCTTTACTCGACTCTTTTTCATAACCATTCTGATTTGAAGAGTGCTCAGAACTTGTAAGGTTTCCCGTAATCTCAATAACCTGAGTTGAATTTTCAGGGCTTTTGTCTTTCAGTGTTTTCTTGTAACCAACCTTAACTTCTTTCAAGCTGACATCCCGCTTTTTAGGTCCTTCAAAATCTGCGTAATCCACTCCAGCAGAGCTCTTACCCTCTTCATTGTGCAGTTCTTCAATAATCGCTCTTTTATGACCCTTCACTTCAACCTTTCTTTCGCCAGCCTTTCCAGACCCTGCTTTTGTTGCTGGCAAAGACGAAGGTTCTTTTGATGATGTGCTGTTGAGTGCTTTATCGAGATTTTTCTTAGGCTTTCGCTTTGAGATTCCATAAAGTCCTTTGCGATGGCCAGGCCCGTGGTATGATGCCTTTGAATAACATTCAAGAACGAACAAAATAGTACATATTAAAAACAAAATAACTCCTCGATTGATCAGCATATTTCTTCAATCTTTCGATTCTTCGCTAACACAGCCAGTAAATTCCCAATAAAAATAAAAAATCTTTCCTTTTTAGTTTTCACTCATTTTTAATTATCTACTTAGCCAAAAGCACGTTTTTCACAGAAACACAATCTCGATGGAAATATCAAACCCGCACCTGGTACCTGCAATGAAAGAATAAAGTTGTCTGATCTTTTTATCTTCCAACTGAAGCATTGATTGATAGATTAAAGTTGAATTGAATGCAACACACTCGAGTAACATGCATATTCAAAGCAATGAAGGCTAAGTAGGGGCAGTGGGGAATATACCTTGCATCAACCAAGTGTACCACAAAAGGGGGAAAGAGCCCTGCCATGAGGGTGGGAAGGGGAATAGTGCAAAAAGAAGAAAAACGATACCAAAATAAAAAATTTTAAATGTCGCAAAAGAATCCCCTGCTGGGGAGGTGTCCTTGTGGACGTAGGCTATTGCTAGGGGGTTTGAGTTATGACGTCATAAAATTAGATTGATATGATATACAGAAACGAGCATAGGCAGAAACGAACAGTAGCTTTACATAACATGTGGATTTCTATTAGAATATATCGGGATTAACCGCCCCTTACCCATTCTGCTTTTGAGAATGGAGATTCCCGAGATACTTACAAACAGGAATCCAAGCTTTGAAATGTCAGAGAAAAGCAGTTTTGCAAGATAAACGTGACGTCGACAAAGATCTCCTTAATTTATCGCTTAAAATTTCGGACATATTGGCAGCTGCCCTGGTATAATTGTGACAAAATAGCATGGATTTCATGCTACTATAGAGCTACATGGTCACTAGGCCTAAACGCAGCCCAGAAATCATATATATATATTCATGTTCAAAGAAATTCTTTAAAAGAAGTGGCAAAATTATGATTTTCCAAGCATGAAGTACAGACAATATTCGCATAACCACAACAATATTTTTAGCTAGACACTACGGTCATTGGGCCTAAATGCAGCCCAAAAATCATATATATTCATGGACAAAAAAGAGCTTTAAAGAAGGGGCGAAGAAGAGGTACTGCACCAAGGTCTCTATATATACATGGTGTTTGCTCATAGAGTACATGGGCTTTGTACATCCCTAGACGCAGACCTGCCAAAATGCTCAAAGATGTAAGAAAATACCGAGTAGGCAAAACAAGCTTTTTTATGCTGTAGGATTTGGTCGACAAAGTGTCTTGATGGAAAAAATTCACAGAGGCAGGAATAAAAACGTTCGATTTATATTTCTTCATGGTAAAACTAAACAGAATCTATTGACATAAATTCAAATGCGAAAAGGAAGCTTTTGTTTCAGGACATAACGATGCAATAGTTCTATCAAAGATTTGTTTTGGGTCACATGACATGTAATGAACTGAAAAACTAATTGCGAATTACGATAAATAAACTAAATAAAAGTTCTTTCTTTGATTACCAACAGACTATGGAGATTTATGGAATAAGATAATTCAACAACATTGACAGAAAAAGATAGTAAAAGACAAAGTCCTCATTATATTTCTATCAACAACTTTAATTCTATAAATTTCATGGATATTGCCAATATGTAAAATTTACCGTTTTACTTACTAATCCCTATTATTTATTTTAAGTTACTAACAGCAATTTCTTTAGTTAATCGATAATCTTTACGACTTTAAATAATCTAATCTCTATACTATTTTGCATTTTCTAGTTCAAGAATTGACAATTATCTAAATTCTTTCTATAAGCTATCACGTTAGAAATCCGTATATTGACATAAATGCAAAAACATGGATAGCCAAAAGGTATGCCATTAGCAATAATCTCCTAACAGGAAGCATCCCCCTGGAAAAAAGAAGGAAATGTTATTCAAAACATGATAAAAATAGAGAAACAAGAAGTATCGAAGGATTGAAAGCAAAACATGATTGGTGAAAATGTGTGAGAGTGATAAAACCAGGTAGAACTCGAGCCAGCGACCAACGACACTGAATTTCGTGTGCCGTTTTCCTCTCAAATGTACCAAACTTCGGAAAAGCGCCCCTTTCGGAAAAGTTTCTAAGTAATGAACGGCACTCTCGTTTTGACGTTTTATATATGTAAATTTAAAACTTTTTTAATTTTTAATCGTTCACCATTAAAAAGGTTGCTTGATAAGAACCCATCGTCATAGCATGAAAAGTCCCTTGAACAACGAGGCGGAATCCAAGCTTTCCTTTCCCTTTAGGACTTGTAAACAGTCAATTTTTGAGAATAAACTAACTTAGTAATATTACGAAAAATTTAGAAAGTGCCCACCCTCGAAAAAGCACTCCCTTCGAAAAAGCGCCCCCCTCAAAATTGTCAAAAAATTTTTAGTGGAAATATGATACTTTATATGTACAGTAACGACGTCCCGCTTTATCAGGAGACTAAAATAAGATTCGTGGAACTACCAGGTTATATTGCGAGAATGATAACGAAATCTTTAAAGACAGACGATTATAGTTTCATATTGCACATGAGGTGCTTTTAGACGATATAATTGCCGAAAACATACCTTTGCCTCCCAAGGAAACTGGATAATAATGATCTTGCTCTGGTTTTGAATCCTAGAATAAGGTTCACAAAGATATTTTTTACAAGAAGGCTAATGTGGAAACTAATGCTAATGATATAAAGTTAGAAAGAAAAAGAAAAGAAGAAAAATAAAAAATAAATAGAAGCGAATAGTTTAATGTAAATTTTTTACAATTATGTTTAACAAGCTACTCACGCATTCCAGATGAACTGTATTTCATTAATCGTTGAGCGCTTGCACCAGAAACTGGTCGTGCAGATTCAATACTAGGCCCTTCATCGTCTATGTTGATTAAAAACTAAAGGAAAAGCCATAAACGGTTTCAGTTCTTTGCAGGAGGAAGGGAAAGCAGGGAAATATATTGGTTTAGAGAAAGCAATAGAAGATTCATCAATCCGTACGTTTGAAAATAAAAAAAGTAATGAGGAATACACTTCCTTAGGAATTGAAGAGGCAATAAAGTTTTGAAAAATTGCGATATAGTTGAGAATTAAGATGAATATGTTACTGGGAAAAATGATAATGATGAAAACTTTCTCCCAGATATTATATTTTAGATTCTATAATAAGGATAATTTATATTTTCGATAAAAATGTGAGTCTTATATAGCCCGTTTTAAGCACTGTTCTTGCCTGATTGTGCCACCCTTTGTACAAATAACGAAAAAGGTAGTTATATAGAGATTTTTCACACCACTAAGCAATATATCATAAACAAAGGATTGATTATTCCAGCATTCTATTGCAGAAATACCTCACGACTTCCTCTTCTACCAGGGAATGGTTCCTCTTCCAACAGACCTTGCTGCTTGAGCTGATCTTCGAGATCAACACACCTCTCTTTCCATGTTCGAAGGGAGTCCTTAAAAGGTAATATAAACAACTTTAATTAGGCTATTCGTAATAAGCAGGCATTCGGGCAATTGTGTATAGTTTACAGTGTTGGTTTTAGAAAAGCAAAAGCCCACGAATCTGCCTTTCTCAAACCAGCACGGAGGCATGTTCAGATCAGCAAGCTTAAATTGTGACTCTTTTGTCCTTTATGTCAATGCCGGATACTCTTTCATAGAATAAACCAATTTGATGGAAAAATCTAGTTTGAACATAAAGGCGCCAGCATTCTGAACTTCAAGAGATGACATAAAACACCAAAGTTTCATATAAAAAGGTGTTAGATGTGAAACTACTCAGCGCAGAAATATATACCTTTTATACTACCTAATGTACATGAATAATAAACCCAATATAAAAGTACCTCAAGCATCACTATTTGTTCCCTTGCTTCTTCCAGTTCGCCGTTATCTTCACCCAATCTAAAATTTGGCAGATCGAAAGATTAATGAATGAATCTCGGTAGCGAATGGGCAAAAAATAGTTTAACGCTCTAATGACAAAATAAAAATAATCGAAAAATCAGCACAAAAGGTGGGTATCTTTTGCAATTCAGATATTCAAGGGAAATTTTTCTCGCTAAATGATTCTCACTGAAAATATTACCGAGGAGACATATGGCAAAAGCCTGTAAGAGCAGTGAGCATTTTGCGGATTGGAGGTAGCTTGCACATGCCTTCGATAGTAGGTAAGTATTTTGGGGCGAGACGATCTATCTATTGCTTGGAGGACTTATAAAATATCACTGTTTTTTGATAGGATACATACCTGTCTATAGGCGATAAACTTCTTGCATCTATATCGACTGTAGGGCTTAACGGTGCCATTGGTGATGGAAGCTGAAATAGCAAAATACAAAAATAAGTTATCATAATTATTTTGATGAGGAATTAAAAACAAGAAAAGGAACACGTGGATATGAAAAGTTGGCTGTTTCAATTTTGAGAAGAATCTAGAAACTTTCCAAAAATGAATTAAATGCCCTTGATATCTAAGGAGAGAAAAATCTTCAATAGTTGCATCTAATGAAAGAGACGGTTTTCCTGACTTTCACAGTAAAATATAGCCTTTGTAATTCAAATTGATTTGTGTCAAGATCTAAAGGAAAAAAGGGATGCTGCGTCGCCAAAATACACGACCAGCAATGCGGGATGCTTTAGGACATTTTCGAAAAAAAAACAACTGCAATTAAACATTCTGATTATGCCATTTCCTAAGGATTCAAACAAATTGCGTAACACTAGAATCACTTTGTATAGCCAAAAAGTGCTAAAAATACAGAAAAAGGTCCACATGCAAAAATCTGGTGCAAGTTAGGGACTCAACAGAATAAAAGGAATAAATAAAGCTTTTGATAAACATTCTACTTTGAATGGCTAGACTACTCTAAAGATTTTAAAAATTTGGAAATAAAAGAAAATTGATTTTGTAAAATAAGTGATATGAGTACTAAGTTATAATAAGGGAAAACAATTAAAGGCTTGTAATTTCGGTGCAGGCCATATACACTAAAATCTCGGGCTGGATGCTTCCCGCAAGCTTCTGGTAAAGAAACCATGTGTCAAAAATTCTACTATAGCGTTACATGATTCACTTACAATTCCTTGTTCTGCATTTTGTTTTTGTGCGGCTGTTAAAATCATCCCTGTGAGTTCATTCTGCAGCTGACCAAGCATAAGCTTAGATGCATCAGCAAACCCACTGGCTTCTTTCTTCAGCTCTTCAAAATCTCCTTTAACGCTTTTTACTTTGGTACTGTAATCCTGTAGTTTTTCCTGTTGTTCTGATGTCTCAGCCAAACCTCCTTTCTGCTGTAGGTGATCTAGTTTAGCAGTCAGTTCAGCAATCTTTAAGTCACCCCCTCTTTTAACCTTCTCCATAGCGAATAACTCTTCCTTCAGTTGTGAGACTTTTAACTCAAAATTATCAATTACCTTTTCCTTTTCACGCATCAGCTGATTAACTTGCATGCTCAGTCGCTCGGTATCACCCATTGGTTTTTCTGTATCAGAGCTCCCAGTTAACAACTCTATTTCTCTAGGCCTTATATTCCAATGCTCCTTCTCCTTCATTAACTGATCCGTATGAATACGGGCCTCTTGCAGTTCTCTTTCCTTAGACAGCATATCTGAATAAAGATTAGCCTTTTCTTGGTGCATTTCATCAACCACTTTCTCCATTTCAACTCTGATTCCAGCGGATATCTCTTGACTTGATCGCTTCGCTGTCTCTAAATCCCGTTTTAGACGCTTTGATTTCTTTTTATTCTTGTTCAAGTCCTCCTTAAGCAGATGTATCTCGTTTCCAAAGCCTGCTATTACCTGGTCCCTCTCAGCTATACCTCTACGCAATGCTTCAACAGCAATTGTTGCCTGATCCAGTTCAAACTGATGCCTGCTTACCTGGTTTTCGTGTTCATTTCTCATTCCTTCAACCTGATGCTCAAAAAATGCCAGTTTGTCTTCAACTAGGTTCTTATTTTGTATCGCCTCTTCAAGTTCGAACTGAATATTCGCTAATGATGCCTGTAAATTTTCGTTCGCTTCTGAGAAACTTTTTGCCATGCCTTCACTTTCCGCAACTCTAGCTTTGTAAACCTCGATTTCTTCATTTTGCGAGTCAACCTTATTCCTAAGATTGGTTATTTCTTCCTGACAGTCAACAATGCTGTTTTGACTCATTTCGATCTTTTCATTAAACTTCAGTTCATTATCTTCTAAAACTCTATTTTTCTCGTTTCTCAAATTTTCTACAATGCTATCCTTTTCTTCAACAACTCGCTGAACTTCCTCTCGCATTTCTTGCATCGATTTCTCAATCTCCAACTTCTCCTTGCCCGCTTCCGCGATCGTTTCTTCGTGGGCTTCAATAACATTACTGAGCTCTCCGATTTCAGCTTCGTAATTCTCTTCAAGTTCAGTCTGACGTATTTCCATTGCTCTGATCAATTCAAAGGCTTCTTCAAGCTCGATCTTGCTCCTGCAAAGATATAATAATCATTATGTGTTTGTTCAAATGCTAATGGATGCTCGAGGGGGAGGGGTAGTTAAATCCTCAAATGACTGTTTTAAACGGTATTTTAAAGCCCCTACGTTAAAAGAAAGCCTGGTAAGGTTTCCTTCGTTAGCAATCAACATATGTGGCCCCTTTTATACAAGCCACCCCAATACGACTAACGGGTTCCCAAGTTTTTTTTTCATTGATACATATCTTTACTTATTTTCACCTTGTTGTGTATAGGATAAGCCAGGGCTATGAGGTCAGATCTGCCATAAACCTTAAACGTGCTAAGGTCGATCTCCTATCCCAACCTCAAAGACTCATTGCTAACAATGGGCCTTTTCGAGCGTGGCGACGACCCAAACAATGGCAGTAGACTTCTACGAATTAACCAAAATTGATTTCAGACTGTCTAAAAATGCATTATGGGATGCTTGCGTAGCGCAATGGCTCATTGTTAGCAATGAGTCTTTAATGAAAATGGTTCCAGAGCGTTTTTGTGGTGCTAGAGGCTTTTCTTTCGTAGGTGGAGTCAAGTCAGGCATCGTTGTACATTTTCCGAATTCCTCAAATTTCAACATAAAGTGAAGGTCTGAATTAGCAATACCAGTTTTCAAACAGATTGAAATTCTGGGTAGAAAAACTGATTATGGGCTCTAGGACAAACTCTGAAATTTTTTCTGAAGTTTGATCCCCAACGACTTGACCATGTAAAAAATCGGAATCTTCTCTCTTCTTATTTACCAATATCGAGATTTTTTCCAACATCTAACGTACGAAAGAGATACCTTTCTAGTTCTTCAACACAATCGGACAACACTTGATCGTCGAATCTTGCATTGTCAATAGCAGCATCTGTTTTCTCTACGTCAAGTCTCGTTTTCAGTTTCAACACTTCATTTTCAGCAGCATGCAGCCTCGACTCCAAGTGTACACATTGCGCCTCACTCTCATTCAATAATTCAAGTTGATGTTTCAGTTCAGTGTCTTTCTCATTGGATTTATTCTTCAAATCAGCGTTTAACTTAACTAGACCTTCTTTTGTCTCGGTTATTTGAAGTAGCTGTAGATAAAATAAGAAGAAACTTTTTACAACCATGCACCTTTTTAAAGTACAGGCGGTTTTAAAGGGGAACTGGGCACGCAGAGAATCAGGCGACATCATATCAAGAGCAACTCCAAAAAATCTACGTGTAAAAGGTTATTGAGAAATAATCAAATTACGCTGAAGGACAGAGGTTTTTCACAAAGCTGTGTTCCCAGGTAATCAGTTTTAGCTCTTTTTCGGAACTGTATAGCATATTTTTTTTCTGATTCCATTGCGATTTTACAAATTTTTTAAATATATGAAACTCTCTTTTCATTTACTAACTCTTGAGTTGAAATGTGATGGTTATAGTATCATTCGATTCCGATATTCCTAGATTTTATGCGTCTGGTGGAGCTACCTTTCATTATGATATTTCACACATTCTTTGCATCTGAATAAAAACATAAAAAAATTTCTAACAAACCTGGCCTTCAAGTTCCTTTATCTTCTTTTCGTGATTATCTCTTAAGTTATACAAAACCCTTATTACTTCATCTTTTTTTGCAAATTCTTGGTCATTCTTCACCGCTACATCAGACAGTGTTTTCCTATGGCCATCCACCATTCCCTCTATTCTTGACTTGATCGAGTCCCCCATCTCAGCTTTTTCCTTGACCAGAACCCTGACCTCCTCTCTTAAACTCCTGATCTCTTGCTCCTTTCTCACCTTTTCTAGATTCGATTCCTCCAGTTCTTGCTTTGTGAGATTTATTGCCTCTTCGTAAACACGAACCTGCTCGAACTTCTCAGCCTGTACTTCACTGAGCTCCGTCTTGTACTTCTTTGCCATCTGCTTTAACTTAACGATGAGCTTCTTGCTTTGATCCAGTTGTGTATTCAGAGTCTCAATCTCTGTTTGCAAATCAGAAATACTTGTCGACTTGTCCCCATCTTCAGCATCTTCTCCAAGCCTTAACTCAAGCTTGCTGTGGCCTGCGAACCCTTCTCCTTCCAGAGCACTATCTGAGAATGTTTGCAGCTGCTCAAACACCATCTTGCTGTATAGTGAATCTTCCACAACTTCTGGAAGTCTTTCTGAGCTACTATACCTCTTAATCCGTTCATCGGTTGAAGTTCCACTGTGTTTCAAGTCCTCCGCAGGCTGATAAACAAAACTGACGTCAGTTTGAGCCGAGGCCTCTTGGGAAGGTGCCATTGCAGCACTCTGAATAGACTCCACCTTGTTTTCAGCTGTCTGCGACCCGACATCAAGTTGTACACGATTGTCGTATCTTCTTTCAGCCACTGCATCTGACTTTTTACTGCTAGTGTCCACATTTTTCAGCATAAAATTTTCCGCCATTATCGTTCTGTTTTCATTCATTGCATTTTGTAAATCTTCACGCAAGTTTTGTAAAATGTCATCAAATTCACTTCTAACACGTTCTTCGACGCTGCGGAGGTCACTACGAGCCTTTTCTTTTTCTGACATCAGCAGAGCAATCTGCTCCTTTAAAGCGAGTATGTCTTGCAGCTCAGCCAATTCTGAATTTCCACCTTCTTCCAGATATGATGATGTCTATAATTATAAAACGTTTAAAGCATTAACATATTAAAAGTTTACCATTTTCAGTGACAATTCACTAACAAACAAATCAGAGACCGTAAATCCTTTTATGGGCGATCGGAGCTTCTTCGCAGGTTGGTGCCGATTAGTTTTAAAAAATTCTCCAGATTGCACGCAACAACAAAAATCAGTTCGAGCATAGCTTTGAAATACACGCAATTCGAATTTAAGTTTGAAAATACTTGAACGATTATCCTAGTCGCAGTTCATTGTATTAGAATACATTATATTGTCTCTAACTTGTCCCACCTTATGAATGAATCTAATGATACTCATTTGAGGGATGGGGCGTTATCTACATATTGACTCTTTTAAGGTGTAATCATTGTAGGGGAGGGGGGCGCTCATTCCAGGATGTGTAGCAGATGTGTTATGAAGAAAATAATAAACCTACTGGCATTATAATATCCTCAGAAATAGTTCTTAAATCTGACTCTTCCTCTTGATAGTCTGCTTTGCTCAACTCTGAATCCAAGCCGGTGTGTACACGTTGGGCGCCAGTAGATTCCATGGCAAGCGACTGCAGGCCAGAGTCATCGTCTTGATATTCCTTTTCAACCTTTCTGATATTCTGATCCTTTTCTTCCTCTTCCTCTTTCATTGATTTCTCAGAAACAAATTCCCGTAATCGTTCATTTTCTTGTGTAAGATTCGTGAGTGTTTCTTCTAATTCACTATATTCTTGCATATCAACTTGAATGAAATCGGCTTCTTTCTTTGCAGCTCGCAAGTGATTGTCAACAACAGTCTTGGCTTCAGCAATTGTATGAATGAAATCCATATCACCTCTTTCTTTCGACTGATATTCAACCCTAATTTCTTTGCCATCTAGCCCCTCCTCAATATTTTCGCTCTGTGTCGAAGATTTCTCTGGTACAGATCTTTGTCGATCCAAGTTTCTCATTTCAAAAACAGAATTCAACAATGAATCGATGCTTACTTTTAATTTTTCGTTCAGTAGGTCCATCTTTATGCCTTGTTCAACAAGTTTCTCTCTTTCTGATATCAAATTATTATTTTCTTGGAACTTTTTCTCTACCTGCTCACTCAAAGTCCTGACCCTGTCTCTTAGATTCTCCAAAATTTCTTCTTTCTCGGTGAACGCTTCTTCAAACTGCAATCTTAGTTGCTTAAAATCACTTCCTTTCTTAACCAATAACTCTTCGATCTCATTTTTGTGCTTAACCTTGCTTTCGAGATATTGGCTATTCAAGATTGAAAACTCTTTCCCCAGATTTTTGTTTTGAACTTCAAGGACAAAAAGACTTTTTGACAGAGTTGTGTTTGATTCTGTTAAGGATGCAAACTTCCTTTCATAATTTTCGATCTTCGTCGTCAACTCATGAAGCCTATCGTTCTTCTCAGACAAAATACCCTCATATTCATCACGAAGTTTAACTACTTTCTCATCTGCACTTATCAGCATTTGACTCACTAGCTGCTCTCTAGAGTCCTCTTTTTGCTGTTCAAGAATCTTCAATTCGTTGCTCAACGAGTCAAGTCGCTGCTCAAGATCACTTCTTTCTTCTGCAAACCTCTTCTCGCGATCTTCCTCTGCATACTGATTACTCCTTTGCAACTCCTCGATCTTATCGACAAGATTTGCGATTTCATTTCGCTTTTCTTGCGCTGCTTCTTCCAACTCGGATTTAAGTGACTGGCAAACCATAGCATGGTCATTTTGCATTTTCTTCAATTTCCCTTCATAAATCAACACCAATTCTCCACGTTCCCTGTTCAACGAATCCAGCTTCATCTCCAGATTTTGAACTTTGGACTGCTCCTCCCTAACCCTGTCCATCGCTTCCCTTACGCTAGCACTGGCCTCGCTAACCTTTCCATAGGACTCCTCGACACGTTCTTCAAGTTGCTCATAATAACTCTCTTTGCTCAATATATCAGCTGCATCTTCAACTCTTCTTCTCAATTCTCTTACAACAAAATTCAATTCCAGAATCTCCTTATCTTTCGACTCAATATTTGATTCCAAAGCCTTAATCCTTTGCTGCTGTTCTGCTATATTTCTTTCCAGTTGCAGTCTTTCTACTTGAAACTCCGTCTCAAAATCCTTTCTCTCTTGCATAAACATCTCGATATCACCTCTTAGGCCCTTGCTGATGTCTTCAAATTGATTCTGTATAGAGCCGCCAATATTATTTTTCTCTGTGATAGTTTGGTTCAGCTCCATCTGCAGCCAATCTCGCATCTTTGTTAGCTTGGCAATCTCGTCGTTTTGTTTATTAATCTGGTTATCTTTCTCAGCCAATTCTGATTTCAGTGAATCGATCTCGTCAACACTTCTCACATTTCCATCAGAAGCGCTCTGCTGCAGTTCGTTAATTCTAATACGCAGGGTCGATATGATTGAATCTTTTTCTGACATAATCTCGCTGAAGTTCTCTCTCAGCTCAAGCATTGCGTTATTTTTCGCCGCCAGATGTGCCTGCATTTCAGGTAACGTAGAGGACTTTAATGCTTCTGTTTCGTGGGCCATCGATTGCAGCATGCTCTCAAGATTCTCTTTCTCTGCTCGCAAACCTTGCGCTTCAAGCTAGAAAAAGAAAAAAAATCTTGATAAATGAAAAGAATATCTCACAAAAAATGTGAATTTCCGCAGAAAAGAACGAAAATGTGAAATTCAAGAACCTACAGATTGTTGAATTCATTCGCACCTTGTATCTAAAAGCACCTTGTATCTAAAAGCCTATTTCAGCCAGAAAAATCACAAGGCGTTTTCTTGGAAAGACACTGCCTACAGAACCATCTACTGCCAAGAGACACCAAAATTACCAGGCCTCACCAGCAAAGTTCATCAATAAAATTATGTACCTAAAAGAACCTAATGTGACGAGTATCTTAAAGGTACTTCCCTTAAACACTGAACTATTGTTAAGAATTCTGTATGCTCTTGCATACCATGGACATTCTACTAGAATTAAGCGCCTCTAGGAAAAAAAATAATCACAACGGGGCGATTTGGGCAACTCCACATGCTTTTAGTCTAGTAAAACTTTTCAATCACACTCAAGGAATTCTTTTCTTACCATCTTCCTTAATTCCTAAAAAATAAGGCCTAGAAATAATTGTTTGCTGATGTTTGATTTTATCGATTCATACAGGACTAACGGATTGCCCCCCTTGCTATTAGTTTTGACTTTCTACCTGCACGGATTGTTCCTCTGATAATACATTTTTCTTAAAGCAACCACCGTTGTCTCCAAACCTCAAAAACGCGACGGAGGTTGTGCCTTCATAACCAATCAAGATTTGAAACCTATAAGTTCCAATAATTCAATGACAGACCAAAGACTGAAATCCCCAAAAAATTGTACAAATTGCAACAAAAATTTCAGCAATATCATACGCAAAATAGGAAAAGGCACATACCGTTAATAAGTCGAATGATGTCTGAATTTCTGTGTATTTCATCTCTAAATTCTCCTTTTCTCTACTTAAATCATCAACCATTTGATTCTTAGACTTCACTTCTTGAGCTAACTCGAACACCTCATTTTCAAAATTTGCAATTTTCTCTTCGGCTTCAAGTTGCTGTCTTTCTGTCTCTTTAACTTGCTCGTGCAGTGATGACGTCATCTCTTCATAATTCATCGCCTTGAACTCATCAAACGACTTTCTTTCGTTGTTTAATTTAATTTCCAATTCAGCATTTAAATCTTTCAATTTTGCTTCATTGGTGCTTAACACGTGATTCTCTTTCATGCCGGTGTCTCTCTCCGATTTTACAAAGGCTAAAATACTTGACAGGGACATCTCTTGAGACACAAGCTCATCTTTACCTATTTCCCGCAGGAATTTATCCAGCTCTAGCTTTTGCTCTTCTTTAAATCTACCAAAACTTTCTTCCATGTCATTTTTCATACAATTTACCTTATCAAGCTCTTCTTCTAAACCTGCTATTCTTAAATCTCTCGACTTTAAGAACGTCTCTTGGCTTCCTTTAAAGTTTGACACAATTTCATAAACATCAACTTCTTTTTCTGCATCAAAATCAACGCCAAGAACAGAACAGATTTGAAGCGGCATGTGTTCCAAAGGGGCGAGTGAATCTCTAGCGATTTGCAGCTCATCGTTGGCCATTTTCAGCTGATCTTCAAACGACTTCAACTTTTCTTCCAAATCATTATTCTTCTCTTTCCAAGAACTAACTTCTTCCTCCCTTAAGTTTGAATCTTGAAATCTTTTTGCCTGAATATTTTCAATCTCTTTCTGAAGTCCTTCCATGATCTTCTCCTTCACTTCGATTGTTTCTTCATAGGTTCTCTTAAGCTCTTCCCATTCATCTTTGCGATCTTGGAAAAACCGTGCTTCTCTTTCCAAATCTCGAACCCTATCCTCTTTTTCTGAAGCTTCCCATTCATACTTCTCAACTATTTCTTCTTTTGTTTCCAATTCCTTTTCAAGACATGCAACTTTATTTTCAAGTGTTGACACCTCAATAGAGCTTGACTCTGCACGTTTTCGCAATTCAGTGAGCTCCTTAAGAGCAATCTTTCCTTCGTCTTCACTCTCTTCAATCTTTTTCGTCTTGATCTTCAGTTCTTTCTCTAAGCTAGCATTCTCCGATTGTAGCTCAACAATGCGAGATTTGAGCTGTGAAATTTCTCTCTCTAGCTGTTGTGTATTCGTTTGGAACTCGTTGAAAATAACATCTTTTTCTTGACTTACTCTCTCTACTTCAGACTGAAGATTACCTTTCATCACATCCCGATCCTTCATAGTATTCCTTAGCTTCAGCTTCAACTTGCCAATAACAGTATTTTTGCTCTCTAGACTCTCATTCAATTCCTGAAGCTTAGTTTTCAGCTCTTCGACATTTTGAGATTCTTCAACAGATTTAACTAATTTCTCTTGCTCAAGTTTTGACATTTCATTTACAGCCTCGTGCTCTTTTTCTAACCTCTCTCGCAGCAACTTTACCTCTTCGTTTAGAGATGTCTCCATTTGAGAGCTGTTTAACTTAAGCTCTTCAAGCTCTGTACTAAGGAGGCTTTTCTCATTATCAGATTCTTTAAAACTCTCTTCCTGCTTATTCTTTAGTGATTCAATTTCACTTTCTAAGAACCTTCTAGTCGACTCTTCTTCATCTAATGCCCTCTTTAGCTCCACTTCTGTTTCCAACAGCTTTTTAACTCTGCTCTTAATCTCGTCCATCTCTTGATCTTTCCGTCCAATCTCATCATTCAACTCAGATATCAATACTTTATGTTGTGATATCTCCTCTTCCAACATTCTATCCCTGTGCATTAGCTTTTCAAGGTTTTCCGATCCTTTTGACGCCCTGTCTAGCTGTTCTTTTGCAAAAGTCAACTCTGCTTGCAATTCTTCCATTGCCAATCGCTGTTCTTCTTCACATCGAAGAGACTTCTGATGTTCTTCTTCTATCCTCTCTTTCAATGACTCTTGATGCCTATCCCGTTCTTCAAACTTTTCAATTGCAACATTCAGCTTCACTATTTCTGCATCTTTGGCATCCAGATCATCCTTTAAACTTGTCAACTGCTCTTCATATGCTTCGCGGTTTGGCTGGCTCTCAATGATCTTCTCTTTCAGCGAAATCTCCTGAAGCATTTCAGAAATCTTACCTTGATCTTGGGCCTGTCTCTCTTTTGCACCAGCAATCTCTGCCATCAATGCACTTTGTTCATTTTCCTTTATTATAAGGCTCTCCTCAAGTTCACCAATTTTAACTGACTTTGAAGAGACATCTTTATTCAGCACTTGATTCTTCTCCCTCAAGTCAACCAACTCTTCCTCCAAAGACTTCAATTCCTGAATCTTCCATTCACTTGCAACAAGTTCTGCTTCTTTAGATTCTAGTAAATTTTTCATTTTCTCTATTTGATCTTCACAGCTCACGAGATTCTGTTTAGTATCTTCTAAATCTTTCAATAGCTTACCTTTGATGTCCATAACATCTTTGATCTCAGCTAACATGTCTTTCATTTCATCATCGAGTTCATGTTTTTCCTCAGCCATTGCTTCTACAAGTTTCTTTAAATCCTCGTTCTTCCCCTCTAATCTCCCCTTCAGTTTATTCAATTCATTCACTTCACTTTTCAACGAATGCATCTGTTGTTCAAGTTGAAAAACATTGGTTTCTTTTTCAGAGCATTTCTTACTGAGCTCATCAACCTTCGTTTGCCATTCAGACATTTCTACCTCTCTTGTTTTCTTTTCTTCAGCGATGGCTACTTTAAGCTCTCCGTTCTCCTTTTCTGTCTTCATTTCTGCTTTCTTCAAAGCTGCTATCCTTTTCTTTGCCTTTTCAAGCTGATCACTTGCCTTCTTAAAACTTTTGTTAACATCTTCCTTCTCCGCCTTGAGCTGCAAGATCAAATTCTGATTGGCAGAATCCTCTGGACTAGTCCCTTGTAGCTGCTCCTCCACAACATCTACAGTCTCTGCCACTGGTTGCACCTCTCCTGTCACAGACTGCCCCATATTGAAGCTATCAATTTCACCCCAGCCATCAACGTTATCCGCATAGACCGCCACTTCACTAGCAGGAACAATCACTTCACTGACTTCTGATCTTTGAGAACCTTGTAGTGAAAGAAACTCCCCTTCAAGAGCTTTGATGGTTTTGTTCTTCTTCCCTATCTCATCAACCAGTCTTTTGATATTCTCTGTACTCTCCTGCAGCTCTTTCTCTTGGTTTTGGGTGGATGATTTCAAAACTGACACCTGTTCTTCCAAAGCACGTGCCAATTCGTCTTTCGCTTGCAGATCCTTCTTCATTGTCCCTAGCTTTTTAATTGCTTTTGCAAGCTTCAGTTTGATTGCCTCGGATTCTTTTTCCAGCAGAATAGAATCTTTTCCTCCTGCAGCTGAAGATTCGTTGTTTCTCTTTTCGAATTCTTCTTTCAAACGATCGTACTCCAAGTTTGTTGTGCCAAGCATATTTTGGAGGGTACCTAGCTGCTCACTGGATTCAGCCAACTTTTCTTCAAACTCCCCACTCTGCTTGATTTTGAGGTCATGTTGTTCTTTTAGTGAAGTCAGCTCTTCATTCAAACCAGATATACTTGAATTCAAACTATCCTCTATCCCTTGTGATCTGGTCTCAAGTGACAAAATAATATTCTCCTTTTCCTTGATATCTTCTTGAAGCAGTTGCATTTCATTCATAGATGAGTGCATCATCTCCTTTACAGCAAGAATCTCTTCTTCTTTATCATTTAGTCTCTGCTTTAGTTTTGCAGCCTCGACTCTTATTTCTTCCGCCTCGTTTCCTTTTATCTCAGCCAAGGTGTGAAATTCCTCTACTTTAGAAACTGAAGTTTCAAGTGTTTCACTTTTTTGATCCAATTCATTTTGTAATTCGACTAATCGTTGATTGAGCAACTCTTTTTCCTGCTCTAGGGCAGATAATGACTCATTTGCATTTTGGTGCTGCTCCTCAAGCCTCTTTTTAACCTCCTCGATTGTTGATTGAAGAGAAGCATTTTCTTCTTTCAAGCTCTTAATTTTTTTAGATGCTTTTGATTTGTATTCTTCAACTGCTTTTTTCCTCTTATCTGCCTCTGCTTGAAGAGACAAAATTTGCTCTTGGTAAGGTCTAACAATTTCATCCTCTGAAACATTAGTTCTTGCTTGTAACTTTAAGCTCTCGACTTCTTCTCCCTTCCTCTCCAGCTGCTCAGTCAAAATCTCGATTTCTGCCATCTTCTCCTTGTTTGCTAATAGTGTAGACTCGTATTCCTCGTGAAGTTCCTCCAGACGTTTTTGCAGATCCTCTTTTTCGGCAACCAACGTCTGATATCGCTCATGAACGGTTGCATCTTCAGAATATTTTTCAGCTGTTGCTGATAAATCTTCTTTGAGCTTAAGAACCTCTTTGGCAAGATCCTGTCTGGCTTTATCGATCTCTGCTACCTCATTTTTCAGTATTTCGGTTTGATCTATGAGATAACGATTTTCTGCAGCTAATTCTTCCTTACTCTTACTTACAACTTCCAAATTTTCGACTGCTTTCAGGTTTTCGTTCTCCAAGGTAGCCAATTTTTCTTCCAATGAATTCCTGACGCCTGACAGTTCAACAATACTGCTATCCTTCTCCTCCACTACAGCTCCCATTTTCTGCAGTCTATCTTTCATATCATCGATCTCATTCTGTTTTTCTGTAAATGACGCACTAAGATCCTCCTCGTTTGCAATCAACTGCTCTTGCAAAAGCCTAATCTTTTCCTCTTTCTTTCTAACTTCTTCCTGTATATTTTGCAGCTCCTCCATCGACACTTTCATCATGTCTTTAGCTGCTAAAACTTCTTCATCTTTATCCTGAAGCAGCCGGTGATACCTAGCCATTTCTGTCTCGAAATTCCTTAAATTCTCTTCTCTGCTTACATTGAGGCTTTCAGATTCCATAATCTTATGTCGGTATGCTTCAATTTGTGAAATAAGACCTTGCTTTTCACCTTGCAATTCTCCCATCGAAGATTCTAGTTCTAACAATCTTCCCTCTTTGACTTTCAATCCATCAACAATCGAATTTAACTTCTTCATTTCATCCTTCATAGATTTCAGTTTCTTTGCAACCTTTAATTTGTATTCTTCAAACGCCTTATTCTTCTCATCAACAGTCTGTCTCAATGTACCAACATCATTGCTGCGTAATTGTATCTCTTGGTTGACATTTTCAACTTCTTCATTCCTTTTTATTAACAACTCTTTCATTTCACTTACTTCTGCTTTCAATCTTTCGATTTCACTAAGATAAAGGCTCTCTTGTTCTTCCCTTTTCTGTTCGTAAGAGCCAAGCTCTGAGATTTTACCAGCAAAAATATCTCGTTCAGCTTCAAACTCCTGGTCTGCCTTTTCGATCTGAATTTTCAGATCCTCAATTTGTTTGTCCAGAGACCTGCAATATAGCTCCCTCTCTTCAAGGTTAGACTTTAGAAGATCTTGTTCTTTGTCTAGCTGTGAGATTGTTTGATTCAAGGATTCTTCTCTTTCTTTAGCCATTTGTAAGTCATTAGTGACCGAAGAAATTGAAGCCTTTGTTGAGTCCATATCTTCTTCAAATGCGGTTTTCAATTTTTCTTCCTGCTCAAGTAGTTGTGCTATATGTTTTTCTGAAGTTTCCAAAGAAAATCTCAACTCTTCTTTATCCTTCAAAAGTTTTGTGACTTCAGTTTCAAAAGAATGAAGTTTCTCATTTGATGTCTCCAACTCAATCAACTTCTTGTTTAACATTTCCCCGCTAGCCTCTATTTGAGATTCCAAACGATTCACCTCCAATTTTAAGGCAGAATTTTCATCAGAAAGATTCTGCTTCTCGACAACATGGCTCTGAATTTCGTTTTCTGAATCCTGAACGCATTTTTTGAGATTAGCTATCTCATCTTCTGAATCCAAAATGCGCTTGTTTAGAGTCTCGATCTCATCTTTTAACCCCATAATGGACTTGAAAGATTCATCCTTTTCTTGCGTAATCTCGTGAATCTTGTTCATAAGATCAACAATCTGAGATTCACCCTCACTCTGACCTGCTTGCATAGCCTTCAATTGGTCTTCATAAGTTTGCCTCTCTTCTTCTAATTCTTTCACCCGTAAATCCATCATCTCAGATTGCATAGCTAGTTTGTTACAAACTGACTCTAACTCTCTTTCCTTACCTTCAACATTATCTTGAAGCCGTAAGTTCTCTTTCTCCAGTTCGAAAATACGAGTTTCTAGTGATGAATGATGCTTTCTTGCTTTCTCGAGCTCGTCGACTTTCGATTCTTTCGTTTCTTTAGTCTCTTTTAAAGTAACCCGAAGATCATCTAGCGTTTTCTGTGCTTGTTCAAGCAATGAGATTCTATCCTTGCACTTGGCATTCAATTCTTCAATCTCTACTGCCATTTTAGAAATATCAGAGTCCTTGTTTAAGATGATTTCATTCAGATTCTTCTCCGTTTCATGATACCTCGACTTACTTTCTTCTAAACTTGATTCAGCTACAGTCAATCTTTCTTTATGGTCAACTACACTTCTTTGAGAATCTGCTAGTTCTTGACTTAGCATTCGGCTTTCATCTCTAAGCAGTTCAAGCTCTTTATTCTTTCCTTCTACAATATCTTTTAATCCAGCATCTTGTTGTACTGCCATTTCTTCCATTCCTTGAAGTTTTGCCTCAAAATCGTCCTTTTCAAGCTGTAACTTTTCAATTTCTCTATGTTTTGCGTCTAGATCTTCCTTAGACTGTTCTTCCTTTGATTGCCAGTCCTCTCTTTCTTTTGCAACTTTCGTTTCACTTTCTGCAACGCTTTCTTTCAGCAGCCGAAGCTCATCTTGTAGCTGACTGCAATTGACAGAAGACGACTCATTTTCTACTTTTGATTCTGACAACTCAACTTGTACCTTAGCCAGTTCTGCATTCACCTCCGACAAATCTTCCTCTAGCTTCGAAATATACTCGATCTGTCGCGTGTTCTGAACTTTCTGTGATTCAAGCTCACTATCAGCTTTAGCCATATTATTCTTCACATCTTCAATTTCACCTTCAAGAGCAACAAGTTTACCCTCTTTTTCTTGCAGAGAAGAGTTCGCAGCTTCAAGCTTCATTGAAAATTCACCAATCGTCTGCTCATGATTGCCAACATTTATTTTTGTAACTGCCAACTCTTCATCTTTGCGTTGTATCATATCCTTCAAACTGCATAGTTCTTCTCTCTGCACTGAGCAGATACTATTCAAATCATCAATCTCACGTGATTTGGCCTCAACTTCTTCTTTTAATACATTTCTTGTATCTTCAACCTCTCTGAAGCTGCGTTCCAAATTAGCTGTCTTCTCATTGACCGCACATAGCTCATTAGTACTCATTTCTCGCAACTGACTAGAATCTTCTTCCAGCTCTAATATCCTCTCTGCTAAAATTTTCGCTTCAGAAGATTTTGCTAAGCTTTCTTCTTCAAGTGTTGCAATTCTTGAATCTTTATCTTTGATCTCTGCTTCAAACATCTCAATATCAGCTAAAGACTTATCAAGCTTCTCTGATAATCCTGATAGCTCATCAATACGCACATCTTTCTCATTCATCAGTTTTTCCTTCTCTGCATTTTCTTTTAGCAGCTCCTTAAGCTTTTGCTTCATTAACTTATTTTGCTTTGTAATCTTCTCAAACTGCTCTTCCCTACTTCCTAGTTCTGCTTGAATTTGTTCACAGCTTTCATTAACCCTGGATAGCTCAAGATTTTTGTCAGCGAGCCGATCTTCCACTTCACGCAATTCGTGCTCAAGTTTCTCGATCAGCTGTTTATAGCCATCAATCGATTCTGCATCTTCTTCGACTTTCTTTTCTAGATCTTCGTTAAAGTGCCTAAAATAAAATAGTGGTGCTAAAATACTTCGGGAAAAGCCTTTATGAAAAAAATATCTGGCGAATATATATGCAAAATATACCCAATCAAAGAAAATGTTATAACATAGTGAACATATGCAGCTAGGTATAAAAATCAATTAAATGTTGAAGAAATGACCAGCTAAAAGATAATTGCAAGGAAATAAACCTCGTAAAGAAGAAGATAGTGCTTGTCAACTTAAGAGATGGTTTTGAATTAGTTGACAAAAATTAGAAATAGGGCTTAGAGATTTTGTAACAAGAGGTCCTGTCGCTTCTAGTTAGATATGTTGATTAAAATTCAACTTGAAAAAGAATGGAGTGCAATATTTCAAACTCTATGATTATCTTATCAAATTTTCTGAAGTTCAAGAAATGCTTGGAAGAGTTTTGAAAATGTGGTGATAAAGAATGAGACTGTAAACTTTAAAACAACGTCCCCTATCTATGCACATGTTTCCTGAAGTGCAGATTGAAGTAGCAAATGATGGACATTGTAAGGCAAACATCACTAGGTAAAATTGAACAGATAGAAATAGGAGAAGAATTATAGGATGTTGAATGAAAACTAGTCAAGATTTGAAGAATTCATGGGCAAAACGCCAAGTGAAATCATTTTTGAAGTTAAAAGAAAATCATTTGGATACAAGTGTCTACTAGTAGCTCCAAAAGTTTTGTGTACTTATTCTTTTTAGAAAATCTTTTGGTGGTACAAAACTTGAAGGTGGCTTTGAAAAAAGCAAACATTTAGTAAACAAAAGCTTTTCGTCTGACACTCTTCAGAGTTTAAAACGTCAGAACATAGATCGAAAACTGTACGCTAGGTAATATATATACCCAGTTGTGGATCTTATTCTTTTATTTAAACAACATTACAATCTTCAAAAGATCATCTTTACCTGACCCTTGAAATCTCATCCTGTAAGCTGTAAACCTGGTCACGGAATACATCCTCAGCCTGCTGGCTTTGAAGGTGGAATTGAGCTATTTCGTCACTGGCCTGCTTGAATTTCTGCCTCTCTAGATCAAGATAATCTTCGAGCTCCCCAGTTCTAACAGACAAAGCATCCCTCTCCTAAAAATCACACATTGTTATTATAGCAAAAGCTTCCTTAAGACTTACATCAACAATCAACCATAATGATGCAAATTTTGAATCAATTAGCAAGACAAACACATAGTGACGGGTTTCGGGATAAACAGCACAACTTTAGCTTTAACTTATACTTAGGCGTATTCAACAATTCAAAAGAAAATGATATAAGGACATAAAATAGTATAAAACAATGAAACGAAAAAATAACATTAAACAAATAATATGAAAAGTAACATGAAAAGCTTGCTGCTGATGTGACTCTTCTAGAGTTTTATTATCCAATTTCAGTTTCAGTAAAATTCAAATACAATACACACCTTCGTCACAGAAGATAGATTAGCCTCCAGGCACTTTCTTTCTTCTTCAACTAATTTGAAAATCTCGCTGATAGCTTTCCCTTCAAAGAAATTGCCAACTGCAGCAGCTTGTGTTACGGGCTGGATGTTCTCAAAAAGTCCACTATTTCGGGGCGATCCTTCTTTCGATATAGGCGTGTTGTACCCAGAGCAGCCTAGGATGAAAATTTATTTATAGACAAGTTTTTTGCACCCCAAATTTGAAAATGGCACTGTTGTAAAGTAGCTTCACAGATACAGCCTCTGTGAAGCTGTATTCTGCGCTCTCCCCAGGCTTACGATATAGCACGTGCGATAAGGTGTAGTTTTGTTAGTCAGTTAGGTGTTTGAGTTAAGCATGAGTGATAATGAAATCGTTCCTGATCATTTGGTGGTAGTTTTTCTTTGAGCAAATATTCTCAACCCACACAGTTTATAGTTTACAATAGGCTCGAAGTAGCGAAGTAGCGAAGTAGCACTTCGTCCGATATCCTTCAGAGTATAAAAGTCGGATGATGACCAAAAGTAAGCAGATGATTTATATCCAGATGTGGATCGAAACCAACGTGAGAGGAACAAAGGCGCATTTGATTGGTTCTTTTGCATTTTAACAATTAGCAACTGATAGCCTCTCACCTAGTTGAAGACCTCTTAGCGACTGCTCACTTTGGGTGTGTATTGCAGTACTGTGAGTACTGTGAAAAAGCGAATAATGTTTACGAAATGTGGTTTACAAAAAGGGGAAAAAGTTAACGAGCACTAAGAATCTTTAGACAGCCGTGTGATTAGGTTGGAAAATGATTCAGTAGAGCTCTGAGTTCTAATGTCCGGATAGTTAGTTGGGATTATCTTTGGAAGATCAGTCCAAGTTCAAGTTGAAAAGGGCCTATTAGCTTTTGTGCACTTCTAAGGACCGAGCTTAACAACAGTACAATGAATATAATACAATACAATTTCTAATAAAAAGACTTGACAACAATGACATCAACCAACCTTCACTTGGTGTCAAACGTGTTCCCTCAGAGTCATCGGCACTCGATCTGCCGCTCCTCTTTTTCCTTGACTCAGTTGACTTCACAAACTCTTCCAAAGCTACTTCAATCGTAGACTTCTGATTAGCCAGTGTCACTTTCTCCTCCAAAACATGCTTCAGTTTCTCTTCAAGACTATCCTTCTCTCGCATTGACTCATTCATTTGTAGCTCGGCTGAGTTCAGTTTCTCAATCATAAGATTCATTGCTGCTTCCATCTCTTTTACCTTATCCCCTAGCTCGATGTATTCTGATTTCAAACTGGACACCTGAGACTCAGAATTCTCTTTTTCCTTCCCCTTCTCCATAATCAAATTCTCTTTTTGCATCTCCACTTCTTGTAACTGTTTCGTTAACACCTCCAGTTGTCTCGGCAGTTCATTTAGTCTTGTATTTTCCTCTTTCAACAACTCATTATCTTTCGTCTTCTCTTCGAGGATTTTAACCCTATCATCTACTTCATTCTTTAAACAATTAACTTCATCCTCTAATAGCTTCTTTACTTCTTGTTCCTTATCTAAATCTCCCTTTAATCTTCCAACATCCATTTTAAGCCCTTCGTTCATCATTTCAGTTTTCTCAATCCTCTCTTCAATTTTCTTAATTTCTTCATTCAAATTATCATTTTCCTTTTGCGATAACAGAATTTCCTGTTGAATTTTTTTGAACTGTGTATTCAGTTCTTGGAAACGTTCATTTACGTGCTGCAATTCAGCCTCCTTTCGGCGATTCTCTTCTGCAGCCTGAGCTTTGTCTTGATTGGCTGCCTCAAGTTCACGTCTGATATGCTCCATTTCTTGCAAGATGCCGGCTGTGTTGCCCTTTTCATTCTCGCTAGCTGTCTGCAACATGCTAAGTTCAGCATCAAATCGTTCTCTTTGATTTTGTATCTCGAGATCCTTTGAATCTATCAGCACACCTTTGGCTTTTAGCTCCTCGACCTTGGCATCTAAATCATTCTTAACATTTTCAAGTTCATTTGAAATAGATAACTTTTCACTTTTAAGTTCTTTAATTTCGTTCTCCAGCTTCTCGATTTCTTGCTTTTTCTTTGCAAGTTCGGTTGAATTACCCTGGCTCTGCTCTTGACAACTCCCAAGCTGTGAAGCAAAATCATCCCTTTCAGCTTTCATATGCGTGTTCTCCTCTTCCAATTTTTCCACTTTCCTCTAAGAAGCAAAAGTCTAAAAATAACTTCGTCAAGAAAGCAAAAACAATAGGAAACAATAACGGACTTTTATTTTAGGTGTTGATATCTGTGAAGAAAACAAAGCCTTAAACAAGAACATTTTCAAATTAAAACCCCCAATGACTGCTGAAATAAATTGCCAAAACCTTAAACATCTATACCAAAATACAAAAATCAAAATCAAGAATCTAGCCATCCCTTTGGAAATTTACATTGGCACAAAAAAGTGGAAGCGTTTTATATGCGCATTTATGCTATCGGCTTATATGCTAATAAAAGTGGTCCTTTTTGGGACACATGATTTTCGTTTTTGTCTCCAAAGAAGATCAAGCATTTTCCAGAAAAAAGTTTTAAAGAATTCTAAAGTTGTCTTGATTGACTTGTTTAGTCAAAGTTGAAAAACTAAATTTGGTAAAATATTTCTCTCATTTTTCCACGCTCGCTTAAAGATTTGCAGCACACCAGAACAAATTCATCTTTCATAACAAAATTGAATTCAAGTTCAAACATAAACATTCTATGCCTCTCCATTCTTCAAAAACCCAAAAGACTCAGTCAACACTGATATAAATAACTGCATACCATAAATTCTTCAGATTTTTGTGCCTCCAAATCAAGTTGCTCTGACAATTCTTTTCCAACTTTGTCTAACTGGTCTTTCAGCTTGCTTTTCTCATTTAACTCAACTTCATGTCTATCATTCAACTCCTTTATATCTTTCCCAAAATTTCTACATAACTTAACTTGCTCTTGAAACTTCTCTTCCTTCTCATCAAAAGAACTTTGCAGGGCATTTAATTTTTGTCTTAGCTCAGAATAAGCTGCATCTTTCTCTTCTATTTCCTTCTGAAACATATTGACTGTCTGGGTCTTGCTTTTCAAAATCTCCTTCAGTTCACTTAGTTGATCTTTCAAATGGTCTGATGATACTTCAATGTCACTAGTTTTTATATTAAGCTGATTTTCAATTGACCTTATCTTCATTGACAATTCATCAATAACATTTTCCTGCAACAAAGTAAAATTATAGTAAGACACAAGCAGGAATCCCAATGGATATCTGAATTTTCTATTACCACTGGAAAATTTTGATCAATGATGATACACACAGATCATACCACTAAATAAGAACTCTTCATAAAATATTTGGATATCTCAGCAACAAATTCTTAGCTACTATAAAAAGCCTATGAAGTTTTCATCCTATTGAAAAAAATCACTTAGACAGGGAATTTTTCCCAACAAACTGGCTGAGAGGTTAACTGGAGCTTGTTTCCATTTTCTTGGGCTAATACCTTAAAATTTTGAAGTGTGTTCAATAAAAGTGGAAACAAGTGAATAATCTCTGGATACCCTCTCCGCCAGTTAAAGTGGAAACAAGTGAATAATCTCTGGATACCCTCTCCGCCAGTTCGTTAGGAAATATTCCCTCTCTAACTGTATGAGACTGTAAAGGCAGGTATTTCTAGCATTGATCCATACAAGTCATTCTTAAAGACTCTGGAAAGAGCTAGTTTGGAACATTAAAATTGA
Source organism: Rhopilema esculentum (assembly GCF_057945365.1). Taxonomy (NCBI): domain Eukaryota; kingdom Metazoa; phylum Cnidaria; class Scyphozoa; order Rhizostomeae; family Rhizostomatidae; genus Rhopilema; species Rhopilema esculentum. The sequence goes on from NC_142831.1 coordinate 4,989,957, forward strand.
GGTTGAATGTTTACTCAGAATGTAAAGTGGAAACAAGTGAATAATCTCTGGATACCCTCTCCGCCAGTTCGTTAGGAAATATTCCCTCTCTAACTGTATGAGACTGTAAAGGCAGGTATTTCTAGCATTGATCCATACAAGTCATTCTTAAAGACTCTGGAAAGAGCTAGTTTGGAACATTAAAATTGAGGTTGAATGTTTACTCAGAATGTACAATGGAAGGACATTGGTAGAAAAACTCTTGCTTGATAACTTAAATGTAAGCTCAAACATCTAGATAAATACAGATAAATAGGTTTTTTAAATATATTTGTTCTCTATATTTCATTGTTAAAGAGGTTGCTAATGCTTGCTCAAAAAGGCTTGGGGAAGGAGCCTCATCTATCTTAAAACAAAGCTGAAACATAACAAATTTGCTGATCTTAACAATAAACAGGTGTGAATCTTGATTCATAATAGAAATTTATATCTTGGAAGAAGCAGTGGTTAAAATTTTTTCAAAATCTGTCAGGCAAGGTAGCCAAATTTAATAGCAGGTATGTACAAAATATACAGAAAGAATTCATTTGCTAGACAGGAAACAAAGGTACAAGAAACAATAAATTTCTTCAGCTTATTCACTTTATCCAATTTTGAAAAATTAACTTTCGGACCATGCAAAAATAAATATAAATTGGAAACTTTTAGAAAGACAAAGACAGAGGGAAAATGGTAGCACACAGAAAAAGCCCATTTTACAGAGTAAAAATTAAATACCTTTTCACTAACTAATTCTGATTTGGTTTTCAAATCTTGATCCTTTTTGCTATTTTCAGACAGCAGCTCCTTGCTTTCTGTAGATAATTTCTGAATCATTTCATTTTTCTGTTCTATCTCTGCCCACAGAGTCTTGATTGTCTAAACATTAGTTGAAAATAAATTGCTTGCATTCATGAACACCATGTATGAAAGAATGAGCAGCAACATCAAGTTACAAAAATTAAATTTTTCTTAATTGCTTCAAATTTCCTATTTTTCGCAGTAAACATTTTTTCTCCTCTCTGAAAGAGCTATTCACTGATCACTACCTCATCAACAGCCAACCATAAAAAAACACTGACCATTACATATCAACAAGCTATATAAGAATGTAATGTCTGTTTTTTGTCTTGCTGTTGTGTGCTACTCTAGTGAACAAAAAAATATGGGTCAAGGCTGTTTTTATCAGTATATATTTTGTCTCTTATAATTTTCATTTTAATTATTTTTTCCACTTCCTATTACCTTATCACAGATTTTCCTTGTTTTTACACATACCTAAAAGTCTTTCCCCACCCTTTCGTCATCCCTTTTTACAAGGGTAAAATCACCAAATCAAGATGTACCTGATCTTTGCTTGTCTCCAAACCATCTCGGTTACCAATTTTTGAATCAAGTAGTTTCTTCTCAACTTCCAGTTTATCAACAAGTTGTGCCATTTGACTCAATTTCTCATCCTTTTCATGAAGAGATTTTTGCAGAGCAGTTATCATTTCTTCAGTTGCTTGTCCTCCTGCTGCCATTCTCTTTAGTTTCTTGATTGAATCTTCTCTTGCTCTAAGGAGCTCATCTTGTGCTGCTAGCTGTCAATTAAAAATAAAAATAATATTTTAGATGATATGTAACAAAACATTACCAACTTGAGATATAGCTACAATCTTTGCCAAACACATTGATACACTAATATCTGACAAGACATTTACTATTAGCATGTTTTGACTCATAGTATCATTGATTGACACTTTAAGTTAAGCCTTGCTTAGTCATGCTGTGAATACATTTTTACTACTCTTATGCTGAATACGTAATGTGGCCTAGTATTATATCCTGATTATATATATAAGTTGTTTTGTTATGTTCATTCAACTGTAGTTTATCTTTCAAGATACTCTTCGTGGAATTCTAATAATATCAGTTTCCAAAGGCAAGTTAAGAAGTTAGGACATTCCCCTCCCCCCTTTTTGAACAATGTTGGTTTACTACAAAACAAGGTAGGGGATTAGGAAGAACGCTTTTTTCCACGACTTCTATGAAACAAGGGGGTGCAGAAATAGGAGTATCTGGGAAAAGAATTAAAAAATATAAAAACACCACAAATTGCTGGGTGTTCCAAGTACTTTTGGCAATGACTAATGGTTTGACATAATGGTTTGATTCCAGGGTGTTAATTCCTCTAATAAGGGGCCTGGTCATTGTGTTTTACATTCATAGATCTCTATCCCCTTTTGTTTCATTGCCTCATTCTGCAGCCAAGCAATGTATATATATCTCTTAATCAAGCAGCAACTGAACTTTTTTAGTAGCGCAAAGTGAGCAAAAACAGAGAAGAAAATATCTGAGCAAAGAATAAAGGCTTAAACAACAGAATGTGTGACCTATAAACCTAACATCAGATGCAACATTTCATCTTTCCATAATACCACTTAAAAGTTTAGGGCTTCCTTTTGGCAAAGTTTTGTATTGAAAATATTTGCTTCAAAACTAGAAAATTAAGAGCAATTCTAATAAAATAAGATCACCACACACCTGGTCTGCCATATTATGTATAGCATTGTCCTTTTCAGACATGACGTGTTTTGTCTCTTCTAATTTTCTTGATATAGATTCATGAGCCTTGATTCTCTCTGCTAGTTCAAACATGAGTTTTTCTGTGTTTATTCTTTCTTGTTGCTCTACTTTGTCCCTGAGATCCTCAGCTTCCTTGACATCAGCCATCAACTGTTGAATTGTCTCATCTTTTTGCTCCAAGAGCATTTTGTATTCTTCTGTTTTTCTTCTTAACTGATTCAACAAGTCCTAAGTTAATAACCAAAAAAAATCACACAGAGAACCTACAAATAGATACCTGTGGGTGTGAAAAATATTCACATACATTTTTGCTTCTCAAGACTACAATACATTTTATAAGAAAACATATAGAGCATTGCTGGTTTTTCTCTTACCCCATTTGGTTTTTGAGCACCTCCTTCATCATTGCCAGATGCTTCCTGACTTCCTCTCTCAGCTGATCCTTCCTTCAGAGCTTTAATTTCTTGCTGAAATAACATTGATTCCATAAGTCAAACACATTTATAAAAATCCAAATATTTCTGAATTTTGAACTTATCTTAAAATGGAAGGTGCTGCTCTCTTCAACATTAGCTTAGCTAAGCTAGAAGTGATTTCAACAATGTTCTCTATACTTCTAAATGCATATATTGGTAACCCTGCAACACTAATAAATTGAAGTCCGCTAAATACAAATATCAATGTCAATATGAGAAGAGGATATAAGATTTCGAGTTAACTCCTGTTTTTCAGGTGCTATTTTTTGATAGACAAAGACCTCTCACAAAAATAAAAACAATCAAAAGAAGAGAAGAGACAAATCAGATACACAAGTTTCACAATATAGACTGCACATGTACCTCTTTTTCTTTGAGAAGCTTCTTAAAAGCTGAATTAATGCTTTTGTTTCGCTCTTCTGCTTGTTCTAGATCTGCCTGTAGACGTGTAACGGTTTTCTCCAACTCACTGTTGCTCTTCGTAAGTGACCCACTACTTTCGCCATTTCCACTCTCGTCAGCATTGAATGAATTTTGCACATTCTGTGCAAGCTGGCTCAGCCGTCCAAACATTTCTAATTTCAACTTGATACCAACCTACACCACCCTAACTTTCCACAACTAATTAACATCTCCAAGGTGATAATTTATCTTCTTCATGTCGAAATGGGCCTAACAGACAATGTGGCAATTACAGCAATTTAAAACCATGTGTCAAATCCAACTCCAAAATAATGAGCTTTGAAAACAAAATAATAACTTACAATTTTCAAAAAAGAAAATTATTCGTTCAAAATAATTTATCCGTCGATGTTACTTTGGCAAGAAATTATTTCAATTTGATTTAGATGAGTGGAACAAGTGAACATCAGAAGACGACTCAAAACTGCTTCGTGTAACAACAGCACGAAGACCCTGTACCATATGTGCCCAACAAATTTTCAGGTCATAAACGATACTTCAAGAGGTGCCCGCGATGAGAAAATTGCTGAAAGGGCTCTTCTAGCTTGGAACAATTTTCTGTTCGGTTGATCCAAACGAGGCATATTCAAAATGACTTCTTAGAATTTTTCACCCGGAAACATACAGTGGGCTACGTATAAAAGTAGGTTTTCTTCCTTGGAGCCATGCTTTAGATACAGTTTACTTAGCACTTCAAATTTTTTTTCTTTTAAAAAAATAATTTTATTCATTTGTTTATTTGCTTATTTGTTATTCATTTATTTACTTATTCATTTGTATATTTATCTATTTATTTCGTTGCTGCTACCTACCTGGTTTTAGTTTTTAAAGAAATAATCAAATGGGTTTTCTGTTTTTAGAGCGGTAAGGCAGGCACAGCATTACTGAGGAGGCTGGGGGGCTGAAGCCCCCCCCCCCCCACTTTTTCAGAGATGGAAAATTTTTCGACCGACTTTTTTATTATTTTTAAAAACAGTGTATGGAATAGAAAGAGAACAAACTGTTTATATTCTGCTTGATTTTATTTGATCTATTTACGAACATATTTATGTTATACTTGAGGTTGGGCGTCAGTGATAAGAAAACATGAAATTGCGTGAGTTCTATAGAGTTTAACAAATGCACAATGAATATCAAAGCTTAAAACTTAGCATGCTCCTCCCCTCCCAAATTTTTTCTAAAAATCAATAATCAATGTTTTTTCTGAGAATCGCCGAACTCTCTATTTTGAGCAGTATAGTTATTTGCTAAATTTTTTTCTGGGAGATGCATTTTTAGCCATTCTAGAAGGCTTAATTTCAAAAAAAATTCTGCGTCGGGCACAACCCAATTGGTGGGTCCTCCTGTGTCACTAAACGTTTTTCTCAGCCCCCACCCTCCCCAGGCTCAATTTCGCAGCGCCGTCTCTGTTAAGGTCGCGTCAAAAGGCCCATCAGACTGATAATAGAGAATCGTCGCTTCTAAGAGTAAATATGTTGTCTTTCGCTATTATTTGGCAAAATTTGTTCGGCATCAAAAAGGATAGCTAGCCACATACCTGAAAATTGCCATTGGTTACCCCAGCCCCCAAGCCCCATCAAATATTTGCCTTTATGGCTCCAACATCAGACATGAGATTTACAGTTCATGACATTCAAAAAGCATTCTATTCTCAATTTTCTATCACGTTTGTCAGTGGCTTACATCAATTGTTGATAATTCCTCTGGTTAATATCGTTATTTTCAGTGCTTAAATCGTTTTATCCATTCGTCTCTCATCAACCCAGCATTAGTCACTGTTCTACTTGAAAGCGTTTTAGTAGGCTGCTTGTACGAAGGCTAACCCTAATCAAGATGATATAGAATAAGGATGAATATATGAATATATGAATAATCATTCTTTTTAGATCTTGAAGTTCCATCGACAGATTCTTAAAACAAAAGGAACATAATTATTCCTTAATGTCACTGATACCAAAATTAAAATATCATCTAATAACTTATAAATCTAGCATACTATTTACAATACTTAATATTTACTATTTCGATTAATACTAAGGTCAAGCCCAATAATAGCTTGGTAATAAGGTATCATATTTGTAATTTCTGTACGGTCTGTACGGAATGAAAGACCTCTGAGTTTTCTTCATAGATGTATAGCCGTTCCTTGGATTCAAATAAAAGGTAGGCATAATTCTTGATTTCTGCAATCTTTCTGGGAAGTATCTATTGGAAACCAATGTTCTTGGCGCTTTTATTTTCGGAATAAAGGATCTTATGCTGTTATATTCCTTGACGTCATGGACTGGTGAAAGACCGATTCTTCCTTCGTCTTCTTTATCAACGATATAATGCGCAGCCTTTTTTGAGTTTTCAGCTGATTCTAAAGATTTGAAATTAAAAGGGTCATATGAAGTAATGTCCATAGTCTTCTGTTTACTCTTTCCAGTCGATGGACTAACCAAACCGCTCGTGGCACGATCCTGTTTTCTCCTTGTCACTGTAACAACCAAATCTACCGGGCCTTTGCTTACCTTCTTGACTTCTCGTTCCAGAATTTTCGACTCATGCTTTTGTTTCACAGGCGTGGATTTATCTTCAGAAGCAGCTTTGTGACTGTTGATCGCTTTCAAGTTTCCAGCATTAGCTATTGAGTTACTTTTATCTTTGATAGAACTCTGTTTTTCACTGTTCTTTGAAATTTCGCTTTCTGTATTTTTATTGTCTTTTTCCTCGCTTTCATTTACATCTGACCCATTCACTGCTTCCTTTGGCAACAAATAACCATGAAATGTCCCCTTTGCCTTATCAAAATCGTTTGCTAAAACTTCATTTTCATCATCTCCAGCTTCAAAAAGTCTTGGCAGCTCGGTGTCCTCAAGCCTCCCCGTTTTGTTACCATTTGCTTCAGGCCCTGAATCGATCGACACTTTTTGGTCATGTTCCAAATTTTCTTGCTTCTCTGAAGATTTATTGGCACTTGGTATCCACTTCGATATATTTTTCAAATTCACAGTCTAAAAGATAATTAGTGTAGATGGTAAGATAAGCTTAATTCTGATATATTCTTTTATTAAAAAATCAGAGCTAGCGGCAGACTGGTGAGGCCTTGGGGGTAAATACCAAGGTTTAGCAGGAAAGATTCATTTTCCCAAGCTTCCTAGAATATCCTCAGTTATGACCTATTAACCTGGGAATTTTTACTTTTATCTGCGTTCATTTAAACATGTTTTGCTATTTCTCTTAAAGATTGGGTTGTAAGAAAAAAGCTGCAAACAGCACTATGGGTTTTCTCTCTTTGAGTTTTCTGAAACGAGATAGCTTTTTTTAAGATTAGTTATGTATAAAGTTATGTAGAAGTTAAGTATAAAAATTTGGTTAACTCAAATTATTCCACATGAAAGTAGCTGTTTTATGCAGCAAGGTTAGAAAGCAAAAACTGAGGCTTCCTTTTGATCAGTAGTCACATTGAGCTACTCACATTGCTGCTACTGTCAACAGTTTCTTCTTTGGTTTTGGTTTCCTTTAATATTTCTGTTTTGTTTCCATTTTCTCCTTGTTCCAGTTTCTCCTCGATGCTTTCTTTTCTTGTCGAATCGGATTCGGTATCATCTCCAGACTTTTTTGTGTTCTTTTCTTCTTTACTGTTGACACTGGATTCTTCTTTCTGTTTCTCACTTTCGTTTTCATTATTTGTAAATTTCTTTGCCTCTTTTTCAGACTCGGTTTCCCCTGAGCCCTCGTACCCAATTTCTTGTTCTTTACCATGTACATCCTCGGGCTCTTTCTTGGTTTCCTCTTCCTTCTCTCCTTCCTTCTTCTTGTTGGCCAATTTAACCATCTTCCGCAACGCTTTGTCAGCTATGATTGCATCTTTTCTTGCATCTTTCTCTTTAAATGATGAAATTCTAGCAGCTTGCTCCGCTCTGTGTGCTTGTCCTTCCGCGTACTTCACAGCTTTGGACAATTTCTTATCAAAACTTTTGCTTTTTCCACGGATCTGTTTTGCAATTAATTTAACCTTTCTGGCTGCCTCTCTTGCCACTACAGCAGCAATTTTTGCATCTGCAGCTGCTTTCTGTGACTCAAGAACAGCAATAACGGCTTTCTCTTCAAAGAAATCCACCGTTGCATTAGTTGGTTCCCTGGCAAAATATTTGGCAAATGTAACTGCGTTGTTGGTAAATTCAGTCAGCCGCTTTGCTCCACTTATGACTTTTTTCAATCCATGTACTATTTTGCCTGTATCCTCAAGAACAGCTTTTGCTTCTGCAACTACATGATGGACTTTGCTTTTCATCCCGTCAACATACCTCATCATCTTTGAGTTTCCTGTCAAAAATACGTTAAGATTCCTAGAATGATATTTTTTGCAAGCAATTTCTACAATTATAAAGCTTACGTAAATAATGCTATTGAAATATACGAAAGAAAACAAAACGATTGTTTGCATTACGCTTAAATTCAAGGAACCGATCTGTCCTTGATTAAAAAATATTAGCAAAGTATACAAAGAAAGTTTCACTAAATGCAAGTTGACCCCATTGAGATTCAAGCACAAGGGAATCTTATGCAACGATTCAATAACAATGACTCTTTCTATGACCCTTTTCGCCGAGAACAACAACCTTTACCCATCAAAAGACAATTTTTCTACGGACCTGGGGTTACAAGGGCTAGTTCCAAACACGGACTAAATAGAAGGCAGAGAACTGAAAATCCAGAAAGTTATCTTGCCTTTTGTGCCTGTTTTCATGATAGATGCGTCAACGTCCTTCCTTCTGCTGATAATGTTACTCTTTTCATTTTCATTCGTCTTAAAGCTGTTTGATATAATCGCTTCTATACTTTTCTGTAAATCTTTTTTGCTGGTAACATCTCTCTTGAATAATCGTTTACCATTATTGTGCCTGAAATATCCAGGGAGAATCTGGTAACTGCCAATTGTATTAGATTTTAGGTGAGCCAGAATTGGCTGATATTGTACAGCACCCATTGTCATTGTATCATGTCCCTCCAAATGTATATTTTTCGGACTGATCGGTAAACGGGCGTTGTATTTTCTGTGGGTATCTTTCCCGCGGGGCGCAGGTTGTCTGATGTTTAATTTCCCGCGCCTTTGCGCGACGATCTTGGGCATTGGCAGTAGCTTTGGTGCATGCATTTTGATCAACTTTATCTTCTTATTTGGCTTTATTACCCTAATTTTTGGTGTCCAATTGGTATATTTTCCCTTTACGTCAAGCTTTGGATTTAGAGCCTCTGCCATTGCAAACACATTGTCAACAAAGGGTGGAATGAGCGGTACTGCTTCTGTTTTGGCATAATCAACTTTGCCCCCGCTGTTGTCCTCGATTTCAGCTTGCGGAGGTTTCACTGAAATTGATCCACCGGCCGGCAGAGCCTGGACCTCGTAACCAAATCCAGACACCTTGCCTTTAAACTCTCCTTCGCACAGTACTATTGAGAGATACCACATCAAGATGATACTTGCCCTCGCAGCCTTCGAGATCATCTCGGCCACTTCTAAAAGACTTTATCAACTTGCATCCGATATTTGAGCTGTGGTTCCCTTATTGTGATGTGTACCTGAACAGCAAAGTGTTAAATCTTCAGCTCTTCACGTAGAAATTGCTTTCCATATAATGAACGGCGAAAGCTAATTATGTAATCTACATGAAGGAGCTCATTGCAGTAACTGGGTGACGGATTATTCAGCAATTCTTCGCCGAACTCTAGAAATTTAGCATCGATAAATTGAACAACCATTGATTCACGTATTTGGTCCACGTTATTTCCAATTTAGGCCGCGTCTAGTAAATTTTCTAAAATTTCAGACAATTTCACCGGCAAGTAAGTGCGATGGCCTTTTACTACATATTCTAAACCGCTACATATATCATAGTCTATTGTCATATTCCCCTTGTTTGATAAAACTAAAAGTCAAGCGACTAAACCAAGTAGACTTGTGTTTCTCTTAGATTAGTTATCGATAAAAACCTGCTGATGCCACAAGGCGTGTGAGCCTACAATGCGTGTTGACCGGTAATTGTGAGCAGCACTACTCAACTAGGTGCGTTTGAGCAGCCATGCTTGAGAATGTTTCCTATAGCTGCTTCAAGATTTGACGCTTTCTTTACAGTTTTCTATTCTACTTTTTGACTGATCTCATAGAGGGTAGGAGATTAAGGTGTGTCTATTATAAATTTACGGCTCGCACAGTTGGCCTAAGTAGATCTTTTCTCTTTGCAGTACAGCTAGCAGACGTGTTCCATATCTGAATACGGTTAACGATGAAGGTTGTTACTGCAGTTACGGGTATTGCAAAAAAAGTTTCAATGTTAAAAACATCAAAGCAAAAATACATGGTTTAGCTGATATCTGACCCATACAAAGGTGTTGAGCCGTTAACCAGGGGGTGCAATGGGACCTAAATGTTAGAAGTCAGCGAAGAGTTAATTATGCAAAAAAATCTAAAACACATATGAAGAAGAGCAGGAGATATGTCAAAATACTACATAATATTCAAAGCCAGTGAAGGAAATTGGTATCCAGTTTCATTAACGACGAATCATTTAAGAAGGAATGGCACCTTCCAGTTCACGATTAAACACTAAAACGAAGAATGCCTGCCAAAATCCAAATAGCTTGGTGTACCCAGCATTTGTGTTGTGTTCCATATCTGAATACGGTTAACGATGAAGGTTTTTCAATTCTTTTCCCCAAATGCAACTTCTTCTGACCCCTTTCTCATAGAAGAATGTTGATAATCTAGAAAGAAAAATGGAAGCCACAAGAAAGAGCGTACTCCATCACCACTTTTGTTTTTCTATAGTAAACGAACATTGTCTCAGAGAGGGAGGAGGAAGGCTGAATTTCGCCTTTGAAAGCTGATGTTAGTACTCCTTTCTCAGGGATTTTAGCAAAAGAGTGTTGTGTTATCTTACATGAAGTAGTATCTAGGAAATTGTTGTTGTTGTTTTACACTTGATAATCATTAGGTCTGAGGCTTGTCACCAGTTTTGGATTAATTTTTGGTTTTTTTGGCTAGGACGAACATTATCTTGTCACTATGAAGCATTATTCGATTTCGATGTTAATTTCATAGTGTTTCTGTATTTAAACGACTGAACAGCTATTAACACAAATGAAGATGACAAATTGGGTGCGGGTGACAAAGAGCTAGGAAAGGTCGTGCAGGTGGCAAACATATTTAGGGCTCGTGAAATTGTCTTGGCGAAAAAGAGTGGGTTTAAATTTTTGAAATTTATTTTGGGAATAGGCGGAAAAGATCAATTACGGGACATAATTGTGATGGCTTTCTACTACATTTTAATAATGCAAAATATTTTAGAGCTGGTGCCATGAACTGAGATCCTAAACGTGGGTTTCAATAGGATTCAATTAACAAAAAAGTTAATAAAGTTTCAGACAAAATTTTTTTCTTAAATATAAGTTGAATAGATTATTTTTTTACATAAAGCATCGGTAAGTGTCAAAAACCCCAATTTCGCAAAATTTATCTGACAATTCAAATTAGTGTACTGTTTTATTTGTAAAGTCACCGATCCCGCGAGCATTAACCCTCGTTCTGATAAATTTTCCTCGTTCTGGTTTTAAAGTACTTGCAAATGAAATAAGTGGTAGTTTCAACTGACATCTGACATTTGTTGCCTTGGCACAGAACAGTCCCTTCTGTACAGCATATTCATCAGTGCTTTTATTGCAGTCCTGTAGTAGTGTGTCTTGGCTCTCATTTTGTTGCTTATGTTCATTAGATAAGCACAAGTTGTCGGTTGTCGAAGGAAGGATGATATGTAATCGCTTTGCATTGAACGTACTTGCCTTATTTTGCTTCTTCAATATATATTTTAGGTTTTCGGCCTCGTTTAGCATTTCTCTCAGGGTTGGCAATGCAGCTACATTGGGGTCTCCGCTTGAACATTGACGACAAAGCCTTGGCAGCCATTTTAGGTTCGGGAATGTCGTATATGAACGAGGGGCTTTTGATAAACTGGTTATTAAAATTGGGATTTTGTTTTCATTCTCTCTGCAATTCTCCTCTGGAGTAGAGACATTATCTATAAACGTTTCTCCTCTTTTGAAGTCTGATATTTTCGAGCGACAGTTTCTTGCCTTCACTAACCTCTTGTCTTGTTTTGTTCTTTCCATCAGACAATTAAAGTATTCCATGGAGTTACTGTTTTCATTTACGGAGGACATCGTGTTACTGAACGGTCGTATCTGCACGACATTGCATAAAGAGTGGTTGTCTGAAAGTGTTGGAATTCTGTGATTGGCTCCACTCCTAAAATACAAGTAGATTGCAAATGAAAAGAATGGAAATAATTGACTTAACGTGTAAAAAATGATATGTCTTTATGATACACGTAGCATTCGAAATATCGCCACGCTTGATAGCTCGTTAAACTAGATTTATTTTTGTGTTTAGTTCGATAAACGCATAAAGCCTCACGTGTAGCCACGTTTGAAGTATGGTGGGGCTATTCTACTGTAAATTTTTTTCAACCCAACCAAACCTACAAATGCAGTGTAGAGCCGTTCAAGAACAAAAGCAAGGAACTACTTTAAGGGAAGAAAGTTTTGCGGGAAGAGAGTTTCGGGAATTGAGAAAGCGCAAAATTTTTGGTACCAATTTTTGCGAATGAAGCGAAAGAGGATCTTTCGCGAATACAAACTTTTGCGATTTAGTTAAAATTATGAATCTAGCGCGAAAAGCATTTCTAGTCAAGTAATGTTTTCTTCTATTTCATTCAACTCTTTACTAACAAAACAACGAAAACATCATGTAACTTCAGCCCATTTTGGCCTACATTTTGGCATTTGTTAAAAAAATCACTACAAAAATCGTTTGTCGGCAACAGCCGAATTATCTGGATATTTCGCGAGAATAGACTTTCGTTATTTTCGTACATTCAAGATTTTAGGCCAAAACGCGAAAGTTTCTTCTCGCGAAAGTTTCTTCCCTCGAAGTATTTTGCCCATGGTTTGATATCGGAAGCAAAATCCTGGGCCATTTGCCTTGTTGTCAGTTTTTTGGTAGTGTATACAAACTATCAAGTAGAATATATTGCAAAAAGATCTATTTTGGTAACTTTTTGCTGAGGTTATTCTGGAATCTCTACGTATTCTGTGATGTGACTGAACATACCGTATAAAACCTGCTTGAACCTGAGATTGGTTTGGGCTCCAGCATTCTTCTTTTAACACGTATGTATATCGTGCCATCACCCACGATTCCAGATTTCCAGCAATATCATGTAAAAGCTTGCATTTAAAAAATAGTACGAGGAAATGTGTTCTTGTCAATAGCTTCGCCTTGTCTGTTTTTACAAACGTATGTTTGTTTGCGTTCGGTGTGTATAGCTCTGCTAATACTTGGCGCAGTGACGGCACAGTTATACCACTAGTGGCTTGTTTTAATAGCACAGTTTGTACGATACAAAAGTTGTTTTGTTTCAGTTCTTGTTGTCAACATTTGACTAATTTTACTTTACAAAGCCAACTCTTGAAGTTGTTTCAAAAGTTGCTGACAAGGGAATCGAATTGTACAACAAGGCATTCTCGAGAGAGCTGATGTTTCTTTGTCAAAATGCAAAGTTCTAAGAACCAGCCATTTTTAGTTGGCCTTCGGGGAAATGGTTTGCATCAAATGCTTTTTCCCTTGGATTGCTAAAAATCTTTGTTTTTCGTTTCTCTATCCCTCGGTTCACTGTTCATGGAAGTTATAAAAGGAGAAAAATTGCATAGTTTTGGTTCACAATTGCAGCATTGAAGAGGCCGTCCTGTTCTGTACATCAAATCTCTGCTTCTGCATACCACAGCATATAAAACTATACACGTTTGTTGAAAGTTTAGGTAATTTCAGCCCAGTGACGACTTCCTACAATCTTAGGAAGTTGGGGGCCCTACTTCTGGAAATTTTTTTCGACCAAACCCTAAAAATTCAACTTTTTTATACCACACCTGGTTGTTGGAAAAGCATCGAATGAGTTATCAATGCAATTGGCTAGTACTGTTTAAAAAAGTGATAAACAGATCTCAAACCGTAGAAATTTGATTTAGTAGTGCCAACAAGGGCAATAACCATTAACAGACGTACAATATTGTAGAAAAACATGATATAAGAAGGGTCTATAGGAAAATGTGATTCAGATATTGAGAAATTAGCTAAAAACCTTTGGATGTTACTTAAACAATCAAACCAGCTTTATTTAGTTTTCTGCTTTGGGAATCTTTTACCGAATGATGTGTTTCAGGAGGGGGGGGGGGGGGGGAGGGGTGATGCTGAATGAACCCCACAAAGTAACTCTCAATAATTTTGCAACATTTTCCCAAGGTGGTGCCTCTTATTCTGGATGTTTATCCAATTTGTACCCATAATTCCATACATTTTCAAAAACTGAAACCGATAATTCCGCACTTTTCACAAAAATGTACCCCTAAATAATGGCACGTCACCGCACCTCAAAACCTGTTAAGGTACATCCCCCTCCCCGATTAATGATCTTATACTGTTAAGGTTCTGTTTTTATTTTTTGGCCAATTGAGGCTCAGTGTTCCAATAGGTAGCGTTTTCGCGAAGCTTAAGGTCTTTGTTGAAAGATGTTGAAAGAGATTGTAGTATCATTGAGAGATTTCCAGATTTCCGTTTGCTATTTGCATATTCTTTCTTTATAAGATATAAAAAGGTGTCGAAATAAATATAATTTTCTTTACATTAATATTAATATATTAATACATGGGCGAATGAATATTTAAAGCCATTACAAAATAATAAAATATTCTGCCATTCTTTAAAAATAAACGAATGCTAAAATCGATGGCAAAAACTAGCTTGTGATTTCGGAAGAATTCATCTTACATGCTTCGTAAAAAAAATCCGTTAAGCAGTTATTTGACTACTTTCTAGAGCTGCTATCTAACAAAAATTAATTCCTTAAAGTCCCATTATAGTTAAATGAAAATGGCTTCTTCTATTTACGATGACGTAATCCGGCACAATTGAGCTTACGCTGCAATCCCATCATCTTTCGTTTATGATGTTATTCAATGTCCCTTCTTGACGATCTCACTGTAGCATCGGTCAATCTAACTCAATTCGCTGCTCAGTTATCATTCACAGTTTGCTTCTTACGTCAAAGTTCTAATAAATTTTAGCATTGCACCCAATTGGTCCAGCAACGTGCAGCAACAACTTCTTAAATGAGCAGCTACAATTGCCTTAATCTTCATGAACCTTTATCTTGATGTACATCACATCTTGAACAACATATGAATGCGTATCCAGTGCTTCGAGGCTAATGAAGAATGGCGACCCACTGGCTATATTGATGTCCTTCTGTGGTCTCTGAAACGAGCTGCTTGTTTGGTCAGCCCGAAAGGTCTCTTCGTGATGCTTAACTCCCTCTTGATCCAGTATTGACAAGGTTATTCTTTTATTGAAAGGCCACGGCAAAAGAGCATCGTACGGGCCCTTCATTATTGCAAAAAATAAGCTGATGAACTTTCCTTTAGCTGGCCCCTCTCCGTTAGGATAAAGACGACCACATAATTGGTATTCGTGCATTTTAGAAAAAAATGGAGGACTGATAATAGAAGTTGTCCTCTTCAAAATGGCGTCCTGTCTCTTGGTCGTTATGTCTGAAATCTTCCAAATTAGTTCACCGTTATAGCTGATGTGGTAATCTGGTGACCCAGGCGAAGGATAAACAGGGGCTGGAAGATTAGGTGACCCACCAATGCCAAGTATTCGTTGATGGCCTAGCTTTAGCTCATATTGCGAAGCTCGCAATGCCTCTATTCTATCAGTGAGCGTCTTGACTTGTTTTTGAAAGTCGGTCCAAGCTCCAATCTGCTCCGATAACTGAGATTCGTGGATAAATATTTTACAGCTAATATCATCTAGCAATTTCTTTTCATCGTCCTTTTGCAAAACAATGGTTTGAAGCTCCTCTCTATTATCTGCTACGGTCCGTTTTACATGCTGAATTTCCTCCCAGTGCTTTGAGAGCTGTGCTTTCAAAAAGTTAGTCCAGCTTAAAACTTTAAGTTCTATGTCTTGGAATAAGCGGCTCAGTCTTTCCAAACGAGGATATAAATCGTTTTTCAAATTAACCAAATTTGTCGAAATCTCTTTTATAAATCGTCCAAGGGCTTTTAACCTCGCCAGTAGAATAAGAATGTGAAACGATAGTGTGTCCGTTATATGCACTGAAAGCTCTTTCTTGTCGAAGATCTACAAAAAGAATGAGCTATTTCATCAAACGTTCTACAGTTCCATATACATTGTATTAAATACATAAAGAACAGCATTGCTTGATCGCTTTAGTAGGGAATTCCCAAATATGAATTCAGAAAACGATGTGACTCAAACTTTAAAATCGACTAACCCTCGATCTACATTTGGGCATGTCGCATGTAGTTTCATGGGATACCCAACAGAGGTAGGTCCCAAAGTTTGCAATGATGCCGTCAGGTGAGAAAAAGGATTGATGTGGCAACTATAAGCATTATGTTTGGAGAGGGAGAAAGCGTGGGAAGAAGTGAGGGAAAGAAGTTGTGTTTGGGAAAGAATATGGTTCATAAACGCGATATAAACTTGGGATAACTTAAAAGATCCCAATTTCCCCAGATTTGCTAACAAACTACAGGGTTAGGAATATCGCATCCTTTTACCCAATTACAGCTACAAGAGAATTAGAATTGTAAAACTAGCAAATTTTTAAAAGGACAGATAATTAGTTGATTTGCATACTTGATCGATTTTGCAGCCCTCCTCTTGAAACGGGCACACGGTCTTTGTCTCTTCGCACCAAAGATCTTCATGGTCCTTGATCTAAAAGCAAAGTATATCGTTGTTTTGAAAAATATAACGAAATATTAAGAAACCTTATAAGCAAATATTTACAAGCCAGTTTTCAACTTTGGTGTTCTTGCAAAACTTCAGAGTCTCGGGGATGCCAGGTAACTATCAGGGTAGGGTCGGGTTGGTGGGGGGGGGGGGGGGAGCCGAAACATAGAAGAGGGAAAGTAAAATGAAAGATCACTTTTGAATTCTGGGTAACAATGCAAACTCTCCAATCTGGCCCTGGCAATTAGACATGAAAACGCGTTTTTGCAAGTTATTAGATGAATCACTTAGATACTTTCTTCCTTTAAAGCAAGGATGGTGTAGAGAGATCCTAATCTTAGACAAATTGTAGGGTACCTTAGATCTTAGACATATCTTAGACAAAATGTTGAGAACTAGATGAGCCAGACAGAAATTCCTCAATCAGAATCTGGTTTTGGATTAAATGTTTTAATCCACTGTGGGACTAAATATAATTTGTACCCATGTTTGTAGACAATATATAAATGATTTAAAAAGCAGTAAACATATTGGACAAAACAACAAGCATTTTAAAATCTGATGTTTTTACCTGATCTGGTGGCATAGAAATTTGGCATTGATTGCATGCTATTGGCTTTTTAATGCATGTCTTCAAATGACTCTATGGCAGAAAAATTAAGAGTTTTAACAATTTTCCATCATAATAATTAATAACAAAATCATATATAGCAATTTCTTTAGCAAAATTAGAGAGTCACAAACACTTAACACATTTGAGAGCCCTTGAGCTCCTGGAACCCAAAGCAATCTTTTGAAAGATGAAACTGAACTGAAATGAACTTAACTGAACTGAACTAATATGATATGCTGTGTACAGTATTTTTCTACAATGGTGCGAGGTTCACTCCTTATAAGACTGCAGTGACAAGGCAATGGAGCAGAACAAAATAGGCAATCAATTTTGTAAACATTTTAGAGGCCGTTTGTTCCCTCTTTTGTTTCACCTTTTGATTAGAGAGAACGGTGATTTATTATTCTTTGTGTTTGCAGCTAAATTTCTGTATGAACAAGATAAAATTTATTTCAATTGAATACTCACTGCCAGCAAGCCATGCTGAAATTTCCCTTCACAAAACCTGCAAGTAGCAATCCGCTCTGTGCATTCTTCTTCCAAATGCCTCTCTAGTTGTCTCCTCTGGACATCACAGCCACACTGCTGACATAACTCAGGATATACTTCACAGCTATTAACATGTGCCTAAAAATTACACAGCAAGAAAGTTTCAATATGTGACTTTGTATATGGATAAATTTTTAAAAACAATGTTATGTTCTAAATTGTTTTATTCCTTTATTGTGAAGAGATAGAGGGGTAAGCATACAAAGAGTATGACATAGATTTAATTATGAAGACAAATTAGTTATTATTTGTAGAAAGTATTATAAAGACAAAAAAATTATCAAATTCCAAAGACTTCTTCAAAGTTTGCATGTCTCTCACTCATAAATATATTGAATAGGTTGGACCAGCTCTAAAGATCAATTTAATGTACGACAGTCCCAGGAAATTAAGGGCACTACACAGAGGGGTAAGGTTGTAAATTTTATGGGCCAGTAAAATCAAGCTTTTATGGGCACACCATTTTGGTGCTGACTGTTTCTTGTTGTCATCACTTATAATATATTGGAAAAGAGTGTTGCGGAGGCAGCATGGGGCCTGCTCCACTTGTTTTTCTCACAAATCTGATGTTACAAATGATAAAAGCTGAAAAGGAAGAAAAATCCAAGGGCCTATCCCACATGAAAAGTTTAAAGGGGCCTATCGGAAATTTCCAGAGTCCCGGTTGGCCCCACGCCACTGGTACTACATTATTTTTTGGTATGAATTCAAAGTATTAGAAGGTATTGGTATGAGCATTTTCACTTTGGGGATGCCAGTCACCAATTTGCCGACAAAATAGGGCGTGGCCTAAGATATTTCAATGTGGGGGTGTGGCATTTTGACGCAATTGATGACGCTTTGTTTATCAAAGAGGGTGTTCTCGTTAGTCAACCATCGCTTCAATTTTTGAGTGACTGTGGGTACTTAGGTTTTGAAGGCCTTGAAACAAAACCGAAAGACGAGGACAAATTTTTGCAACTACGCCCTTTAGATTGTCTTAAAATGCGTTTCAGAATATTTCCTGCAGTCATTTCTTGCAATCGTTTAGAACTTTTCACTATTTTTAGGCATACCTACGTTTCATTGATTTCATTCTTAAAATGGAGTTAGCCTGAGGCACTTTGCCCCCTTTCCCTGCTTACAGTGGCTCTCAGTACCTCAAGGATCAGCGTTCAGAGTTTTTCAATAAACTTTGACCCTTCCCTAAACCCCAAACTTTAGGTAAAAATTAGGTCGCCCTGGATATTGGACATTAGATTCTAGACTCCGGCTGCCGAAAGGGAGTAATTTGAAGTTTTTGGGGGACTTTTGCTCCTCTGTGATACCCATAGCGCTATCTTTTCCTGTTTTTAATTGCTGAGGGCTTGGCCCGCTAGCGATGGCCCTGTTGGCTATCCAGCTTTGTAAAACTCACAATAAACCTTTTAGAGCTGGCCCTGACCTTGAGGGAATGGGTTTGCAATCAAATACTTCGCTCACCATTCATTTTGTTGTCATTATTTGTCATGATTTAATTTGTTGTCCTATAAATCCCTCAGGTTGTTTTTTGAGTTCCTGACAGCTGAACAGCCATAATCATGAAACTTCACTGACACTGAGGGAATATGAGGAAACTTCAAATACACTGTTTCCTCTTGTTTGACTTTAGTTTTATAATTTTACAAACAGATCATAAATGTATAATCTTTCTTGCAGTTACTAAAACATCAAACAGGTTGAAACCAGTAGGAACAATAAAATAGCCAGAAAAACCAACTTAAGCAAGCAAGAAACAAGATTAAGCGTATTGGATTCGTTATTAAAAAAGTTCTTTGAAGCCAATTATATTGTTAATATGAGCTGGTTTAAATGCTTATGATGAAGCAAGACTCTGGTCTAAATAGTTTACTATTTTGCATAAGTAAAAGCTGATTACTTTGCATGACTTGTAGCCCACAGCAGCTTAAAGTTACAAAAAGGATGATATATCTTCATATTAGAACCATTTCCCCCCGATTCTTTACCATATTGTAATATTATCTTACATATAGTCTTGCTGAATAGCTGCTTGTCTATAAAAAATATCGTCTAGCAATCCTATGATATCCTTAGATCTGGCCAAAGAACCAGCAATCTTGACAAACTGCATATCTCTCACACATATCTCAGTGTGATTGATACATCCATCACAGAATCATAAAATCAAACAGTCATTTTTATCCTTAAAAATAACTCAAGAATAAGAAATATAGTTTCATGTGACTTTCATATGTTGACAAAGTTTTCAAAGCCTGATTTCTTTCATTTCCTACTTTTTTGCTTCCTACTTTTTTGGTGACCATTTCAAGTTGTTTATTAGTTTTTCCTACTGGTTTCTGTTTGTAACATGCTGCAGTTACTAATTTTATTGTTATAATTAGAGTGAGAGCATACCTTCTCAAAAATATCTAATACTAATAAAAGTGGAGTTAAAATTTCACATGGTGAACTTAAATATGTTTGCACTTCAATAATTGCTAGTTTTTGGACAAAAGATGAAAAACTGAACTTGATATCAATCCAAAATTTTTAGATAGTTTGCATGTATTTTAGTTCTATATACAGTTTATGCCTTACTCAGGTTTAAGTCAACCAAAAGAAATAATTAAGTTATTGGAGCAAAACATGATTAATGACATTTTCTTGGGCATTATGACAGAAAAAGCAATTTTTTGATCAGCCCCCATTAAAATAATGCATTATGTTTTGTTTTGCATACACCAAACCCTTTGTTATACAAGAACAACCTCATTGATGCAGAATAACGATAATACAGTTAGCAAATAAATTTAGTACCAGAATGCAAATAAAATAGTTTGATTGTTAAAAAATTGACGTTTCGAGCATGTACTTGTTATCAGGTGGCTAGAAAAGAAATGATTTTTTCTCGTTTCTTTTCTAGCCACTTGATAACAAGTACATGCTCGAAACGTTGTGTTTTTAACAATCAAACTATTATATTTTCATATCACACATATCACACAAATAATATAGAAAGCCTAAAAGCTTTTAAGGTTTCACCTAAATATCTAAAGATCAAGAAAGCAAAGAACACAAAATGAGAGATTTTGCTTTTTGTTTTCTAGCATATTCTCCATTCAACTTACTAAATCTTACTCAAAAATAAAATCAAAGTATCTTTCTAATAAGAAATATTATATTCTAAAGATTAGAGAATTCTGGGTATGAGTTGTTTACCATTTAACTAACCTCAAATTCTCTAATTAGTCCAACCCATGAACATCCACTGTCTTTATAGCTGCAATACACATTTAGTGCATCTACTTCATTTTTTGCATGTTTG
The DNA here is from genome assembly GCF_057945365.1 of Rhopilema esculentum. Classification (NCBI taxonomy): domain Eukaryota; kingdom Metazoa; phylum Cnidaria; class Scyphozoa; order Rhizostomeae; family Rhizostomatidae; genus Rhopilema; species Rhopilema esculentum. Next base: position 5,010,800 of record NC_142831.1, read on the forward strand.
TCTTTAAAGATTGCCTAAGATCGAATGTGACAATAAATGAGAATATATGATAATTGATACTGGTACTTGATAATTGATATTGATACTTGGTTACTGTAACAAATGTAATAATTTTTTCATGAGTTGATATTCTCCTAGTAGAGGCATTGAAAGGAGAAGACATACAAAAATTTGCTGAGTCATGATTTCTGAACAATAGAGATGATGATGTCATAAATCTATTTTTACAACTTATTGAATATGCAAAATCAGTGCTGAAAAATGTTGGTAATGTGAAATATTACATCTAATCATGCAAAATCAGTTGAATGCTATAAAATTTTTATAGGATGTGGCCATATTGTAAAATGGAATGGATTTTTCTCAATTTGCAAATTTAGAATGAAAAAGTGATGTATGTATGCCCTGAAGTATGCAGATTGAAAAAATTAAGATTTCTGTGAGCAGCCAAACTTTTCTTTCTAACAAAAGCATTAATCAGCAAAAAATGATTCTAAGAATATGCTATAAGGTAATTCTAAAAGCAAACGAATACACAACATGATGCAATTCTAGGGGAGTAATCTTTCAACTAAAGGATGTAATGATTTGTGGTGCTGTATCATGACGACAGTGCATTTAAGACAACAGGGGGCTGTGGTGGCACCAAGGGGTTTAATTGGGGGTAGGGGTGGGAAAATTACCCTTCACCTTTTGTACATAATTTAAATGATTTGTTAATTACAACACACTTCATGGAGTTTCATTTAGATCTTGTGACCAGAAGTAAAAAACTTCTAACAATGCAGTAGATTCCAGTTATAATCACATCAAATATTGCTTGAAAATTTGTGACTTTAAACAAAGTGTGATTGTAAACAGAGCTTACTTGAATTGAAAACACACATCATTGACTCTTATTAATAACTTTTTTGGCAAATTTTCCTGGAAAGGTTATTCCTAATATCCTCATTGGAGTTTCATTGTGAAACATCTGGCAATATGCTTCATTTATTTTTATTAAAACATTTTATTACTTTTATTTGTTTTTATGGGGGGGGAAGGGGGATCTCTCAGTCTCAATCAATCAATCAATCAATCAATCAATCAATCAATCAATCAATCAATCAATCAATCAATCAATCAATCAATCAATCAATCAATCAATCAATCAGTCAATCAATCAATCAATCAATCAATCAATCAATCAATCAATCAGTCTCAAATAAAATCATGTAAAGTTCTTTTCTAGTCTTCTGTAAGTTTAATTTGTTTTGTGTGGTATTATATATTGTAAGTATTTAGTTGCAGTGTTATATTCTAGAATTGTATTTAGGATTGAGTGATAAATAAATGAAACTGAAACTGTTTTGCATATTTGGGTCTAAATTTTATGTGACTGTGACAGATTGTGTGACTTTTAAGAGGTGCAACTATAAGTGGAGGTTGCTCAATGCTGTAACTGTTGTTAAACTGGATCTGCTAAAAATATGAAATTGACACACCAAAATTCAAAGATACTCACAACGTCATTGCCAATAGCTGACCCATTGAGACTCTCACTTCCATTATAAAGAAGGATTCCATTCCTATATTGAAATTACAAAACATCAAATATAAAGAATTAAAATAACTTTCCTGTAAGACTTTTTCCAAAAACAGCTTAAATTATTGGACCTCTTTATATGGGTATAAAAAGGGGTCCCTTCTTATTAATTAGAACAGCGAGTAGGAAAATGCTCAAGAGGTAAATGGTATACTGGATTACTTTGTCTATAGAATGGCAGATATTTCAGCCTAGTGTCAATTACTCGTGCAACTGTTAAGAACAAAATAATATCGAAAACAAAACTACTTTCTTCTTATAAGAGACAACGTGGACCATGACAAAAGCGACACATGGAGACCATGCGATGGGGCAACCTGATGACTTTGTAGTACATGACGACATGCAGTCCAAAGTTCCCTTCCAGCTTAAACTTGTTTTTATCTGGAATTTAGTCTCCTTTAAGAAACTGGTTTTTAAGGAAGACAATGTAAGGTTCTATTCATACAACACAGATATTTTGACAGGTCTAGATCAAGTTAAAACTGGTCGAGGGCGGGCAAATACACCTCCATAGATCCGTATTGTAACTAAACTATTATATTATTCAAACTTCAAATGCGTATAACTGAATAATTAGAAAGATATACAACTGTAATAAATTGAGTTTAGAACATACGGTTAACCATTAAGCTTTTCGTAAAATCCGGTGGGATATAGAAAACAAAATAACGAAAACAAAACGTCTCTTCTTCTAAGGGGCAATGTGGACCATGACAGAAGACCACGCGGACCATGCACATTTGAATCTAAGTACAGGACAACGTGGTCACTTTGTAGAGATTGACATTAATGTCCCTTTGCAGTCAAGAGTTCCCTTTCAGCTGAAGACAATGTAAGGGTTCCTTTCATGCAACAAATCAGATTTTTTGACCGGCCTAGGTCGAAGCCAAATACCTTAGCTCCACACCGTAACAAATGCGTATAGGCCTAACTGAATAATTATTAAAAAGATGTACCTAGATAACACAGTAATAAATTTAATTTAGAACATACGTTTGAAATTTTAGCTTTTCGTAAAAACCGGCGGGATATAACAAGGATAGTTGTATATATAATCAAGAAATAATGTTTTACAATTTTCGGAAGTTCTGAAGGGTATTTCTAATAAAGCGCTTAGCAAAGTGTTTTTTCCGAATAGCGGTTTCTCAGAAAAATGTTGGTTTCGAAATTGTCAAATTTATTGAATACCAAAAAGAACAGAATATTTTTTAGTTACATCTATAGGAACGCTTTTATGTGGCAAGAATTGCAATGGTTCCTATCATATCCTGTGACTTTCCATCGTTGGTGTTCGCTTCGACGAATCTTATTTAACGTGCAGAGAACACGGAGCCAGTGAGAGAGACAGTGTATTGCTGTATCACTCTGATCTGAACTTGACTGAACTTGACTGACTGACTGAATCACATACAAATTAACATACTTATATACAAAATAAATGTGTTGAGTAATGATGTGTTGTGCAATGGAGAAGGAAAGATCTAGACTTGGGAAGAAATCAGCATGACATAGATGTGTGAACGTGTGTTCAATGGTGCAGGGAATGTCCTGTGCTAGGTGATGCTGTGAATGTCATGGAATGTCATGTCAGGTAGATGTCATGGTGATGGCATGATGTAGGAATATGGCCTAATTTACAATATTAAAATCACTACACATCTATCGTTTTTGAACACTAAATTTTTATAATTAAATTTTTTTTCCATTTTACAAATAAAAAAAACAAATTGATAACATGCCAGGTAAAAAAGAATAAAAAAATTACCGAAGTTTCTCTTCAGGTCCTTCACAACAAGTGAAGCAGATACGCTCTCCACCATTCAGTTGTACAGGATCTCTCACCAAGAGCCCACATTTCAAACATTTCAGATGAGATAATTCTTCGCTACAGTTAGCTACTTTCGCCTTATATCCAGGCATCTTAATCATATACCACAAATGAATCTATGATCTGACTCTTCATTGCTCGTAGACCATTTATAGAGAATTCCAAGACGGGGGTTTTTTCTAGTATTTTCCCGAAAAGTGATTACGTCATTTGGTGATCTCGTTGTGGGCTTATATATTTTTGACATTTTTGGATGGGGTCTTATTCGAGGGGGGGGGGGGGGCCTTATAAAATTATTGTAGACATTAGGAAGACATTATTAAAAGACCTCGTTTATTTTAGTAAGAATTTCAAAAGTATGAATTTGTTGTGGTAATTCAATAAAACACCATAGGCAATAGGCAACCTCAGATGGCAAAAATCATCCAATTGATGGGTCCAATTCGAGAATTTACGGTAGCAATGGGGGCTTATTCGAGAGTGGGGCTTATTGACAATTTGTAGTTCTAAGGTGGGGGCTTATTCGAGAGGGGGGGGCTTTTTCGCGGTTAGGAGGGGGGTTCGATTCGAAGATTTACGATATTGCTAGAAAATTTCCAATCGACTGTACACAAAACGGAGAGGAGGCAGGCACAAAATGTTCCAGTTAGGGACAACATTTGCCAAATAATGACATAGAGTGCTACAGTTGTACAAGAGAAATGACAGATATAAAGAAAGAAAGTATATTCTTTACTGTTTCTGAATTAAGAGAGGTTTTGCAACAAAGTTTGAAATGCATACAACGCTTGTTGTCCCTGGAAGACGCCCGGTTAGGCCACCACGTGGAGAAGTTAGGCCAGTATATACAACTAGCAAAGGAAGGCAGAAACTCGTTCAAGAATATATTTTCAATTTTGTCAGCCAAAAATGAACCGTCAGATACATGCTTAGAGAAATACCAATTTGAAGATTCACCTAGCCATGCTTCCTTTGCAAATGGTCGAACGACTACCGACGATCTCGAGGAACTAGAATCGGAACTGTCATCATTGGATAAGCTCCAGTTTCAGCCTAGTTGGGATTTTGGTATTCCCCCAAATCGATTAGAACTAAAATCTGCTAAAAACTTCAACGAAGCATCTGATTCAGCCCAAAGCTCTTGTCCGAAGACTACTGTGGAGTCTAAACAACTACAAGATGAAAATCGACAGCAAATGGTAAGGAAATTATGTTTAGTTCTGCCAGATCAACAATAGCAAAAAGAGATAGAAGGAAAAACGAATAAATATGAAGAAAGAAATATGAATAAAATTACTTTTTTGCTAGTATTTGCTTTGTTGTATACAACATGATTCCTACTCAAAATTCTAGCTTTGAACTGTCCTGTTCTATACACCAAAGCACTTAGTGTTTACTATAATTGCTTAATATCTGATAAACTTCAAGTACAAGTCAGTTTGTATGGAATATTTAAGAAATTCACTTTATTTTTATTGACAGTATTGATCAGATCAACACAAAATGCAGGAAACAGTATTCTTGCATGATCAGGCTTGCTATTTCAGTTCAGTGGCAATAAAAATTTATTCAGCATACCAGAGAACTTGAACAATGCTTCAGCACACCCGCATTTGGCTTCTTTTTTAATAATGCAACACAATTCACAGGCAATCCATTCACATGCGAAATGCCTTCACCAATTGAAAACCATCCAGGCAGAAGGCCTCCTCTGAAACATAATCTGGAGGTTTAGTTAGTTTGGAAGTTTAAAGAGCTATCTGGTTTTTTCAAATCCAACAAAACTTTGTATTTCATGGACTTTGTGTCACTGAGGTCTTGTCTTGGGCTTAGATAAAGCTATCACTTATTATCTTTTTTGTGCATATACACTCCAAAAGTTGAGTTCATTCCTTGCTTAAGACAGAGCTATGTGAATGCCACACAAAAAGTCTAAGATGTATAAATTTAATCAACTGCAGGGTTGTAAATTGATGATATAAAGGTTCTGAAGCAGGAATAGCTTCAACTTTCTAATTGCTTGCTTTAGCATAATCAAATACCATCAATAACAAAATTTGGTTTTTCCCATTTAGTTTTTAGATAGCATAAACAAGCTAGGTGCTCGATCAATAAAGCAACCTAGAACTTTCTGGGTGCATGTGGAGGCGCTTGATTGACCTTGATTGCCTCACCTTGCAAGGCCTGATGTTTAGATTGTTTTTGGGTATTAAGAACAATGTAATTCAAGATTGACAAAGTACTGTCAGGGACACTACTTTGTGATTTTGAACTGACTTATATAATTCACTGAAGTATTAATTAAACTCGAGGGGATTCTTTTATGCTTAATTTAATGCACAGGTTATTGAGGCTGAAGATTTTTTCTCTGATGACATTGATGGCTTTGAATCTGGAGACGAGGATCTTATGTCTGAACTTGAAAAGGTATAGCTGTGTTCCACTTCATGTAAATTGAGCTCCTTGTTGAAATTTTTGTTTCATTGTTCATTTTAAAAGTGTTTGGCAAGATGTATGAAACTTTGCAGTCAGTCCTTTAGGAAAAAGTTTAACCGAGAAGGCTTGGAGCTAGGTAGTCCAATGGTTAATGTTTTTCAGCTCTCTTAATAGATAAACACCTTGTTTGTCAATTTATTTGTACATCAGTGGATTATTTTGGTCCTCTTATGAGAATAATATTTTCTAGGCCACATCTAGCTGTATAGCAGGCCAGGTGTAGCCTGGAGTTTGACACCCTCCAATTTATGAAAAGCATTCCATATTTTGATACATTGATAGAAGTTTGTATTGTATGTATCCCAGTGTTGTCTTGGTCACTTCTCTGTTAACAGCAATTGGTAGCCTTGTGGCCATTAAACAAAACATTAATCTTTCTTTGGTAAGAAATTAATACTTACTTATCTTACAAACAGGCTTTTTAATAGTTTGACCAATTGCACTTTCTACCAGCTTATATTTTACGTTGAAGATTGAGGAATCTTTCACAGCATCAAACACACCATCCAAAAAACACGAGGGCGAGATAGGTATACAGTTGCTATACAGCATTCATGATTTTATAATTAGGGTCTGCTAGTTCCAAAAAGTTATTCTATATATCAATCAGATTTTACAAACTCACCTGCTCATTTTTTCAACTAGATTAATAACAAAGAGATTCAATGAGACATGTAAAAGTGTTCTCTTCCTTTTAAAGTAATATGTTTGGTTTGAGACTTATTTTAATTGCTTTCATTGAATACAGTAGCAGATTACCACTTTTCCAGGTTTGAAGTTATAGTGTAACTGAATTGAAAAAAAACAATTTGTGCTGATAATGATAGCTGCATATAATTATTATGATATGCCTATTTATGATGTGTGTATTGCCTGTCATATTTCTATCTTAGTTGGTACACCTCTGCATCAATTTTAATTGTATTTTCCTTTTCAATTAATTGTCTGTTTTTAATTGTATTAAGATTCTTCCTTAATTGACTAAAGTAGTTTCTGCCCTTTTTTCCAGGCAATTTTGAATGCCCTCCACCAGAGAAAGAGCACACAGATATTCTAAAACATTACTTTGGTTTTGGTAGATTTAGGCCGTAAGTTATCATTTTTTTATTATGCTTTCTGGCAAGTAGTATACCATTTTTACTCTTGATAATATTGCATCATTTCTGCATTTGAAATAGGTTTTCTGGGTCATTTTATGGCATTTGATATTATGAAGAGAACCATCTCTTCATTTTCGATTTTTTTTAAATGTATGAAATAAATCAATGTTTCAAATGTGACTAATCAGTTCAAACAGAAATATCACAAAGCCTTGGATGAGCATTTAAGCTGTCACCTATTTTTTCAAGGGGGGGGGGGGGTGCTCATTCTAGAGAATTCCTTCTTAAGTGGTGCAAACAGAGGAACAATATGGATACATTTTTAATAGTGCCAGTCACAAAAGTAGCATACCTGTTGCTTTTGGAGTTTTTTTGGCCACAGCCAAAGCATCCCTTGTTGGAAATACAGGTTTCAGTGTTATCCTGCCCTAAACATTTTCAAATTATGGGCAGGGTGAATGTTAATATGTTTCATTTAAGTTAGGAGGGGGGGGGGCTTATCCTTGGCATGTTCTTTTTAAGATTTACAGTATTCCAGATACAAGATTCTGGAGAATGCCACAATCTGTGAGGAGAGGGATGAACTATTATCCAAAAAAGACATTCAAAAAGACCAAATTGCAATTGAACTTCGGTTGATTTTGCTCATCAAATAACAAATTTTGCTGTTAAAATGTTGTCACACCCACTTCCACACCTAATTTCCCCAGCCCCCTTTCCCCTGCTTCCATGGTCCCTGAACTGAGGGCATGGGCATCGACCGGCTCAGACACAAGTTGGGTAGTGTGGGGCCAAGAGAAAATTTAACACTCCCAGAAAACTCATTTTTTTGTAAAAAAATGAGGGGGCATGGGCATGGCCCCCTCGCCGCCTTCGTCGGAGGCCCTTGAGGGAAAATGTGAACTAGTGGCAATGCCAGGGCGGGACTCGCTCACATTTCCTTTCGCCCCCCGTTCTACTACAGCCACACAACGGTGTTTGCTCACGCGTGATTTCACGTGGCTCTTTATGCTTTTGAGATTTTCTCCATTGTTTGCTTTCTATATTGGTTTACAAATAGTCTATTGAATCGGTGTAGTGAATAACAAAAGTTTTAAACAAAGCCTTTTATATTTCACAATGACTCACTATAAATAATCGATTCGTCATCGCTTTGTTATGCAACTAGCAACCGATTCAATGTTGCACCATTACATGAAACTACCAGGCTAGTTGCATAGTAATTTTGCAATTTTTCACATTAACATTGATATCGAGTTGCATTTCCAGTGTTGAATCCATGTAGCTTACGCCGGATATATTCGGCGTGGACTAACGACTTCTGTTGCTGTATATCCGCCGTGAACTTTACATGGATTCCACCCTGTCTGGATTTCAACCAATAGCGATAGGAATAGAAACAATTTCTAAATGCGAAATGCCAGTAATATTTCTATCAGTAAAATCATTTGCTTTTGGTGTGATCGCTGTAGTTTCATGTGACATCAGTATCCATTGTTGACAACTTGTTATTAGGCCCTATTGCGGAAAGCTGTTTTGAAAACCAGTACGTGGTGTGCTCACGTGATCAGTTTCAGGCGCATCAAAAGCATAAAAGCATGAAAATCATGAGTCAGCGCATTTGGGTATACCCATTTATCATGACTCAATGCCTTTAATATTCAATTGCATTAAGCCCCTCTTTATGAATAATAAGCCTCCATTTAGCATTGAGTCTTGAATGAGTCTTGAATAAGCTCCCTCTCTCGAATAAAAAACCTCCTTTAATGCCCCATATCGAAAAATGCAGCTGTGAATAGGGCCGCCGAGAGTTTTTAGAGGCCCTGAGGCAAAACAGACCGACGAGGCAGCCTGTGAGCGGAACGAGCAGAAAATTTCAGCGACCACGCCTTTCAGATTAGCTTGAAATGTATTTAGAACCTTTCCTACAGTCATTTTCCTGCAAACTTTTAAAATGTTTAACTTTTTTCGACCTACATTTGTTACTTCTTATTTATTCCCTTACTTTACTAGGCCCCCTAGACCTCGAGGCCCTGGGGCAGTTTACCCCCGTACCCCCGTGCCCCCTAGCTCCTCTTCTCGGCGGCCCTGGCTGCGAATTGAGGGGATACAACTACGGATAACCATCCTCTCGCCGGTGACTTGAACTTGTTTGCTGCCTGTTTTTTTTAGTGCGCAATGGGGTGTTATACGATCTGTACTTGTGGAAAGAAGAGATCATTGTGTCATAATGGCTACTGGTAAATGTTATTGTCGGTCAAATTTACATTTCAGCTTTCCCTATTTTTCTCATCTACACCGTTTTCAGACCCCAAACTCGAGGGTGCTCTTAATAACGATACATTTTGCCCATCCAGTTTGTCATGTGTTTTTTTATGTCACATGGGATTTTTCACGTGGGGTTTACAGTATTAACAAATAAAATACACTTTTTGTCAGATGATTTTCCCAAGTTTTGAGAATGTATTCTGCCAGGGCTCGTGATCAACAGTATACAACTCAAATATACCCGCCCACATTATCCCTGTATATAATCTCTTTAGGTAACTGAGACACATGATGACTATTTTTTATACATTTCATAGGTAATGTCTCAATATAGCACTAAGTTGCACTAAGCAAGCTATAAATATACCAAGTTTTGTTTCTCTCCGTTAACTGAGAATTGAGCTATTAACAGGGGCTCTTTATCATGGAAAGGACATTTTTTCAGGCCCTGAAAGTACCACTTGCGTCCCAAGCTCAACAGTCTTTCACGTCCTCACCTACCAACCGCGGGGGGGGGGGGGTGTTGTTTGGGACAAAATTCGGATATTTGGACTAAGTAAGTCAAAATAGAAAAATATTTTCAGACAGGTTATAAAGAAAATTCACTGCACTGTAAATCATTTCTACTCAAAAAGCTCAATAAACCTGTCATTTATATTTTGGATATGATGTTATTTTTATAATAATCTTTCTTGTTAGGTTCTGGCAAAAGTTTATGCTACCAGTATCCGTCTCTGTACACTTCTGGCCTTACTTTAGTGATTTCCCCTTTGATCTCTCTCATGGAGGATCAAGTTCATGCCTTGAGGTAATCTGTTTATGTTATGTTCTGTTTTTCTATGATATGATATGATATGATATGATATGATGTGATATGATATGATATGATATGATATGATATGATATGATATGATATGATATGATATGATATGATATGACATGTTATGATATGATATGATATGATATGATATGATATGATATGATATGATTGATATGATATGATATGATATGATATGATATGATATGATATGATATGATATGATATGATATGATATGATATGATATGATATGATATGATATGATATGATATGATATGATATGATTGATATGATATGATATGATATGATATGATATGATATGATATGATATGATATGATATGATATGATATGATATGATATGATATGATATGATATGCTATATATTTTATATTTCATCTTAATATTTAATTCTATCTTGTATTGTATCTTTGTCATTTGCAGTATGGCTAGTGTACCCGCTTGTTATCTTGGCTCTGCTCAGGCTGATTCAAGATCAGTGCTTGATGGAATCTACAATCAGCAATACCGCCTTGTTTATGTTACTCCGGAATACGTGACAAGCTCTTCTGGTTTTTTAAAAAGCCTTGACTCTAAAGTAGGTGAGTCAAACAGTCTAAAGTTTACCAGCTAGTGGTCATCCGTGACGCCTTACATGAAGTCGAAGGACATGTAGCGCGGAGTTCGTGCCAATGCATTTTCATTGAAGCCTTTCTCGCCAACCCAAGCAAAATATTTTGGTGGTAAATCTCAATCTATTATGAAGGTTACCTTGCTTCTGTTCAACCTATCATGCAATTTTATACCTTTAGTGAATAATTTTTTTCACAACTTGTTTCGGAATCCATTTGTGTAAGGATGTTCTTGGGAGTGGGGTTATCTAGCTATACAGATGACGTAATTGTTTGGGATCAGGTCCCTTTTGAACAAAAATCTTGTGGATTTCCTTTTAGTTTTTCAGCCTTTTCAACAAGACTCCATAGAACCTCCTAATATTACCAATCTCTAGAACCCAAAATTTCACAACGTTATGATTCTCTTTTTATACAGGCCTAACCCTTGTAGCTATTGACGAGGCACATTGTGTATCCCAGTGGGGTCATGATTTCAGAAAGTCATATCGAGAGCTGCGCATTATAAAAGAGCAAGTACCAAATGTAGGTCTACAGATTCTTCAGTATTGCTGCATTGTCTTTCTGTCTCTACCGATGTTTTATGTCCCGAAAATACAGGGATACAAGGATGACTTACAGCAGATGGGGATTTGATCGAACCACTTTTTCCCCAACAAAACATTGAACAAGTTGCGCCTCTAGCTCTGTCTTGTAAGAGGGCGGAAGGGTGTGAGTTGTATTTCTCCTCAAAAGAACCCTGTTTGTCCTGCAACCCCCTGGTGGCGATTGGAACAGCCTTGTTAGCTGCCCTATGTCATGACATTGATTGTCAATCAATATAAAGTGCATTAAAACTGGCGGGTCGTTACAGGATACGGTTTTTGTAATACATCATGATGCGCGCTTATTCGAGTGGGATATTTTCTGAGATGGGAGGCAATGCAAGGGAGCACTAAATCAGGCCACGGCACCATTTGACATGAACTACCATTGTTTCGCTCAGTTCTCAGTCCCTTGAAGCCTTACAGCATTACACCCTTGCACATTTACACAAGGCGTCGTTTAGAGGTAATTGACAAAGTGGCTAAAGCCATCTGTCAATCAATATCAGCCAATCGATGGGCGTGTGAGTGGAATTACACACACTGATTGGTCAATTTTTAATTGAAAGATGGCTTAAGCCCCCAAAGTTTCTGACAATTGCCTTTAATAAGATGCCAAACCTTAAATAAATGAGATTCGTCGAGATTTTAATCGGGTTTGGAGTGTAATTTGACGATATTTGTTTGAAATTTTTTCAGTGCCTTGCAGTATTGGCATGGTCTATTATTATTGTTAATCGAGTTTTGCAAACTAGTCATGTCCTAACTAGAAATTTATGGCTTCGACCGTATTATTAACTTTCGGCTCTTATATAGCCCTGAAATGGAGACCAAAATAAAGTTCAATAGAGTGACGTCACGAATGTCGAAGAGTTCTTTATTTTTTATCGAATAACTCCAAAGAACATTGTAAATGTGCCAAAATGGGTAAAATATGTTGCACGTTTGCCGAGATATAGCAAGTGAAAGATGTCAGTTGATGGATTACAGTTGTTTTGTTTTCGTTCATAGTTCTTAGAACCAAGATCACATGACAATTAGTTGTTTGAATGGAAAAAAGCTGGTTCTCTTGTGATCATATAGATCCGCAAATTTGTAACATGTTTATTTATGATCACATGGAGAGTTATTTCATAATGTTCCTCCAGGTTATTTTTTCAAAATTTTCCTATTTAAAAAAGGATTTATATGACGTCATTGCAAGACTGTCGAATAGGCAAAACTGTCGTCAGGGGTCGGGAACACAGGCTAGACTGTCGTTAAAGTGTATAAATAAGACTCCGGTTATAGTCACACCAAATGTTGCTTAAAGATTTGTGACAGTAAACTGTAGTGTGACTTTAAGCGGATTCGACTGTATATCAAAGTCTATGGCATATTTTTGATGCTACACTGGAAAAATGCAGCATTGTGTTTTTCTGCTAGGTTCCTGTAATGGCCCTTACAGCAACAGCAACACCTATCGTAAAAATGGACATTTGTTCAGCATTGAAATTGAAATCACCAGTTATTACTTCAACGGGATTTGATAGACCAAACCTCTTTTTGGAAGTGAGGCGGAAGTCAGGGTCGGTGATAGAAGATATCGGTAAATTGATGTCAAAAACAAATGAAAATGGAAGGTGAAAACCTATATTTATTGAATTTTAGTTCATTTGATTACTTTCTTATTTTAGGCATGCTGCTTACTTTTTTTAGGAAGGCTGCTTAATTTTTTTGGTGCAACGAGGGATAATTTGTTTTTAAATTTGAAATTTCTAGTAATGAAAAAGTTTATGCTGAACCTACCCCTGTTTGCTCAAGTTAACTTTTGTTTTGATTTTACTCGTTTCCTACAGTAAGTTTATTATTCAAAAATGGAATTCGATAAAAACACAACCCCCTGGATGGTTGTTTAGATTTTCATTGGTTTTTTAGCAAATTGAATTGTTATCATAATATTCAGTTAACTGTACTAAATTTATTTTGAAATGAATCAGCCTTTGCCTTGAAAGGTCATTTATCTACTGGTTTCCGTTATTTTTTGTTTCCTGGTATTCGATAGCCGGCTGTTTGGAATAACATTTAAATATTTTTAATCGGAAATGTTTCACTGCAATTGCCAGGTCAAAATAACATAATTCACTGTTTTCATGATAGCAAGATATGATAGATAGGGCTAAATATCAGAAACTGTCTTTTCCTGAAAACTTCAAGGACATTTATGATTCAAGGACTTTGGGTGTTTCTAGGTGCAACTTCCTCGAACACATTCCACATATTTTTATGACAAAGCCCCCTTTACATAGATGAAACAAGGATTGTATTTTATTGTAATCAATCAACAGATAAATTCATTGTACCAATCAGGGGCAAGTGTACATAAAGAATTTCCTCGGCTAAATACTCACCTTTTGAAAGGGGCCAACCCTTTCCAATTTTAGCAAAAAGAGCTTAATGCATCTCTGATTCAGAGCTAGGAATTTCTCGACGGCATAAAAGTAACCGTGGAAGTAATTATGACTCATATGGGAACAAGCCAAAATATGAAATTTGAACTGTAATGAAATTTGAAATGTTTGATAACAGGAATGGTAACCATACCGAGACTGTTGTGTTACCATAGCTACCCTTTTGTTTGCATACAACCGTACCAAAAGCGCCGAACCATAAAAGAATTTGGAAAATTTCTGTGAATTCCCAACCCTTTTAATATGATTGCAGTCAATATGATTTTTCAACCCGCGTTGCTTGTCAAGGGATTTCCTTGTTAATAGTCTCATATCTTCATACCGACTACCAAATCCTAGCAACTAAAGTGTCTCTCAAAATTTTTCACGAGTTTTTCAATTGTTTCTTTTTCCATTTAGGCTTACATACTCCTTCGAAGGGCCAGCAATCATCTACTGCCCGACCAGAAAAGCTGTCGAGTCTGTTACTTCAACTCTTCAAGGTAAAAAGTAACAAAATCCTTTTTGTCAAAGTGACATCTACCCTGAAAGGCGTACAGTATTTCTTAAGCAATATCTAAAAGATTAAAACCAATTCATTGAAAGCTGATCTGAATCAATGTAAACTTGGGGTTTCCCGTTTGGTTCAAGTGTTCTAAACACGACAGGCAGTACAAAAAGTTCCCAATTCATGGCATGCCAGGTTTTTCTTGCGATGAAATCAATTTAACATATTTTAAATTGTTCATCAGTACTGTTCGAGTATCCGTCATATCACATGTCTAGAAATTACGTTAATTACTTGGTTTCCAACACCATTTTTGCGGTTCCTGCATCTCGCCAAGCTTTATCCCCTCGGATATGAAGTGAAAAAAGCGTGTGGAATTTCCTAGTACGTAAATTGGAATGAAATTGATATGTTTTTGCCAGGACTGCAGATAACTATTTGGCCTGGGTATGTGGACGGGGGCAAACGAATTGCAAGGAACAGATGTGGTTATAGATACACTGGTGAAATCGTAAAAAGAAACATTGCCATTAGAAAATGCAATGTTTTAGGAGGCAATCCCCCCCCCTCCTGGTCATCCTCGCCTCTCTATCCCTAATACTTACCCACGATAATTTCCATGTTATGAAATGTATCTATTTATTTATAATCTATGATGTTACGCATGAGTGCAACTCTTAATATTGACTGAAGAACAGCAAAATTTGTTATTGCTTGGTTGGTAAAAATAGGGCTGCAGTATGGTACTATCTTATCGTATCTGTGAAGAAAAAGAGAAATATTTGTACAAATAGGAAACAAATGGAAAAGGAAATTAAACATTTTAGGAAGTTAAATTATTCAATGCTTGTTAGGTTTTACAATCCTCGGGAAAGTACCTTTATTTTTAAGCAATTATCTAAGAAATATTTGGGAAATTTTTCTAAGCCATCTTTGAAATATTAGAATGATTTGTTATTTCGTTTCATTTATTTCATTTTCGTTTTATTCGTTTCACATTAAGGTTTAATACTTCTAAAATCATGTGATGATAGCATCGTTTTCAAATTGGTAATCGTGGTTAGAAGAATCTTTTTTAATGGGAAAGTTACATGGGAATCAATTAGGAATATCCCTCCACATTCTTTTTTAAAGTGCTGTTTTAAGAGCTGAAATCATAAACGGAATCCTAACGCTGCCAAAAGGTACGCTATTTAGCGTTTATAAAAGACGAAAAATTTTAATGGTTTTAAACTTGAAAACTTGCTTTGGAATAAACAAACAAATGGCTAAAGTTTGTCTTGAAATGCTTGCTCTTTTCGCAGCCATTTGTATTAGATCATGGACTGAAAATGGGGTAGGAGATAAGGGGCGATGTTGCTTGTAACTAGAAAAAGTATTTGGCAGAAAGTTCTTGGATCTAGCATCATTTTCTTGACAGTATGAAACGTTTGTTGATCTGGCACCTTTCACTTGATGCATGGAATGATTGTCTTCAAAGTTTGGCTTCTTCTTAATTTTTTTAGTACAATGGAGACCCTGTTTGGTTATTGTTATACCAGTTCCAAGACAACAAGTGCGATTGCATCGGAACCCTCTATCAACGTGGTAGTTATTTGTGAAAAATCTTATTACTCCAACTTCCAAAAGGGTGTAAAATTTTTCGAATTATCAAAGTTTGATTTTCAAATGTTCTTCTAATTACGAAAAATTAAAACCCTCAGGACGGGGTAGGTTTTACACGGAGTATTGCTAGTAACAGCGTTGAACTTCTTCCCTTCAAGGTTTTGGGGTTTTGTGCCAACGTTACCACGCAGGGATATCTTTAAAAGAAAAGAAGGACACCCACCACAAGTTTTTAAGAGATGAGATCCAGGTAACTGCCTGATATGCAAAACTATGTGCTGCCTATGTTGGAATATTCTGAAGGGTACGAGATTTTTTTCTAAAAAAGGATTTTTAAGAATTTTTCAGGGATTTTTCTGGAAAACAAAAGGACTTTTGCCAATGGCATAAGATTATTGCCCCTCAGAATATTCGCTGCAGATTTGTATTTCAATTAAATTGTCTGCGTTTTTGTTACAGTATAGGAAAATGATCTTATAAGAAACAAGAAAGCATGGAAGCACGGAAACATAGCACGCTAAAGTACTGTTCTTCCGACCCTCAGAGTATAAACGATGGGAATTGACTGAAAATAAGAAGAAATTGATACCAATAGACTTACTCCATGAGCCTCTGTTTCGCTACTGCCTCACTTGACGGACGCTACAACCTCTCTATGATACCCTGCGTACCGAAAGAAGCGTGTGAGGAATCATGGCGCCTTTGATTGGTTCCAGCGTTTATGCTCTGAGGAGTGTCGGACGGAATGTACCTTAGTATGCAATGTTCCGCTTTCTCGAGCTATTTTCAAATTTGAGAAAATTTGAAATTTCTTCTAAATTTTAGAAAATTTGAAAGTGTTTTTCTTGTGAATAGGATATTGTCTTTACATAATTGTTCCATCCATCATACAATATTGTTCGATTTTTTTGTTTTGCAGTCCCATCAAACTCGATAATCTTGACTTTGTCGTTTGTTTCAGTGTATCGTTGCTACTGTGGCATTTGGAATGGGGATTGACAAAAAGGACGTGCGCATTGTCATCCACTACGGAGCACCAAAAGATATTGAATCATATTATCAAGAAATCGGTAGAGCAGGGCGTGATGGGTAAGCTATGACGCAATTTCTAACAACCGTCTCTAGTATTTTTGTCCGCGAGTGAAGATTATCAATTTTTAAATTCAAATTATTTATAAATCTGCATTTATAAATACATTTGGCTTGGAGTAAAGAATACTGAAATAGACTCAACTACAAAACCTCAATGCGAACAAGTTTTCTGCAGTGTAACTCGATATTTTGATCAATTGAGATAAATTTAAGTACAGCATTAGATTTGTATTTATAGAATTATTTCGTTTTAGATTTCCGAGCTCATGTTACGCGTTCTACTCGCCAAGTGATTTCAATATTATGAGGTATTCGTCTTTTCTATATTTATGGCTTGTTATTCTAACATTTTATAAAGCTTGGAATAATGGACCTTAGCCTAGAACAGGCCTTTTTTAATGAAATTGCAGATTAATCCAAGGCTCGCATCAACAGTGGCTGAAGTGTGGCGTGAAATGAAAGAGGCGATATTGCGTTCTGATATGTATGAAATTCAAATTACTTTATAGTCCTCGTAAACAACCGTCAGAGCGTCCAAAGGCCAAGAAAATCATATCTTATCATATATTCACGAATATGGAAGATTCATCTCGAAACATATCAAGGTGGGATGGTCATATCCCAGAATTCCTTGCTAGCATTCACAGAGAACGTCATTGGTTTCATAACATTTTATATACTACTATGAAGTTAGAGTCTGATATGTAGGTTGGTGTCGTTAAGAACTAATTTGGGTGTTAGAAATCACGATCCCATGCTTGCAGATGATCCCAATACTACATAGTCCCATTTTGCGGACGGTTTACTGAATGATTCTATGCTCATTTCATTAACATTTCTATCATTAATATTTTGGTCAAAATTTGATTTTTTGATTCTCGATCTTTACAGCTTGATCTTTACTGCTCGATCTTTGATTTTCACTGCGCATGTTGTTTTTAATATTGAGTTCGTTTTTATAACCCAGGACATGTGACCCGACATCTCTCCGCTTGATTTTAACCAAATATTGTTTTTGTAAATAATCCCTGTTTTTTTAAACAGATTCACATATCATGTGCGGTTGTTTCAAAATCATGAATTTATTTTGAAAATGATTTCCATCTGACGATCGTAAAATTGAACTTCTATGTTATTTCGTAATTATTTTGATAGATCGTAGACCTTTATGTAATTTGATGGTTGCACTTTTTCACAGTAATGCTTTGAATTCTGTCAAGGTTCTCTGTCAAAGAACTCTTTCATAAATAAATCGTTTTGTTTAAAATTGTCCATGTCACAACGAGAGACATGATCATGTAAAAACAGAAACAGCTTGCTTCCAGCCTTTCAAAATCGAGATATGCTTGAGTAATGGTTCATATTCGAAAATGGTCAGCATTCTATAAATCGGTTTCTTATAAGTATACTATCAAATTTAATAAAGATAAAAAACCACAATTTCATGTGAACGTTTTACTTTCGTCTTCATCATTAATCAATTTTATAATCAGAAGTTTCGTCTTCATCATGAGTTATAATTTTAAATCCTACGTGAAATTGCTTTAAATATATAAAGTGCACGAGAAGAAGAAGGCAGATACTCTCTTTGAAGAAATAGGCATCGATTTGATTTTTTGCGCTCTTTTCATTTCAGTGCAGTGCTAACATGTTTCGACCGTTACATGGTCGTCTTCAGAACAACTATATTTATATATATTTATAAGTGGTTCGTTATCCTATAATCTATTGTACTCTAATAGACGTTTTGAGTGACAGCATTCCATCCTGTCCACCTCAAACTGCATCTGAATATGTTATAAGCTTTGCTTCTCATCTCGATTGAGTTGTTTTAATGTTCGTACAAATATAGAGATTTCGCACGAGAAAGAGCTTCTTTTTTTCTATATTAAGAGTTCCTATATTTTCGGTTCACCCTTCAAACCTGTTTTATTTGTAGGAGTCTTATTCGTGATATCAAAGACGAAAAATTCAGATCGTACAAAGAAAGTATGGTCTCAAAGATGATAAAGTACCTTGAGAACAGCAATTGCAGAAGACGGTAACATCTCAAGAATCTTTACTTTAGCTTCGAGCTGTCTTTTGAAATAATTCTTTCGCCCTGGCTTTGTTGTGGAAACACTTTATTGAAAAAGATATCGATTTTCTGTCATTTAGGCCAAGTTACGTAATATTGTGATCTACCCTCTCCAGACAGCATTGTAATTGTGTATTTACCTGATTATGAATTGAACATGGAAAAACCCTCGTAAGATTCATTCTTAACATTAATAATCCCTTTTAAATTTAATCATAGTTTTAGAACTATCATAAGCTTTTCAATTTTTTACATATTTTTACATTTTACAAGATTTTTACATTGTAAGTAAATTTTCATTTTTTTAGAGCTATTTTGTCGCATTTTGAAGCTTCTGATGATGTCGGTGGCCAAGAAGAATGTTGTGATGTCTGTCGTGGGAGGTTGGTTATTTTATTTCTCTTCATCGCCTATAACCAGTCACATCTTGAGCACTTCATTTTTATCAAGAAATTCAATGTTTAGACTATTGAAAATAGATTCTGGAAGAATGGACGCTGTTCCAGTTTCTGCTTCGAATCCTTGATGAAAGTATTTAAGCTAAAAATGCGGTAGCAACAGAATCCTGAAAGATGGGGAATGATTAGAGAAGGGGGTGGGGGGTGTCACTATATTTTCAATATTTTCCAAACAGTGCCAAATTATGTCCACATAACTAGTGAACATTATTATTAATTGGAACTATTTGCTTTTTATACACTATTCATCCCATTTTACCTTACTGATAGTGAGAATGTAGCTGCTAGATAAATTTTTGTTTCTGAAAGTTCTCTGAAAGTACCTTATCAAATTCTTGGTTTCCCAAGCTCTCCTTGGTGGAGATATTAACTCAAAGCTGATAATAAGAGCGTCTAACCACAGCTTTTATTATAGATTCAGTATCGTTATGCTCTGTTATTTGATTGGACATTTTCTTTCTTACAACATCAATTCCCAGGTCCACAATAAGATCGCAGGTCCTCTCCCTCTACATTTGTCAGTATTTTTCAAGAGTTTTAACCTAAAGCTGAAAATATTTATAGAATCCAGAGATCATCGTTAATACCATCAAGTGCTCCTCAGATTGGACAGAAGTACGATTTTGGAAAGGAAGTCTTGATCTTAATGCAAGCAATCATGGTATGGATTTGTGTGTCGTATTTATTTGTAAACAGTTGCCTATTGATCGCACAGGCCGGTCGCTATAAGGGGGCGTGTTAATCCACATTTGTTTATTTAAATATCTCTTGTCTTCTAGGCCTATTTTCTGTCCTCTTTTGGGAGACAATGTAAGGGAGCATGCCCCTCAAATTTTTAATACCCTAGGGACCCTCAGATAACCAAGCTATTTCTAGATACCTATACAGAAATCCTTTTCGTGCACGCCTAGAGATAAAGTATATATACCGAAATAGGCCGTCTTTCTTCAACTTTTATGACCACATTCTATCGAACACTCTCTAAACTATTTTCAGACGATGGGAAATGGGAACTATGGTGTCAATACACCAATTCTACTTTTACGAGGATCGGTAAGTTGCCATTTGCCTGTATTTTACGAAAATGCCTGTTACTATTTTCTTTAATTCAAAGAACTGGTCTGTATCAGCATGACTTATATAATGAGAAGTCCACGAAGAGAATGCTATTAAAGGTGAGGAAATTGTAAGGTATTAAGAGGCATTGTGCATACATTTGATGCTTTTAGGCAATCTTTAGAATGTATGGTAAGGTTCTTTAAGGCACTTAATTTGGATGTTTTCAAGGAAAGTTCAAAGTGACACCATTTTGTAAAACGGGAAAATTTAGAAAAGATTTTAAGGTATTAAGCAACAAAAGGGGTAAGCAGATGTTCGTTATTGGAAGTAAATAATTTGTTTACATTTATGAATATACTTTTATTGCAATGAATTACAGCCAAATTAAAAAAAATAGCAAAATTATTCGATGAATTGTTTCAAGCATTCTGGAGTTATTGGGAGTTATCCCTTCTACGACCTCTGTTTTGAAATTGAAGTCTCCTTTGCTGCAATTTATACCATACCAATTGATTTTCTTTCTAGAAAAGTAGTGCTGTCCCATCACGCTTTCAAAACAGCAAATCTTTCGGAGCTGGCAGGTAAGAGCTTGAAACATTTTTGTTGACTCACCAGATTATTAAATCTAGAATTGTGTTTTATATCTTGAAAAATATTCCGCAACTGGAAGTCCAATGGCATGGCACAGAAGAGCTGGAGGATCTAAATTTTATATGGGCTTTGCTGGTAGAATAACGAGTCATTTGCCATTCCTAATTCAAAGAACATTTCCCTGAGATTGTTAGGGATGGGGGCTGAAGCTTCAAAGCCCTCAATTCTGATAGACCTAAGATTCAAAAGAAGTACAAGGGAAACTCTTACAACTGCCACTCTGATTGATCATATTGCAACAACTAATAAAGCTTTTATTGTAGAATCTGGTGTTTATGAGACAACTATAAGTGATCACTATTTGGTCTACTGTGTTAAAAGATTTAGAGATACTGCTAAAAAACAGCACAAAAACATTTCCACTCGGCAAATGAAAAATTTCAACGAAGAAAACTTTCTTAGTGATCTTCAACAAATTGACTGGAAAAGCATTGTTTCAAATACCGATGATATAAACCTCATCGTTGAGCAATGGACAAATATGTTCTCGTTGATTCTAGAAAAACATGCTCCTTTACGCTGCAGGAGGGTTTCAGAAAAGTTTTGCCCCTGGTTGACGAAGGATTTCAAATGTTTGTCTGCTACAAGAGACAGGTTGAAATTGGCAGCTGTGCGCTCAAAGTCCAAAATTTTCATGGATGCTTATAAACAAATGAGAAATAGGGTCAATAGATTAAACAAAGATTTAAAGCGCGAATATTTTACGAATAAGATTGCCCTTTCCCAAGGTGATCTTAAAAACACTTGGAAAACCATTAACATGGTTCTCAATAAGAAATCAAAAACGACTCAAATTCAGTCACTTGATGTTGATGGTAAGCATGTTACCGATAATAATGCTGTTCCTCAGACAATGAATGATTTCTTTTGTGATATTGGCAAATCTCTTAGTGACAAAATTCCACAGAAAGCCAACCCCCTTGTTGAAGATAAGCTGGAAGTGAACCCTGAAAATTTACAGTTTAAATTACAAGCCTTTGATGTTCCTCAGATAAAAAAGGTTTTTGGCAAATTCAAAACGTCCAAGGGTTTCGGTCCTGATGGCATTGCTAACCATTTCCTAAAGATCGCATTCTCTGTCATTGCAGAATCTCTCTGTGACATTTTTAACCTCTCAATTGCCACTGGAGTTTTTCCTGAAAATTGGAAAACTGCAAGGGTTGCCCCAATCTTTAAAAGTGGAGAAAAAAACAATCGTTCCAATTATAGACCGATTTCTGTGCTCCCATTTCTGGCAAGACTCTTTGAGAAATTGATTTACAACCAATTATATGATTATCTAGACAAAAATAAACTTCTGTATTCTGGCCAATCAGGTTTTAGAGCTCTGCATTCCACTGTAACTTGCTTGCTTTCTGGCACTAATGACTGGCACATTAATATTGAGCGTGGAAAATTTACAGGAAATATTTTCATTGATTTGAAAAAGGCTTTTGATACTGTTGATCATGCCATACTTATTCAAAAGCTATCTAAGTACGGAATTCAGGGTCTTGAGCTTCAATGGTTCAAATCATATCTTAGCAGTAGGCAGCAATTCACTAAGGTTAATGGAGTGCAATCTGACATCGGAAGCATCAACTGTGGTGTCCCACAAGGTTCTTGTTTAGGTCCACTACTCTTCCTAATCTATATAAATGATCTGCCATTCGCCTTGAAAAACTGCAAAGTTACGATGTACGCCGACGATACTAGCATATCCTATTCCTCTAAGAGCATTGACGATCTAACTGAAACGCTCAACAACGAATTGAAATGTTTGAAAGAATGGCTTCAGGGCAATAAATTGTCTTTGAATGTAACCAAGACTCAGGCAATGGTAATTGGATCTAGACCAAATCTGAAAAAGATTGGTGAAAACACTGTGGGTTCACCTGCATTCGTTATCGATGATTCCCCTGTAGAAATTGTCGACAGTATTAAGTATCTTGGTGTCCAAGTTGACCAATACCTCGTGTGGGACGAGCAAATTAAATCTGTTCAAGCCAAAGTCTCCCGCTCGTTAGGTTTTTTAAAATATGCAAAGAAATTTTTGCCAAAAAATGTACTTTGCAAATTATATAGAGGTATTGTAGAGCCACATTTTCGGTACTGCTGTACTGTGTGGGGGAGCTGTGCAGAGTTCCGACTGGTTAAGCTTCAAAAATTGCAGAATCGAGCCGCTAGAATTATTACAAATAGCAGCTACGATGCTCCTGCTGAAGCTTTGATTACAGAGTTAAGATGGCCAACTGTAAGGGATATGATCAGAAGTGAGACTGCAACAACTGTATATAAATCTGTTAATGGTCTCGCGCCTGATTATCTCTCGAATTTATTTGTTAGAAATTCTGAACGCAATTGTATCAACCTTAGAAATGCCGAAACTGACTTGCTAGTGCCATTCATGAAAACTAGTAATGGACAGAAAGCGTTCGCATTTCGTGGAGCAAAAATCTGGAATGATCTCAGCCGCGAGGCCAAGCAAGCTCCCTCTTTATCTTCTTTTAAGAACAGGATAAAGGGTTTTTTGTAAATTTATTGCAAATAGTTGTAAATAAATTATTTATGATTGTAATTAGTTTCCTTTTTTTGTTATTAATTTTAGTAGATTTTTTTAATTTGTAAAGTTTTTGGCACGGCCCCCTGAAAATCAGTCATGACTGACGGGGCTACCGTGCATAAATAATTTTAAAATGAAAAATGAAAAAAAAAACCTGAAGTTATGATTGTTATAATGACAGTTAATTTTATTATGTGGGCCTTTTTTTACAATACTGTTTAGCCTATATGAAGGGACGAATAGAATGTATGATTGCAAGTGACAAAAGTTTCATAAGGTACCATAAGGTGAAAATGAATGTTATTTAAATTCTAAATATAATTTTTCGAATAGAAACACAAAATACACAGTTTATTGTCAAACATAATAAACTTGTTTGACAAATGTCATTGAAATAATGTCAGTAGGTTAAGACATGTTGATTGAATCGTGAAAGGGCATATCAGCACGATTTATTTATGTAGTAATGTTATTATAGCACTTTGAAGAATAACGCGGAAGAGGTGGGTGAAAGTTGGTTTGTTAATCCCCTGCACACGCCAGACTTTCGCTATGATAACCCGGGGGATATGAAAAATCAAGGTTTTGTGACAGAAGAAAGTAAATCGTTTATTTATTATGCTGATAACTTTCACGTTTCATTAAAAAGCTCCTTTCACCTGCTGAAAGTACTTTCAAGTTTCTTCCGTGTTTGAGTTCTAAGAAGCGGAAGTATTTAGCTTTCAGTTCTAGAACATTGGGAAAGTACATAGCACGCAATTTTACTAGGGATAAACTAGTCTGCGTGCAGACTTAACAAATAGAGGAAAGTCTGCACGCAGGTTAGGGATTAAGCTTTGAGCTTGGTTTCCACTGAAACGTCAGAGCTGAAGCTTTCTGGCAACAAGTAGAGTTTTGATAGGGGGTATTGTGTAATGCCCGAATTAAGGATTTCGATAAAGAGATGCGTCCGGCTTTGTTACGGTCATGATGGGACTTGCATTGTGAAGCTTAATTTACTGACTAAGACGTATTTTCGCTTTCCCTATTAGCGACCATCAGGCGATTTTAGTGATCAGCTCATGAGTTTGCCAACCCACAAACGAAAACAAGGTAGCGCCCAACGCCCCCCCCCCATGACATGTTCCTACCAAGCAATGACCTTTTGGGCGTGTTACTATGAATGGAAAAAGAAGGTTTTATGGTCTAAAATAATAAGGACTATACTGTTGGTATAATCAGCGGGTTGGGGATTTCTCTGAACCTCTAGAACCACAAACGGCTAGAAACAATAAACGATGCATAAAAACAGAAGTCGTTTGTCTCCCCAAAATTTCAAAGGAAAAGCTACTACAAGGGTTAAGGCTCTCCCTGCTTTTATTTTTGCTTTCAAAACAGAAAGGTGGATTAAAAAATTTTCATTTCACATTTTATTACATCATCTAAAAAAAATGGTTTTTTAGTTTTTCTCAGAATACATTGGGAGGAAACGTCAGAAGATTTTTATCATTTTGCCCCAGAAAATATTTCGTGTAACTTTCAGCACAGCTCACAGTTTGAGGAAGTTCTTAGAAGGATTTACTGGGTGCACGGGTGTCAAAATTTCCGTTTAAAAGAGAATTTCCCAAAGTCTTTCTTGTTCCTGGCACCGTTCACGAAGTGTTGACGTCTTTACATGTGTACCGGTGCCTGCTTTTTCACCAAATGATGTCCTTACAAGGTATTCCGCAATCAATACCAGCTTGTTGAACAAAAAGTTCTCAAAGAGCATCAAGTTGAGCACGTTTTCCCTGTTACAGTATCTGAACATATGAAAAACCGGGGCCATTTTCAACAAACATACGACATACTACAGATTTTGCTAAACGTCTATGTTTACGTAATGCATGGATATATATGAATAGTAATACACAAATGGCTGCCACTAATCATCAACTCATCAAATTTTTTCTCGGAAAAGAAAAGTTGGCTTATTAAAACAAAAGGAGTTAGGCGAGCCTGTTCACTATCTTTATGGCTCCAAGAAGATTCTTTTGGCATCCTTTGCGATAAAATTCACCGCTTTTCCAATATGATATGCAGGGGAGGGAGATTGCCCCTTCTTCATCCGATCGATTCGATATAGCGCTTATCGATTGAACATTTTCACGACCAAAGATTGTAATTTAAGTGATTACTGTAGGCGTCCATTCTCCCTGAACTAGATGTGTCAAAAGCAAGCCTGCAACACGCAACATAATTGCTTATATCTGCTTTAAAAATACGTGAACTCCAACTTCGACTGGGCGAGGAAGTGTTGTCGGATATACTTATGTTGGATTGCTTGTTGCTTGTCCCTGCAATTTTGTCCTTGATTGTAGGCTAGAGTCTTCGTAACTCAGATAAAGAATCGAAACAATGGAATTATTTCTATTATGCCAGCTAGATTAAATTTGAATTATGTTTAGAGGTGCAATCTATTCCAAAAAGATGGAAAAATTCCTTAAATGTCAATGAAACTTCAAAATTCTAGTTTCTGTGGTCAAACCAAATTTTATCACAGAAATTTGTGGTGAAGTTTTTAAATGGATGCAAATTATTATTTTCGCAAGTATGGATCTAAAAGTGATTGAATGCAACTGGCAGTGGACACCAAGATAAAATAATCTTGCTATGACTATAGTTGGTTTCACCATGGCTTTGTGGTAAAAATTAATTGTCATTACATTAGCCCAATCGGAATCCCAATAATTTTCCTTAATAAATTTCAAAATTCTCAAACATCTATAGAATTTCAAAGTTACCCTTTGGATATTTTTTCGTTACAGGGAAAAACCTGAAACATTCTGGAAAGGTCTTGGTAAGCTGTTTCGTAATATGCACTCTAAGTTCTTCTGTCAACTTGTCACGTTTTGATGAAGTGTACCGTAATATCACAAGAATCCAGAGACCTTGCCATTTATTCCTGCCAAGTTGGGTAAAACCTTTGGAGACAGGGGGGGGGGGGGGGTGTACTGTATGATAGTTAGACTGGGGTTCAGAAGATATTTTATTGTACTTAATCTATGTGCTTGCTGTGTTGTGAAGTCAGTTAGTTTTAGGCGATATAAAAAACGATAATATTCACTTAAACGTTTCATAAATTCAACAATAAACATGACTCCGGTGAGACATGGAGCATAAATTAAATTCTTATTACAGTTAACTGTTTAAATAAAAAGCTACTTGGAATCACGTAAAGAAATTAACCAATGGTTTTTAAGAATAACAGGAAAAATGACTAACATGGTATAAGTTTGAGCGTTGAAGACATGTATGAAAAAAAACCAACTCATGCACTGAATGTAGATACAAAAAAGGAATCAAAACGAGGGTAGGACGTGGGTAGAGCTGAAACGATGTGAAAAAGGTTAGTCATTAAACTGATTCTGAAAGAGTGGTTAATTTGATGAGGAAATGAATGGAAAAAATGTATCAAAATGAATAGGGAAAACGGGGTTACCGTGACTGTATTCTTAGATGGGTCACCCAATTTGAAAAAGGTTAAAATTAATTGACAGGGTAACCCCACTTTTTATTTAGAGAATGATAATATGTGTTAATTTTGTAAGCAACTCGTTAGAAGGCTTGTCATGTTTTGCAAAATGCTGAAATGTCTTTTGGGGTTTCGTTCGCCACAAATGTTAGAAAGGCACAAATGGACGATTCATAGACACTCAATAGGACACAATCAAGCATGATTGCACTCACAAATTTATTTTACAAATTGTTTAAAGTTAAATCTATAGCATTTGTGGCTCTGTAGCGTAGTAAAACATTTGATTGATGCCTGAATTGTTTGCATGACTTTCCCAGTGGCATATAAGACCATTTTCAATAACTTTTATCAAGGGATATGTGTGAACTGATAATTCAACCTTGAATGCTTCAAAGCAAATTGCATAACCCTTAACCAAGTTTCAGTCGCAAGACTAAGCAACCAAATGGCCTAAAATGCGTGTAACTTTATGTACACCTCTCACTATAAAGATACTTTTTGCTCCCTTGTGGAAAGCGCTTTGAATATGAGCCTACAGCAAATAAAGTAGACATTGCCTTTTTGCAGCCAGGCAACTTCAAACTGAAAACTACCT
The DNA here is from genome assembly GCF_057945365.1 of Rhopilema esculentum. Taxonomy (NCBI): domain Eukaryota; kingdom Metazoa; phylum Cnidaria; class Scyphozoa; order Rhizostomeae; family Rhizostomatidae; genus Rhopilema; species Rhopilema esculentum. The sequence continues at coordinate 5,038,624 of NC_142831.1, forward strand.
CATGGAAAAGAGGACAGACAGACCCTTTGTAAAGTTTGTGCAGCTCTCAGGTGCGTAAAAATGAGAATTAAAATGTATGTGAGAGCCTTTTTTTACACTCCTTCGTGATAAAGCGATTTGCAATTACTGTTGAACTGACAAAAGAGTTAAGGACTTCAGCAAGAGATCACTGCAGAATGGGGTAGATTGAGTATGATTTTCCATTGCTGTTGAACAGACAAAAAAGATAAGGACTTCAGCTAGTAATAGCTGCAAAATGTGGGTAGATTGAGTTTTAATTTGATTTAGTAAAAGCTCTGGACATTTTTTAGTGACCGAGAAATGTTCTTATAGATGTGTAAATCGTGGCAGTTAAAAGTTAGCTTCAGCAAATGACTGCAATCAACCTGTCATGTCGAGGTGAATTACTCCTGTAGCCTTTGCATCCTTTGTTAAATCTGACTGCTGGCTTGTATCTATGCTTGCAATTAGGAAGTGTTGTATCACATATTATTGTCTTGACCTGAATTGCTAGTATTTGTTTTTTTTACAAGAAAGAAAGCTTGGATATAATTTCTTGAAAAGAAAACTTATTTAGAATCAGAGAATTACAGAACTCATTCTAAACTCACCCATAGACTCAAGTGTTACTATCCTCAATGAATTTCCAAACAACGATGAAATACCAATCTTTGGAATACTTATTATTGCCCCTTCCAAATTTTAACCACCTCCTTGTAAGTTGAATCATAGATTTTATACTACGGTAAAGTAACATGATACTTGTTACAAAAAGTCCTTTAACTGGGCTTCGAATTGGTTTTTTCTCTAGCAGCAGAATTAGAAATGAAAATTCCCTGTTAGTCTAGCAAAAAATTTCCTATAAGTTATAAGATATCCAGTTATAAGATTCCTATAAGATATCCAGTCGGTTTAGAAGAATTTCCCGTCTCCATATATCTGTGAAAAATCAATGAAATAAATTCATTTCAATTTTTGTTAGGCCGAAGTCGAACGTCCAATTTCTAGCTCAATAAACTTACTGAATATGTTATTTTGAAAATATTATTTTGAAAGAATGTAAGTGTAGTTGTTTTGAAGACCAAGAGTGGCGAATTTTTGTAGCTGAGTAAAGCCGAACCTCGTTCTTGATAAGGTCTGCTCAGGTTTTCTGTTCTGGATAATTATGACTATATACCTACTATTTTAACAGGACCTTTGACAGCACTGTCCCAACTAGATCAACAATCTTGTAGCACTATTAGTTTTGCCCCCTCTACTTGATTCTAACATGCCCCCATAGACTGCTTCATCCACTTGTTTAGTGTTGTTCGGCGCTGTTCAAGCCTCTCTTTCATATATTTATTTAAATATATATTCGTCTCAGTGAAATATCTTTGCTTTTTGACATAAACTTGAGTTGGAAAAGTTTATTTTCTCTGTTAGTCTATGCCTTATGTTTTAATATGTATATATTTAACTATCAAGAGGTTATTTAATTTCCAGAAAAAGGTATGAAATGGTACAAAGAAGCAATACGTGATACCTCTGCTCAGACATTAGAACTGATACCCAATCAGGTATTTTCAACTAATATTTTTCTCTAACGTAGGGCTAGTCCAAAGAAGCCTAAAATGCTTGGTTAAGATTTACGGCATGTCGATATGAATTTATGTAATCATCACTCTATAAACTGAAATTTATAGCCACAGATTCGTAAATAAGTGTGCCTGTCATTTTTTTCATTACTTTAGTTTAAGGTCGCATTCTGATGGTAGGCTTAAAGGCTCTTGCGCAACCAGCATGCTTAGCGGCAGCTGTCTTGAGAAATTGGTTGTGCTTTGTATTTTCATGCAGTACGATATAAGACCGGTTTTGAAAACATAGTCGCTAAGCATGCCGGTTGCGCAAGAGCCTTTAACTTGAAAAGCCATGGTGTGATATTCAAGTCAATTTTTTTACATCTTGTCTGTTCCCTTTGTTTGCATCATAAAAATTGCTACAAATAAACTTTTAAAAGCTGGGAAGTTTACGTCTCTGAAATTTCTCTTTGCTTTGCAGGAAATGTTATTGTATTCTAAAGCTTCAGCTCGTACAGAAGTCGAGACACAGCCTGCCAGCAGAAGCATTGCTACTCCTATTTCAAGGTAACTATATGCAAAAGGGATACATTTGTAGCATAGTATTCACATTCAAATCTAACGCCTTTGAATGAGAATTTGCTGTTAGCAATACAAGTTTCGTTACCCCCAAATTCTTCAGCATCAAATTTATTCTTTCAATTCGTTTTCTAGTAACAGAGGACTTTATTTTCTAAACAGCGGTACTTGTGGCATCATTCTGTAAGATGAAGTTAACTTGGTGACCTCATTCATACTTTTGACGTCAAAATCTATATTTTTAACACTGAATATAGCTAGAATCACAAATGGTTAAGAAATGAATAGCGACGTGTAATCTAAAATGTTTAGCAGAACATTGAAACCAGGGTTAGTTTTTGATGAGATTATAGCAAGACCTGGGACTGCACGGCCCTTGGGCCACATGGGACCCTTTCGACGTTTCTGTCAGGCCAACGTGAGTGTATAGTCGAAGAGAAGATGAATTTTTTAAGTAGTATTTTTCCACTTGACCTACACCAAAATTTTATATATTTACATAACTATTTGCATAACATACTATTTCTATTTCTTTCTGATAGCCAGTACCAGCTAAAATATCTTATGAATAGTTGCTCTTCACACTGGAAGAACATGAATAATGTGCAGGACAAGCTTAATCAATAAATAACCCTAACCTTAATGGGAATTATTTCGTTTAATGAACTGTTGGTCGGGAAAACGAAATTATTATCGATTTAAACTGTTTTACGCAACAGACAACAGAGTAAATATTGTATAAAAATAAAGATTTAAGGCTTTCGTTTTATACAAATCTCCAGTTATCACTTGGTAGAGTGAGTCTTAGTATATTTTATAGTTTTTTTTGTTATTTTACAGAACCAATGGGTTTATATAAAGTTCGATCAATGAATAACCCTTATCGGAAAATTTTTCTTATATTGGTCAAGAAAACGACTTCATTGTTGATTTAAACTATTTTATCCAACAGAATTCTATCAAACGTGCCCCTCAAACATGCTTGGTGTGAAATGCACGAACCGATCAAATTGTTAGTAGACTACGACAAAAGAAGCGAGGAAACAGTTCCAGTTGACGATGCCAAATCAGAGGTACGGAAAGGCAGGCACGGTCTGGCCCCGATTGTAAGGAGGTGATCCCGACCCGGGCCAACTGATATGCAAATTAAAAAGAATATTGGACAGGCCCATTAGTAAAAGATTTATGAAGTTGAAGCACGGAAAGGGGCTTACAGTCCAAATGATGATACTTTTCCTTATATCGATTTATGCTGGTGTTGGGAGTGGGGTAGAGTGGGGTATCTAACTTCCTCTAGTCGGTGTAATGAAAAATGTTCTCTCTGTGATACTCAAAATCAGGCCTTTTTGGTTTGCCCGCCACCTGAAAATTACGGTGCCAGACCGTTCCTTTATGTTATCCAAGATTTCTGCCTATTTAGCCAAATTTGGTGTTTTGATACTAAGCTGTACAATATAATAAAATAACGTGCTATGCACGAAACGTCGTTAATAAATTCGCTATTTTTTCCTAGTACAATTTTACTTAAATTCCTAGGTATATTGGAATTTTCATGTCTATTCATTTCAACGTGCTGTAACTTTACTTGTATAAGGGCTCGTCCTAAAAATGAAGATGGAACGTAGTGATCTTCTCATCTAATCGACTGGAGAGAGGGCTTTTCTTCTCAACAACAAATTACTGTGTAGGTATCAGCGTTAGGCCCAGAGCTTACCTCGTGAAGTCACTTAAGCAGAAGTTGACAATATCAAGGTCGATTATAGAAAAAAATATACGTTAACAAAATCACAGCTTTAAAAAGGGTTAGTTCATACGATGGTTATAAAGCTGTTAATGGTAAGCATTGTTTTATAATTGTATCTTTTTATTGCAGGAGCTGCTTTACAAGAAACTCCACCAAATGAGAAAGGAGATTTGTGACGATCTGGACGTACCTCCCCACATTGTGGCATCAACAAAAAGTCTCATTGATATTACCAAATCTAGGTTATACATGATCTGATTTTAGGCTCTTTGCCATTATTTCAGCAGATATATTTCAGTGATTGCTGAAGAAGTCTTTCTTCAGCAATCAACTTTCTATTCTTTTCAAAACGTTTTCAAAATTTCTTTTCAAAATTCCTGTATGAAATCATAATATTCACAAAGAATTTTATCAGCCCATTTGAGCTAACCAATATGATTGCCAGCATGCTATTTACCAGCTGATTTCAGTATAAAGTTTAGGTTTGTTTTCTAGTAGGTTAGATGCCCTGTTGGTCTTAATTCATAGTAATAATTATAACGAATTCAGGCTATTGTCATCAGTACGACTTCCCGTGTTTTACATTCAAGAACTGTTCTCTTGTCCTAATATATATCCCTTTATATATATATTATTATGATAATATTATAATCCTTTCTAGTCTACTGTTAAGTTTTTTATAGTGTCAATTTGGTTGTTTACTTACAGTTGATTGATATTGTATTCTTAGGCCGAGCACTTTGGAGAACTTTGCCCAAATTAACGGTGTAAACAGAATGATGGTTGAGAGATTTGGGAAAAAGTTTGTCGACTGTGTTATTCAATTCTGCAAAGCAAACGATTTAGCGACTGACCAAGGATTTGATGACAAGGCTGACGGGAAACACAATAAGGTTCGAAATTTTTTTTGATAGAAATTTGAAAATTTCTTTGAAGGAAGTAAGCATTTGAGACATACTTTAGCTTTTTGTCTGACTCTTCACAAAGTATGAATTGTCAGTATAATGAAAGTGTCAGAAGAAAAGCATCAAAAATGTCATTTATATAAAACCTCAAGATGCATTTTAATATTGCCGATTAACTGTCCTAAAGGTATTTTTTGTGTAATTTTTCTTGATAACAGGCAATGAAATCTTTTTCGGTTTGCTTCTAAAGTCGTAAGTGCAAAATTTATGTTGTATTAAAATAACATGCAGAATTAGTACATTTAACATTTTTACATTATACAGAACTAGTCAGAAACATTTAAGCAGGGACGAAGTGGCTGGAGAAAGAGGGGGTCCTGTGTCACGCCAACTACGTTCTGCATGTGAGGGACGTAGCCTCAAATGTAGGTCATTATTTTTACTCTGTCTGTTTTAGGACTTTTGTCTTCAGAAGATGGGTGACACCCCCAGGGGTGAATTGTCTACCACCGTTGACTCGTCCTATGACCTATATCAGAAGCATAAACAACCTTTGGTAGGTAGCTTTTTATTCTTGCTTCACGTTTGAGTAGAAACATGAAAGCTTCTAGGGTCCGGCATCTTGGAAGTGAAGGGTGATTGGTTTTTGCAAAACACAATTACCCTAAAACTTTATACCAGTGTCTAATTCTGTGGTTGCCATTACCCTGTAGAGTTGGAATTGAGAAGCGCGAAGGTATAAAACGATTATCAATTTAGAAAATTGAGTGTTAGTATAGATTATAAACCTTATCCTGTTTTAAATCGGTTGCAGCTCCACTCTTCTTATTCAGGCAAAAGTTTCTACCAATTTATTATTGTCTTAATAGCTCGAAAGTTTTTGCTACAGTATCTCACAATTTTTTCAGCTATCTTCATACTATTGCTCGGTATAACAATTATTTTTATGCATCCAAAAACTTGGACGGATAGTTTATCAACTGTAGCAACGGTAGTTATTTTGAAAAATTTCCTTCTTTGACAGGTTCCTTCATTATTAACGAAAATTCTGAACAACTTTTTGTTGGAGGAACATATATGACAGTGCTTCTCAACCTATTTTAATTGAGTCCCATTTCTGGCGTTGTAATGTTGTTCATGTCATTAAAAATATTTTGTCAATCATTTTCATAATTGTTATTAGGTAAAGTGTTGTTTGTTGCAAGTTGTTAGAGTTGCTACTCATCTTCATAAAAATTCGTTATGTGGAGGATACGAAGTAGATTCTGATGCCATTTTCAGGTGGAAGTGGCGCGAGCACGAGCCTTGGTTCCCAGTACAGTTATGGGTCATTTAGCCACAGCTCTCAAGGCAGGATTACCGGTTGATTTCAATAGACGTAAGTGTGACGACCACTTTTTTTGAATGATGACATGCATGTGATTTTCAATCACTCGCTTTTATATGGATAGTATCGAGGACGGAAAGCTTGAAATTTTGTTGAAGTGAGATTGATTCAATTCTGTTAGTATTTAGAATAGAGAGATACAAATTCTCTTTGGTATAATGCGAAGGGAACAAACTGAAATGCTGATATTTTCTTTAATGACATCATCATTAACTTTGACTTGCTTTTGGTTGAGAGTAAAGGGACATTGACCTTGCCCTCGTATGGGGTCAAATTAATCGGAAATTCTAAAGCTTTTTAGGCCTTTCATATTTTTGAAGAAAAGCATAGATGGCCATCACATAGAAATGCAACGAATGGCCAACAGAAAGCTATTAGAAGTTGATATACCCAATGGTCAACAGAATATAAAACTTGGAATAGGATTAAAGCGGTTGTTTATCTAGACATTGATAAAGCACACGCTCAAGGACTTAAATTTTATACCAAGAGGCATGATTAAACAGCCCTTATGAGAGAATGGATTGTTTCTTTCTACTGGAGGTCATTTTTTTTATTAGATTCTGAATGTGAAATGTCATTATACTTAATTAGAAAGATGACCAATCCTGAGGATTTATAGGACAAGTTCGCCCCTCGTTTTGGCTAACTCCGGTTAGACCTGGGCTGTTTGAACAAAAGTAACCCAAACTCGATCTGCTTTTCGGATACAAGAACATCATATATTGGCGATTATCAAGTGTTTGTATAATTTGATTGGCGTAAGGCGAAAAATCACTGCTTTCATGCACACAAAATCAGGGATATTACAATAACGGCCCAGCCGGCCTCCGCATCAATGCAAAAAATTGTTAATTTCCTTTTATTTGCTGAGAGTTCAAGCGAGATTTTTCCCCTGTTGTTCTTTGACAGCATTACATTTTTGCACAATCGTGTTACTGGACGATGACTATACAAACGTAGACTGTTTTTCTTAGTTTTTATATTTTGAAAATTTCTCATTGTAGTTGAATTAAGCAACGAAGAAATCTCACTTATATCAAAGACAGTGATGAACAAATTTAATGGAGGTAGGACCGTTTTTTAAATTTTCTAATTGTATATTGAAGTGAATTATTTCCTAGAGATAACGAAGCACAATTTCTTAAAAAGCCAATACTTACATTATACTTTTCACGTGCTGCTTCGCTTTTCACGTGTCCATGTTTCTTTAAATTACATCCTAACGATTTACGATCAAATTGAAAGCAATCCAGTCTAAAAGTCTGGAAAAATTTAAAACAACCAGCTTGAGCCGCTGTTTACTGATTCTTATACATCATAGTACATACGCTATTTGGTATAGAAAACGACGGTTCTGTTGCCTGATAATCACATTATGCGTGAAACTCGGAGTAGCAGCTTAGAACCGTCTTTTTTTACACCAAATAGCGTATACACTATGATATGTAAGAATCAGTAAACAGAGGCGCAAGCTGGCTGTCTCAAATTTTTCCAGACTTTTGGACTGGATTGCTTTCAATATGATCGTAAATTGTTAGGATGCATTTGAAAGAAACTTAGAAACGTCTGCATATTATATGTCTATACGGCATCGAACACTTTATGACAGACCTGTAAACAGCGATTTCCATTGAAACAGTGTATAATTATATCTTATGAAAATTAACAATACCTTCCTATTGGGTACCAAACTGTTCCTTTTTTCATTAGACTGTGGTTTTATAATAGCATACGATAAATTGTTTTGCAGGAATCAGAAAATTTGCCAAAACTTGTTGAAATATTGTTAAAATTTAATATTGCTTTGCTTTATTTGCTATTCTTTCAATATGGTGAAATATTCGTAATATGATATTAAATATTACTATATTAATTCGAATACCATTGCTTATCATCTGGTATTTTGATGTTATAATTAGCAATGTAATGTGTTTATTATACATGTATGCTCTCATTTCCAGATATAACAAGTGTTAAAGCTATCAAAGATGCGCTTCCGTACTCAATAGATTTTGGTAAACTGAATTTCGTGTTAGCAATGTTGGAACTCAATTACGGCTTTGCAGAACGAACAAATTCAAAAGAAGACAGTGGTGTCGAAAGTAAAAGAAAAGACAACAGTAAAGAGGTGTGTATCTCCAAGATTTTGCGGATTCGTTGACAGGTCTTGCTAGCTAGGACAAAAATATGAAACCTTGGCTTCATTTTATTGATATTTTTGGTGATGTACTCTGAAATCTCTAATGATCATTCTGGGTAATAGTCGTCTACCAATGACGTTTTATTTTATATCCCTCTCGCCACACTCATTTATTATTTACTATTTTCTACCAAAATCGTCAACAATGAAGCAACAAATTTATAAAATCTTTGGAACCAATCGTAGCAAGAAAACCAAACGAATCTGGAAAGGCATAAGCTTGTTTCAATGGACAAAATTTGTTTGGAAGCTTTGTGCACACTTGCTGGAATAAACTTTTTCTTGATATCTATTGACACCAAAATTCCATCATTTTTCTCCCGCTTATTCCGAACAACAACCACTCACTTTGCCTATGCACCCCTTCTTCACCCCTTTTTCACCCAACCCTTGCTTATTCTAACAGTAAAAGTTCCTAATTTGGTAAGCAAATAAACGAGGACATTCAATCTTGGACAGAAATATTTTCTATAAAACTTCTGATGCTGGAGAATTTTCAGTGATATCATGAATAAGCTTCAAATTTATTTCTACAAGAGCTCCTATACTATACAGCTTCAGAATCGCCTTTGGTTTGGAGTGAAACGTACTGATTTAAATTCAGAATTTATTTTCAGAATAGTTGCTCAATTTCATTGGCTTACTCAAAAATAACTGCAGATCATCACTGCTTGTACACTTTTTGTTTTTATTTATTTTTTGTTTTGTTTATTGTGGAGGGAAAAATAAAGACACTAGCTTTATTTTTTAGCAAGAACGGGATATGTGTTTGCTACAATGACCATGAATGTCGAACTTAGCTTGGTCCTTTGTAAATATCCGCAACCTTGGCTCTTTGACCCGCCAGACGTTTATTTGTTAAGATTCTGAATAATATTTGTCACAATCTGTCTTGGGACCATTCATGTTAAGTGAGGCGGATGGCCACCTTTTTAGCCAAGGGTTTATCGCAGTTTGGCTGGTGTTGACAAATAAACGAGCTCTGTATTAAAACTTTCTCGTCTTTTCAAGTTTGGAATTGAGATACAGGAATCTGTTTTATGAAGATCTGCGCAAGGCATTCAGTTTGCTGTGCGTCCAAACAAATTGCATGGCGTGAAAATTACTGTTTGTTTTTCTTTCTCCAACGCTTCTTCAGTTTATGAAAAATGCACGATGTACTAGCCAAGGTTTGACAGATTTTCCTTAAAGAGACAGATCAAGTATCTATAGCTGTGTTTTTAAACAGACAGATTTAATATCCACTTGGTTGCAAATTGATTCTTGTTGTGGAAGACTGACTTGATTTGCCAGGATTTGCCAGGAATTGAGATACTTGCGGTTGTTAAGAAGAAACAGCTTAGGAACCCTGGAGAAGCTCTCTTGTTTCTTCAGATTCATTTGATCATTTGACATTTGCTCTAAGCAGTTATTGAGCAGTTATTCTTCAATGGACTCTAAAGGAAGAATTAAGGCACAATGTAGCGTAATTGGGTCGTGATGTAGCTACGAATTGGGCGCTTTCCTGGTCTTGGTACCTGATTTCAGAAAGTTTTGTTTTCAAAGAGATCTTTTTTGTTTTTTGCACAAACATGAACATGATTCGCGAACTCGTAATTAACGCTTTGGTGTCGTTCCTTGTCTTGCGCGCATCATTTGCATATTCGTACCACCCTCACGTGCACCATGTTCGAATGGCTCATTTCCACATGGAGGATCGTTCTCCAGCCATCGAGCTACATGCAACGGACGACGGTGTGCATGTAAGAACTAACCCTGCATCCCTGGATGTTGCATCCAACATACCGCAGTCTCACGACTTCTCTTCACGATATTCGTATAATCGATATGGGAATAACCGTTGGGGAGGAAGGCGTGGCTCGGACTCAAGAAATGGATGGAGTAAGCACCGAGGCTATAGAGGAAATTCGAGGCAACAGAAGGCATCGTATTATGATGATGTTGACCAAGATGATGGTGCTAGACAAGACGGCCATGCTGAAGCTGATAAGAAAGGAATCGACCAGAAAAATAAAGCAATGAAAGAGACAAATAGGTCAAAGAGGCCAGACATGAGTGTCATAGCACCCCTACGGCCACATCTTGAAGAGCCTGTTAAATATGAGGGAGAACCATATAATTTTGATATTTTTGCACAGGAAAGGGGATTGTCAGGATTTAAGACGCATGGTTTAAAACATGGACTGATATACAGGAACGGGAAACATCACCGTCGCCATCATTGGCGTCGACGATTGTCTGCTAGGCGAGAAAATTTTGGTCGAGGGGGTTCGCCTGATATGCAAGTGGATAGAACACCAACACCTTATAGAGTTCTTTCTCCTGCAAGCTTTATTGGAAACCAGTATCTGACACAGGAAAACCCAAGTCAGAGCTATGATAATAATAGAGAATTTGATAGATTTGCCCCACCCAACTTGATTGGCAATGTATCTCCTCTGGGTTCGTTAGCCGCTGGGTTTTACGAAGTGTCAGCTAATTCGATGCTTACCCCTTCTACTATGGGCAGTGAAAATATTGAAACTAACAGAATGATGCCTGGAACCACAAGGCAACTAAACAGGCCAGAAAGATTTAGGTCCACTGCTTCTATGTCTCCACAAGGTGACGGAGTCTCTCCACCTCTAGGGAAGCCAGTTGGGGGATTCATGAAATTTGTTGATTTGGGCCATGCGCCAAATGGGTTGGAACAACCAGATTATTCGAAATCAAACTCAAGAAACAATGAAGACGACAATGATGACGATGACTCGACAAATGATGACGAAGAAGAAGATAATGCTCCTGATGACGAAGACGACGAGAATGAAGACAATGCTAAACTTAGAGACAAGGATGATGATTGAAACTTAATTTTCGTACTAGTGTTGTTTTTTGCCTTCCTTTATATTCTTTTTGATATTTTGATATTAAACAGTGCCTTGCCTATTTAATCCTCTTATTTATTTGCTTTTTGGTTTTCAAGCTATGCAATAACGAAAACGATTGATTCTAGAAAGCATTTCAAGCCCATCTCAAATACATGGCTAGTTTTGCTTAGGCCTTATTTCTGTTTTCAATTACTTTGCAAACTTTGAAAAGTTTCCTTCATACTTTAAACAACTAACTACGATTTATTGTTGCAGCCATGTAAGACCCCGTTTAACTTTGCCTTTAGCCCATCATTATTGTGAAATTTCTGTAGTTGCTAATCTTTAATTCTGGGAGCATAAACGTCTCATGGGAGCATTACTCACGAAGGCTCGTGGCTTAGGTGTAAAATGCATTTGTAGTAAACAAGAACAAACCCGCTTAAAACTATTCAAAAATAAGATAACAAATATCCTCGCATCAAAATAAACAGTTATTTTTTTGGTAGAATAACGCACATAGGAATTTAGGATAGGGTCCCAAAGGTATAGAGGATACATCAAAACTGATCCCTTTGGGTATGCCTTAGGTATGTCTAATCCTGAGAGATCCGTTAGGCCATTTCACTGTCGTTGAGTTTTTTGTGGATACACGTGGCCGCTGTCATTTGTCTAGAAGATCTAATGCCTTAGCTTGTAAGTTTATTATTCATTCAAATTACAAATACAAGATTGTTGAGTCGATAATGGACCATATGCCATCATTTGTGTAAAAAATTGAAATGTCACGAAACAGTTCTCGTTCGCACCCACGTGGGGAGACTAGGGAATTGAAGCATAGCCTTGGTTAGAGTTTGTTGCTCTAAGGAGGAGTTTATTTGCTCACAAATGATTCAAGTACACTCAAAAACGGGTAGATCCTAGAACTGAGTTGGCACCCTATCGCCGTTTTCTTTGCCTGCAAGCTGCCAGAGAGCTCATCTAGTCATAATATATACCCAGAGACTAGTAGTTCTAAAAAGAGCCCTTTTCTACTTTTGGCTATTGTTTTTTTGCGAATTTTTCCCGGAGGCTCTCTTGTACTTTCTATAGCAATACAGGCCCTGTATATAAACTTTTAGGGGAACGACTCTTTTACAATACATCAGGGCTGTTCTGTGTTTGTTTGCTTTCTGATCTGGAATAGCACTGATAAGATGTTAATTGTGTGGAAGAAATAAAAAGTTGGTATGCCAATAAGCATATGATAAAAACATACATAGAGTGAGTGATTGGTAATTAGTAAAAATATTGAAAATTGAAGGGCTCTTGTTCAGTGGCGGAGCCACGGGGGGGGGGGGATGTGGAGACTAGTCCCCCCCCCCCACTTTTTCAGAAAGTCGGTCCTTGAGATTCTTGCAAACCTGATAATAAAACTTCGGGGGGGGGGGGTGGGTGATATGTACGTTATCTAGATCGTCAAATTTAAATGACATTCCTTGGGAGACGACAAAAGGTGTGTCAGGAACCACGCCCTTTTTCCTGATTGAAACATTTTTTTCCGGCGGATGCAACTCCCGAGCTGGAGCCGCCACTGCTCTTGTTTATTATTAATCAACTAATTAGGCCTTGAAATTTGCCTGACGTAAACTGGAATCGAATAGAAAAGGATTTTACTAATTAACAATATTCTCTATAAATTTCAGCAATCTGAAAAAGCTTCTCAACAGCCAAAACCTAGTCAACTTGGAAAAAGAAAATGCCCTGAATGGATGACAACAACCTCCGCTGCAAAGGGCTACAAACGCTCAAACAGTAAGAATAAAAGCTTGTTCTGATTAGTTAGACAATTTTTAATGTTGCATAAATTTGTATATTTTGTCAAGTTTTCTAAAGGAGTTACTCTTTTCTATGGATTTTCTTGTATTTGTACAGTAACTTTAAACCTATGAAAGGTTTTTTCATGTTATGATGCTCGACACATTTAGTTGGTATAAAAGAGGGAGAAAGTATCTCTTTATCAACTTGATGTTTTCTGACTCTTCAGTGACGTTTTCTTGCCAAATGTACCTATGTAAAATTGTTCAGGGAAAACGATTTAAAACCGTTTTAATTATAAATGCAGTTATCATAAATGCCTAGAAATGCAATCTTGATATTTGTTTGTCCAACTTTAGGCAAATGAATTTTACCCTGTCTGATCTCTTTCAGTTTCTTACTTAGTCTTGTTGCTACTTAGAAATAAAGTACTCATTTACATTTAGTTTTGTACTGTACTTGTATTCGAAGACCCAAAATGACTACGAATATTTTACACTTACGTTCAAAAAGTATTGGGACACACTTCGAAATTTCAAAGACATTTTATTGTAACAAACTTGGAAAGACTTTTTTAAATCTTTCTCATTAAATAAGTACAGCAGCTATTTCCACGAAACTTTCACAAGAACCGATTCCAACGCAACGCCATAATTCGTTTATCGAATTTGTCCCAATACTTGTTGAACGTAAGTGACGTTGTATTTACTTTGACGACATGGTCACGTCCAGTTGGTCGATCGACACCATCTAAAAGTGTCCTTTGTCAAGAATCCCCATGTATTCCCTTCATTTTTTTTTCATTTTAATTTCTTTAATTTCTTAATTCCTTACACCCATGTTTACCTTCATGGCTAGAGGTTATTTTTAAAAAGTCCTAAATTCAAATTGACCTCACCAATCTCCACCCGGTTCTGCATTTTCGTTACAATAGCTTCAATACAAAGTATACGTACAATCTTTCTGTATATGTAGAATCTGCCTTTTATTTTTCTCGTCCATATTTCATTATTCTCACGATTCAATAATGTCCGAACGCTCTACCCTTATGTTATTTAAGTTGGTTCTTAGTTATTTGGATATCAAACATTATACATTTCATTGTTTATTTAATCCCAGGGACATTTTTTTGATCAGTAGTCGATGGTTTCTGAAAGTATGAAATTGTGTTCACTAATTGAACTACATTTATTATAAATAACAAACCTTGGCCAAAACACTTGGCAGAAGTCTGTAAAAGAAAAGGTTAATCTGTTTTAAACGTTGTTTGTTTTCTCAGTTTTTTTTAAATGTGGCACCAATTCCTGGATAAGTTCTTTAGTTTATGAAAATTGGGGTAATTTCAAATAGAACTTTGGTTCGAGGCCCACCGTGTCCATGGCAACGTTGTTGTCGTTGTAAAATTGGGCCTAGCTCTTTTATTCTCGAAAAATGATGCTTGATCTTACGATAAAAGAATGTTGAAATGGGTAATAAACAAGGGAAGTCAACAACAGGGATTTCTTCAAATCAGGTTTTAGAACCGGGCCAAGGAACACACGAATCTGAGGATATAGGTCCTGTTTCGCCAGAAAGACGAGCAGACAGTGCTCATGGAGGTGCCAAGTCTGTAGCTACTGAAAATAAAAACACAACGATTCCGATTGACCAATTCAATAAATTCTTAAACTGTTTGAAGGCAATGCCTTTTGATATTGACGAAAATGAATTCCAGAATATTGCTGCTCATTTGCAAATCGTGACTGTTGATAAGGGGGAATCAATTCTTGAGAAAGGAAGAAGAGGAAAGGGAATTTATTTGGTGGCCAGTGGACTTTGTGAGGTTATGTCCGATACTAATGAAGTCTTGCGTGTAATAAAAGATGAAGATTTCTTTGGAGAAGTTTCTTCCTTCTACGGAAGGCCTTGCACAGCAACTGTAGTATCTTCAAAGAATGGGACAGAGCTGTTATGGCTTCCTAGAGACATTTTAGAAAACATCTTACACGTGCCTGTAGATTTTCCAGTAGGGAATTGGTTTGTCAAACGAAGATATGTTGATGTTGGTGGAATAGCAAGTAGATATGACGTTGTTAAAGAAACATTAATTGATACTGTGAAAGAAGCAGCACCATTCCGTGGCTGGTCATTAGAGGCAATCAAAACGGTAGTAGAAGCAGTTATTGCTGAAGATGGAATCATATGCTATTCCCAAGGCAGTGAACTTTTCTCTAGTGGTGAGTTACTTTAAAACCAAAAATACAAATACACTTATAAACCGAAAAGACAATACACTGTAGAACCTCCCTGCACACTTCTTTCACTTGGTGCTTAAAATGTAATATTTTCCAGAATGGGACACATGGAGCTAGGCCCAAAGTGAATTTAGTTGGAAGTATAGAACGATAAGATGAATTAATAACCCTAAATATTTGAAAATTATTGGAAAAACCAATGATCCCATTTGCCAAAAAAGTAGGATCCCATTTGCTATTCTTTATTTGCCGACAAAGCTGAAAATTTCCTACAAAGCACCCATAAATGGCAAAAGCTTCCTGTTTTTACTATAAAATCTTCTTCCAAGGGGTGTGTCATATCCCCAACACTGCCTCCCATAGCGGTGGCCCTGGATACAATGTTATTCTCATTCTTAGTATATTTGGATTTTGTCTCCAGTATTCTCCTTCATTTTATTCCCATTTTCACTATAGGGATTATGTTTCTGCAAGCATGTTTGATAAACAAAAACTCTAATGTCTACATCTTAAAACAGGTGAAGTTGATACAAATGGGTGGTTGATTATAAATGGTGAAGTTGAGCTACTCAGCGCAACTGATCAGAGCCTTGAGGTCCTGAGTGCCTGGCTTACAGGTTTATGGTTTGGCGATGAACAGCTTTTTTGTTACACAGAAAGACAGATAACAGCTAGAGCACACACTCCTTGTATGGCAGCTATTTTCAGGGCAGAGCATTTTCAGGTAAAACAGAAGACTGTTGATAACATCTCTTAAGAAAGTTAAGGCCGGAGGACCTATATAATTTCTAAACAGAGATCTATGATTTCTGTCTCAAGTGGTTTCCAGTGGGTCAAGGTCCCACATTCTTCCTCACAGATTTCCCTTCATTTAAAATTTCTTCGCGACATGCCTGGAATGCATCCATGAGGAGATAAAAGGATTCAATTTTCAACCAATTTTCCAATTTGTGCTTTTTTGCTTAAAAATGTATCGTTTTAAGCTCAGAACTATCAATAGTATATCATTGAAACCTTACTATGTAGTAGTTTTAAGAACTTATATCTGGTTCACTTGAATGCATTACTTATCTGCCAACCAAATGAAATAATTTGTTGTTTGGCATAAGCAACCCAGGCATAAGGCCATATGTAAGAATGACAAATTTGGGGAATCGGGATGATTAGTTGTAGAAATGGTGGCCAAAAGATGTTTGGCCTTGCACCTACTGGCAGCATTAACTTCCTGTCCTTTGAATAATTAGATACCAACATAAGCATTTTTGTGACAATTATAATCATCAGATTTATAACCTTTCCAAATATTTTTTGTTTAGAGGATTGCAGAAAATTTTCCAGTTGAGCAAGCAAAACTTATAGAGTTGAGTCTATCATGGAAAAGATTCACTGAAAACCAAGACAGAAATCTCCAAGACAAATATGCTGGACAACTTGGTAGTATTATGACACAAGTTGTTCTGAGAAAGTCAGCTCTTTTATCACTAGTTCCTCATGGTATGGTATATCGTATGGCACTGAATGTCATTCATCGCCGTCTGAAGAAAGACCAGCTTGTGTTTACAACTGATGAATTGCAGCATAAAATGTTTGTTGTTTTCGCCGGAGTTGTAGTTGTTGAGTCACATAGCACTGTAAGCAGCAAAAAGCTGGAAATGTCACATTTTTATTACCCCACAGAGATTGAACCAGATGATGTCTCTGCAAGAGCTCTTCAAGATAGTATTGTGGGGATTATTGATGTAATGTCTTTTAAAGCTGTGCAGGATCTCTATCCAGAAGGTGTAATCAATTGGGACAGAACTTTGAATATTGTTGGTCATTGCTAGCAGCTGTACATATATACTTAGGGCATGATGACCACACCTCATAAAACAGCTCTAGCAATGCACTAGTCTTGACATACCAAATTGCTAGCAAGATCAAAGAAAGACATTTCGTTTCAGCATGTTTTCAAAAATTGAAGTCGTCTTTTCCCTGAAAAATGTCCTCTAAAGTCAGGGGTCATGCTAGATAAAGCCAGTAGGTCATGGCCACTTTTGGGCTGCCTCTGTCAAAACATTTAAAAGACCCAATGTTGTTTTGTTGGAACTTCAGTCCGCTGTACCTGCTAGCTAAAAAAACAGCTTTATTGTCCGATGTTAATGGAAGTCCAGAGTGATCATAAAGTATGAAAGCCTAAAAATATGGCTTCTCCCCCCCCCCCGCAAGGCTCGTATGCTTTGCTTGTGATTCCCTTCCTCCTTTACGCATATCTATCACCTGCAAAGGGGAAAAGATACATTGACAAAGGGTGTTGTGAAACATCGTATTTATTTTACCCCAGGTGCTTAGCCAAGGTGATATGATAAAATTGAGGAAGACGAGCAGAGCGCAACCTACCTGGGGAGGTCTGGGGGAATATTTATGTGACCACGCCCTTGGGAGTGTCGGAGAATACCTCTTTTTAAAAAAAGATTTGTTATTGGATTATTGAGGATTTCCGTTTTTCTCAACTTTCTGATCATTTCAGGTTGCTGCCCCCTTACTCCCTCCCTACAAAAAGTTTGCGAATGTACGTAAATTTTGCCTCGAACCAACCTCTTTCACGATCAAACACTCGTGGAACCTACCCCTCCCATTTAACTTAACATTCTCATTGCAATACAAATCATAGGTTCCTGGGACCTGATTTGACTGGCTTCCAAGTACGGCTCTTGATGTCACGTGTGTTATTTATGTAGGGCAGTAGAGTCGTATTTTGTAAATATTCAGAAAAAGAAAGAACATGAAAAACGTTCGGTTTGAAGGCACATAGAAGCCTGGAACAGTAAATATAAACTATATTTTATAATTGTGGTAGGGTTAACTTTAGATCTGTATTTATTATTTTCCAATTTTAAGGAAAGTTAGTAGTGAAGGATTAAAGGCTTGGTAGGATTTGGTTGTGTACATTGTTTCTTGGAATCTGAATTTGTCAGGCTTTTTGTGTAATGGAGAACTCATTAAAAGAAGAAAGATGAGAGCGACGATGAAAGATAAGGGAATAATGGGGGAATGCAGAGTTTACTTAAGTTTTAAGCAGGTTTTCCAATATTTTTGCCAAAGTGGGACAAGTCCAGCCATAACAAGAATCGTAGAAACTGCGTCATCGTGCTTTCACCGCACGGCACAACGAAAAACCCAATAAAACCCAATAAAAGGAAAAATAGTTAAAAACCTTATAACCTATTGTTGAAAAGCCAAAAAATCTGACTCAACGAGTATTTAAGGCAATTGTTACAAAATAATTAAAAAAATGCTTAAAAACTTTTCTGTACTATGGATCTGAGAGTATTCAAATAATTCCTGCAATGGTTCAGATCTTAATTTTCTGTAAGAAGTTTACACGATTCTTTGTGTGAACTGTCTCAACCTAACATTTAGTTCTCTCCATTCTATCACTGCGCAAAATGCAAACATTTTAAACCTCAGTGTATAAACCGTATACCTTGTTTTGGTCCAAAGTAGGCTAGTCAGAAAGGCGAGCACATGACTGTTGAGGTTGCCCAATCAGTGCCACTTGTCTATTGAAAATAGTATCAAGAAAACTTTCTGACGTGTCAACAAAACGCTTAAGAATGTCTTGAAATGCTTTCCAAAGCTATTCTATATTTTTATCACTATAAAAATTGTTTCCATCTGTCATTTAGCTCCCTCAATTTCTTGCAAAATTTCGACCTAATTGAAAGCTGGCAATACAAGCATAGTACAGGATACAAAAAATGATATTGGACATGCACAATAGAAACATAACAAAGTGATACAAAACGGTTTGTTCGCTTCGCCTTGAAAAACTCTCTTTTATCATTGTTATTAGGTCGGCCAAAAATCCTTTTGGCTCACCTTAATCGAGACTTGTTACAAAATATACAGTTAGCATTACATGATTCTGAATACAATAAAATCAGTTTAATTAAGTCAGTTTTGTTACCAAAGTGAGTCTTGTTAAATGTGGATAGTATAAAATGAATCTTTATCGATTACGTAGATATATTTCGTCGACAAATCATAGTAGTAAGGTGTAATTATTCCGTTTGGTAAACCATGTTTAGGACTTCGCTTACCTAATTCCCTCTCCTTGATATTCTCGAAAATTAGGTCTTGTTGATCAATAGATCTTAAGAATTTACAAATAGGGACACACAATTACAAATAATTGTTATCCTAAATTCATTTGAATGTACAGGTATTCACACAAAATAGCAAGATTCTACATTAAATCTAAAAAGTCTGCGACCTCATCAATTTCACGTTTCCTTGCCTCTTGATGTGCCCAACGTTCTTCAGCCAGTTTTGGACTTATATTCCACCTATCGTGATAAACAACCTTTCCACATTCGATGCATTTTTTCCCACCTGTACAAAATATTGACACATTACTTTCCTTGCGATTCAAATACACATCAGAACATTTTAATTTCTTCGCCGATTTCAAGCCCTATTGTGACTTTAACATTCTCATGGCTTAATTCTATTAATTCTCATGGCTTCGACGATCTCCAGAAAAGGTTTTCATTTTGTTAATTGGCATTAGTTATTTGCTAGCATGTCCCCTTGCGTTGTCCGCAATTTTTTTTTAAATATCACAGAAGTTTCAAATCAATTCTGGAAAGCCACAGTGTTATCTGATTTTACAAAATTTTCTGTAGAGGAATCAAGTCAGATTGTTATGGTCACTCTAGCTGATCTGTGGCTAGTCTCAAGAAACTGTAATTGTACAAACTCACCTGTAAATGGTGGTGTTTTCATATAGGCGTCCATGCAGCCAAGATGGTAAATATGATTGCAATAAATCCAAACGACCCCTTTTTCATCATCTGGGTTTTCAGGATAGTCCTTGGTGTATTTAATAAAAATTATTTATTATCATAATAGCTTACATAAGAAAAATTAATTTGAGCTGAAAATTATTGTGTATAGTTCCCTATTTAAAGTTTCCAAGGAGTTTACTAAAAACAACTTTTGTACAGGGCTTTCTTAAGAACCCAGCTTTAACTTGTAAAATGAATGCTGCAATGTTTTTTAAGCATATGGAGGGGGAGGGGAGAAGGACGGCAAATTACGACATGAAAATCTTGCCAACCTTTGGGTGAAATTATACTGTCTTATCTGTAAATCATTTTGTTTATGTTGGAAATCTTGTACACTGTCCATTGTCTATATGTGTATTTTTGCAACATTGTCTATGCAAGCATTTGTTCAAACATGTGATACACAGATTAATAAATACAACTGTTTACTCATCTATATACAATGTTCAATGCCAAAAACAGGTGTAAGTTGTAAATAAGAGTTGATTGCCATAATGACACAACTCTTCAAATTATGAATTATAATTAAATAAGGTAATTAAAATTGTGAAACGCTCAAAATTATATTTGTGACACCAGGGCTATTCATTGTTCTGAAGAACAAACACATTACTTCTTGTCCAGATTCTAGAAGTCTCTTTATCAAACAAATCAGGCTTATATACATACACTTTTGTAGCACTTAACCTTGTATGATTCACAAAGGGAAAATTGCAACTGTGAGCAGAACAGAGAGCTTTATCTTATACTTTGAATCAGGAGCAATATATTACATTTCGATTGCAAGAAAAATTTATAACTGATTCCAATGCCAAAGAATAATTTGTGTAAAGTAGTTAACTCTATTTTGCCATTGTAACTACTTAGCTGTCACTTCCCAAAAGTATAATTAAAAATTTAGCAAGCACTGCTTACCTCAGGGTTTTTAGGAAGAGCACGTTTACCACAAAGTTTGCAAATACCACCAGGGAACTTTTTTATGCAGTCTTTAACAAGATACGATACAACTGGCTTTAATGATGGTGCAGGTTGAAAAGGTGGTGCTCTACGGCAAATTAAAGTGATTTAAATATTAAAAACCTCAATATTTAACTTTCAAAATGAAAGAAAATAATTTCAGTATAGTTTGCAAATTATCTAAGACTTCAATTGTTTCATACAGAATAACTAGATCATATCTTCTCAGGGTGTCTAATGGGGGTTTCTGAACTGGAAAGAAAAAATGGTCAATGGCACTCCCAAGCATAGATATTTTTTCTTTAATTAGCAATACCATACAATGAAAAAGTGACATTCTGTAAATACAATGATTGTATTTATCACATGATACAGTACCTTTTTCCTAATATCACAATTAACTTTCTAATATAATGATATATGTCTGTCAATAAGATTGATTCCTATAGACCTAGCCAAATGCCTGAACAAAGTTCACACATCGAGTAAAAATTCTGCAAACAAGTTAAGTTCATTGTTTGGTTAAATGTTCAGTAAAAAGACCAGTCATTTGGCCAAGGCTTACCGATGAACAATTGACAAAAAATTATAGTACATACTTTGGGTCCTTTTTCAGAGGTGGCTCCACACATCTTCTTGCTATTTCAATACTTTCTGCCATAAAATGTGTCTCTAAAAATGTTGGGAAATTGCAGCTTTTATTTTCAACCCTGTAAGAGAAGAAAATTTGGAATTTAGGCTGTCATGAAACTGCAATACAAATTATAATTAAAGGTGATTTTAAACAATATCAAAACAGTCTTGGCTCTGGCGCAAATTCAAATTATGCTTTGGATAGAGGGTTTCTGATTAGGTTTATCTTTGACCTTTAAACAAGCATTTATCTATTTTGCAGTTTGAATGTAAGGCATAAAGGATAAATATTTTGTTTCTTGACACCTAGCTGAATACTGCCTTTATTTCCAACATGAAGGGAACCAATTTCAGGTCACCAGTCTTTCAAATTATGCTTTTTGTTTAAATTTTTGGCACAAGATTACAAACACTCAAAGTGGTTGAATCAAGTAACAAACTCATAGCATGAGCTGAAAAATACAACCACGCATACCTTACACAATCTGTTGGATAAAATTCTGGAACTGTTACTTTCACATCTAGGAAATATCTAAAAGCAAACAAATTTTCTAGGATGTATCTCAAAGATGCACAAAGCTGGTGACAAGCATTAAAATTTGAACTTGTAAACTGATATCAACATAAACGTTAACTTTTAAAAAAACTGAACAGAAGTGCATGACATCAAGTAAAGCTTAAAATGACATTAGATACAAGAGCCTTTGCCGTGGGCTTAAGAATTGATTTACAGTTTGAATGGTTCTTAAACTATGAAATATATCTTTAAAAAGCTGAGCAATTTTTGCCAGTACTGAGGATCCTCGAATAAGCAGCCCCTCAAAGAAGCGCCCTACTTAAATAAGCCCCCATCCATGGCAATAGAACGTGTTTAACACACTCTCAAATATATTTATTTCAACTATCTTTTTTTTTATGTTTAAATTCCCTATTTGACTCATTTGTCTTCGCATCCACTAAAATAGAAAATATGGCCCCGCTTTGAGGCTCAAAAATTAAACAAGCATAGGCGCTTATTCGAGGATTTATGGTACTAAAGAAAATGACTTTTTCATTTTTAGTTACTTCCAAAACTCCTAAACATTGCAATGCTCCTTTTACATGCCAATATGGGTCTTCACTATATATTCATTATCATTCACTCTCTGTTAATCAATGAACATATGGCGCTAGATCCTTGGTACTGGAAATTTTAAAAAAATCTCATCAACTTCACAATATACACTTTAAAAAGTTAATGAAATTTACTCAAAAGGTTGACATAATGAGATTTCCCCTGTTGTCTTACCTGTCTTGACATATTTTATACCTAAGAACACCAGATTTTTGCTTTATTTTCAGGTCATCTTGACTGTCAACTAACGACTTCTTTATGTATGATACTTCTTCTGAACAAACCATTAAGGGGTTATCATCCAGAAACTTTGATATGAATTTTGTCATGGAAATTACCTAAATAATACAGTATTTAATTTAAAAACCAGAATCTCTAGAATCTGTTACAGAAAAAGACATAGAAATTGGGGGCACAAGAGGGACAAGGGGTTCTTACCCCCTGCTTTTCAGAAACAAAGGTGAAGCACTTTCTGCAGCTCACAGGGGTGCCCCTTTGTTGCCTACATGTGCCCCAACTTGTGAAATTCTTCCTACATCTTGATAAAAGAGAATGCACAAACATGTTACCATGTGACACCACAACACCAATCACAGGTGTTACATGCTATAACTATTCAGACATCTACCAAAAGCTATTTGCATTAATGACAGGGCTTGTCACTTTACTGTTCATATTTATGATGAGGAATCCTATACTTTTCAACATCAATACAATGGTAATACCAGGTATAGTCGGGTCAGGATGATAAAGCTATGATCATGACTCAGCTATGAACATTACAAAATACTACAGCCAGGCCCTTCCCCAGGGAAATTCATTGAATAAATCAAGATATTATAGGCACAAGAGACTCAGACTTTGGCCAAAGCATTGATGCTTATTACATTTTCCATCTATTATGTGCATTGAGATGTTACTCTCGCACACTGCTGGGGGTATTTTTTTAATATCTTGTTATTAAGATGCAAGCTTTCTTGAATGGTACAATGACTGTTTATTGATATTTAATTAAATATTCTATAGTTTTTGGACCCTCAAAAGGTCCCCCTAACAATTAGCTTCCAAGAGAAGCATTCTGTAACTTAGGAATAACACTGGCAACAAGCATATCTAGCGAAAAAAACAAAGATCATGAACATGTATGTTTTATATATTAAACATGTATTAGAAAAATTTACCTGAGCCCTGCCAACTAATTTTTTTGCCTCTACATCACATCTTTCACTCAGTAAACACAGAACTTTAACTTCAAATAAATTGCTTTTCAGTTCAATGATGATTGGGTTATCTGGATAATTTTCAGGAAACTGGAATTGACAAAGCAATTGTCTGTGTGGAGTTTTGCTAAAATCAGAAGATTTGGAAAAAATCATTTGAGTAAGGTATGTTTCTGTCCTATGTATTAAAGTGACAAATTAAACATATTTACAAAATTGTTTTAAATCAACAGAAAATACCACCCATGATAAAGCACATCATGATCAACAAGACTTTCGGTGTGAGGAGGGCCCAGTGATTAGGGTGGTAACTACAGATCCAAAAGTCTGTGGTTTGAGCCCCCGACATAAGAAAACTTCACTCATAGATATCTTGGTGTAGTCCCATTGAGAGGAAGGACCAGGTTGCTGTTTGATGAGCACAGCTTTTCAGTATCCTTAAAAATATCCCGTGCTAGAAAAATACAAATACAGTTTGTATTCCTGCTGTGGGTTTATTGATTTAACCTCAGGCCTTCCTGGGAATGAATTAGCAGAAGTGTGGCATTTCGCACCCCTAGACAGTTTAAGGCGTGTGATGGAGGTGATTTAATAACTTGCTATGAAAGATCCCAAATTGTACATACATGAGATCAAGAAAAAGTGCCAAACTTTCCATTCAATTAAAATTAGTTTGAAAAAAAATAAAAAGAGGGTACGGTACTGTTTTTATTTCTTTTCTAGGGTATCATTTTACTGTTACATTACAGCCTTTTTTATCAAATATCGATTAAGACTTGAAGTGTTCATGCCCTCAAATTTGGTCCGTTTTCTAAATCAAAACAGTTAAATAAAATTATTGAGTATGCTTCGTACAATGAAGAGTGTAGGTTCTTGTGGAAGGGAAACAACGCTAATTACTTTATCGCTTGTTGAAAAATTTTTTAACACATTCGGGAAAAATCGGAAAAATAGGCCTAAACAACCGGTATAACCGAGTAAGCAGTGAAACTTACACAAGCTTTATTTGTATGAGCTGTCTGTTGCAACCAATAATTGCTGCACAGTCTACCATATTCTTTAACCTGCCTTTAATATCCTCAATTTCTTTGCCAATAAAGTCCATTTTCTTTATCCGCAGTCTTGGTGATTTTTCAATTTTTCTTTTTTCAATTCATATTTCGAAGCAATTTTTTATTGATCTCGTTATCAAAAAGATGTGACCTCGTTTACCATTGCCGTAACAGAAAATCGTAATTTCGAAGAACTAAACGCCACTGATCTAGGAAATTATCAGTGGACAACAAAGATTGGAATCAATTAATTTTCATACATAATGAATCACTGTGAAAATTATTAGTAGAATTTATTGTCATTTTACATAAAATCTTTGGATTGCGCTCTTATTGTGAAGTGAAAAGCAAATTTACATTTTGTGTTGTAGAAAGATAGGAAATTCAGTGTGGTAACAGTGGCATGAAATTTGCTAAAGATTACCACGCAGCAACTACCCTTATATAAAAGTTTTTTAAAGAAAGTTTAGTGTCCAAGCTACATGTACCCCTTCCAAGCAACTTGTGACAAACAGAACGCCACTTGGAACAAAACGTAGGAAAAGTACATTTTGGTCCAACATTTTGACTACAACTGTCCAAAGATACAAGTTTGGAAGTAGTGAAGCATTGCACCGACGTTTAAGTGACATAAAAAGAGACCCAGAAATGGTACGAGTGCATTACTTCCACATATTAACCAAAATTGACACCGATGTGCCAATTGGTTGCAATATAGTAGGGCTATAATGATTAGAAATTTAGGTCACAGTTGTGCCATAATGTACTAAAAAGTAGAGAATGTTTTCCTATTATTATTATTATTTAACATCATTATTATTTTAGAAAGTTTGTCATCTTTGTAAATACGTAGGTTAATGCTGAAAATCAAAATAATCATGTGGATGGTTTCTGAGATATTCATTAAGGCACAGAGGGGCAGATAAACGATTATCAATTCAAGCTCCCTTCAATGAATTTGGAACAAATAAGTGAATTTTCCCAGGCAGTTAAAAAATGGAACTTTGTAGAAATGTTTCCTGGTGGATATTATGCCAGAGTACTAGACTAAGCTTGTATAATGGAGTGAATCGTTCAATTGTAGAACGGATGTGCAATATACATTTATGCCAATAGTTCCTTGTACAAAGAACAGACATTACCGGTGAAATTATTTGCTCTCTATATAAGCGGAAACACAAGATAATAATATAACAAAGGATTAATGCTAGTTTTGTATCCATAAACTGAGTCAAGCAATAGAGGAATTCTTCAAATAATACTGTAATACGAGGTTCTCCGTAGTCAGTAATATTACTATCTATATGCGTAATGTTACCAAGGTAACGATGTAAGTTGACGTAAAAAGTGTGCAAAACAGAGAGATCTATATGTTTCCATAGAGATCAAAACATAGAGATCTGTGGAAGTAATGCAAAACATAGAGATCAAAACAATATTATCCTATCTCTATGGTGCAAAACAATTATGATTAAGCTTAGAAATGAACGAAACTTAAGAAAACGACGTGGAAATGATAACAGAGCACGCTTATACAGTGCTTCTTAGCCAAAAAGTACATTTCGTTTAACATCAGCTCGTATTTTCCAGATGATTTACTGGCTAAATGTGTCAAGATGACGAAACCCGAAAATATTAATCAAACCTTGATAGAATCTTTCTATTGTTTTGAGAGGGCTGAGCTTTCGATTTGTAGTTGCTCCAGGCTTATTCAAGCTCACTTCGACCTCCTTTTGATTGATTATCAAACTGTTAGAAAATACAGTAAATTATTCTACAAGTTGTATATGAAAAGGGAGAGGGGAAGAAAGGATAGCGAGTGGAGGGAGGAGAGATAGGAGAGAGAGGGGAGAGAGGGGAGAGAGGAGAGAGAGGAGAGAAAGAGGAGAGAGGGGAGCTCAAAGTGGGATTATTTTCGAGAGAGAGGTGGTTTCGAATTCCCACTTTTTCAAAAGCATGGCATGAATTTTGTCCAAAACACAGGGAAATTTGTTGAGGTGGAAGTTTGTGTATTTATGAAATTTTAACGTCATTGAAATATGTTTGATTCCGATGCATTCAAATGTAGCAGTGAATAACAACGCTATGGTTGCATGCTGTCAGTAAAATCGATATTAGCGCTTTCGTGAAAAAAAGGCTTTCCAGACAAAAACTCAGGAATCAGGGCAATCAGGGGGGCGAGTAGAGGGAAGAGAGAGGGGGCCTGGCCCCATATATCCTAGAGGGTTCCCAAACAAATACGTTTACAGATCGAGTCGAGGAACAATTTGCAATGCGAATATGTACTGAGTTTGAAAATGAGCACATGTTGCCTCACAAGCCTTTCTCTCATGACTGAGTTAGTTTGTACATGTTTGTACATTACCTCTGTGAGTTATTTTTAATATAGTCATCGCTATATTACTATAAAAGTTGTTTGCCCCCCCCTCCTCCCTGCAATGTACATTAATTACAGGCAGATGCACTTTATGAATTAGCATAATCAAGAAAGATTGACACAAATAATGACAGAATGCTGAAAGATATTTCATTTTACTTAAAGAAAGAAATATAATAGACATACATAAGGCAGTTGTTTTAACAACTCTAGACAGCACTTTTACTTATAGAAAACCCGAAAAACAGTTACACATACACAGACCTCGAGAGATAATATCATAGCAAACCAAACATAGAAAGCATGGGGGTAGTACCATTCCAGCTGAAGCAACATGTCATCCCTGCTAAACTTTGATGTCGTTGTTATACTAAAAGTATTGGGAGTCAAGTGTAGCAGAAAAATATTTTCCCAAGGTTATCAATTATTATCAGACAACAAGGGTAAAAGACAACAGCCCCGGCCTTAATATGCATACAAGATGCAATGCATTCTGTCGGTCTTTGATAAACTACACGAGGAAGCAAAGAAAAAAATACAAGAACGATATAAGGTTTCTAATTATTCTTAATTCAATGACACCCTTTCAGTCAAACCGCATTATCGAACAAAAGGCAAAAACAGTACAAAAGAAATAAGATACCAGAAAAATTGATTTAATGATTATGTTCCCCATCCTGTATTACCCCCCCCCCCCCCCTCTCGCCCATACTCAACCCATAAGGAATTTCAGAACTATCTAAGAGTTGGAGGGGAACCGAAAGAAAGGAGAATACTTCTATATGTTACCCCCTATTTCGATGCTTTTGTCAATCCCAAAAATCAATTTCTCGTTATCACAAAATTGCCAAAAATGAGCAGGGTGTATAATTTGATCTCAGCAAAAAATTGCTTAATTAGAATTGGTATTCAAATATTCAGCTCCATTTATCAAAGTTTCTTTTTTTAGTTGATATTCTATTTTATTTCATTCCAAGTCAGTAACCGTATGCCAATGAGCAATTGGTCTTCGGGCAGATAACAGCATAGCTTCCCAATGTTTTCGGCCAAGATTTGAGTCTGAGTTTGTCCCAATGGTAACTTGACTAAGGACCTTCTCTTTCTTGTTTTCTGACCGCAGAATTATCCGTATCAGTATCTGAGCCTCTTTCACACGTTCAATAGGTACGTGAAACACAAATGCCTCATTATATACAGGTGAGGTGCTCCTTCGCACTGCATTTGTCGTTACTGTTTTCATGGTGCGATTCCCTTGGATAAGACTGATTCTCAAGAAGATATCTTCAATAAGAGATAAAAACATAAAAATGGTAAAAATTGACGCTGAATCATGGGCTGAAATTTGAAATGCAACAATTTTCATAAAATCTGCATGTCACGACAAAACATCAATGCATAGACATATTTCATAATCCATGAAAGAAAGAATGAATAAAATGCACTATTGTAGCCTGTGAAAGCAGCCTCGGCAGTAAAAATGGTTTAAAGATCCTCGTGAATAGGTAGGAAGGAGCATAGACACAGAAAAAATTTCGGAAATGGGAGGGCAAAAGGGGCCCCTCTGTGAGCTACAAAAAGGTACGTTTTGAAAAGTAGGATGGCACATCCCCCTGTGCTTTTCTGATTCCTACGTCCATGGTTAGCAGTTTTGCTAAAAGTGTCCCTTAAAAAGCCTACCTAAGTGGAGTAACAGAGACGCAAATAAATTTGGTGAAGTGTCTAGTGTCTTTCACATTTTATACCCGCAATTGCCTGAACAAAGAATTTCATATTGTTTACATACCTCCGGTTTCCATTTCTTCAATTTTAAGATTTTTTCCCTTCAGAGCAACGAATGTTAATCTTCCTGAAGTAGGCATGTAGCAAAGTGAGATAAGAATCTCAGGTGACGAATGTGAACGGCCAGTCAGCAAATCCTGGTAAGGAAGGACGGAACATAAATTATGTGAAGTCAATCACTGCACTGTATGGAAATAATTCGCTCTCATCATTCAATGAACAAATGTGATCAGTAACTTGCTTTAAACCCCCCCCCCCCCCCAATAATCCCCTCTATGCATGAACCGAGAGATTTTTTCCGTGCATGGAATCGATAAATTTTACTTTTTAAACATCTCATTTATATAAGTTTATCTTCGTTTTGTTCGTTCGAGTATCTGCTTAGATTTCCAAAAGTTATAGAAACCCTTCATCTACCCCCACCCCCGCTTATTCTGAAATCTCATTTAATTTCCGTTGCCATTTTCGTACAAAATAAGCTCGCAATACAACTAGCCTTAACAGCATTATCTTTTTGTTTATTGTATAATTTTCGAATATTCTACCAGCGGTCCTACAGGCAAAGGGGGGGGGGGGGCATTCCCATCTGTAAAATGCTCAACTATCTCCGTTATTTACCTTCAGATTTAATTTAAAGTACGACTTACGTCTCCGTTTCCAGTATGTTCTCTAAAATCTAGCTTTTCCAGACTCGATTCTTCGTGCTCTGTTCTGGGTCTTTTTAGAAGATCATACTTCAGATCGCTGATCATTAAATGTCGTGAAAATCTATCACAGACGTGTATTTCGAAAAGGAGGACCCTTTTGTCTAAATCAGAATACGAGACTTCAAATTCACACAGCTCGTCGACCAGGTTATCTTCGTTGATTTGCTGCAACTCTGATTCGAAGAAGTCTTTCTTGTCTGGTAGCAGACACGCAACTATATATAAGTAAGCAACATTGAGCAAGCTTTGGCAAACTGGGTAGCATGTTACACGACGAATAACAACCTGCAAACGTTTTCGGTTGTGGTAGTATGTTGGTGTGAATTCGAATTTACCGATGCGTAGCTTGCGCAGGTCTTCATTGTAAGGAGGCGGAGTTGCGGAGGGGCTTTCACTCTCTATGGATTTAAATGACCCTTCCTGGAAAATGAACTCTTTTTGTTCACCAAATTGCGGTTTCAATGCTTCATCTTTGAAGAACGAGCGTTTTTCATCTAGCTTCTTGAAGGACCCCTTTTTGTCGCGTTCCAGTTGAGTCTTGCGTTGGTAACAGCATTTGATAACGAGGTAACCGATTATAACGACAAAAGCAGCGATGAAAATTGAAATGCCAATCAGTAGACCAAGTTTGACGTTCTGCGAAACTGAAAATGAATTGTTTGCAAAAATTACTACATGTCCGACGAAAACTGGCCAACTGCATCAAAGTCATCATTGTGTGGGTTTCCCACTATTTCCTTTACGTATGATTAGGGCCTGTGCCACAAGGGTGCCCCACCCACTTTTTTGTTACATTTGAGTTTAAACTAGCCGAAATCTTCAAATTGGTTAAACCTGTAGATTACAACATTAAACCATAATCTGCAAGTAAATTAGTGTTAGGAAACTTTTGCCACAGCGTCGGCTAAGGGTAGGGGTAGAGGGAAGAGAAGAACTAACTTTCTTTGCTGCGCCCCAGTTCAGAACCAGTTACCTGTGGGCCCTGATGACTCGTAAAAAGGGAAAAAAATCGAGTTTCGGATTGATGAAATGCTGATTATAAAACAGCCTTATATGGGAGTACCAGGTATTTTGGCATGATTGCGTGATCGGCGTATTTTCGATGCGTTAATTCGTGAAACAAATTTTTATTATGCGTGAATGCGTGAATAGAAATTGGCGCGTGACCACTGAATCAGCATTACACATGGCGTGATTGAGTAAAAATGAGTGCTGCAAGCGAATTTCGAAATGGAGTGCTTTCGTTTTTTCAAGCAAAAAGTGTTGGTTTCCGGTACCAGAGTCAATCTCAATTATTCAGAGATTCCAATGCTGATGGCTCTGCCAAAAATAAATTACAACTATTAGATAGTTATTAAAAAATCAGAGAGCTTCTAGGGGGCGTGATCGTAAAATTGAATTTCTAGTACTGTGAAAGTGTGATTTGCAATTTTTTACGCGCGATTGCGTGATTTATCATAGATGCCTGGTACCCCTTTATAAATGTTGTTTAGAACCCTGTTTTAAACAGAGTTAATCACCCCCTTGTTGCGATCATTTTAACCTCGCTTTCACTTAGGACATCCGGGACATTTGTAGGTTTATAAGGGGTGCATGAGTGCTACGCCCCTCTACAAGGTCTATGCATGTTGTAAACGGTTGTTTGCCACTGCAGCAATGTTCAATCTTTTAAGTCTCCTCCCACCCGCCTCTCTTTCTTTGTCTGCTTATTCTTCCAATCTGGCTATCATTCTTTTCCCGAAGACCTTTTCGTCTTATGGGCAGGTGCATCAGTCGGGAAAATGTTCCCAGTGGTGACACCGACCTTAGAAATCGGTATTCTCCAGGCAGTACAAGGGCTGGTGCACCTAGCAAACCCACTTCCTGGAATAAGGTTTTTTCTGGATAGTTAGCCACTATCAGGCACTAAGTAATATTTCATTTCTTGGCAACTGTTTTAGGGCAAGCTGTTAATAATTTGAGATTGGGGTATAACTACATTACTATTTAAAAAGGGTAAGGATTAACTGAAAGAGTGGGAGGGTAATGGGCGTAGCAAGTGAGACCAGTCATGGGAAAGGGGCGTACGTTTTCTCAATTGCCACAAAACTATTTTTGTGTGCAGCCATTTAGAAAACTTGTACCAATACGACTTTCAATCAAGAAGCAGCCAGGCTGATTGTACTATTTTTGCCATTTGTTACAGAAGCTCTACCAAGGAGAGGTCGTGAAATGGAGTATCAAAAAATCACGTTCACTGGCTTCCACTGCCACCACAAAACAGATGCTAAATTTGGGTTGAAATAAAGAAATATGCCTGCTTAGCTTTGCTTTGAATAGGCTGTATCATACAAATTTTTATGTCACTGAACAATTTTCCAAATTATCCTGGATTTTAGTAAACGTTTGTAATGTTTATTTAAATCAAATTGGTACATAGAAATCGTCATGTCGAAAATAGTCTGTCCAGAGAATTTCATGTTGTTTGGAAAGTCAGGTCGCAAATTTCGCAGTTTTCAACATTTACCATCACATTTCACTGTAAAATACTACTCCAGTGAAATGTTTTGAAATTTTTTCAAAATATATATTATTTTCAATTAAATATTCGCCTTATCATTCAAATGTTTGAATAGTATCTCGCGATTTTACTGTCCAAACGACATGACATTTCTTATAATGACTAATTTCAAGATCACAGTTTCAAATCTGAGGTCCATTTTTTAAAAAAAAGATCAGTAAATAGCGACATGCAAAATCAGTGACATCGAACCGAAACCAGGAATTTCTGTGACAAGGTCCAATCTTAGACCCCGTTTACACTGTCCCGTGCAAGTTGGGAACCGTGACAAAACTGTCGCTGTTCGGCCTTCCGTTTACACTAGCACTGTGGAACCGTGACGATTTTGCTCTGCTATCCGGAACAGTTTTGACCCTGCTTTGAAAGCGAATCACAGACAATGGCATAGCCATAGCTAAAATACTAAAGACCCTGTGCGTTAAAGGGCCATGGTAGAAAATAAGGTATTTAGGGGGCACACCCTTTAAAAGCTAATTCACGTCTTTCCCTAGAGTGTAAGCGTCGCAAAACAGAAATGAGAGATCCAGTCTATAAGAATAGGTAAACAAATTGAGAGTATAAAATTTGCAAAATTCCTCAAATTCTAACCTTTTTGTCGGGTCAACGAGGGGTGTATCACTTTTCCCAAACAGAGTATGAGATTTTTTGGAACAGTAGGATTTTTAGGGACTTTTGACAGATTTTACTCGAAAACAAAAGGATTTCTGCCAAATGCGTACGAGATTTCTGTGGTATGATATGTTCTCGGGTAGCAACAATTTTGTTTCCAACATCTCTTTTACTTTGAACTTATATTTTAGCAATAATTTCTTTATTCAAAAATTACCTTGAACATTCATGGGTATGTTTCTCAGTCCAGGCTCTTTGTACAATTGCTGGAATGCCTATTTATTGTATTTTTTATCATCTTATTGTTTTCAAAAAATATCAAACTAGGATACAGTTGAAATAGACTTTTCTAAGGTGACTGCAGTTAGACGGACAATATACAAGAGTAGCAACAATGCTCAGATTTTGTCGAGACTGACTTTTTCCGACAGTAACGTGGGAAGACACCGTTAGTTTTTAGACAAAAACACGTTTTCATCCTGAAATTTCTGGACGGGCACTGAGGGGTAAAAATACTAGCTGGGCGGGAAATGCTCCCCGTGCCCCTTTCCCTTTGGCTGAACGACAGCGAACATTCTTGATCGTAAAATCACAACTTTTACCAGAAAGTAGTTGATCGAATGCTTGAATGACTTGAAGCCAAATTTTCGCGAGAGGAAGAAGTTCTCTTGTTGTCACCACAATTGTTTTGTCTAGCTGGTGAGAAAGCCATAGCTTGATGATTCTGAATGAAAATGCCAATTATTTTTGCTGCCAGCTTGTTGTTTTTGCTTTAAAATAAGTTACCTGCTTATTTATACGCGCAAAATAATTATCTTTCAAAGGGAAATTTGCTACTAAACGAAAATGCTTAATAATTACACTCACATGTCATAATCCTCTGACGGCAACATCCGTCAAGAAAATACAGAATTTCTGCGTTTCTTCTAGGGATAATGACAAAGATTTCCTTTATTTGCCATCTGTCCCTACATGCTGTCTGCCATTTTCAAAATAAACCCGAAATTCAGAAGTTTCTGCCTCTGCCAAGGTTGACTTGCGGTTCATTAATCTTGGTGCAGATACAAAGACATTCAAATCTCAAAGGTCCGATCTCCTTGAACGGAAGAAACAAGGGAACAGGGGAGATTGGTCTACTGCCTACAAAACAAAAACAGAAAGCAATTAAGTTAATTTGCATAAGAAATTTCTTAGCACATTTGAGTCTTTTGTCATAATTTGGGTAACGACAAAGACAGCTTAACAAAGCTGCAAATAAAAGACGGTATAAGAATGCTTCTTCCTCCCCTTATTTGC
The DNA here is from genome assembly GCF_057945365.1 of Rhopilema esculentum. NCBI lineage: Eukaryota > Metazoa > Cnidaria > Scyphozoa > Rhizostomeae > Rhizostomatidae > Rhopilema > Rhopilema esculentum. Next base: position 5,073,014 of record NC_142831.1, read on the forward strand.
ATATTATATTGACTTGATAATTTTCAAAGACAAAATTGTATGCCAGGCTGAGAACAAGTATTTACTTAATCCTGTTGTATTATATCATATAATATATTATATTACCGAATGATATTAGGCAAACATTACCTACAAATCCCCAAAAGTACTTTGAAATATACATTGTACATTAGATCAATTTTCAATGTCTAAACTATACGAAACATGGGCTCGCCCTTTTGCAACGGTGCTAAAAATCTAATTTTCTTTTCAAAACACTAGGAAAAGCAGCTCCCTACATTTTTTGAAAGAAAGGAAGCCCCCAAAACTCGAAACCCTGCTACACAAACCCTGAAATGTATACAGTTTACGTGATCAGTGTCGTAAGAAAGATAGAATTATTGGCGGCGCCATTGTTTGAGGACAAAAGTAACTAAAGGAAATTTTCATTGGGAAGAAAGAATATTTGTAATTTTTTGGAGGCCTGTGCCCCTCCCCCCAAAAAATATTAAAAGAAACGGTCGCTAGCCCCGATCATGCAAAGGTCTATTGCTCTTAATTTATGCTGATGCGGAGGAGCGAGTATCAATTGTATGGTTTCGAAAAGAAGCAACACGAGTTATTGTATGATTAAAAAGAGTAATTACTAGAATAATAGGGTCGGTCACACCTGATTTCGCTGGTTGCCGTAGAAATATAAATATTACACGGATTGCGAATCATGATCTCAGATGTTGTCATTCGAACGCCGTGCTGTTATTGTGAAGTATTTGCGATGTATATACCGTTCTTGAGCTTTGATGAAGTTTTGTAGAAAAATGGAGCAACCAACTATTAAACAGGTCAATATAAACTAGAAACTGGACTAGTTATCATTTGGTGTTTGTTCGATGATTACGTTGGATTGATAGTTTGATCACGAATAGAAGTTTAGGACAAAGAAAGTTTGAATCATTTGAACATAGTCTATGGTTATCTGATTATAGATCATAGTCTATGATCGATACAAAACCGACACTTTGCTGGCAAGAAGTTACACATATGCTAAATTTGTGAAATCTTGATAACATTTTAGCTAGAATCGAAGTATTGTGTTAATCGAGACGAATCTTGACGTATGCTAACTTTGCCCATGATACTGTTTAGTTGAGGCTATTATTTTTAGTTTCGAGCTCAAATCGATATCGTTAATGTACAATGTGAATCAAGTCTTGTGAAGACTGAAGTCAGCGATATTGTGGATTCAATTATGTTTCTGTACGAGGAATTGGAGTTTGACTATGATGGACCAATGGCTTCAAAGTTTTTGGCCCAAAGACGCAAGAAGGAGAGCTCAAGAAATTCCAGTAGACCTCTTGAAAAAGGTCTTTTATCGAAGCTTGTTAAATTTGCAAGGACTCGAAAGCACAATGAAAAGAGCGAAAGACCAACATCAGTGTGTTCAAAGTGCAGCAGACTATCGTTTGATTCCTCAAAGAAATGTGTTAGGTGGACCAAGCCAAGGGATGATGTTGCTCCACAAGGAACCGACTTTGCTGCATTGCAGCCATACTGTGAAATACTTGGCTCGTTTTTGTGTAGTAACTGTAGTTTAGAAAAGATGAAACAGAACCATTTACAACACTTACCAGCCATATTTGGATCATCTCAAGCTACTAAACCTAGAGAAGCTGATTTAACTTCTAATGAAAAATTGAAAAGCAGAGGCTACAAGGGCGATGAGTCGGGGAGCACGGCCAGGGCTAATACACCAAACAGCCTCATTTGGAATGAAACGGAAACACTAATGTCTGGAAGAAGGTTAAATCCATTACGCGTGGAAATTGAACGCCTCTCAGCCTTACCTCAGTTGATAGGCAAACGAAAGTATGAAATTTTACAGTGGCAGAAAGAGGAATTGCAAGCAATGCAAAGATCTGATACAATGAATCTTGAGTTAAGTACAATAAGTACGAGTTTAAGCAGCTCTATGGCAAGATATCTAGTTGATGTCAGCCCAAGAAAACTTACGAGGCTTAAAAAGCTTAGAGCACCATGCAACACTCCATTTGAAGGTGTAGATTTACCAAAGAACAAGCAAATTAAGCCGCTTGATGTTATCGACCTTGCATACAAGCTTAAAAGTTTGTACCGAGAACGGAATATGCCGGCTGAAACTTTCCGGTACGTTTCTGGGTACGAATCGTTTGTTTCCACCCACTCGTGGACAGAAACTGGAAGTGAAAAATGCAAAGATGATGGACAAGGTAGCGAGAGAAGTTTTTTCTTGGTGGAAGAGGAAGAGTCTTACCGGAAACTTACCTTAAGCCCCCTGAAAATTGACATCATTGACTCTGCTTTAATACAGGATAAAATTTCAAGTTAACCTACGTTTATATCTGTGTCTTATTTTACGTAAATTGAAGATTTTTCTACAGCTTAAACCATTTCAAATGTTCTTTAATGTCCAATCTACCTATGAACAACGTAACTGATTTAAAGAAAAAGATAATCATCATTTATTTTCACTTCTACAGAGATCCAAGTTAAAGACAGCCCTGTGGGTCTAGAAAAGATGCAAAATAGTATTATTCTCCCGAAAAGTATGAAAATAATCCATAAGAAAAAACTGATACCCCACCTCTCCTCTTGATTTAGAAGTTTCATATGCTAGAAACAGGCAGTAGTTTGCCACCCCCTTGCATTGCAATTTCTTCAGCATTAGTCCTCCCCTGTTATTCATATCTATCCAACCACAGAATAGCACTGATGTTTGGGCAAATGCTTATGTATGTATAATTTTGCCATCAAATAAATTACAATATAAAATTAAGAAAGAGAAGAAGATCGAACTACAGATATATGAAATTTACAGATAAAAGTTAGAAATGTAGGCTAAAAAACACCCCTGGTTAAAAATGGCATGGATAGCATTAAAAGAGTCAATACAACCTTGTTTACATATTGGTCTCTCCAGGGTCCCTTAATTTTCTCAAGGAAAATATTCCCTTCAGTCCCCCTTTTTAAAGATTTGTTCCAAGCCAGCTGTAGCTGTATAAAGAAGATAATGGTTTTGAAAAACCTGTTTTATTAAGGGTCTTGTTGTATAGCGAAATTCAATGAAACCTTCAAATGGTCTGATCATATACTGTCAAATTTGTTCAAATCCTTTCAAATTTCTCAAGATGATACCGATATCAATTTAAATATCTTCTAATCTTATTTGTCTATTTTTACATTAGTCTTTTCATTGCAGAATTATCTTTTGGCTAGTTTTTGCTGGGCTTTCTCCACTATTGTCGATGCAATGCGGAAATTTTGATCGATGCAAATGATACAAGCGAAAAACTTAACTGCACTTGCCCCTGTCATTCAAAGAGGTCAGTTCGGTTCCCGACGCCGCTATAAACCCTTTTTTCAAATACATTTAGATCAAGCATATGCATCGAGCCAGGCACCGCGCAGCCATTGGGCTAGCAGGGGCTATAGCCCACCCACTTTTTCGCAATAATAGGCTAGAAAAATTTTTTGAAGGTTTACTCTAACGAAACTTTGGATAGTTTACTCCTATGTATATAGTAGCAGTTATCATTGACTGCGAACCATTTTTGTTCTTTTTCTAGGTGTTTCATCTTGTTTAATGATATGATGTATCTTATATCATTCAAGGGGGCGTAGCCTCAAAAAGATTTCGGTCACACCCTGAAAAAAGATTTCGGTCACACACACTGAAATCAGCCCCTCCACTTTTAGAGTGATGCGCGGTCCCTGCATCGAACACAGTGGCTCAATATCGAAATAACCTTCGAAATTCATATTTTCGTTACCTTTCCCGGAAAAGATTTTTAGCGCCAAATCAACTGGCGGAACCGAGGCCACTGAATATATTTGCACGTGCGATCGGCCTAAATCAAGTTGTGTCTTGCGAAGCAGTTGTGAGAAGATGTTACGTAAATTTGCACAAAGCCAAACGGCGAAACAGGTAGCATAAGATGCAATTATAATTTGGAACTGACTACCTTTTAACTTTAGTAGCCCAGCTTACCTTTAATGCACCTCTTGAATTGCAAGCTTGAATTGAATTTATGGCCATTGGAGAACAGAACCCGTGTCAAATGAAACAAAATTTACACCGCCTAACTACCTTTGCTGTCGCGTGTTAAAATTCTAATCGTAGCAAGTGTCAAAGTTAATAAGGCTAGGTGTTTCTTCATAGGATACTTGACAGTTATGTATGAGAACCTTAGTTACAATAAAATTATTCAAAACATTGAAATAAAAGTGTGAATTATTGCAGGTTTTCCACGCCAATACTTGTAGCGACACATACTTTTATGGTTTTGTAGTTTTCTAATATAACATAATAGAGGTTTGACTGGTTTTGAAAACTGTGTTCACAAAGTTTAAGTACCAAACCAGGAAACTTTTGATCCATATAACGTTCAAAATAAACTGTTTAATTTTGCTTAAAATATTAAGCAAACTTTTTAGCTAAAATTTTAGTTGCTCTGTGTACTTATGTTTTACCACGATAAGCAAGACTCATGAACATAATTTGTTTGATCTTGTTTGAAAATGTGGCACTTAAAAGTCCAAGGTTTTCATAAAAGCAAAAGATGAACCCTTGAAAGTGACCAATCTACATTCCATGTAGTGTCAATGGAAGATTTTACCTCTGTAAGGCTTCCAGCCATGCCCGTACCCACACAATATACTTTTAAGTCTATACTCCTGTCTTTTTTTTTCAAAATAATTTCTTAAAAGTATAAAACATTTAAAGGGCCTTGTCCATTTATCTGCAAATCGATTCAATCCATGCATGCAAGTCTAAAAGACGGCTGGTCATATGAATTTTTCCCAAGGATGTAGCCACCCCAGACTCGCCCCACAAATGCACAAGAATTTAATGTATAATAGACTTGCACGAATATCAAGGAATGCAAACTCGGAAAGGGAGAGAACCATTTTGCTTGCAGGAGACCTTGGCAGAAAAGGAAATTTTTTTTAGATTTATCAAAAATAGATTTTACACAAAAGTTGTAATACAAGGAAGCTTTGGGTAGAGCCTTGTTGATCCTGAAATATAAAAAAGTTCTTCTTGCTGTTATTGTTTAGAATTGTTTGCAAGAGCTTCCCTAGTTTTTCTCACCAATTTTTACACATGCAAGACCTTCTTGTTGCTTTTACTTTGCTCTGCACAACAAAGAAAAATGTAACACCACTTGAAGGCTAACTCTATATCTCTTTACAGCCTTGAAAACTATCAATTTTTATAAACCATCAAGTATTTCTTGTCTTAATCAATAAAGTTAATGTTTCATCAAATGATTGGAAAGCAAACACTAAGAATTACAGTTTATATGGAACTTGATTTTTACAGTTAGGCTATACGCATGTCAAAATTAAAGGCATCTCCTTATTTGAGTCACTGCTGATTTCCAAAATATTGCTTAATTTTTTAATCCAAACCAATGTCCAATGATAATTATTTCTCTGTAAAATGGTTTTTTTCAAAATCACTTCTCAGAAGTAGCAAGGTATCTTCCAAAAGTCATTCACTTTATCTGCAGCTTCTAAAATAGTGTCTCCTTAAGATGAAATTGTGAAGATCCATTATCATAGTATGACTGCTTAGTTCAGATAGTGGTAGCCCTATATAGTTGCTCCTCTTTTTTTCATTGTCATATATTTCTCTTTTATAGGCAGCCAATTGCTTGGTAAGAAGCAAAGCAACTTATGGACGCAGTGCCTCAAGATTTCCAATGAGTGCTAGCTCTCCAGCCCAAACAGAAAAATGTATGTTTCCTTTCTTCCTTCATTCCCTCTTTCTTATCATTCTTTCTTTCCTTCCCTCCTTCCTTCCCTCCTTCCTTCCTTCATTCCTCCCTTCCTTTCTTCCTTCCTTCTTCCCTTCCTTCCTTCCTTCCTTCCTTCATTCCTCCCTTCCTTTCTTCCTCCCTTCTTCCCTTCCTTCCTTCCTTCCTTCCTTCCTTCCTTCCTTCCTTCCTTCCTTCCTTCCTTCCTTCCTTCCTTCCTTCCTTCCTTCCTTCCTTCCTTCCTTCCTTCCTTCCTTCCTTCCTTCCTTCCTTCCTTCCTTCCTTCCTTCCTTCCTTCCTTCCTTTTTCTCTTCCTTCCTTCTTCCCTTCCTTCTTTCAACACTCCCTTTCTTCCTCCCCACCTTCCTTCTTTCCTTCCTTCCTTCCTTTCTTCCCTGCCTTACTTCCTCTCTTCCTTCCTTCCTTCTTTCTTTCTTTATTGATTTATTTCTTTCTATTACCTTTTTTAATAACCTTTTTTTATAGGTTTGAATACTGTTCAGCTTCTTGGTAGAGTTGGACAGGACCCAAAAGTGGCTGGAAGGTCAAGGAAAGTTGTCCAGTTTTCAATGGCAACAACTGTCTATTACCAGCCTTCAGGTGAACAAGGATTTGCTTCACCAGGTTTGCATTCTTTTATAGATCCTTACCTGTGTAGTATTTAGCAAACACCTTTGAGATGTTTTAAACCAAAATGTCACTTTCTTAAGGAACATTGATCTTCATAAGATACAATAGAACTGGCCATTTTTGTATCTTGCAGATCCCATCTTATCTGGCCATTTTAGCATCTGTGAAAACATGAATACTGCAGATTATAACTAGTCTAAGCCTGCTTATATTTTACTGTAGCAAATATGAAACACTGCAATACGCCGAGAATAAACAACAAAAAAAGGCTAATATTTCGCCCCAGCATACGGGGCTTCATCAGCGCAGCCTGCTACAGTGGCCTTTTCTTCATTCACACATTTATATTTTACTGTTGTGCTTTCCAGTGTTTTAATTGAGCTTTATTAAAAAAAACTTTGACTTTATGAAATTATAACATTATTTTTTGTTTGATAATGACTATAGATTTTTAAGTTGAAATATGCTTAGAAAATTAGCTTAACCCCTTAGGTGGACTGGAAAGCAAGACTTCATGGCACAACATTGCTGTATTCAGACCTTATCTTCAAGAAAAGGTTGAAAATTATGTAAAGAAAGGGTAGATATCTTATATGATTCTTTTTCCTTTTTTTATTATTTGATGATTTAATCTTGATCCATTTTGGTGGTGTATTGTGACTTGTTATCTTTATTGTGGGGACCAATAATAGAGACACCAAAAGCCACAAATTGTCTAAGAATAATAAAAGCTGCAATCCACAGCAAACAAACATAAAACTGCAGACACTCTTGTTAGTTTTGCATCAACATAAACTGAAAGAAATGTCCTAATTTCCTAATTAAGAGTGTCCTTTCTTTTGAACTTTTGAAGCCACTCTTTAGAACCCATAAACCATTCTATTTTTTTAATCAATTCATGTTTGGTTCTTTCTTATCTGTTATCAGATAATTGCTTTGTCTATCTAGTTTAGAATCAGCTTTTCAAATCTGATTTTTCAGATGTTCTGACTGCTTTTCTCAAGATCTTGATTTGTTATCTGCTTACTTCCATAATTCCTAGAACATTTTCAGTGTATTCACGCTTTATGTTGAGGGTCTGCCAGGACTCCTTGAAACCTACTGCACATTTTCGTGCTTTCGTTTTTACAGCAAGTCCTCAAATAAGCCCCCATCTTCGAATGAGCCCCTCTCCCCTTAGAAAAGTCCCCACCCTATAGTAATTTTTATGAAGTAGGCCCCCACTCTCGAATAAGCCCCCATGAGCTGATGTATTGCCCCGTCAGCAAAAGGTTTATCCTAATAAATTTGCATTTATAACCATAATGATCATCCTCAAATAGAGGAGGAAAATTTACCCTCGTAATATTTTTGGCTGTTCCCCTCCTCGAAAAAGGCCCCCACCCCAAAGATCTATTTGTGAAATAAGCCCCTGGAGCGTATTCGATAACTTACCGTAATAAGGATCACCGCTACTGTTGTACCCTTTCATCCTATCCCCCTCCCCTCCAACAAAACATAGATAGTTTTGTTAAATATTATGCAACTGCAATAAAATGATATAATTAAAATCTAAAGGCAGTGTTAAATTGCAGAGTTTCCTCTGCAAAAAGGTCGACTTTGAAAAATGTGTTTGGAATTGGTGTCAGTGTTCCAAAACCTTCAGCAAATTTTTTTCTTAGCTTCATTAGATCAAATATAATGAAAATTGTTATTCCTTAGATTTATCTCAACAATTGAGTCCATCATGGTGTTCGCGATGTTTAGTATTAATGACGTTTTATACAATTTTCAGATCTCGAGTGCTCGTCCAGGGATCTCTTGAATACAGCTCATATGTTGATGAAAGTGGCAACCAAAAGAATAGTGTGTCAGTTATTCCAGGTTTGTCTTGATCCAATTCAAAAAGCGTATTGCTTCCTTTCATTTTATTTTCGATCCACACCTGGATATTTATTTTCTGCTTACTTTCGGTTATTCATTATCCGAAGTTCATTCTCTGCAATGTGTCGGACGAAAAGTGCTTCAGTATGCAATGTTTCCGCCATTTCGTGCCATTTTCAAATTTTTCTACATATTCATTACCAAATAATTTTATATTTTCATTTGGCTGAAGATTTCACTGAAACAAACCCCCCCCCCCAAAAAAAACTCATTTTGAGCAAAACCTTGAGTTTTGGGGCTGATCAGATCGATTTCAATTTTGGCACTGGCGAAAAAGCCACCGTTACGAAAAATTCTGCTTGAGAAAATTGCTTGTCCAAAAAATTCCAAAATGGATAAAAATTTAAAAAAAATGGTTTTTCTTAGAGTCTGAAGGGCGTGGCCGAGAAAATTTTGTCCACCCCATTTTTCTTCGAGCTGGCGACGCCACTGGCCCTGTATACCTGAGCCCCATGATCCGGGGATAAAGTGATTTCTGTTGCTAGTTTCGAACTTTATTTCTGAGAATGAATAATAGAGACTCTGGCACCGAGGGTATCAATTTTGTTTTGGCGTTCACAAATGCCGCAACTATAGCTGTTGGTGATGTTAGTGGTTACAATACTGAAGTTGCTTCTGACACCTCCCTACAACAATTTATTTTGTTAAGCCTTCTTCGTCTATAAATATTTGAATTATATGTGAATAAAAAGGCCTTGGTTATTTGTCAATTTTATAGTTAGTCTAGTATTCCTTAGTTCAGCTTTTTTACTTGCAACCATTTATATGTAGCCAAAATTGAAGTCAACTTTTTTTTCTAGATGATATTATTGTCCTCGCCACTCCTGGTCGCGAATCATCTTATTGAAAGCTACAACCAGTTGTGAAATGTAGATGCATTTATTGAGAATTTAGTATTTTTTCTGTTGATGAATGTTTTGTTACTTTGTATATCAATCAACCCCATATAAATTCTTTTATACAAATCTGTCATTGTTTTTGCCATGTGCCATTGTTTGTCCTATGCTTATTTATAGAAAATAGCCACGTAGAACACTAGTTGTGTGTCGTTAGAGTTGTGCATGCAGATTTGTAAAGGTTTGTTTAGATGTTGCTATCATACCTTCTATATTCCTTCGCTGTCTCTTCATATTTTCAAGGTGGACTTCACTTCATAAATAGATATCGTAGCTACAGTCTCTCTAAATTTCAAAGCTATCCAGTATGTTTTTCATTGTGAAAGTTTTGGCAGTTTTGAAGCAAATCAACCATAGTGTTCTGTTTTTGATCTGTAGCCGAATAAATCGTTTTATGTAGGGGGAGGGAGGCAATATCGAGGCTAAAGGAGGGAAAATTTCGCATGATCTGTTTAGAGTTCTGCATTAACTGTGTAGATCAACAAGAATTCAAATGAACTGATTTAGGTTATTGTTGGTTGGTGTAAGGTCTTGGAGTTTCTCTATGTTTCTTTATATGTGGCATTTATTTACTTGCCGAGCTACAATATCTGCTCTGTCACGTCCGTTGGTTATCAAGAAGCATTTTAGTTTTGGTTTTGTTCACAACGAGGAGTAGAAGCGTGTACCTCCAGCCTCATTTTTGAGAAGAGGCAAAGCAAAAACGCCAGTAATGTGGTCTTGCGGATTGTTGTTGTACTGGAGCTGTCTAGTTTTCATATTGCTCGACCTGATGACGTAATTAGTTTACCCTAAACCTAACCCTAACCCTAAGCCTGACCCTGACCCTGACCCTGACCCTGACCCTGACCCTGACCCTAACCCTAACCCTAACCCTAACCCTAACCCTAACCCTCTACTTGAAATAATTAATCATACTAATTTATGACTATTAATCATGCTTATTTATGACTGTCAGGTCGAGCAGTATGGAAACTAGACAATTCCTGTTGTACTTGACTTTAGTGGTAAAAACGATCTTTGTATTAAAACTCTGAATGTATATTTTGTCGGTAGAATTTTTATTTACTATCTAAATTTTTAGTATATACGATGTTTGTTTCACTTGTCGATGTTCCTGTCCATGTCAGATATAAATTCTTTTGTGTCTGAGAGAAAAGTTCTGAAAAAATTTTCCCTAAAAAAGTCATATCCTGGTATGTAAAGACCCCCGATACATAATTATCGTATTTAAAAGTTTGGAAAATTTTTGTAAATGGTAGACCCATATGTTCACTTAGGAGAGGCTGGCTCCTTTTGTGCATTCATACTTGCTATGAACTTAGCATAAAACCGCCAACTTATTTATATGTAAGAAGGAAGAAACGCAGGATAGGCAGTCCAACGGATTCTGCGAATCTTGTCATGAGTAATTATATCAAGGTAATAGTCAGGAACAGAGCAAAACGACGACGAGAATCCAATGTTGTGCAGTAGGATCCTAAAATTTTATATTTGAAATATGTTGATATTTCGCCCGGGTAAACAGGGAAAATACACTGATATACAGGGGAGATACACTGATATACAGGGAAAATACACTGATATACAGGGGAAATACACCGATATACAGGGAAAATACACTGATATACAGGGAAAATACACTGATATACAGGGAAAATACACTGATATACAGGGAAAATACACCGATATACAGGGAAAATACACTGATATACAGGGAAAATACACTGATATACAGGGAAAATACACTGATATACAGGGAAAATACACTGATATACAGGGAAAATACACTGATATACAGGGAAAATACACTGATATACAGCCCGGCATACTACTTTCCACTTATTTATATACGAAACAGTTACCTACCGCTATGCAAGACCGTTAATTAAATTCGTACTTATCGTCATCCTATCCTCATCTGCATGAAAAAAGAAATTTTTTATTATTTTTAACTTAATTATGCATGTAATGGTTGGAATCACCATTAGGCGGCCTCTATGTCGTTTTAGAAAAAGACGGAGGCGGCAACCAAATCATAAAAAGGTGCAGTGGCAGACCTCGCCTAAGCTACCACGTGGCCAAATTTGAAGCATGGTACATTTTCAATAATTAATAACCAGATGCTTTAAATAGACCGATCAGTGGAGGGTCCTTAGGAATATTTTGCTTAGGAAAATCAGCGCGAAAAGCAATTTACTCGATCAAATTGAAGGATAAACAAGGAACAAAACAACTTCAGATAGTAAAAACAAGAAAAAGGTTTAATCTCAGGCAAATGCTCAAAATGAAAGGACATGTTTAGATATACGGACATTCATTCTAGCAAAAATGTCGATTAAACCTTGCCTCTTTGCACTCATACGCAAGAGTTGACGCACCAATCACTCTTTCTTGGGCCACTGTTGACCCCAAATACTTTTTGAATATCCAAGTGCTTTTAAAATCAACCACTGTACTTTTCTTTCACTTTGAAGATATTTCAGCCAGATAATTTTTGAAGAGTGTTAAAGATTTTGAAGTTTGAATTGGAAGTTGCACACTTTGAACAAATCAATTGAATGCTAAGCTCCATCAGAAATACAGTAAATAATTTTGCTGTTGAGGGAAGAACCTTTGTGTAATTTGTCAACACGAGAATATTGGGTCATTAAACCATGGTCAAATAAGGCAAAACCCTGTCTGTTTTAAAACTTTTGAGACGTACGTCAGGAGTTGGTGTGTCCCGAAACGGTTCACCCCTGTCTATAACCACTTTTGAAGTCAAGTTCTGTTCACTTCTGTTTCAATTTTTTCAATTCAACCACTACATACAATTCATCGCAATAATTCAACAAACTAAATAGCTAAACTACAAGAAAATAAGACAGTGTAACAGAAAAATCGTACATTGGTAATTGAAATTATCACAATATACATTCAAGGAAACAAGTAGAACGAGTTAAATTGTACTGAATGCCGAATGAGTTCTGATTTGAGGATTTGAACAAACTCCTCTGGGACAATGAAATTGTTGTGCTTGATGAAAAATTGGACCGTTTGTAGAGGTCTAGGTCCAAGTACCCCTTTCAAAAAAGTCGTGGGGCAATTTAAAAGATGTGATTTCTTTGGTATTCTGAAAAGTAGGTGTAGTGACGGGGTTTGTTGGAGGACCATGGTTAGCAACCTACGGATCACGTACCTGGAATGAATGATTACTTTTATCGTTATATGGAGCATAGTCTCTGTAATATAAGTAATTTTCGTATTTCTTTGCCGGGTATGGCAGAAAAATAATGAGCATCTTTCTTGGAGTTCTGGGACCAAAAGCCCCATCTAAAAATAGAATTTGGGGACAATTTTAGATATCAATACTATTGTGTTTACTTGTCTGATTATTCACATCTACAACTTTTTATGCTTTAAGGACTGGGTCCGAGTACCATCGGCTACAAATCGCACTTTGGGGTTCTTTACAGTTGGGGTCCTGATCTCATCGTTTTCAGCATGTCAAAATCTATAAATATGCCAATTTTTATGTTTTTATCATTTAATGCACGATTGTTCTGGCTTTTCCCTCACTAACTCTCAGTACTGGGTCACAGTATAGGGCAACTGTCGTCGGTTCCTTTGTTGTTCAAAGTGAGGCCTTTTCATAATTGCCGATAATTTTGTCAATGTCGGGCTCGAATGCTGAATAATGAAACATGATAATTTGCATGAGCAGGGACAGATTTGATGGAGTAGTAAGCTGATAGAAGGATAAAACATGGATGTTGTTCCGAACCCAAATGTAGAATATTGTTTCCTTGATGGTCACAAAGTGCGAAAATACTGCATCAAATCGTCAGAAATACCAAGGCTAAATTTTAATGATCCAACAGCGATCGAGCATATTGCTAACCAGGTGAGTATATCTTTTATTTTTCCGGTACTGTTGTTATTTTGCTCATGATCGGTTAATTCAGCAAAAGAGGAACTGGGCGGCTTTAAAAAAAGGACTGAATATGTCTAGAGATAAACCGAATGAATGTCTTTGGAAACCAAAGGGTTTTTAAACATTAAATCTTTTATTCTGAATTGTTTTGATTTTGAAATTGTTTGCTAAAAACTCAGAATATAAAAATAGTAGAATTTTTAGAGTGTTTGCTTTGTGAAAAATAGCTTCAAGCATGAAATGCTTTATTTTTGGCATTATTGAATTCTTGGAGCCCATTTAGACTTTTCAATGGCGTATTTGCTAGGTCTTCCCTTTCACCTTTACCTTGTTTCATACTTTTTTATCCATCATCTTGACTTACATTTTCATGGGAGTACTTCAGAAATTGATTTTTTCTTCCTTCTAAATCACATGTTCAGACCTGCCAAGTTTCAGTTTTAAAAATGAGTGAGTTTTTTTAAAAGGAAGGTTAATTTTTAAATGTTTGGTCGTCATAAGGATCTTAACCGATCCAGAGTGAATCCTGACTGCCACACAGCCAAAAGCAGGGCCCAGGGGCGTAGCCCCAGAAACCTTTCTTTTGCCATGCCCGCTAGTTCTTCGGAAGTGCCTTTTTTGAGCAGAAGAGGGTGGTGGATTGAGGGGGCTTTATTTTTTGCCATTCTATTCAGTTTTTATCGAGAAAGAATTTATAACAGTGCATAAACATGAAAAAAATAAATCTGGTGCACTTGCGCTGCGTAGATGATTGTAAAGCACAGCACTGTTGACCAGTAATTCAGAGGAAGGAATGCAGGCGTACGAGCAAGCGGAGCGTTGTAGTGTAACTGCTACCCCAATTATCATTCTCGAGAAAAAGTAACTCCGCTCTGACCGCTCCGATTGCATTTTGCAATAGTGAAACTCTAACTTAAGGGGTATTATGCTCCTCCAGAACAATTCCAATCAATTCACAATGCGTCATAGTCGCAAAAAAGCTTACCTGCTATTTATTTTTGCCAATAAATGTAACATCGCTTATAACTTGTACGGATTCACTGTTATCTAGCCATTGTTATCATGCTAATATAGGAAAGAGGGATTTTGCTAGGATTTGGAATGAAATTGAAACATTTAAATAAACCAAAAAATTTTTTTGCAAAATGTGTGATAATTCTGTTTTGATGCGTGTGAGCGTGAGAAAGGATGAATATGCATGTGTCTCACATAGAATGGGTGTGACTTGGTAGATCTGCATGTTTTGAATTTGGGCACTCACTGATGTATATTTTTGAAATTGAAATGCATTTTGCAAAGGCAGATATACAACTTTTGGAGGGGAGGGGGGGGGGGGGCAGCCCGGATAAAAAAGATGCAACAATAGCCGTTTTTAATCATACCAAAGTATTTTGCTCATGCTAGTAAAATTTTACTATGCTTACTCGTTTTGTCTGATGTAAGATAACTGTATTTTCTTAGAATTTTTAATATTATATAAATGAGTTTGTTTTGCTTTGAATTCTATTTCTAGGAGCCAGTTGTTCTAACAGATTCAAATTTGATACAGCCAGCTCTTAAATGGGATCTCTCATATTTGGCCGAAAATATTGGAGACGGAGAAAATACAGTTTTCTTTTCCAGCAATGGAAAATTTATGTATTATGATGAAAAGCGATGTATTGGAAAATATGAGAATTTCAAACCACCAACTGAAAAACATTTACTTGATTTTAGTAACTTCTACAAGCTCGTTGAATCTTGGGAAAATGGAGACAAGAGATTGTATTTGCAGCAAATGCTTAATAACACCGTGAAGGAGAAGGTTGTTTCTGATTTCATTGGATTTAATTGGCAATGGTTGTCTGAACAACAACAGAAAAATAACTGGGGTCCATTGACATCAAACCTATTATTAGTTGGACAGCCAGGAAACATTACCCCTGTCCACTATGATGAGCAAGAGAACTTCTTTGCCCAAGCAAAGGGCTTCAAAAGATGCATTTTATTCCCTCCAAGCCAGTTTAGATGCTTATACCCTTTTCCCTACCATCATCCTTGTGACAGACAGAGCCAGGTAGGTGGAAAGCTTAAGCTCTTAGACTACCATTGCAGACATCAATAAGGTTATTTGATAAAGAGCCCTAGAATCTTTGACATACTTGTGATAAGACTGTGTGATTTTACTTTGAGATTTTTCACCCACTTTGTCAGCAAATGGGATCGGGACACTGATCTGGTGCACAATAGCTGGTGATGGCCCTGGAACTTGTAGATGGTTGGGACAACTTTACATTCGTACCATTTTATTATGATTCATACAATTTACCTCAGTAGTTGGATTTTTATGATATAGAACAAGATAGTTGTAGGTTGCTACACCTAGTTTCCTGCTTAATACTTTAGATAACTGTTGAATTGTCTTCTATAGTTTTAAAAGAATATGTTTATCCAAGGTACATATTTTCAATGAACTTTTAAAGAATTCTTTACCTTCAGTATTCTTTAAGTAGAAACTTTTTTGTAGGTGGATTTTGACAACCCAGACTATAAACGTTTTCCATTATTCAGAAAAGCTCTTGGCAGGGAAGCTATAGTTGGTCCTGGGGATGTTCTCTACATACCTGTCTATTGGTAATTAGCAACTATCAAATTTAACTAATCTTTTGTTTTTAGATGATATCAGGTTGAAATTTCAGTGATTGGTTTTGGAGTGACAGCCCCCACATATTTGCTATTTAAAGATAGTATGTCCTTGATGAGTTTGATAGCAGTGGAAGACACCTTGGGTGAGGGAGCTGTTGCCCCCTAAAGTATTTTGACAATGGTCTTTTGTTTTAAAACAATGGGGAACTGTGACCTCATCTTATCAAAACAATAGGCTTGCCCCCAATATTTGAAATATCCATCCATATTTTTACAGCTTTTACTGACTTTGTCCATAAATAGCCAATCTAAAAAAATAGCCTTTAGCACTATCATAAAAATATAAAGTTGGGATTTAAAAGTGGAATATGCTAATAGGACAACTTGCCATAAATAAAAAGAGATAACTCCTTCTGGTCATGCAAAACTCCTTCTGGTTTTGAATTATTACCTTCATATAAAACTGTCAGTTACCTAACCTTCAAGGTTCTCCAAAGGTGATACTATCTGCTTTTTTGGCCAAAAATTATTGCAGATATAAATTACAGAGTCCTGATGATAGAAGATTTCTAAAAGCAATATGAAGAAATTCATTTTGTTTAGTTGCAGCTGTAAATTATGTATGATAATTTTTTTATATTCTATCAAATTCTTTATATAATTTAAGATTAGAATTATGTTTTACAATTGACTTAAGTGAAATGAATAGTAAAAAGTAGAAAAAAAGGATATAAACTGACCTGACAGTTAGCTAATTGCTTTATGGTTTCTATCAATCTTAAATTAATTATAATTGTTATAATTATGGTTTTGGTATAAGAAATTATTAATACTTTGTTTTGCCCTAGAGCCAAATTGTCAGTTATCCATTTTTTATATATGTTTATACTATTTTAGGTGGCATTACATAGAGTCTGTTTTAGATGAAGGAGAAACCCTTTCGATTAACTTCTGGTACAAGGTAAGCTATCAAGTTATTTTAACGGGTTTGCTTTAGGTTAGAGGCCTGGCCTACCAAATTAATCTCTTTTACTCACTCTGGAATCATCTAAACAAAAAGTGGTAAACATACTTAAATTTTCAACAGTGCCAGATGCATTTTAGCTATGACCTAAGAAGATTGCCAAAAATAACATATATTGTTTTTTAATATAGAACCTCTGTGTCAGGTGACAAATTTTGTACTGAGCCTTTTCTTTTGTCTTTAGACAGCTTCTACATCATCAAAGGAAATTAAGTTTCCCTTGAAGATGGATCAGAAAGTTGCAGTAATGCGAAATATTGAAAAGCTTCTTGGTGAAGCACTAGGAGACCCAGATGAGGTACGGCATCTTTCAGATTCATGATGTTTTCTTACACAGTCATATGAAACCAAAACTAGAATACGTAAAGAGGAAGATAGGCAGGATAGGCTGTCTACTGGATTCTGTGAATGTTACAATAAGTTTTGATTAAAGTCAATAGACAGGAACAAAACGACGATGAAAATCCAATATTTTGTAAAATCGTATTTTAAAATAAATTTAAAGTAACTAGCCTTGTTTTTGGGGGGTTTGAAGGTAAACAGCTGTCTTTAATCATAATCTTGATTTTTCTCCCACTCTTCAGAACTACTCTCTCCTTTCCCTTGTTAAGACTTTGCTATAGGCTCCTGGACTTTCCATAACATCACCGACTAAAAAAAGGTCTGGAATGGTACATCTAGTATTCTGTTATAATTTGAGATATCAGTTTTCATAAATAGTATTTGCCTCACTAGATTTCATTTATTCACCAAATCTTCATGTCATCTTGTGAACGTCACATTTATCTGGAAATTGGTGTTCAAGCTTTTTTGCTTCTGTCTTTCCACATTTGCACCTTCCTTTTGACTAACGTGTGAAGATGGCTCAATATTAGCTTAGGAGTGAGAATGGCTCAATATTTTGGGTCCCGCTGTTGTTCGACCCAGTGAAATGGCTAAACTTTCATTTGAAATAAAAAGACTTACTAGCTCTCTGTAAACCCCCGGCGTATGAATCACAAGGTGTGGTCACATCGATAGGACCAGGGCACTGCTCGAAGTGTCCTTAAGCCTACCTTTTGCAGGGGGTTGTAACCAATACAAAAATGTTGGCTTCCCATCTGTGTCATCCCTTTCAAGATGATCTTCTTCCGCTCTTGTCGCTTTTTCGTCGCTTTCATTGCTGATTCATCCAGCCTCACATATATTCATTATCTCTTAATTCTTTTTATCATTGTGCTTATTTTTCTTTGCATCTTTCTTTTTACATTTTATGTTTTCCTTTACCAATGGTACAGTATCGTTTTTTTTGCCTTGCTTTAGAAATAATGCGATATAATTGAATTTCTTTATTTTCTATTGCGTTGATTGTTGTTCCACAAGATCTTGTTATGGAGCTCATGCTATTCACTTTCTATCGTGTCTTCCAGGTTGGTCATTTGCTAAACACAATTGTTCGTGGCAGATACCCGGAAGACCAAGAAACCTTGGAAAAAGAGAACGAAAAACAGTGAGGTTTGAAATTGTTTATCGAAAGTCAAACAATCAGAGTGATTCTTTGAGATTCCATTGATAATTGTGCAAATCGTGTAGTTGAATAGTTGAATAATTCAAGTTGTTTTGATTTTCAAAAAAGACTAGGCCTAGATGCTCCTGTAGGTTTAGGGCTCGAGATTATATAGTTTATGGCTCAACATAATATACCATATATTTTACTGTGTATTTCAAGGTAAATGTGGTTAAACACAGTTACTTTTGATGTACTTACAACACAAACAAACAGCTTCAAGGCTTTTGCATAACTTGCACCTAAATATTAAAATTCAGCACAACTGGTCTTTTTGCAAGATGGAGCAAAGGATAGTTTAGGAACGTTAATTCTGGGTTCTCCAACCTTTCGCTTAGGTCTACGTTTCTGCGATTTTGTCAACAGGACGAATTTAATCTCAATTTGTTTAACTATATAAATCTAATCTTATTGTTTTAAATGCGATCATACGGGATTGTTTATGTGAAGATGCCCGTATTTATCGGTTTATTTTGCTGTGGCAAAAGGTTTGAGTATCGATCACAAGGGGCCGGGACCTTTAGATGGCCTAGGGGCCTAGGGCCTAGAGGTATAGGTCATTATGGTCAAGAGGTGAATAGGTCTATCCATATGCATTTATTGAATGACATACACGAAATATCTACAAACAAACGCATCAAATCAGTTATGTTGTAAGCAAAATTACTTATTGTACAATTGTGAATTTAGAGGTTAGCGTAAAACTTTATGTTAATCGTATATATGAAATAGTTAATTTGTAACCATTGTCTATGGTGTAACGCGGCTGTTTTACCGATGTCTTCTTGTCTGGGGGTGCATCTTGGGGCCTTTGGTAACTGCCTTTTTTCCGCCTGAAAAGAGTAGGACTGAAATTCAGTCAATCTTTTTCATTTCCTTTAATTTATATTTCCAACACAATTGTAAATTCAAATTGTACTGGAGTTGAGTGCCTTGTTTTGATTTCAACAATTTTTTTTTATTTTTAATTACCAAGATAGGACAAGCAGTAGTAAATTGTATGGAAACTAGGGACTAAACTGTAGGGGAATCGACAAGATGGGCCTAAACTTATATCCGTTCCGATTACAAACAATGCTATTCGTGATTATTTTAATTTTTAACACGGTTAATTTGTTTTCTATCGGATAGTTATGATAGTAGCCAACTCTGCAACTATGCTTTTTATTTTGAAGGAAATATTTTGAAGTGTTCGCATCTTATCGGAGACTGCTCATTTTCAATCAGCATTTAAGCTAGAGGGTGCTACAATGATTTTTGTAGGGTATAGCTTTTATCAATGCCAAATTTTAAGCAAATCTCCCCAGGCCTAGTTTAAATAACCACGTAATGCCTCCTACTCCTCAATTTTTCCTGCCTCCAATATTTAAAGGAAAACCACTCTCCTCATTTTATAATCTGCTGCTGGTAATATCGATTTGTCTTGCCTCTGATAGCCATGCTGTTTTCTCTTCCAGTCTCTATAGATTTTTGTAAGAAGACCCTGGGTACTAGAGCCTTCGTGCCAGAGTGGATCGAAAACGGTAGGGCTTTCCACTGTCCTTTCGGTTCCAGAGCCACATCGCTATACTGCAATGATCAGACACTGTGTTCTCGACTGCCCTCCCTACTGCCCTCCCTACTGCCCTCCCTACTGCCCTCCCTACTGCCCTCCCTACTGCCCTCCCTACTGCCCTCCCTACTGCCCTCCCTGCTGCCCTCCCTACTGCCCTCCCTACTGCCCTCCCTACTGCCCTCCCTACTGCCCTCCCCAACGGTACACTCTTTTTCAAGAAGAACTTTATAGAGCACTGATGCTATATTTCCAAAAATATCAAGAACAAAGTAAGAACATGCCTACTGTCGGTTCCAGAGCCACATAAATTCGAGGGCGGAAATAGAAAAGAGAAGCAGAGAGGCGGAGGGTACCCACAGTACTTTGACATCCATATTTGACTGGGGTGTCAAAGTTTCAGCATCCCTAATTTTACTAAAACCTGGCTGGCAAAGTCGTTTCTGATATCTTGCGGCGATTACTTTTATATTTTTTTCAGCTTTTTAAACACCGAAGTTCATTAACCTGTGTGGAGATATGCATACCGGCCAAATATTAGAGCAAACAAGTTTCCCAAGACACTGAGTTTGAAAATCACAACCTACATCTAATTAAAAGTTCTTTGACAAGAAGCCTCAAGTCTTTTGTATTTAAGGTAAACAAACTGCGGTTCGTTGTTTGGTGACTTATTTATCATTTCTATTCGTTTCTGGTGCTAAGGATTATGTATCTTTTTGAAATACACCGAATGAGATGTTTCGACAAGGGAAAAAGCTTTCCAGAGTCAGAGAATTTGGGCCTAAATAGATTATGAACAGAAGCGTCAGAACCGTCGAATTTACTTGGCTAATGAAAAGTGCAAAGATACGGAGATTCTAGTGGATTCAAATGGTATCTTTTGGATTCAAATGGGATGGTATCAGTTTGAGAAATCTTTTGGGACATGGTACTCCTGTCTTGTCTATTGCTGGATAATCGAGTGAGTTTTTTGCCACTATTGTTTACTAGCATTACGTACCGTAACTTAAAATTGAGTCTAGGCCAAACATGGGCTTTGAATCAATTTCTGTAGCCTGGGTTTAGTGTGGTGTTAGCCTGCATACTACAGCAACGGTAAAGAGGAGAGGAAAGCGAAGGAGCAGATTGATGAAGTAACCGATAGCAATGTTAATAGAAGCTTGGGCCGATATTCGGTTTTCTTCATTTCTATGGTCAACACATGAATGTGCAAAGTCATTCTGTTTGGCATTAAAGTGAAGTTGATTTCTGGTTCAAAAGTTGCATCTGTAGTTGTCTTGGGAAAAAATCTATCATAAACAATGAATGAACTCGCTATAAATCTAAAGGTTTTAGTGGCCCATAAAATTAAAAC
Organism: Rhopilema esculentum; assembly: GCF_057945365.1. NCBI lineage: Eukaryota > Metazoa > Cnidaria > Scyphozoa > Rhizostomeae > Rhizostomatidae > Rhopilema > Rhopilema esculentum. The sequence continues at coordinate 5,094,254 of NC_142831.1, forward strand.
ACGTTGATGTATAGTGTATGGTGTAAATGATAAGTTTACTGTTAGTATTGACAATAGTTAAGGCACTAGTTAGTTAAGGCTAAAAGTAAGGGCTGGAGCAGTAAGAAGTGAGAGGTGAAATAGGTACTTCAGTAAGGCAAATTCTCCGAAAATTGATGTAATCATAAATTTGTGGCTTTTATTTCAGCCGTTTTCATCAATATTTGTTGGAGAGATGTAACGACTAAGTCTGAGAGATGTAACGACTAAGAAAGGTTTAAGGCGCTAGAAATTAACCTGATAAGGGAACTTTGTTACTAATAAGTTGGTATTAGTTGCTGCGAGTGTTTGTATTTCTATCCTTCCCATTCTATCTAGGGCGTATTTGGGGGGGGGGGGGGGGGTTGGAGTTGATTTTTTGTTATTCGTAACTATGAATATATTGGACGGACCCACTGATGTTTGCTGCATAACCACAGCTGCCCAACTTCAAAAATAATGTTGCGAAATAAATGCTGTCGATGCATGCTCAACAAATTTGAACAGCTATGTGTAACAAGCCGAGAGAATATGTTGCCAGGCAACAGAACCTCAAGCCAGCTTTTTGGTTCATTTTAGTTTGCAGAAATTTTAGTTTATACTCTGGTCTCATCCAACCCGAATATTGCCAACGTTAATACGTCTAATTGAAAGAATATTACCAAGCTACTATATTTTGATTTTATTTTTATTTGTGGAATAATACCGTGCGACCTAATGGGTTTATCTCGGGATTATTTCATTGGCTCAAACCCAATGGGCTTCTCTATAACCAAGCCCATGGGTGAAACTGGTTATGCTTTATCAGTGGTGGCGCCAGGGGAGGACTAGGGGGGCTACAGCCCCTCCGTCGGAAACATCGGAGGAAATTTTAGGTTATTGTCGGAGCAAATTTGACAAAATAAGGTACGAAAACTGCTTATTTTAGTCATTTTAGCCCCCCTGTCGGAAGCTTCAGCCCCTCTGTCGGAAGATTTCTGGTGCCACCTCTGTGCTTTATGCTTTAAAGCCGAATAGTATAAATATTTTAAAGAGCCCTTGTTTTCCAAGTCTTTAATTTTGCTCTGACATGGTCCCAAAAATTGCTTGGGAAGTTGACTTTTGATTTGCATGTGTAGATATCATTGTGAAGTATTCTGACTTAAGAGGGCGTTGGTCACTTGAGAAAATGAAAAATTTTTGAAGTTTACTTTTTATTGTTAACATTTAATCTTTGGATGTTGGGACGTTTTGGGAATTTTTCGAAACTTCATTGTACGAATTTTCAAGTTCAGATTTGGTTTTATCGCCGGACACAGTTTTTTACATAGTAGCCAATCGCGGTCAAATCCTTTAAAGATATTTTTATTTCTATGTCGTCATAAAATCGATATCGTCAGCAATAACATAAGCAACTTCCAAGCAGACTAAAATTCTTGCTCTCAATCTGAATCTAAGGTCAAAAATTTTGTACAAATAATTTGAAGAATTTTCCAAAATGAGGCTGTAAGCTAGTTAGCACAGCTATGTCTATTTACATTCGGCATCGTTAAATAAGTCGGTAAACAGTGATTTGCATAACTCAGAAAGTGCACTCTTTTTTTATAAGAACCAGTAAATTTAAGTTCAGGCTGACTGTTCTTAATTTTTTCGAAAATCTGAGGCTGGATTGTTCTTAATTTGTTCTTAAATTAAGATGGTGTAAGCAGTGCTATTGCTAGCTTTTTCGCTCTAAGGAGGTGTTCAGGCTTCATTTGCCAACAAAGTGAGTGAGACAGCCTTAATTCGCTGACGAATTTGAATATTCACCGAAAAAGCACCCACACATCGCTAAAAATCCTCGATTTTGAGAAAAAACGTTGTTCAAAATTGCATTTTGCAGAAGCTCAGCCTCAGCTTGTTCTTAATTTGTTTTTAACTTTCGACCAGTTTTGAGGCTCGTGTTCTTATAAAGTTGTTCTTATAAAAAAAAGAGTGTAGGAGATAGGTAGAGGAGAGCTCAAAAAGTTTTGTTATAGGGAACTACTTTTTAGGGTCTGTTCTTGTATCATTCTCTAGGTCAGTTCTCTATTCTACTGTTTCGTAATTCGTGTTGAGTGGAATTAAACAATTATTTGTTTATTCCCAACTACTATTTAAAGGCTCTTAAGCAACCATCATGCATTGTGGTCAGTAGTTTGTAATTTCATGCAATACGATATTCGGCCGGTTTTGAAAATATAGTTTCAAAGCATGCTGGTTGCGCAAGAGCCTTTAAGGCAATCGTGATTGAATCATTAAGGGAGTATCATTTTTTAATGTCTGCACAATTGACAATTTTTTCATTCTGGGCACCCCAGTTAGATTTTACTTGATTACTCTCCCTCTACCTGGTTTTCCCTTGATTTGTGACCTAAGTTTTGCATCTTTCGGCAAGTTGGATTATAATCAAAGTGTTATTGATCTTTCCTAGAAGGAAAATGCCAAATCGCTGATTCAGAGCTATTTGTTTACACGGTTTCTTGGACGACCTGTTTTACTCGAACCTTTAATTTTATTTTCTTGTAAACATAATGGTAAAAACGACTTTTGAATATCAATGAATCTTAAGAAAAGTCTCATTAGGGGTTTTACCCGTTACACATTGAGTCGCCACTTGAAAAGCAAGTGTTTTTATGCATTCATTTGAATTATTTTTGTAAAGAACCCGGTAACTGAAAACATCCTAACGCAGTGATGTAGCAAGAGGGGGTCTATGATTGCGGATGTTCCCTTCTGATAATTGAACAGTTATTTTTTTATAATATTTTTTAGCGAGGCAAGCTCGTGTTTTCTAAAGTAAGTGCACTAATTTGAGACTTGTGTTATGTGCCTTACTAACTTTTTCATAATAATAATATTGTCTGCAGGGCCCGTGCCACCGGGGGGGGGGGAGGGGAAGCAAGTAGGAAGCCTTGGCCCCCAACTTTTTTAGTCTTGGCCCCCCCACTTTCAAATTCGTGGCGCGGGCCCTGGTATGTATCTTACCCTGGGTACAAGAGCTATAAAAGTTCGATCGCGGAAGTAGAAGAAAGAAGCGGTAGAACAGCCGAGCGGAGGAACGTTTTATTTGGCTCTGGTACAGTAGCCCGAGCCTAAGCAGACTACAGAAAGAAGGTTTTTGGCAAAGTAAAAGAGTCCACAAAGGAGATAGCCTGCGCGCAGACTCGACTGGTTTTCCCAGAGATGAATCTTGTTGATTAGAAATTTAGTTGGTTGAAAACTTCAGTGGAAAATTTTAGTTGATTGAACCCTAAATTTTCCATTCAACTAAATTCATCTCTGGGAAAACCAGTCGAGTCTGCGTGCAGGGTACAAAGGAGACGATTGTTGGAGATGGGCTCAATAACCTGATATCATCTGTCTTTGTATTGCACACAAACGTCCAATTATTGAAAGAATCTCTTCTGCCTTTTTTATAAAAGCAATGCGGTTGTGTATAATCTCACAGAAAAAAGTTTGGGTTAAGGTCGGAGACAGTTCAGTGCCCAACCCTAGATTAGAAATTGAAAGATTTCAGTGATTCCTACTCTACTCTTTTTCGTAAGAGTTTCTAAGTGTCTCAAAATTGATCAAAAATATAACTGGTATATACGGATAAATGAAGAAAAAGCTGAGGTTGAGGTAGAGAAAATAATACCTGGGGGCTTGAAAATATCCTCCAATCTTTTCTGCAGTAAAATATGGTCTCGTGTCTAAGATCATTAACTCACACCCGAATAATTTAAATCAAATTAAGAGCAATCCCACCTCAAAAGTTTTTGAAAAACTAAGAACAGCAAAACTGCCTTCTTCTTCACTGGTTCTTATATATGTTAAAATGAATGTAACGCCATTTCAGCCTTCTTGTGATATTTTCAAGGGTGTTTGGGATCCTATTGATCTTTTTGTCATTTGCTCCTTCGCAGAAACAGCAATGAGATGGGAGTTACAAGTTTGAAAAGTTATTACATCAATATAAGGAAATCAGTCCCTATTATTTGCTTTCGATAAAAAGTGATCGATAATCTTAAAGTTTCATATTGATAAGCAATATTTTTCACCTCTGTTTGTGCATTTTAACAAATCGCGCATCTTTTGTCATATTTCTGTGAAAGAAAATGGATCAATTGATCGGTTAAGACACATTTCCTGTTTCACAAAATTTATCTGGAAATTATCCTTAAAAGAAAAGAGTGACGTATGTGATGGGCGGGGGGGGGTGGGGGGTGAGGGTGGGGTAGGTGTGAACAGGGTTGTATTGCTAGGGTGTACAGGGGGATGAGCCTTCTTGTTAATACCGAAAAGTACAAATTTCTACTTTTGCTTTTGTTTTTGCATATTTTGTGCCAGAATTATTTTTATAGTACATAGTACTACAACCTGACTGTAGAAGTGTGACATAACCATTGAATAAGTTTTTCCTTTGAAAGCAAAATCGTTAGTAAGTTGATAAAACCACTAGATAGCTGGTTGGTGAAATGTTGGAAGTAACATTTTCTTTATCTGATATCTTACATTACATCATGGGTTAGAACTTATTCGGTGGGGCTGTGATGGGGCCAATTCGAGGATTTACGGTCCTGGTGCCACTTCACAACAGAAACTGGGATACTTCAGTATTGTCTTCTAATAATTCCTAATTCCTCCAAAATACTTCCAACCATTCACTGAATTGTATTTGTCTCTCTGTGCATTGAAAGTTTTTAGCCAGCTCCTTACCTAATCAGCTACTTTCGCCTCGTTTTTTAGCCCCTGCCTCCAACCCACGTTGTTTGACCGCACTCTGTGCCTGTGGTATGCTTGACGGCCAATCGAGGTCAGAGGCTGAACAATCATCAATTCACCCATTGGGCAAGAGCCGCTTTTGTTTGTTTTGATATTGTGAAGTTAAAAGGGCCCGGGCCACGACCTGCCAATGTTCTTTTTCATAATATAAACAATTTGGTTTATACAGTGATTTAAAAGATATGCTCGTTTTTGTTTAGGGTATTGTCAATGTTTCTACGCCTGTAAGGTTGCGCTTCTGTCATTTGTGTCTAAACCTGTCCGCAAGCTATACGAAACTGCAAACTCACAGCCTTCAAGGAATTGTAATTGGCTAGAATTTACTCTGTCGCTGTCTAAGTTATTCATTCAGACAGTAAGCTATTCAATCAAGTGAATTCCACTGGTTTCGACATTTTGAAGACAAGAGATAAGAGGTTTTGGTATCTCTATCGGCATACATATCACAGGACAGTAGTTGACTTGCCAAAGCTAGTCACGAATATGTTTACTTGAAGAGTAAACAGTCGATGTCGTAACCTTACTGCGAAGTGAGACGCTAACCAACCAGGCTAATTAACGAACCGGTAAGATCACTATTGTTTTTCCAACTCACTAATTTGTATTGTTTTTTGGACATAGTATTTGGTTGAAATTTGTTTCTGCAGCTGATGGGTATTTATTGAGGTAGGTTACTTTTTCACCTAGTAGTTCTGTTTGTGTTGGTTTAAAACCTGGATATAGAAGGCTGGGGGTACAGGGAACACGCGCCCTCACTTTTCAGAAAAATGTGTATTTGCAGCTCAGGGAGAGCCCATTTTTTTTCTACATTTGCCACCTCCACTTTGAGAATGCTTTCTTTGCCTATGTTTAAAAAATTTTTGTTGTTGTTATTGCTAGTTACCATTGTAGTAACCTAATTGAGGTGGGCCTGTACAGTTCTCTTTTTGATTACCCATGCGGAAACATTTTTAAAACCTCTAAATTTGGTTTCAAAACAACGTGACCACAATAATAATATGTTCTATTGTAATAAATTGTTTATCCAACGTTTAAATTTCTGCTTTACATCTCGATGTTCCGGCATCCTGACCATAACAGCCAGGTTCGCCTTTTTAAGTTTGTGACGTAAGTATGATAATTAAATACGTCCCAAAGGCTGCGTCATTCCCCAAGACGGAAATAAAAAGTTAGAAGCTGGCAAAAGAAACTTGTAAACGTTGGAAACCACCCGCGCGACTTTAGAATAATTAATTTCCTCTTTATAGCACTTCTTCTGTTTCCATTATTCAAAACCATTCTGCCATAGCTCTGTTCAAAACCTGCCCTAAGAAACTTTGTATCTGGTGCCGTACTGGTGTGAATGCTCTAATCTTTAATTAAGGAAAACGCATTTTTGTATTGCTGAAAAGGCCCCCTTCATTTAAAGGTATACACAGGGCTATTACCTCAAAATTTATCAAACTTTGTTAAAATATATTACCGTGATCCTATTCATATGCATAATATGCTAACATTAACATACACATATACCTGAAACTTTGTGTGAACGTCAAACTTGTCTTGTTTGCTCACAATACTTAATCACAATAAATAGAATATCAAGCTGCCGATGAAATTTGAGCCTAGCAGTTATTCTCGATTAATTCTGAAATCTTTGACTGGGATACTCCTATAAAATTTATACGTTAAAAAGTTTGTAAAAAGCGATAAATATTGCAATTTTGTGAGCTGGGATACTCCTATAAAATTTATACGTTAAAAAGTGTGTAAAAGGTGATAAATATTGCAATTTACTCTGCCTTTGATAAAGGTGTTTTCGAAACTCCATTGACTGTAGCTAAAAAGGATTAAATCCCCGGGCATTTGTCGGTAAACAAAAAACACCGCGTCAAAGGCCATCACCAACAAACATGGCCGAGCTTGACATAGATTATTCCGAAAGAAGGCTAATCGCTAGCTTGAAATGCAGATAAATGTTAGTTGTTTAGCTGTTCCGCTAGATTCATGAGAACAGGGGCGGATCCAGAGCAAATTTGAAGAAGGGGCAGTTGGTAGTAGGGGCGCTGAAAAATTTTCAAAAATTGGTTACGAGAGTACGCTGTATACAACAATTTCAGATACCTGTTCAGAATAAACAACATAACTTTGAGGTTATCTTTGAGGAAGCAAATCAACCTATCGGTCCAACAAGAGCCTTTTTCATCTGATACTCATTCTTCAAAAGAGGCGCATAATTTCTAAAAAAGGGGCGCCAGACTTGCTTCAACTCGTTGAGGGAGGAGCAACCCCCTAGTTGCCCCCCCCCCTTAACTCCGTCACTGCTTGAGAAGAAAGCTAGGTTCGAAACTTGAAGGCCTTTGCATTTTTAAAGTAAGTGAAGAGCGTCTCTTTCCTGAACTTCCAGGTTTGTCATTACATTTCGTATGGTTTTATAAGAAGCAGTTCATCATTCTCCATTAGCCGTTTTCACCAAATTAAGAAAGTCTTCTAGAGGGAGTCGAAGGTATTGTAGAACCCTGAGAAACTATTTCTAGATTATGATGTTATCAAATTAAGAAACAAATTCCAAATCAACTAATAGTGTATTTTCTAGAAAATTTTTTTGTTTTGCTTGCAAGAAAACAGTATGGAGGGCGGAACAGAATAGCAAAACTCTTACCCCCATTATGACCCTGCCAAAACTTGACAACATAGGTTTTAGAGAATTGTTAGGTTGTACTCCATGTCGATCTACTGAATGTGTTCACTGCCTTTATCAGTTCATAGTAGTCTAGCTGCATTCAGCCATATCGTGCAAAACATTCTGAATATCTATACGATTTAAGGTCAAGGTAGGCTGTAGTCTCATTCAAGGACAACCGTCCTATTGTGTTAGATGTCGTATGATCTCATGAAATACCACATCAAATCGTTTTGTTAAGATGTTGTAATCTTCGTAAGAAGTTCCTGATCCAAATTTGGATTTGAAAAGCTTTGGTTTAAAAGCCCTGTTCTTGACAGAAATAGAACTGAAACCAATACTTCCGAATCGAACTACCAGGGTACTTACGCAGTTCCTTGAAAGTGGGCAAATTATAAACAGCCACGCCTAAAATATTATCAGAAATAGGGGCAACACCCTGTGATATCGAAATCTACGTCTTTCTTTGAAAACAAATGTAATCGTTCTTCATTCCTCTGCCCATCCCCTTTAATCGCTTTTTCTGGTTTGTTCCGAACCTCCATCCCCCCTCCTTGTTTACACCCTTGCAAAAGAGGGGTCAAAGAGTCTGTTAAAGTTTGGTTGTTTTGTTGTTTGGGGTTTGAGATACAATTGTAAAGCAGGGGGGTTAACATTAAATCGAGAAGAGAGAAGGGAAGCAAGGAAAAGCCTGCCTCAAGCAAATCTTTACCTTTCTCTCCCATTTGAATGCATAAACATCCCTGCAAAACACTTTCCCCACACTTTCATGCATACAATATTTGGTGAATCAATTGACTCGTAAATTAATGTTACGATTAGCACCTTATAACGCCGTATGCTAGATTGTAACGGGTATATAAAGTTCTTAGCGTATCATTTTCAACTTTAAAAGGCGGAAGAGGGGGCAACGAAATAACGGTGAATAAACCTTTTATCAGGTTTAATGTCAATTACCTCACTGGATTTGTCATGTGAATCTTTCTGATCATTGCACTTTGGCCACCCTTGCCCCTCCTATCAAAGGGCAGTGGCGGTTGCCCCCATCCCGGCGTCCCAGGAATCTTGTCTATAGTTTTTAGTGTACTGTTTATTTACATGATTTTTCATATCTCAGATTTGGATGTAAAAAACCAAAAGCACCCTCCCTGAAGTACACTTAATTCTCGCAAAAGGGGATCTGCTTTTTCAGAATCCAGCTGTTCTACAATGCCTACCAAAAGTCTTGGAACACTGACGTCAATTTTCAAGGTCAAAATCAATCATCCCCCTCTCCCCCACGGAACAATATTGGTTTACTATCAAACAGGTTAGGATATTAGGAAGCACTTTCTTTTGCCCTTCTTTTATGATATTTCTCTAAATTATCATCATTGTTTTTGGGGGAAGGAGGCGGAAGTATTAATTTTTGTTTCATGAAAGGAATGAAAGATATCAAATGCAGCGTAAATGGCTGGGTGGTCCAAGTACTTTTGGCAGGCATTGTAGGTTCTTATTCGAAAAGTGTATGTGGTCGTTTCAGGCACACAGAGTTTTATTCCAAGTGGTATATAACTTGCATTTGCGCTAGAAAAGAGCCAACAAATCTCCGAGAGACGACATTGCGCGAACATAAACAGTATAAAACTTGCAGCAGACTGCAGTTATAAGTAGTCCTTGGTCAACATGGCAAATTTCATGAAGACTACATATTTCCAAGCCTCAGAAAAGTTCTTGAATGCAGATCGAGGAACAGCGTGTAGGTTTAGAATTATTATGTTCTTTTTGCCGCATTCATGGTACCAGAAAATGCCAGTATACAATGTGCCATAACCGCATGGTTACATTGTCCACTACGATTGGAAAGGAGCTGCAAGGAATTTTCGATATGATAAGGCATGCTTCTATCCATTGTGGTTTTTCATACTGAATTATATTGATTTCTTTGGCCACTTAATCCTCATGACTTTATGAAGATCTTCTACTTGGTTTACACGCGCTTTGCTTTACTCAGCTTGTTTGCCGTTGTCGCGATGATGGCGCATTAGTTGCCTGGAAACGGCCAATAGCCTCAGGACGCGTGAGTAAACATAAGTTTTACTCTTTGTCAAGCGCACACATTTGTTGGCGTGGGCCTCCGATCAAAGTAGATGTTGTAATGAGAGATCTATTGCAAATTACTGTCAAATTGTCAGTGAAAACGGGGGTTAACTTTCACCCGATTGAAGTAAAATTACATGGTGATTTTTTTATCGCTACAAATTATACCAAAAATTTACTTGTCACAAAGTGCCGGGAATTTTTCGTTACCTAATACCTTTATTCGGAATCATGAAATCATTCAATAGCAGCAAGAAATACGTGTTACGAGAAATTTGAAAATAGTATCTGCATATTGGTTTTCGATTCGATCATTGAAATACAAATTTATGTTCCTCTTACTTGCATTTTCATTTTGGTATCCAAGAAAGCCCTAATGAGCCAGTCACAAAAGCTTATTGGGGCAAACAAACAGGTCCGTAATAAGCCTGCAGAAGCTTGTTGGAACCGTTGACGAAGAATCTCAAAAACTGTTCAAATAATGTTCAGCTGTTAATTAATTCTTGGTTTGGTTTATAATGTGAACGAATTGTTTGATTATTGCCAGTATTCGCAAGTTTCTATGGCGTGTACGTATATTGACTTGATGTTCTATACGAGTTGCAGGTGAGTATTTGTCATAAACAATAACCGGCCTATTTGCAGTTGACCAGGAGCATTTCGTTTTCAATGCTGCATTGAAAACGTTTGTCAAATGCTAATTTTTGCGTATGAAGCATGTGAATACTTACTCTTTTTCAGTACTGTTCGTGTCTAGCTCGATTTATCGTATTCTAATGCTAACTGATGAATTAGTTAAAGTGATAAAATCGTATGTAACGTCATCAGATGTGATTGACAGACGAGCAAGAAATCAACTTTGCCTGGTAAGTTGGTTTACCAACATTTCTTTGGTAATTCCTTTAGATGGAAACCAAAATGCGTAGCCAAAGAGAAGATTTAGGCCACCACACGAGCTGAAAACTGGCACGGAGACCTCCATAAATCAATGCAGAACTCTAAATCTTCAAGTTAAAACTGATATCAATCCATCTAATCTTTCGCTGTTTCTATAGAGCGAACTATCTTTGATTTGTAAGACGATAGCGCAGCAGTATAAGAGCTGGGTCATCACAAAACACCTTTGCAAAACACTAATATTTTTTGAAAGAAACTAGAGGTGACAAACAGTATTCCTTCTTCCATTCCATGCCTAGCGCTGCAGAAATTTTTAGCACTCGTTGTTTTAGTGAGAGATTTTTAATTTCAAAACTATTGATTTCCACATCTAGGTTCCAAGTTAATTTTTTTAATGAAGGGAAAAGGCCATATGTCCATTCCATATTTTAAGTTGGTAGATAAAAAACTTTTGGAATTGATTGTGAATAATTGGTAAGATTGTTTGGGTCGAAAGCGTTATGCCAACAAGTCTTTGACGTATAATGACAAAGTTTTGAATCTCAACAACGCATTTGTGAAGGCAAGCTTCTGACATAAAAATATGAAACTAATTATGTTATTTCAAGATGACTCTTATGAGTAAATGATTTGTGGAAGTTATGAATGATTTCGACCATCTACATATTTCTTTTCAATTCATGGGTAATTACTTTCCTTTAAAGTATAAGTTTTCAGTTAATAACTTTGTTGGCTAAATGTTGGTAGCATATTTCGCTAGACATAATATGACATCGCAAATACCAAAATACGTGTATTTTGTTTTGTTTAAAATTCTCTGGAGTATGCCATCGGTTTTTTGTTATCGTGATTTATAGATATTGGAAGTCAAGTTCTCAAAGGTGTTTTCTTTGAAGCGCAAATTCAAGATATAGCTTTGAATGAGCCCTCCTTAAATACTTACGATAGACATCACGAGTTTTACTGGAGGCAGCAACTGCTGACAAAGAAAAGGCGTCGCTATGGACGAAGCTCACTGAAAATGTTTGAGTAAACGCCGTTTATGCACTACTTAAGTTCAATTTTCTTCTAGCAATTTCATTTTTCTTCAAACATATTTTGAGGTATGGGGCATATCCCTTCCCAGGATATTTTTATCAATTCTATCACTATCTATGATCCGTATTTTGATAAAATTTGGAAGCTATTACCTCATGCCCCCTGGTCCTTCCCCTTGATTGACTTTCCCAGTAAGCAAAGTATGACATATTTACATTCTTATGGCAGCACTTTTTTTTACCCACTCCATAAAGACTGATGTTGCCACTGAGATGCTTGTCTTTTTATTGATTCCCTCTTCAACAACAATCCCGATCAACTTGAGGATTTCCCACCATATTACTTTTTTCTCGGAGAATATTTTCTGTCTCTTTAGATGTCATCATGACGGACTGATTCTAGGCCAATGTGCTAGACATGTCAACATCACATCATAACGTCTCTCTCTTAAAGCTTTTTTCTCGACATTTAGCTATTTATTAGGTTGCTTTCGTTTGGAACAGGATGCTATGTAGCTACAAATAATTCTTAGGGATACAGTTTCTGAAGATAGTTACCAGACGAAACCTTTCCCTACAATGTTTTTATTGACAATGAAATAATGCTATCAACCCATGGGTCTAATCGCATCACGTACAAATCAGGATGGTGACCATGAGAGGCAAGATTCATAACATTAGCGATATTAATCCAATTAGCTTTAGAAGCAACAACTTATATCTCATTTCGTCTTCACGACTAAAAAAGATTTTAGGATTTGTTTTACTTATAAGTAAGCTGATTTTGAAATAGTGTCATGGCAGTTAATGCTAATTTATGACAACACAGAATCAAACAGCTGCTCTACATGATAAAGTCGTGTTTTCAGATACATTTTCATACACACCAAAATGCTGTCCCTTCAATGAACGCCATTTTGTAGTAACCTCTTGTCCGTCTTCTTGAATGACTTCTAGGACTTCTAGGTATAAACCTGATTTTCCCTCGATAGCCGTTTAGATTCAGGGTCCTGTTCTGTACCTAAGTATTTATCCTATGTTGCTTGTTAACATCTTTCTTAGTTCACAAGCCCTTCCCTTTTCTTTTTGAAGATATCAAATGTCGAAGAATTCTAAATTTAGTTGAAGTTGGGAACCAGTTGTAGCTGCATGTATAATGTGGTATTAAGTTATCAATATATTATTCAAAGTTTTAGTTCTTTAATGGAGATATTGATGGAAAATTTTCTTGCATTACACACTACGTCTCTTTTTATTCCTGACCCTTACGCTAGAGCAGGCCTATCGAAAGGGGCCCATGAGGTAAAATGTTCCGTGCTTGGAGTAAAGAGGCATCTCTAATTTTAAGGAAAAAGTTTTAATTCTTTGCTATGAATCAACTTGACTTGTAGCAAATCATGCTTAAATCTTAAATCTTGCATTAATGCTTCAATTTCTTTCGTGAAGCAGAAAAATTTTGGCTGAAATCAGATTTTCTTAAGTTTTGGCATGCTGATTTCAGTGGTCCTAATTAAATTGTCCCAATGACGTCATTATCGCCTATCATTATCTCAATCATCACTATCATCATCATCATTATGATTATTTAAGAAATATGTATGCTACAAGAGTGATATCACAGTTACCATTTGCACAAATTAACTTTTATCGAGCACCATAACTTCAATTAAACCCAGTGAAAATCTGTCGAGTTTGCAAATCTTTTTGTCCATTTCGTAAACATCTTGCTCAAAGGATTTTTGTAACTTTAACAGATAACAGACACGCCATTCCATCTAGATATAGGTCAACCACTTCATTTTTTTCAATCACTTTTCAAGAATATGTACGAAGTATTTGTAAGCGAATTACCAGCTCGATATGACTCGAAAACCTACCTTAAAATTCGGTAATTTGGATCCGCAAGGAAGAAGTAGCAAGAACGTCTTAAAAGGGATTCAAAACGTAAATTAATCCTTACCCCACCCCCTTCCTTGCAGCAGAAAATCATGATGTTCTGCAGTGGGCTGTTATTGAGCGGCAATGCTGCCGATTGCTGTGGTAATTTCTTATTACAAAACTATGCTTTCAAATGAAGACCTCGCATGACTTGCCCTGCCTCAGTTTCTGGATCCGCCCCTGTTATTAATCGTTAAACATGTGGTTACCTTTCTACTGTTTGTCGCATGATTGGTCAAACGAAATGTTCTTCTGTGTCAACCGCTGGTTTGAATCGAGAGCATTGGCAATACAACATACAATTAACGGCAAAAATATCAAAACATCGAAATTCAAACTCTTTAAAAAGTTTAATCTCTATTTAAGGAAAATTCTAGGCTCAAGATGAGCTCTCGCGAAGCAATTTTGTTTACACAAGATGCATGATATTTAAGCTAGAAAATCTCACTGCTTATTGTACTACTGCTCACTATTATTATTAATTCATGTTTTGATTTTCATTCAAACAGGAAAGAGAACAATCTGAGAAGCACAGTTTGGATGGGCATGGAAAATCACTGAATGTCTGTAAACCGAATGGACTGGTCAGGAATAATAAGCTATAAATAACTCTATTAAAAGAAGATCCAGGGGTATTAAAAATTCGCTCATAAGTTTGAAAGCTGGTCGTGTGTGCAGATTCGTTATCGCTTTAAATTCTGGCTTGCTTGTAATGAAATCTCGTTTATGTTTTGATCCGATGAGGCTTGGCTGAGGAGAAAGAATTGTGTAATCAAGAGTTGTTGAAACTGGATATTAATCAAACCTTGCTGATTCTCAACCAGAAGATTCTGCATGCCGTTCGACATTATGGGCAACGGAGCCAGCTCAAAGAAGTGCTTAATCATCGATGGCGAGAAAATGACGCTGTCACAATTAAAGCAGAATTATCCGAAGTTGCTTGATGAGCTGGATGCGAGGAATTCTTTGCTCGAAGAGAAAGAAAAGGTGATTGAGGAGCAGAAACTCGAAATATCACAACTGCAAAAGGAGATTCACCAACTACGGTGTGTTATTGATACAAAAGCGACTGCAAAATCGAACGTCCCAGCGACGATTTCAGAAAATGAAGAGGCCTCGAAACTGTCGCTTTCCAAAAAGTTTAAAGACCTTGAGTTACAGAACTTTTCGCGGATGGATTCGAAAACAAAATTTCTCGCCGTTGCTGTCAATGCTGTGCGTAACAAAAGATTCGCCGTGAGCGCCGAAAGCGGAGATCGCAAATCTGCGACAAAGTTGCAAGAGCTTAAGAAACATCCTAAAGATTCATCGTAAGTTTGTTTCGTAGATTTTCTTTATCTTCATTTTGAAATCCCAGTTCACACATATGCTGCTCTCCTGTTGTGCATAGTGACGTCATCATCAAAACAACTGCATTTGTTTACTGAGTTGATAATGATTTTCGAACAAGCTGCAACGAGGGATTTGCGTTTGTGTTTTCAAGTAATTCTTCCTTTCATTTTCCCAAATTCGTATAACTTTGTCGCAAATTTGTATAACTTTGTCTACAAAAATTAATTCTAGGGATAGTTTTAAGCATAAACAACAAATGGAATCATGTTGATAACATATTCACATTCAATATCTATCTTAGATTTAGAAAAGGAACCTTTTATAAAAAAGTTGAAACCTTTTAGTCACTTTCAATTTTACCAACGAATAATTGATCTTAGAAGATCTTAGTTTCGATTGCAAATCTTTTTAGAGGAAGAATTCTTTGTTTTTCAGAAAGCATTTGATTCAAAATGCTCTTTTTCTCCAGCTTTTAATAGTTTCATAGCACTGAACGGCTAAGCAAAATCTTCATATACACAGCTCAAACCTATGATTTTTCAGATACTTATGTTAGAAGTTCAGACGCCTACAAGCCCCACTCCACTATTGTTTACAACTTTCGAAAAAGTCCTTCTCCACGCTAGAATTTACTAACACCAGCTCTATGCACAACACCATATGTCAAATGAATGGATCTTAGGAGCCACTTCTTAGGCCTATCTTTTCACTTTTCCTTTGGTTTGCCATCTATTGTATCCTTTATCTCTAGCCCTGACATTTCATTCTATTCAAAAGTTGATCCACACCCAACAAATCCTTGTGAGAAATTTACCGTTTTGACCTACATCCTATTACTGTTTCGTTTGAATTTTTTACAAAATCCAACATGCTTGTTTTTCCTGTCATCGTGTGGAACAACGCCAACGCAAAAATATTCTTCACATTATATCTTCTGCCTCATTGGTTATTTACAAGGCTTAAAAGAATCTGGGTTATTCGGCTGGAGAACTTAAACGTCAATATATTGTTTTACAGAGCTTTCAGTTTGTATTCTAGCCATATCTACCAGTTGAGTACTGCCAGACAATATAAGCTCGTTGATCGCCATATCTAAACCATGTTAGCTTACAGAGTTAAACACTACCTAAGCAGCTTATAATTATGTCCTAAACGTAGGAAATCAATATTGAATAGCTCCATTGATAACAAACACACCTATTGCTAAGCATGAAGACTCACTGTCAGCGTAACGATTCTTTTGGTCAGAAGTTTTATTGTAAACTGGTAGATTTTTTTCCATTCTATGAATGCCCTTTCTACCAATGCTTATTAACTCTCAGCATGCTTCTTCTTTTGGCTGTTTTTTCCACCGCCATCTGTTTTTGACCCTACTTACGCAACTAATAAATAAGAAATGTTCCTGTCTCGAAATAATTCTCGAAATGCTTTGTTCAATGAACCTTGCTGCAGCCAGTTAAATCTACCGAGCCAGGGTTTATCTGCTTTCTCTAGCTAAAAAAGAGACCTTTTCTTATTATACATTCAATGCTTTTACTAATGAATATCAAGCCAGCTCGGTATACTAATGCATATTAGATAATGAGTGTTTGATTTGCCCTCGCCCCCAGCTTTCCAACTGGTGTCAGAGTCCCTTAGTACTCTCATTGAAAATATTTTTCTAGACAATTTCTAAGTTCTTATACTTTATTTACGCACTACCAAAGAGGGACTGATTCTATTCAAATTCAAATGAAGAATGGGTCTCATTCAAAATTCCCTCCTAACTGAAATATCTACGATTTTAAAAGGTCATTTATGAAATTTACGACAGAAATATAAGTAGAAAACGTTAAAAAGGTCTTAACTGAAAATTTCCTTTCTTCTTCTTCTTCGTCTTCTTCTTCTTCTTCTTTTTCATCATCTTCATCTTCTTCTTCTTCTATCTCTTCTACTTACTCTCCTCCGCTTTCTTCTACTTTCCATTCACATTCTTCATCAACTTCTTCTTCATTAAATTCTTCTTCATTAACCTCTTCTTCATCTACCTCTTCTACATCTACCTCTTCTTCATCTACCTCTTCTACATCTACCTCTTCTTCATCTTCTAATTCTTCTACTTACTCTTCTACTTGCAACTACTACTTCTACTTTCTATTCTCATTCTTCTTGACCAGCTTCTTCTTCATCTACTTCTTCATCTACTTCATCTACAACGAAGACTTCAGCATTCAGTCCTTTAAGGTTCAACTCTCTTGACCATTTAGTGCTGTGTACCCCAGAACTAGTCATTGTCTTTATCAGCTAATACTCAAACTGCTCATTTTCAATGGAAGGTCATTTGAGCTATTCCTCTTATTCCATGCATCCACGTGTCTTCATATAAAATTCTAAGCAGCCCAAGTACTTCCCGTGAAACCTAGGTGCTTAAGAACTTTTCTATATTGCATGACCAATTAGCAGAGCAATGTTTGGTATCCTTTCAAAAATCTTCATCAGATCCGTTCTTCTTGAATTTATCGAAAGAATTTATCGAACTTAGCAGAATTACTTCTTTATTTTCAGAGCCAAATCTCTCATTAAGAATGCTATTAAGGATAATAACTTCATGAAGAAGCTCGAGAAAAGTCAAGTACAAGAAATTGTTGGATGTATGTATTTGAAATCATTCAACGCTGGTGATTATGTCATCAAGGAAGGTGACAGTGGCAACGAGATGTATGTTTTGGCAGGTACGTCGTATGCATTGCAGACTTCTTTATTTTTCATTGGGAGACCTACAACTTGGTTTAGCAATAAGATAAAGTAGGCTATATGGGTAACTGCCAAACTTGACACATTCTTAACAGGGTTAAGGGGCAAGTGCCCGTTTAGGGGTTAAAAGGCAGTCTGCAGAGACTAAATTTTCTAAGCACATGGGTACATCCAATTTCAAAGTACGCTAGTCTTGCATTAAGCAGACATTTTAAATAAACAGACCGAGTCAATAATTTCTGTAATGGTCTATGTCGGCACAAACAATATGCTGAATGGCCTATGTATTTGTGTCCGCAAATTCAATGCATTGTAAATAATACCAGGTGTCTATTACGCATTTTAATATCTCGTGCAATAAATGATGCAAAACATATATTATCATTCAGAAAGGAGATTTTTAGAGTTGGGCGACTGTTTGCAAGGTTTTTGTTTGCGAAATTCCTTAGGCTGTAGTGGAGTTGAGGAGTTTTGTATGTTCTAGATATTTTGAGAAATACTGTTTGCAGTAGCTCCTTGCTCTTTCTGTTGTTTCTAATCATCAGGGAAACCCGCATTTCCTTGTCTTCTGAGAGTCCTACAATATTAAAAATGGAATGACCGTGGGCTGAACAAAGAGGATTCTCTTTTAATGAATACAGCTAGAATAAACATTGATAACAATACAGGACGAATGCCAGGTGCAACTCAGTGTAATAGCAACTGGAGCATAATTAATACTGGGAATAATATGAGGAAACACTATCCAATATGAGGAAACACGATAAAAAGATTTAATTTGCGATGAAAAGCAAGAATATTTTGTCTGACGCCTCTATGAAATCTTGAATTTTCTTTTGATTTGATTATGAGGCAAGAATTCATCAAAAATTTATTGATATTTGAACTGATGGTAGCTTCAACTGTATATAAGGTATGAAATACACGACATTGCTTGCTCTAGAAATATACTTCTAAGACGAACATTTCATTTCTCAGAAAACCTTTCGTACCACGAAATTCAGAGAAAACACAGATAAGCAAAATCATCGCATGCTCAAGTAACACGAGGGTAGAAGCAGTGCATTAAATTGGTTCCTTTTTATTTGTCAACCAATCAAACTATACTGTCAGGAGTGTTGCCTGCTATGTTTTCGCCTTCCCGTATTATCTTCAAATTCCATTTCTAATAAGGTGGAATTAATGTATGCATGTTGTAAAACTTGCCAATGACCCTTAAATCGTCTGCAAGCTCGTTTAATGGACCTACAAATTTTATGAAATTCAATTGAAGTAAAGCATAATAGAACAACTTATCCCCTGATTAGTGAAATTAGTTCTGAAACTTTGCAAATCATCGAAAAAAACCAAAATGATTTTTATAACAGAGTTGAGAAAAAGCAATGTTTGCAGGGAGAGAAATTAGGATCGGGGACCGTAGAACATTTTCGTGTTGTGATTGGGTGTGTTAAAATCGAATTTGTCGCTTGGATTTGTCACTTATAGGAACCAAGCTCCTTAGATCGTCGAAGTGTGTCTTATTCAAAATGTTTCCAACTTCTGTATAAGCAAATATTCCATCTTTGTAACGACTTAACACAACTTAAAAATACCTCTATTAATCTCATTAAACCTATTTATCTTGATCGCTAAGAAACTCTTGCCATAGGTTTTCCTAGGCATTACAAAATGAAAATCTACAACTGCATATTACCTTTGAATAACACTATGATGTACCAAGATTATGTTTAAATTTTTCACTATTTATATATCTGTCCTCCTTTTCAGACTAGCCATGGTGGCAAATAAATGTGCTTGATCAAATAGATAAAAAAATCAATATTCATCGTATAGAGAAATACGTAAAGAACGTTTAAACCTTGGATGATTTCAAAGTTTTTGTGATTTTGCAGCTGTTTGGTTCTACGCATTTAAATGTTAGATGCAGCATTAGATTTTAAAAGTGTTTAAATTCGACACTGCAAAAATTCAATTGGGCCGAAAGACTAATTTCAGTAAAGAATCCAAGAAGTTTGATGATGGCTCGAGCATTTAATTCTCAGAGCTCAGAAACATAACAAACGCTCTTTCGACCCTTAATTTTTTAGCTAAGATTGGATAAAACAAACAAATTTTGAAACCAACCGTGTTTGTGAATGTGATAGATCGATAGAAAGATATTTTTATGAAAGGTGATTTTTGAATGCTGGTACGTCAAAATTTACTAAATTATTTGGGAAGAAAATTACCCCTGGAGACTTCTTCTTCTTTGCACTTCCTTCTTTTACATTATTATGTCTCAGTATTTGTTTTCAATTTTTTAAGATTTTGGAATTCTTCTATACTTTCTTTTATGTTCGAAACCTTCCCTACATGACCCATTGCCTCTAGGTTGTGTAAAATTTTATAGTAATTCCATTCCATCTTTTATCATATGAATTTGAATTGCGGAGACGCGATTAGTATCGTAGCAATCATTCCTTGATAACATCCATCTCTGTGACTTCTTAATAAGCAGACGTCTTATGTCATTGCAGATAACATTTCTCGACGTTAAACTTGCCATAATGAGCTATATTGAATGAATCGCGACTGTTTCCATTTGTATTCTTGGCAACTAACCAAGTAGCTAATAGAATTAGGCAAAAATCAAGTATTTTAAATTCATGGTTGATTTACATAAATCTTGTCATGTGGCTGGGTTCAAATGGAAATCCAATAACAATTTTAGGCGAAGCACTGATGTTGCTATGCCTCCGAAATTGGCTCTTGAGTCTTTATAATATGCAGTCCTTGATTCTTTTCACTCTTTGTTATACTCTAATTTTCTTAACGAGTAAAAATCTATGTTATTTCCTTAAGAGTGTTCATTTATTAACTCGTGTGTACGTTCACATATTTCTGGGCCCCTCAACAATGTTATTAGTTTTGTACTTGTGGGTGTATGTACATTTTTTGGAAGGATGTTTCTGTGCATATAATTAATGGGTGCACCCTATAAAACATGCAATGAAAATAGTGCGAAGAGGTAGGTATATAGAATGGTTTAAAAATCTATCGACTTCAAAGACCAGTCTTTTAGATTCAGTTTCTTTTCTTGATGGGCTTTTTTTGTTCCTGGTGGGCTTTTTTTGTTTCTGGTGGGCTTTTTTTGTACCCAATGGGCTTTTTTTGTACCTGATGGGCTTTTTTGTACCTGATGGGCTTTTTTGTTCCAGATGGGCTTTTTTTGTACCTGATGGGCTTTTTTGTACCTGATGGGCTTTTTTGTTCCAGATGGGCTTTTTTTGTACCTGATGGGCTTTTTTGTTCCTGATGGGCTTTATTTGTACTTGATGGGCTTTTTTGTTCCAGATGGGCTTTTTTTGTACCTGATGGGCTTTTGTGTACCTGATGGGCTTTTTTGTTCCAGATGGGCTTTTTTGTACCTGATGGGCTTTTTTGTTCCTGATGGGCTTTATTTGTACTTGATGGGCTTTTTTGTTCCAGATGGGCTTTTTTTGTACCTGATGGGCTTTTTTGTACCTGATGGGCTTTTTTGTTCCAGATGGGCTTTTTTTGTACCTGATGGGCTTTTTTGTTCCTGATGGGCTTTATTTGTACTTGATGGGCTTTTTTGTTCCAGATGGGCTTTTTTTGTACCTGATGGGCTTTTGTGTACCTTAGGGTTTTTTGTACCTTAGGGCTTTTTTGTACCTGATGGGCTTTTTTGTTGTGTTAGGAATTCCAACCAAAGCTTTGTTGGCTTAGTGCTCCCATAATAGAAAATGTCTTGAATACTTTCTAACACTTTAAACTTGTCACGCAGATGGAACTCTTGAAGTCTCCAAAGATAATGAAGTACTTGGAAACCCGATGAAACCGGGAACTCTGTTTGGTGAACTTGCCATACTTTATAACTGCACAAGGACAGCATCTGTAAAAGGTTTGTTGAATTTTGAATTTTCATAAATTCTGTTCTAGTTGCAAATTCAGCAGTCTCTAATCTGTTTGGTAATCAAAGCTTCAGTTTTTGTTTTATTCCTTTGCTTTATTCATAGCATCCGATGCAAGTTGGCAAGTAAAGGGCCAATGAAAAACCCACAACAAAAGAATATGTTAAAAAGCTCTCCTTTTTTGCAAAAAGTGGAAGGGGGGCGGAATGCATGAAATTTTCTTTCAGTCCCTGTCTCTTTATAAGGTTATCGTTCGTTATCCAAAACAAATCTTTTGTATTTTTAGTATGTTAATATTTGCGCCATCAACGAAGGTCTGAAGACCATGCAACAGGGGATCTTTTAGCGCACAGTTAGTGGAGAAGGTCCAAGTTAGGCCCTAAACTTACCCTACAAATTGGCCCATAATTCCTCACTAGTAAGCGACCTTTTTAAAAATATCTAAACTATCTCCATTTACTGCTCATCTGTATTTACTTGTGTGTGTCTGAACATGTTTTTTACTTACTTGCAGCCTAACTAAGATGAGTTAATTTGCATAAACAATCCCTGCTTTTGTTCATGTCCTTGGGTAAGAAAGATACCCTTTTGCAATATATCCCAACCAGCAGAAAAGGCATTGAATCATGCACATTGCTTTTCTTCAACTGTGACGTAATATTTTTCCCCTCCAGCTGTCGAAAACTGCCTAGCATGGGTGATAGATCGAAGTGTTTTCCAAATTGTAATGCGAAAAACTGGTATAATCAGACGAGAAGAGCATCATAAATTCTTAAAAAGGTAACAATTTAATAATGAAGGCGATTATCATTATTATGCTCATGATAGAAATAATAATGATCATTATCCTTTTTTGACCATAATCATCATCATAATTACAAACATCATCAGCATGAAAATTACAAAATAAGATTAAATCAACAATGATAGCAATAATTTGCATCGTCATAATTATGATCAGAATCATCACACAGCTTGTCAATTTCCAACGTCGAATTTAAAAGTACCCATATTTAATTTCCCAATATAAGAATGAGAGTTGATAATTCGAAAACTTTTTACGAGGAGACTAAGTCTTGAAATATTTCTTTTTAGCTTTAATTAAATGGGCGACACAGGCAGATGAAACAGTACATAATCCTATTTGTGTAATCCTGATGGGCTGTCGTTTTTAAATGTAAAATATTCCGATTGATGAATTTATTATGAGTCTTGCGGCTGAAAAGAATCTGCATCACAAACATTATCTTTTACCATCAATGAAAAAATTGAATTATCTTGCCTTTATTTCATGGCTTCAAAGAAAACGATTTTAAAGAAATTACTTTTAAATTCATGAGCGGCAACTTAGATTTGAAAACAGAATTTTGTGGCCTTCTGTTGAATGCAATAGTCGAGCCTATGTTCTAACATTCGTATAGCTTTTAGCTTTGACATTCGTTTAAGGCTGTCAATTAGGCAGAAAATTGATGACCAGGCATGTTTTGAGTATGTTTGTCATCCCCTTGTAAAACTACAAAAGTTACCAATGACATTCTTCGCACTGTTTGACAGACGTAGAACATAGTTCTGTTTGATGAATTGAAAAGGAGTCATGCTTTTTGCACATTAACTTTTGTCCGTCACATCCCAACCTGACTCTGGACACACATACTACCTTTGGAGAAATTTCTAGATCCAAATAGAAGTTAGAAACTAATTAAGGAAATCGTACGCTGGAGTAGTGTAACATGTAGAATGCAAGAACAATATGAAATCATTAGCACTATCTTTAATGAAAGAGTATATCATGTGTAAATACTATTAGAAAATCACAGGCATTGTACAAACCCAATGTCATTTCGCAGTGAAATGGTGTCTTCTGTCTAAATTTCTTAACTTACATTACATTCTGGTAATTCAAGAAGCAAGTAGCCTCAAATTTGGAAAAATTAAGAACCACCAGCCACTGCCTTGATTGAGTGGCTCTTTTTAAGAAATCAGGGTCATGTAAGTCTTATATAAGTCAAACGAACTGGACATATAGCTCTTAGTATTCCTTTTATTCTTCTTACTAGTGTCAAGCTGTTGAAAGATTTGTCAGAGGAAATGATGTATAGAATCGTGGATGTGGTTGAGGAGGTATAACCTGTTCTTTCTAGATTTTCTTCACGTTTTCTTCAGTAAGCTGAAAGATAGCATTGAAATCTTACTTAACGATGCCGTTATAAATCATATTTTACTCCATGATGTATAAATCTCCACACAAAACGTAAGGTCTTACTTATCCCTCATCTAAAAATTCTAACGATATATTGTTCCTATAATTCGAAATCTTGCTTAGTCGCTTTAATTCTAGTTAGAATCCGGTTACACAACTCAATCATCTTTTCAAGCAAACTGTTGATAATCACCATGAAGCAAAAAGTATCCCGGCTTTACCTGTATGAAGTAGGAATACCTCGAAGGGCAATGATGTTGTGGTTATTTGGTGAAGCTCTTTTTACAGAAACACCCTCTTTCTGCAACATCACATAACCGCACCAATCTTATAGTGCTCCTTCTATAGGTAAATATTAAAAAAATATGACACTTTCCGACCCAGTATATTTCCTCAATCTTAGTAGAGCTAAATAGACAATACTTAAGTACCATTTGGGGAAAATTTACTCTCCCCCCACAAACTTTCTTTGATGGTGCCACTGTATCCTACCTAATTGTCCTCCAAAGTCAAGTTCTCATGGCTTGATTTAGTCCATGGCATTTAAAGAAATTAACTGTTTCTTTTCAAAGCTCAATCATTCGTCAATCACGGTATCACTAAATCAATTTAAATGATTAATTCATCAATTACAATATCACTGAATCGATTGTTTTCCCTCAAGACCACTTTGAACAGTGATTTAATGACTCGTTGACTTTTTTGTATTTTTCAAATGTATATTTTCACATCCCAAAAAACTTATTGTTGTCAGACCTCGCCTCTTGCCGTAACGTTAGTTTTTACTTCGCTGTATGGACTTTTTTGAGATAAGAAAGAAGCCCGCGTAATATATACTTAGTATATTTTCATTTCTGTTTGATCATTTGTTAATTGTTTTGTTATTTGTTCTTTCTTTCTGTTTAGGATTTTTATTCAGAAGACGATTATATTGTTAGGGAAGGTGAAAAAGGAAATACTTTCTACATTATAAAGTCAGGACGAGTACGTATGACTATATACTTTCAGTGGCTTATTTAATGAAACTATACTTTTTCTCAGCTTGATTTTTGTTTACTAGAGAGGTAGCCAACGTCATTTTGAAGTTTCTTGAATTATGTAGAAAGATAAGTTATGTAGAATTATGTAGAAGAATATTGATTTTACCTTAACTACGAAAATTGAAGTTTAGAAGGACCAAATGTTAGCAATCTGAGCCTATTCATGATTTTCATGTGATTATCTATTTCAGTCTATCTATCTATTTTAGAGCTCTTTATCCTCGTTTATCTGTTATTAGTTTCCTTTGTAATTTAGTTGAACTATGCTTCTTGTTATTTAGGTGAAAGTTCTTCAAATGATAAGCGGTCATCATGAACCTCAAGAAATTCGCCAACTTGAAGCTGGTGACTACTTTGGTGAAAAAGCCTTGCTGAGGTAAGGGGCCGAAATGGTATTTGTGAATCCTGCCCCCTCTCTTCCCAGTAAAGGTGAATAGATAAAGGTAGAATGTCATGAAATTATGTCAGTAATAGTGTGATAAGATGATAACGAATTGCATGGAAAATTGGAAATATTTCCTTAGAAATTAAAAAATCATAAAGCTTGATTATGAAATGCTTCAGAAAGCTCTTGTTTTATCAGCGACATTAACAGCTTTAAAAACAATAACAACAAAACAACAACAACAATAGCTGTCAAGCAACAACAACAACAGCAGCAGCAGCAGCAAAACAACCACAGCAACAGTAAAACAACAACAACAGCAACAAAAAATTGTTTCAACCCAAGTTATGCATTCAATAAATTCAAGTGAGAATATAAAAGTGGATTGATAACAACACAAACGTAGAAATGTTTATACGATATTCTAATGCCATCAATCAAAACAATTCATATCGATTTCAGTGAAGATGTAAGGACTGCTAGCATCATCGCTCTTTCGCCTGGAGTTGAGTGCATGGTCATCGAACGAGAGTAATTATTCATTTGATTTTAGTTTTTTTCGTATTTCAGTATTAAAAATTCATAATTTATTCTTCCAGTAGAATCTGCTTATCTTAAACTGTTTTTGATTCCAGCTAATCATTTTAAATCAATCCAATATTGATATCAATGATATTTCATGCCGCTTTTTGCGATGATATCATCTGCTTCGTTTATTAATCTATTAGATTCGATAAGCCGCATATTGTGTCATGTTCATCCTGCTGAAATATTGACTTAGAACGAAAATTATCCCGTAATGTCATATGCTTCTCCAAATTGCAAATTTTGAACAGCTGAATTTCATTACTTTGAAACTTATGTATAAAGATTGTTCGTTAAATACCTTTTTAGAGCCGAAATTCTTTATACTCTCTAATTCCTGTGTGTTGGCGATATTTCTCGAGGAATAATATTTAATAGAGAACTTACCGCCATTGGTTTAGAAAGGTACAAACCTTAGATAATAGGTAAAAGATCCGCATATTATTATTTGAAAAAGGCATCTCAGAACAAAGAAGCTCTGGGAAAAATTACAGTATTCGTGAATATTTTTTAAGAACTCTCAAATGGCTGCTTGAAAAGACGCTGTTAGGAAATTTTGTTGCAAATGTGGTCAAAAAACGATATAGGAGAAATTCTGTATAAATTTTGAGGCAAAGGACCCTTCTGCCGTACACGTTAGTCTTAATTCCATTGTTATTCTTTTAGAACGTTCTTAAACGTAATTGGTGCGTTAGAAAACATCCAAAATATCGACTACGGTGACGAAGAAAGGGGTGCTATCAGGTATGCAAAGAGTTCATACGCTACAGTGTACGTGAAATTTTTCACGACGCTTGACAAGTCATATACATCGAAGCGTGTCTGATTCAATTATAAATTTAGAAACAAACAAACTGCATAGATTTTATATGGATGATTTTTTGTGTTTCCAGAGTAAGTCCCAAATCAAGCGAAGATGGCACTTCAATCTTGATCAGAATAGCTCCTGAATTCGCAGAATGCAATTTGACAGATTTCAAAGCCATAGCAACTCTGGGTATCGGTGGATTTGGAAGGGTTGACCTGGTAAGACTGTTTATTGACAATCATCAACAAAGCTGTTGTAACGTCATTTGATGTATAAGGCCCACTGAATCTGAAAAGGATAGTTCTAGTAAGCTTATGTCATACATGTCAAAGGGGTTGGTTGGCTCAATTATGATCGTATAGGTTCCGGGAATGTTTTCCTGTGAATATGACATCCAGCAAGCCGTGATGACTATCAACCTTTGCTATATCAGCCTAAGATAAGAAGAACCTACTTTTCGAAAGTCAGATGTTACTTCTTGTTCTAAAAATGAAATCTTATCTAAAAGTTAATTTTGATAATGGATCTGATTTTTATGCCTAGCGATAGGGAATAGGGATATTTTGTGACGAAAGCTCTTTAGGAGAAATTGTATTCTGCATAAAAACCTTGTGATTTGTCGCGCAGAATGGGTTTTTAAATAAAATATGCCCTATCAAAAAAGTAAGTTCGTAATTTTCTATGTCCTTCTTCTTTGCGGGGTTTAAGAGCTGATTGGTTATAATTAGACCTAGATTTTATTTTTTCTCGTTTAATCATCGTTTAATCATTCAAATCACATCCGTCCTCTAATCGTAACAGAATCATCATCAATTTCGAATCCTTTATATTGGGGTAACGATGTTTGATATGTTATCTTTCCATGCAGGTGTTGGATAGGCGTGAAAGTAAATCCAAAACATTTGCATTGAAAACACTGATAAAACGGCATATTGTTGAAACGAAGCAACAGGAGCATGTTTACAACGAGAAGAAGATTCTGATGGAACTTGACTGCCCTTTTATAATCAAGTAGGAATTGTTATCTTCTTTCTGAAAGTTCTAAGAGTAAGCTATAAATAGGTTGAAGGGTGTTGACTTTATATTGGCATCTTCAGTCCGAAGATAAGTACCAAGTTTTGGTATTGTGTTGTAGATTGTATTTGTATTGTATTGTATTGTATTGTATTGTAGATTATTTAATGTCAGTTTTTACAATAGTGAATATACACTAATTAAGACTAACATGAAGCAATTTACAGGATTGCATAAGACAGTTCATTTACTGCAAAACGAGCATGCGCACTTGTTTTAAGGAACCAAGTTTTGATCAAATTTTTAAATTGTCTAGTATTTTGTGCTGTCTTTATTGATTCTGAGAGTGAATTTCAGATTTTAGGCCCTTGAAAACTTAATGATCTGATACCATTATTGGTAGTTCTTCGTGACAGTGACTGCATCAATGACACGACAAGCTGTGACGTATTCGAAATATGCTCAGGCTTAGATTGAACATTGTTTTGAAGATATGTTTTATACACGATTAATAACAAGTGCTAATTACTTTTCGGTACTAACAGGAAACGTTTCAAAGTAGAGTGTCATAACTTCAGCTTTCCAAGGTCATCCGATTTTTTTCTTATGACGATTGTCAAAAGAAAGCATATTGACTCTGTTGTCTAAAGAAAGCATACCGAGTTATTATGTATTGGAGTCGTTTTGTAGCAAAGGACTTTGCTTCTGAACTATTTTTTTAATATGTAATCGAATTTTGATTTTAGGATTCACAGAACATTCAAAGACCCAAAATATGTTTATATATTGATGGAAGTCTGTCTTGGCGGGGAGTTATGGACAATTCTTCGCGATAGGTAAGCATTCTAATCCAGCTGCCTTGGTTTTTTCTCTAACATTAAGATTTTGTTTTTCCCTGTAGGATTGATCCTATGTTTTTTAAGCTATTCCAACACTCTTCTTTATCCTGAATATCTTTCCCTCCCCTTCTTTGGCCAGTGATAAAGAAGAGTTGGTTTTTGACGCGACCTTTCAATTTTTTATTATGTTTGTAAATTTTGATGTTACTTTTATCATTGTTGTATTTTCATCTACTAATGATGCTGTTAACGTTTTTTTTTCTTTGTTTTTACTTTTTTATATTACCTATAAGTTGCCTCATTTTAAGTTCTCGTAGTCAAACTTGACCTTTTATCTCATTGTACGTTTTGTGTCATTTTTGTTTGAAAATTACTTCCTTTCCAAAAATATAAACTATAATTAATTCAATTACTACCTCCTCAGTCTAGCTTATCGTCCTTTAACCAAAACGAAATCTGTTTCAAAATGTTTCTTGTTTATTTGATTCATTGAAATATTTCACTGTCTTTTCTATTACACCCTATAACTCCTTTTTTCGTCATAAAATAGACATTTTTGCTTCTGTATCTTATTCAGCCACCACTCTACAATTTTTCTGAAATTTATTGAAATATAATCGATTTGAAAGATGCTATAAGAATTTCTTTGACTGCTGATCATAAAAATATACTGTTTTCCAAAGACCTGTCATTTAAATGCTAAACTACATCGTTAACTGGACAACAATACTACCAGTAGATTAGCCTGTTTCCCAGACCCCTAACTTAAAAGTAGACCCCAGACCTCTAATTTCAAGTTAGGGGTCTGGATCGTTTCATTTTGAAATTCCTCTACATACAAATGCCATTGAAATAGCAGAATACATGAAACCAACTAGTTACAATAGATTATCAAACTATCAGGATTATAGGAGGATTTGTATGCAAGGAATTTCTTGACAACCCTCTCTACTTACTTTAATGCACTGCACGATAGCACTAGAAATTGATTTATTTTGTTTCACAGAAACTACTTCGATGAAAGCACTGCTCGGTTTTACATTGCTTGTGTTGTTGAAGCATTTGCCTATTTACACGAAAGAAAGATTGTTTTCAGAGATTTAAAAGTATGTTTTAACAGCCTTTTTAAAACTTGTATGAATATTCTCTTCTGTGTGGATTCTTCAATCTATACCTACCGAATTATTTTTCATTGATTGAAAATTTCGTGATTAATTTTTTTTCTTCCAAATGCTATCTACCGTTATTTTGAACAATTGGCGATCAGCACATTCAGCGTGTATCGAACTTTTGTTTAAACTGCATTTTGGCTTGAAGTAGACAAGTCAGACATCAGCTACCAAACATTTTGCCAAAACCAACTTTGCCAACATTATGCTAAATGCTGTGGACAGTATGACATGACGCACATCTACCATTATGTTACTTTGAATATTTTTGTCCGACAGCCGGAGAACTTGCTTGTGGACAATACTGGATATGTCAAGTTGGTAAGCACTATAATGAATTTGCATACCTATATTACTAAACGTCTCTTTTGTTAATATTCACATATCCTATCACCATTTTCATCAGGGGCAATGAAAATTGACAAAAAACACACAAAAATGATAAAATAATGTATATTGAAAACCAAAATTTATCTCTTATAGTTCCATTATAAGTTTGTTTGATCGTCTATTTTAGCGTAAAACTCGGAGTTACAACTTAATATCATACATCAAACACTATATGACAGACCAGTAAACAGCAATTTTCATTTGTTTACATCATGGATCGTTGTATTACAAAATTCTGTTGCCATAATGGATTGCTCATCGTCAATTTGCATTGTTCCTCCTACCATATGTTTTATAGACATCAGATTGCAAGATTCGATAATCCACCTTGCGGCCTTTTTAGCATGAGTTCCCTTTGGTAATCAATATGTTACTGCAGCTAGTCCTTTTTCAATAATATAAGCAACAAGTTGTGTTTCACTTTGTGAATGATTTTATGCTTATTGTTTTCCAAATTTTTATCCAAGGTTGACTTTGGATTTGCCAAAAAGATTGGGAGTGTTGGCAAGACGTGGACGTTTTGTGGGACTCCTGAATACGTAGCTCCTGAGATAATTCTCAACAAGGTTAGTACGCTGTATTTGACAAACGTTCAACAATATGACAAAGTAGAAATATTGTGGAGATTTTAACATTCTTAGAACTGAAAATTCAGGGCTGCAAGTATATTTAAGAGGAGAGTCATCAATCGGTCATGCATCTTGTTGAAAATCAAGTGTAATTGGTAGATCGACGATTTGATATGCTTTCAGGTTTTGGAAAACAGACCAGCAAGTTTAATACTGTAGCCAAATAATTATTTATGTTTAAAAGGCATGTAAATACCCTTAGAAATTATCTTGATATTATTCAATTTTTGTAGCAGTCACCCTTCAACGTTTTAGTAAATTCCTTAATTCCTTATCCTCGATCTCAGCTTCGTCGTTTGATATTCAACTTGGACTTTAAATATGAATAAGACTTTGTAGAGGTGGATTTAAGGAGAACAACCCTTTAGAACAACAGATGGTAATAGCAGATACTGAATCTCTTCCTCGATGAATGCTAAGAATCCACAAAGTACTATGACGTTATAATTTTTAGGCTGTTACTTTGCATATATTTTTATATTTTTACATCGATCTTGAATTTACACAAAATTATTTTCATTAGAGATTGTATTGACTTTTACAGAGCTCTACAAAGCTTCTCCATTATATTATTTTTGCAAGTTAAGATTTTTCGATTTAAAGATTAACTATTTGCTTTTGTTATCGATTCAAACTCTGTATATCTTATCTTAGGGTCATGATTTCGCAGCTGACTATTGGTCGCTTGGAATTTTGATATTTGAGCTTATGACTGGAAAGTGAGTCATGTTCATCTTCTAGTTTATATCATATCTTTTTCCATTTTATCAATCCAAGAATAAACAAAGACAAAATTTTATCAAAACGAAAATTTAGTTTTGAATTTTGATTTGTTGTTTATTTTAACTGGTGATTATAATGAATTCGTACATTTTCAATCAACTAATAAGTTAAATATTTTATTGAGAGGAATCAGCCTGTGAAGAAATTCTTCACGTTGATAATTTTAGGCCTACTGTGTAGACAAAAGGAGTTCGTTTTCACCTTAGGACTCCACTGGTAACATTTTAATAGGCAAGCGGCACTGATTGGTCAACCTTTACAGTCATGTGCTCGTGTTTCTGATTGGCCTATTTCGATCCACAACTGGGTATATATATTTCTTAGCGTAGAGTTTTCGATCTATGTTCTGACGTTTTAAACTCTGAAGAGTGTCAGACGAAAAGCTTTCGTTTACTAAATGTTTGCTTTTTTCAAAGCCATTTACAAATTTTTGGTCTATTTGTTCAATCCCTAGCTTTCTCCCAGTACTACATTGTTTTACTCGTTTCTATAGCCCCCCGTTCAATGGAGAGGATCCAATGAACACATATAACTTCATCCTAAGAGGCATCGAAGCCTTAGATTTTCCTCCAGTGGTTACGAGGACAGCCAAACACCTGATCAAGAAGCTCTGCAGGTAGGATTTCATATTCTTTCAATGGGGCTTGCCGATTGGCCAAATCAAGGCACCAATCAAATGCTTTGCTTCATCTAGTCAAATGTTATTTGAATACAACACGTTATATTTCGTCAACACGTCACATTTTTAATTTTGTCGTTCTAGAGGTTAACCGAAAAGGGAAATTATCCTAAATTTTCTGTTTTCCGTTGCAGTTGTTTGATTTTTAAAGGCGTATCAATTGCAGATTTTGACCACGTATTTGTATTGTATTGTATTGTATTTCTTTCTACCTAGCATCCGAAGGTAGTTTTTAGGACACTGAGAAGCTTATGCTCGAGCAGTGTCCTGGTCCTTCCTCTCGATATGACCACACCTCTTGATTCCTATGCCTGGAATTACAGAGAGCTGGTGGCTCTTCTCACTCTGGGTGAAAGTTTGGTCATGCCAGAGACTCGAACAACGGACCCTTGGGTCTGTAGTCAGCGCCTCTAACAACTGAGCCATCTAACAACTGAGCCTTGCACCAATGTTCGTTATGAAAATGAGAACTCCGTAAACCTTTATTGTTCTTTTAGGTATGAGCCCAGTGAGAGGTTAGGAGCTCAGAAGAATGGTATAGAAGATATTAGAAACCACAAGTAAGGGTGTTATGTGTGATTAAAGATTCTATTCCAGTGTTCATCCCAGTGCACATTGAGATACCGTCTGTATGTAATTTAGTGATCAAAGCATTAGCTAAAATACCTCAACGATGAAACCCCATGAATAACACAGTATTTAATCTAAATTTTGTAATCTAACATCGAAATCAAACCAAGCATAAATCATCCTTGCACATTGTACATCATCCAGTCCTGTTTACAAGCAAACTTTTATGAGATACGTCTGTCTTCATTTTGTAAATTTAAGTAATTATATAGGATGTTAAGTTTCATGGATTTTGTTAAATTGCAAGTTTGTTTGATTTCAGATGGTTTCAAGGATTTCATTGGCATGGACTGTTAGAAAAGACGCTGAAGCCTCCATTTGTGCCAAAGGTAAAACTTTCTCTAAGCTTTTTATAATTATCAAGCCAACATTAATTAATATTTTTATTTTCATCTCTGTAAAATCAGCATCCCTTCAAGTTCTAAAATTTGTTCTGTTGTTTTCATCAATCCTTTTAAAGCAATTGTAGATAGTATGCAATGGAGGGACCATTATGGAAACAAGATCGTATTGACCTTTTTAATGCTATCCCTGCCATTTTTAACCTGGGGTGGTTTTAGTCTATGCTTTAACTTCTATCTGGAAATTTTATATATATCTGTACTTAGATCTTTTTCTTTTTCTTAATTTTAAATTGTAATTTATTTGATGGCAAAATTATACATAGATGCTTTCCATTTATGCAGGCATATCTTTGTTTATCTTATTATAGCATTTGTCAACGTCGTATTTATTTAACCTTGTATTGCATTCCTTATCTTAATTTTGAAGGTTTAACCTTAACTATTACCTTCATTTCACTGAAATTTTTAATGTACTATGGTTTTGATACTGTTTTCATAACGAATTTCAACCAAAAACAGGTACGGTCAACAACGGACCATTCAAATTTTGACAACTTTCCAACGAGCTCAGATGTCCCACCTGATGAGCTTTCTGGATGGGATGCAGATTTCTAAGCCGAACCAGACAACAAGTGACTCTTTGGACGAAAATCCTACTTGTGCTGGCTGTGTCCTGGCCGTTTTCTCCTGTAAAAGCAGGGCGTTCTCCTAACTATGATATGGTTTTAGAGCTCGATAAATGCAAAACCGGGTGCAGGAAAGATTTTTGATTTGTTTCAAACCATTAGATACATATAGATCTTATGCCCTGTTACTTAAAATAATAATTTTACTTTCAGGGTTGATCACTAGCTAGCCGTCTCATGTTTAGTGGGGAGGGGAGAGTACAAATAAGTGCATGTTAAGTTCATACTATGCTTGCAGTAACATAAAACAGTCTGTCCAAACCTTTCATTCGAGAAATTTTGAATTTAGCACTTACAATGATTGTGTTGAAGGAGTGGCTAGAAGGGGTATAGGGGTGAAAGAGTTTGACGACTGGTCATATAGACATAAGATGTTCTATTAGGCTTGTGGCTTCATATAAGTCTTATCTGTATTTCATGACATCTTTCGTCGATAGTGTTGAGACATTGGTCATTTCAAACTTAGAGCTAAGTAGACATTTTAAGGTTAAGGTTTGCTCCCTATCATTAAACACACAAAAACGATTTCTAAAGCTTTCTTGAACTCATTTCATCAATTTTCAACGAGTCGAAAATGTTTTTAATGGCAGGCAAGAACTCGAGAGAGCACTTACATTGCGAGAATAAAGTCATGACATCCTTACCCAAAGGCTTTAGATCCGGATGAAAGTGATAAAGAGATTGATAAAGAGGGGAGGAGAAAATCACAGGCAATGCAAATTTAAGTAGTGTTTACATTGAAAACCTGTTTATGCTGTCTCGTTATAAAGGTATTATATTTAATTTTACTTTAACGCCAATACTGAGCATCACATTAGCATTTTGCTCAATTAGATATAAGAAATTAAGTTGGCCACTGCAAAAAACCAATAACTCAACTGGTGAAGATAACAAAGAAAATCAGCTCTGAAACTTTGAATCTGCAGATATTTTAAAATCAGCTTTTTAAACTCACTTAAGGCCAACATATTGTGAAGTTGGCTATTATCATTGTTATTGTAAGCCTATTATCATATTGATGGTCACAATTGTCGTATAAATTCAAATAGTCGGAAAATTACGACTGTCTAAATTTTTTAAACACAATTACAATTGTTAGATTTACTTTCAAAAACTTTATGCATGCATGTATTACGATAATGTTGGGTTTATATGATCACTGTAAATATGCAGCTTTTAATTGTAATTAAAAATATGTCACTTTAATTTTTTCCTTTGAACTGACGAAAATCACGCAGGACATCGATGCTAAATTTATTGGTTAGTTTCTTTGTCAGCACAATGTTTTCCTTTTCTCATTGAGATTGTAATATTCTACTTTTTGCAAAAATTGTTGGCTTTCTTTCAAGCCCGTAAACAGGCGTGTTGAGTAGGGGTGGCAAACTTCCGGTATTCGATGCAGACGAATGTTAAGTTAAGCTCTTGTAAGGGTGGGGGTGGGGGGAGCGGTAGATAGAGTTTGTGGAAATAAATACTGATACTGAAAATGTCACTGTCGGTTCTGACAAAATCATCGAAGTGCTTTTGAACAAAGGCCCTTCCTCGCTGATTGTTGCTGACCACTGATTATTCCATTGGGTGTCTATCTATAGAACATTGTCCATAAAATTTCTTGTTCACATAACTTTTGATTTTGAAATGCCCTGGCCACTGTTTTGCAGGCAGTTGTTTCAGTAATTCTGAGAAGCGCACAACTAGCGCCGTGTTTTTGCTTGGCAGCGAGAGTTTTTTTAATTTTAAGTTCTACATGGGTAATAATATACCCCAATAAGCAGAAAAATTCCATTCAAAATGTAGAGACAAGATTTTCAAAAATGGGAAACAGTTGGCACTCTCTTGCTCCAGGGGTGGTATTGCCACCCAATGCCACTCCTTGGCTATGGGCCTGCCATCTTTTAAGCCATAAATTAGGCATCTATTTTGTGGGGGTTTGATCAGCAGTTTTTGCATTGCTACCTAGCATCTCTAGGTAGCATTCAGATAATTCAGACTTCATGTCAAGGTACTTTTTACCAGATTTTAAGGGAGGTAGTCAGAGAGGACTTTAAAAAGTTTCAATGTAAACTCAACTAAAAAGGGCCTTCTAAACCATTGAATAATCTGGGGAAATGTTTTTAATGAGTGTGGGGACTTGTACCAGTATCCATTATGAAACAGTCACAAGCCTAGGGCTGTGACATTTATACTAGAACCAGTAAACTGAGCTTCAGGCTATCAGAATTCTCATGTCTGGCTAGAAGAAAGATAAGATTTTCCTTCGACCAAAACATCCTTGCTTAAATTTTTTTTACTTTTGGTTACTCAGGACATTATATTGATACCAGAAAATTTCCCATGCATGTTTCATGCCAATTGTTATGCTTAGCAATCAATGACCTAGTCCTTCCTTTCAATGTGACAACAGTAAAGGATTGATATGCCTGTGATTACAGAAAGCTGGCAACAACCCCACTCTAAGTGAACATTTGGTCATGGCAGGGACTCAAATCCTAGGCACTTGGATCTGTAGTCTGCAACCCTAACCATTGAGCCATCCCCTACCTCTCAGTTAGTTGATAACACATAATTATCTGGTTGGAAATCTTTTACAAGCTAACACTTTGTGCTAAACACATACAAAGCATTTTTCAAGAAAAGCTAAATTGAAATTCTAAGAAAATCACAACTCAGAGACTGTGTTGCTCTGTTAACAGGAAGTAAGGACCACTTGCAGGCTAAACCTTTTAACACAAAAGGAATGGAAAAGGAACATTTTTGGCCTGAAGACCATACACCAGCAGATGCATATTCAAACTAAATATTGCCAAAAGATGCCATACAATGCCCCCCCACAGTAATTTCAATTAAGACTAGAAAGCACAGAGAGAACAAAAACTGGAAAGTATTACAGAGACTCCAGCATTGGACTCAAACACTGAAGATATTTTATAGTCCTAATTTATTTCAGAATTTACATAAATATTTGCACAACCAACTACCTAAACCTATAATCCTTTACCATATTTTGCTAGAAGTTCTTTTTTGACAAGTGACTGTTCAATGGGAACATCAACATCAAACACTTGGTATTTTAGTCCTCTGTTACTTTTATGTGCATCTCTGACTGGTATTGGCAACTCGGAATGATGTGCAGGCAGAGGATCCGTAAAGAAGTATGGGTGAAGCATTGCCTCTTTCGCAGCGATTCTGTCTTTTGATGCATATACAAGAAATTTTTTTAGAAGATCTAGTGCCATTGGGGATGCATCTGGAACTATGTTTTCAAGCGGTATAGGTTCCATTGCAGGAAAAGTTATTTTGTTGTAGTCAGGTAGCTCCGTCATTCCTGGCCATGTTTTCTCATCAGGGGTGCCTAAAACACGCAAAACACAGCAAAGCTGTTCTATATCACTTTCACCTGGAAATAAGGGGGAATTATTGAGAAGTTCACCAAAAATGGCACCAACAGCCCATAAATCAACTCCCTCTTCATATTTTCGAGCACCATATAGCAACTCTGGAGCTCTATACCACCTAGTGGCAACTTGGTGGCTGTAAAGCCTCTCTTCGTGATTACTAAATACCCTTGCAAGACCAAAATCTGCAATCTTGAGTTGTCCCAATGAGCTGATAAGCAAATTTGCTGGCTTCAGGTCGCGATGCATAATGTTGTTTTGATGACAATAAGCGATGCCCTTCAGTAACATGAGCATGTAGCTTTTCACCTGTGACTGAGTCAACAGACGGTCAAAATCTCGCAAAACTTCACTTAGGTCAGATAACATATATTCAAATACAAGGACAAATCCTGTTCCGTGCGGGAAAACTTCGTACAGTTTTACAATGTTAGGGTGTTCAATCTGTTGCAGAGCTTTAATTTCGCGCAAGGCCGTGTTTGGAATACCATCTTCAAGTCGTCGTAATGGGACCTTCTTGAGCGCAACTACCTCTCCACTTTGAACATGTTTTGCTTTGAATACCACTCCATGTGCCCCTTCTCCTATTCTTCCAAGTATGGTATAATTCTCCATTTCTCTTTGCCTATATTTTCCAAATGTTACTCACAATGTTCGCAAAACAAACCTCATCTGCAAGAAAATAATCTCGTATTGAATCCGAGACTGTTATGAGCGCGCTAAGCAACAATGAAGCAATGAAGCCATTAGCTGTTGTTGCTATTTGGTAGTTGAGTTGAAGTGCAGTATATTGGTTTCTCGATAGATAAGAAAGATAAGAAAGCAGTGGCTTAAACTTGCTGATTGCCAGATCATGGTGACAAATATTTTATTTTAATCTAAAGACTGGGTAGGAGAGCGTGAACGACTCTGAAAAGCGGCGATCCAAAGAAAGAAGCAAATTTACGTTTACAAATTGCAGCATCAGCGATTCCTTCTCTGTTAAAACAAGAGTCAAATAATTATTTGGCTGTTAGAACTTGCTAAAAAGCACTTGAATTGTAGTCACACAAGAATTGAAATGCCAGGAACAAAATCTGAAAGAAGAAGTATTAAATGGCCGTCACTTTTTGGTGCGATACCTGAAAAGAATGTGACGTTCTTAGTGGACATTTCAGGCTCGATGTATAAAGCACTCGATGGCGTAAAGGATCATTTGGTTAAGGCTATCACAGAGAAATGTTGCCATGATTATGATGGAATGATTAATATAATTGCCTTTTCTGATGCTGTTCACTCATGGGCAAGTTCTGTAATGCCATGTACAGAAAGGACTGTGTCTATTGCAACAGAATGGATCAGGTATGGCTTGCATGTTCCATTTGCCTATCATATGTTCAATGCTTTTGGTAGTATTTTTCTTCTTTAAGCTAAAATACATGCTAAAGAGTTCAAACTTACATAAAGTTTCTTTAAGTAGAAATGTTGTTAGTGATACTCACTTAATCAATTGGTTAAAAGCACAAAATTGGAACTTTAAAACTACATTTAAAAGTCTTAACAAGATGACAATCTAGTACGTTGAATTTTTGCAAATGAGTTTGTGACAAGCAGATTAATCGACTTAGCCTGGGCTGTTGATTATGAGAAAACAAGAAGAAATAAGAAATGCCTTTGGTATAATTAGATTGTACAATTTTCAAAGCCTGTTATTTCAATGTCTGTTATTCTTGTTTTTGTATTAATACAAATACATCCCAAGTCAGGATAGGAATATTTAAAGTGAGCACTTTTTCATTCCTAGCAAAGTTCTTGTAGATTCTTCAAATATATTTTTCTTTTAGGAACCTTGAGTCCAAAGGATCAACAAACACACAGGAAGCCTTGATAACCGCATTGCAGGATCCTGGAACAGATGCCATATATTTGGTAACAGATGGCTTGCCAGATGATCAACCATCCATAATTTTCCAGAATATCAATCATCTTATTAAAAGGAGGCCAATACACTGTTTCTACATAAGTAGACATGAAAATGATAATCTTGCATTAGATTTCCTTAAAAATTTGGCCTCCTTGTCTGATGGTAGTACTCATTTAATAAAACTTGATGAGACTGAAAATATAAGGGATGTTGACAAACTATCAATTGATGAATCAGAAATATCTTCAATATCATCTTATGATTCAAGAAAAGTTTGGTTTGGGGGTGAATATGAAAGTCATTCTAATGGTAAAGCTC
The DNA here is from genome assembly GCF_057945365.1 of Rhopilema esculentum. Lineage (NCBI taxonomy): Eukaryota > Metazoa > Cnidaria > Scyphozoa > Rhizostomeae > Rhizostomatidae > Rhopilema > Rhopilema esculentum. Next base: position 5,133,425 of record NC_142831.1, read on the forward strand.
AATGGAGGTCTCTCACAAAGAAAGGTTTGTTTATTTTAATGTAAGCCTCCTTATACATTGATAAAATCAGACAGAATTTGATATCACAATATTCTTTTCAAATTGCAAATTTCTAGATGGAACATATGAACATATAAAAGTTTTTGCTAGAACATATGAAACATGACATCTAAGTGTATAGTTTGCAGCATTTAAGATCCTGTTTCTGTGGAGGTTGATAAAAGTAGTTAATTGAGATTTGGGTATTATAAGGCCAGCTTGGGTGATATAGATGATTTGTTATCATGTTAAGAAAGAAAAAAGTAATTCTACCTTGCAGGTCCTGTCACTTTAATTTACATAACAGGCTATAAGTTTTCAAATGATATGTAAGAGTTTTTAGCCAAAAGTTATTGAATGCTAATCAAATGTTTAATGATACTTATAAAACCTTGTATTTTGCCATAGAAAATCCATGGGAACAAAGACCAATAGAGAACATATCAAATTTAGCAGCTTCACTTTTGATTGGAAAAAAGGTTTTGGCAAGACGGGACAGAGATGGTTATTATTACCTTGGAACAGTTACTGATGCTGTGAGTTTGTTTTTGTAGTTATTCACAAACAAGATTTTTGTTGTTTTCAGGACTATCTATTTTTTATGCTTTAGGGACATTATGCAGGCTGTGGATTTAATAGATAGCTATAGCAGGCTCAATCACATAAAAAGTAAATAAGTAGTGTAATAAATAAGTAACACTGCAATGCTGGGAGAATGAACAACAAACAAACATAAATTAGTAATGGTAGCCATCAATTTTTTTCCCATCGGAGTCTGTCAAGCAGCCTGCTATCTAGCCTTTTCTTTATTCACACACATTTACCTTCTAACTGCTGTCCTTTAATAAATCAGTAATGGCAGCCACTGATTTTTTGCTGCAAGACTTCCATCGGAGACCATTGAGCAGCCTGCTATCGTGGTCTTTTATTTATTCACACACAAATAAGTAATGGTCTGCTGTGTGTTGCTTGATTCCATGTAGACAAAGCTGTGCTTGCAGTTCAAAGTTGCAACATGAGTTTTATGCTTGATGGAGTTTGTCTTTTCCTTTTATGATATCCTGTTATGATATCCTTCTTCTAATTTTGATTCCAGAGACTACAATACTTTTCTCTGAAATTTTTTGTTATTTCTCTTTGCAGAGCTCTAAAAACACCTTCAAAGTCAGGTTTGATAATTGCTTAGCACTTCAGAAGAGTTTTCTAGAGCAAGAAACATGCCTTGAAAATATTATTTCTTACACTGATGGCCTTAGAAATGATATCTATGTTGGAGACAAAGTTCTTGCCCCAGTAGGAGAAGATGGAAGATATGGATCAGGGGTTTTGGTTGAAGGTGTTGATCTCAGGAAAGGGCAGTCAGAAGGTAAAGTATTAGTATTAGAAAGCTCCTTCATTCGGTTTTGACTATGGTGTGCATGTTTGCATTTTATCTCCCTTGTTGCTTTCAAATTAATCGCCCAGTAGCCATTTTTTGCTCCTTTTTTATTGGAGGCCTTCTTGTTGCACTGTCTGATAATTAAGTCTGCTGTGTGTTCATTTCCCATTTCAAACTTTTTAACACCACTCTTTTTAGATCCGTATATCTCAGCCTCCAGTGACCACCTTTTCTTCTACCCATCTGTTTCCCATAAACAATGAAATGTATATTGGTTGACTATTTTCTCTACATTTTCTAACTATACATTTTCCTACCTACTATTCGGCCTATCCATTGCTGGTAAGACCTCCACAGAGCCTCTAGATCTTATTAAGTCTTATCTTGCAACTCGATAACAGGGATTTTTCTCCATAAGCGTGAATGAAAACTTCGTTACCTTTCCAATTGATGTGAATATGTTGTTACGCTGCTGTTATAAGTTTGCTAATGGTATCTCTCTTGTAATTAACACAATCTTTATTTTGCTCTGCGATGTTTGAAATGTCAGATCCTGTTCAGTGTATTTGTAAATATAGTATCGATATAATTACCGTATTGCAAAACGTTCTACAAGTATAGTTCTTTTCTTCTTCTAGGGCAAGGGAGTGACGTCATTGTGGTCTCGATGTTCAACGGAGAAACTAAAGAAGTTCCATGTGGCTTGTCAGTAAAAATCTCCGAAGAACTCAACTCGCGCATCCGCAGTGAGATATACCTACCCGAATCTCTTAGAAAGACTCAAATTGGCAACTTTTCTATGTCCAAAAAGAAGGATAATGAATCGAATGGATCGTTAGCTTACAATTTCCATGATACGAAACAGAGCTGGATGGTAGAAAGCTGGCCAAAACCGAAGTCACAGAAGCAAAAAGAAGAACCATTGGATCACTTACGGAATAAAATAGGTATTTTGCTGGAACTGATTTCTCTGAAATAACGTTAGTAACCCTCCTCCCCCCCCCCCCCACTTAAGAGTATTTACAGGCGCTTAAGTCTAACTAATTGGGAGGATAATCTTCTTTTTTTTATTGTTGGTTGTAAGATGTTAAGAAGTGAGCTGACTAAGCTGGTTAGCAGCATACCAGCATGTCTGTTTATACTTCAATATGAACGGACAGGAAGTCAGTTAAAACTTCATGACCCATCTTATCGTCTTAGCACAGAGATGCTGCTCTAATTCAGCGCCCACAACTATTAATTTACTTTAACTTGCTTGTCATAGATCTGAACGTTACTGGCTTTTGAATGCCTAATCGTCTTTTTTTACACTGCTCATTTCCAATCTTGTGTTAAAGATTAAAAATGTCACACATTTATTCATGATCATAATTACTTATCCAAGTAGTCCATGAGTTAATCTTTGATATCTCTGTTTCTAGAGAAACAAATCGAAGAAGGGGAATTGCTACTTCAGCAACTATATTTGGAAGACAGAGGTAGGGCATGTTCAAATTCATTTTGAAAACAATAACTCTAGGGTTGCTGCTTGGTTTTTGAAGTGAAGCTTACGTAGTTAAAAATCATTAGTTTATCATCTAATAAAGATCCCTGTCAAGTGTCAACCAGTTTGTTTGAGAGTGCTCGGTGCTGTCCTTTCGACAGATATATACAAACACTGTTGTGTAGTATATAACAGTTTTGAGTTGCTGTTCGGTGTCTCCAAACAACTCAGATTAACACCTAAAGCCCTGCCCAAACGAAACAAACATTGGCATAAGAAATCATCCTATATTGCTTATTATTTCATATTTTATTCATTTGAACACCATATTTCTAGATGTTCAAGGGTGTTTGATGATATTTACGGAATTCTATTTCTATCAAACATTTCATAAAACGTCTCTTTAGCTCTTTGCTTGATCAACAAAGTTGCTTTCGTTGTGGTCGCCCTATAAACATTTATTTTTTTCACGCAAGCACAGTAAGTTCAAATTCATAACAGACAACAATTGTTGAAGGCTGTGCAGTATTGCCTAATCATCGCGAATGTTTTGAACATTTGTTTGGTTCAGATCTAAAAGCATCTTCCTACAATGTTTGTCAAATATGATCTCAACGTATCAAAATTTTACACTCCTACAAAGAGCCTTTATTTCTGAATTCAAAGTTTGATTCTTAATCTTAAGCTTTTAATTGTTTATGAAATAAGTTATCAGAAGGACTGCTCAAGTCTTTTTAATTTTACAGTATGTATGGGTTACAAAAATGCACTGAACTATTTTTATGCAAAAAGTAATTGATATCTCGTATTATTGCAGTGTATGCAAGAGAACTTGGATACGCCTCCTCAGAGGAGTCTGAGACAACATATGATGATCTTGATCCACGATACGATTTGAAGCCAAAGATTGATAAAGAGTCTTTTAGAACATGGCGGGAGAAATTTCTTGCAGACACTTTTCGTAGCACTCCCAAACCAACAAGAAATGCGTGGGATACTGCAACAGAACCTTTAGAAAAAGGTAAGGTGGAGAAAAAGGTTCCTTTTATTCAATGTTAGTTTTATAACTGTTGATAAATTTTGCAATCGTAAAACAATTTAAGTCTTACATAGATAGCCTTACAAAACAGTTGAAACCTTACAATTTAAGTCAACTGCAAAACAAGGAAAGTTTTCTTACTTTTTTAGAGCCGACCAAAAAGCAACGTGCTGAGTCGAAATTGAAGAAAGGTATCACAGAAGAAGGCTACCACAAACACAGATTGGGTAGGTCGTGTTTCTTTACAAAAAGATGCAAAGCTAAGAAAATATTTCTTTTAGCTTAATAGCAGTAACAGTATTCTCCTCCCCTGGTTTTGACATTGTCTGGAGTAAAGTAATGTTTAGTGTTGATCAAAGTAATTTGATCAGGCTGAAATATGTTAAGTTGTTATAAAAAACTTAACGAACCTCTACAAATTTTTCTATAAGTATATGCTTAATGGAAGTAGCTGTCAATCTTCTTCTTGCCAGCCTGTGTGTTCAATGAGGCTTTTTACAATATGGATGACAAATGTGCTGCTAAAAGGACGATATGATTAATTTGCTCTGCTGTAAGAGAAATATTCGAAAAGTGACCACACATTAATGTATTATTTTGGCGATTTTGTATCTTTTGTCGTTTATTAGGACCAGTTTTATATCCCTGGTCCAAAGTGAGTCAATTAGCTCTAGTTTAAGAAATGTACAAAACAAACAATAGAACATAGTTTGTTAGGCCTCATTCTGATAGCATTTTGTTCCCAATCATCTCATTCAAAAGTAAAAAATCCTGAGTAAACACGTATGTTTATTTTGCAGAATTGCTCAATCATTGGGAGAAGCACAAACACACCCCAAAGTATTCACCCTATATCAAATACGATATCCCTTCACCTCCAACGAAGCCAAAAGCAACTAACACGTCCAATGGAAAGGGACCAGAGAGAAGAAAGAAGGTTGTGTTTAACACGACAACACAGAATGTGCGTAGTGAACCGAGAATAAGAAGGAGGCTGGTTAACCAACCGAGGCCAGCATCAAAAGAATATCATGCGCACGATGGAGTTCCATTTCCACCATCGACAGGTATAGCCAAAGTATACCTTATGTTGTAGCTATCCCAGTTGACAGGAGCAGAAGTAATTTCTTCATCAATGGCATATATTTACCACGGTCGTGTCTTCCATGACCAGTGACGCGTCATGAAAAATAACCAGACCTGTTGCTACTGGTGGCGTTAGGGGTGAGATACCACCCTTGAAATGGGTCTATTGCAAAAACGAGGAGTTTTTTGCCACATAGGGGTGCGAATTCCCAAACCTATCGGCAAATAGAGGATGGCCCACCAACTTTCTCGGCAAATAGGACTTGGAAACCTCCCTTGAGCGCAAAAGCTAGCGACGGGCCTGAAAATAACATTAACCGACGAAGAAATAGGGCCATATAGGTGAAACAACTTTTTACCTTCTTTTAGTTGCTTTTGCCGACGAAGTAAGGATTAACTGGTGAGCTATTAAAAAAAAGCGTTGAGATGACATCCCTATGTACTCTCACCGTACAGCGAGATACGGTCCTGGACCAGTAGCGTGTTGAAGCTGGTTAAAGCTTCCGGGGCCCTTATCAAATGAGATAAGACAGGGCTTCTATAATCGGACTGCATGAAGGTCGAAGTCCTGAACAACCTTTCAAATAGAATTTTTAGCGGAGACACCAGTGAATGAGGCCAACGCAACATGTCAAGGTGGATGCTGCCTCAACCAGACATTCACTTACAGGAAAAAAATTCTCCATTATCCAAGGCACATCAGGTCCCCTTCGCCTTTGATACAAATCTGTAGACATAAATAAACCCAATTTATTGCATAAAAGTAGTAATTTTGGGATTATCTATATCAAAGTGATATGGAGGATTTGAACGTCTTTGCAGACTTTAAATTTTTGTTATCAGTAGAGAGGCCCCTCTCCTATCTCAATCCTTATCAAATCTTGTTGCGGTAGCAGACAAATCTGTTTGATGTTGTTTCTTATTATCTTTTCTTATGTCCAACCATCATTCTCTGGAATTTTTTTCCCTATCTTCATTATACTTTCACCCTATGATGTATTATCTTGAGAGTGAAAGAGGATTTATTATGGCTGTGTTGAATATTTTCACGTAAACTTTTTGGATGAAAAGTAGAAATAGATTGAAAGGTTATGCGTAAGTTGTTTCAGTTTGACCTCAGCAAAAGCCACAATCCACTTACTACTTTAACAAAGCTTCTTATTTCAGGGGGATCCCCTAGCAACCGTTTAATCTGACGTTTTTGCGTTCACTGACGTATTGTATGTTACATTTTTATCAAGCATTTATCCTTGATACTGCAAAAGATACTAACCATCCTCTTTCCAATAGAAATTTCATTTTTTCTTAATTTTTTTGTTGCATTTTGCTCGCATCGTATGGGTTTTGGCTTCCCTTCAAGTTTATGCTAATCTTTAAAAGATGAGTTATTTAAAACTAATTCCGAATATCAAGCTTAAAATAGATCAAATCTGCTCCTCGACAGAGGAAAGGTATAACTGGTTATTTTACAGGGACTCTTCTGTGTCAATCGAAACTCCAATATGACGATACTTCATTTTGATATTTTTGCTGTTGTAATATATAATATTTAAATATTTTTTATCATTTGATAAATATATTATGTAATATTTTTGTTTTGGTATCAGATAGGAAATTCAAGCAGGCTGATCCATACAGAGAGAGTTGGACAGTTGAAAATGCTGCGAAGTTGTCCAACCAGCCGATAAATATAATCACAAATAGGCCGATTGAATATTATGCTAATGGACATGGACCAACAAAGGGTGTGGAGATTGGCTGGAGGGAAACTCGGAATGAAACACACGAACAACGGGAGCGTGACTTAGCTAAAAACCGAGCCAAAAAGGAGAGAATAATTAATGAAAGAGAAGAATTTCACAGGTAAAAGACTGGGAAATTTTGATGTAGATTTTATCTGTATTAATTTGAAACTTTGGGTCTTTTCTGCACGAGTTGGTATTAAGTTTAATAGTTTGTAGTAACTGATGCATGACTTTAGCTGTCACAAAAGAATTGCAATTATTAAAGTTTTATTGCTAAAAGAAGTATTTACATTTTACCATATATTTGGAAAAATGTGTTTGGATTAGTGTAAGTGTGAGTTTGGAAGGATATTTTGTTAAAAATCCTTTGCCTCTAGGATTGTATTCCAGGAAAGATAGATGTTTATGTTAGGAATGAGATAATGATTGGCACGGTAACAAATATGTTTTTTTGCTCTTTAATTGCCCAGAGTAAAGAAGGAGCAACTGGAATTTGCAAGGCAGGAGCGACTTAGAAAATACAAGGAAGGCCAGGAGCAGAATCGACAACAGAGGCGAGCAGTGCGGGATGATTTCATACAGTTCCAGAAGGAGAAAGAAGAAAAAGCCCAGAGATACAAACAAGAGCGATTAGATGCTATGAGGGAAAAGCGCGCGAGAAAGGATATTGAAGACACTGCGAGGGCGAGGGCTACTGTAGAAGCGAAAGAAAAGCAACTAGTAAGTGTTTCGTAGAATCTGGAATTATCGTTTGATTGTGAAAGAGAGAGAATGGGAGTGCTTCTAAAGAAGGTTACGTTGCTCGAAACATAGTTTAAAAATCTGAGTTTGACAATAAGAGTATAGTTCGAAAAAAGCTGAATTGAACTCCATAGAACTTGTTTATAATTTAAAATCCCTTTTCACAATCATTATGCAATAAAGGACATAAAAGTAGGGGGCATACATACAAATATGAGCATATGAATGCTTAAAAGTTACTGTTCATATCTCCAATTTTAACTTATTCAATATCTTATCATGCGGTGGAGCCTTGGCCATGCCATTGGGTTCCGCTAGCTGCTTTCGCAAATACAGAAAGTTTTTTCAATTGTAAAGAGTCACCCCCTCTTGAACTACCATAGGCAATTGTTGTTTTTTGTTAAACATATTGCAAGTTTTCTTAAACGCTTTCACAGCTGTTATCTACTTGTAGAATGGTCAGACCACACGTGACACTGAGCGACGTGAAACATTCGAAGCATCTTTGGACAGTGCGATCAAAATGCAAGAGAAGAAATTAGATAGGTTACGTAAGATTCACGCATCGAGGCTGAACAAAGAGGACACGCGCACTAGCAGGGCGTTTCAGGATAGAAATCTACGTGATCATGTGGGAGATCAGTCACGGCAAATGTATCGTGCAAGTATTCTTCCATGATCACAATTTTCAGTCTTTTAATTTAAATTTTACGATAGATGTTTGATAAACCTACAGGTAGTATTCAAACACGCCATTAGAGGTATTTACCTAAGATGAGTGAGTCACGGTGTCAGATATAGAATACATAATGACCCAGGAGTGACCCATTTGTCCTTAGGGGTATCGCCCCTTCTGAAAGGGTTGGTACTTTCAAGGGATCACGGGTTAAGCAAGGGGTCCTATTGAGGTTGATTTAGCGCTGGCGCTTTTGGCACAAAGATAGTGCAGGGCTCTTTAGAGGAAGGTGAATAGCGTAACCTAGC